>NC_086320.1:308574678-309194887 GCF_036172605.1 Pelobates fuscus | reverse complement strand
TATAGCTCCCTCTGCCTCCCGTATCCCCGGCACTATAGCTCTCTCTGCCTCCCTTATCCCTGGCACTATAGCTCCCTCTGCCTCCCGTATCCCCGGCACTATAGCTCTCTCTGTCTCCCTTATCCCTGGCACTATAGCTCCCTCTGCTTCCCGTATCCCCGGCACTATAGCTCCCTCTGCCTCCCTTATCCCTGGCACTATAGCTCCATCTGCCTCCCTTATCCCTGGCACTATAGTTCCCTCTGCCTCCTTTATCCCTGGCACTATAGCTCCCTCTGCCTCCCTTATCCCCGGCACTATAGCTCCCTCTGCCTCCCGTATCCTCGGCACTATAGCTCTCTCTGCCTCCCTTATGCCTGGCACTATAGCTCCCTCTGCCTCCCTTATCCCCCGAACTATAGCTCCCTCTGCCTCCCTTATCCCCCGCACTATAGCTCTCTCTGCCTCCCTTATCCCTGGCACTATAGCTCCCTCTGCCTCCCTTATCCCTGGCACTATAGCTCCCTCTGCCTCCCGTATCCTCGGCACTATAGCTCTCTCTGCCTCCCTTATGCCTGGCACTATAGCTCCCTCTGCCTCCCTTATCCCCCGAACTATAGCTCCCTCTGCCTCCCTTATTCCCCGCACTATAGCTCTCTCTGCCTCCATTATCCCTGGCACTATAGTTCCCTCTGCCTCCCTTAACCCTGGCACAATAGCTCTCTTTGCCTCCCTTATCCCTGGCACTATAGCTCTCTCTGCCTCCCTTATCCCTGGCACTATAGCTCTCTCTGCTTCCCTTATCCCTGGCACTATAGCTCTCTCTGTCTCCTTTATCCCTGGCACTATAGCTCTTTCTGCCTCCCTTATCCCTGGCACTATAGCTCCCTCTGCCTCTCTTATCCCTGGCACTATAGCTCTTTCTGCCTCCCTTATCCTTGGCACTATAGCTCCCTCTGCCTCCCTTATCCCTGGCACTATAGCTCTCTCTGCCTCCCTTATCCCTGGCACTATAGGTCTCTCTGCCTCCCCTATTCCTGGCACTATAGCTCCTTCTGCCTCCCTCATCCCTGGCACTATAGCTCCTTCTGCCTCCCTTATCCCTGGCACTATAGCTCCCTCTGCCTCCCTTATCCCCGGCACTATAGCTCCCTCTGCCTCCCTTATCCCTTGCACTATAGCTCCTTCTGCCTCCCTTATCCCTGGCACTATAGCTCCCTCTGCCTCCCGTATCCCTGGCACTATAGCTCCCTCTGCCTCCCGTATCCCTGGCACTATAGCTCCCTCTGTCTCCCGTATCCCCGGCACTATAGCTCTCTCTGTCTCCCTTATCCCTGGCACTATAGCTCCCTCTGCTTCCCGTATCCCCGGCACTATAGCTCCCTCTGCCTCCCTTATCCCTGGCACTATAGTTCCCTCTGCCTCCTTTATCCCTGGTACTATAGTTCCCTCTGCCTCCCTTATCCCTGGCTCTATAGCTCACTCTGCCTCCCTTATCCCTGGCACTATAGCTCCCTCTGCCTCCCTTATCCCTGGCACTATAGCTCCCTCTGCCTCCCGTATCCTCGGCACTATAGCTCTCTCTGCCTCCCTTATGCCTGGCACTATAGCTCCCTCTGCCTCCCTTATCCCCCGAACTATAGCTCCCTCTGCCTCCCTTATCCCCCGCACTATAGCTCTCTCTGCCTCCATTATCCCTGGCACTATAGTTCCCTCTGCCTCCCTTAACCCTGGCACAATAGCTCTCTTTGCCTCCCTTATCCCTGGCACTATAGCTCTCTCTGCCTCCCTTATCCCTGGCACTATAGCTCCCTCTGCCTCCCTTATCCCCAGCACTATAGCTCCATCTGCCCCCCTTATCCCTGGCACTATAGCTCTCTCTGTCTCCTTTATCCCTGGCACTATAGCTCTTTCTGCCTCCCTTATCCCTGGCACTATAGCTCCCTCTGCCTCTCTTATCCCTGGCACTATAGCTCTCTCTGCCTCCCTTATCCCTGGCACTATAGGTCTCTATGCCTCCCCTATTCCTGGAACTATAGCTCCTTCTGCCTCCCTCATACCTGGCACTATAGCTCCTTCTGCCTCCCTTATCCCTGGCACTATAGCTCCCTATGCCTCCCTTATCCCCGGCACTATAGCTCCCTCTGCCTCCCTTATCCCTTGCACTATAGCTCCTTCTGCCTCCCTTAACCCTGGCACTATAGCTCTCTTTGCCTCCCCTATCCCTGGCTCTATAGCTCTCTCTGCTTTCCTTATCCCTGGCACTATAGGTCCCTCTGCCTCCCTTATCCCTGGCACTATAGCTCCCTCTGCCTCCCTTATCCCTGGCACTATAGCTCCCTCTGCCTCCCGTATCCTCGGCACTATAGCTCTCTCTGCCTCCCTTATGCCTGGCACTATAGCTCCCTCTGCCTCCCTTATCCCCCGAACTATAGCTCCCTCTGCCTCCCTTATCCCCCGCACTATAGCTCTCTCTGCCTCCATTATCCCTGGCACTATAGTTCCCTCTGCCTCCCTTAACCCTGGCACAATAGCTCTCTTTGCCTCCCTTATCCCTGGCACTATAGCTCTCTCTGCCTCCCTTATCCCTGGCACTATAGCTCCCTCTGCCTCCCTTATCCCCAGCACTATAGCTCCATCTGCCCCCCTTATCCCTGGCACTATAGCTCTCTCTGTCTCCTTTATCCCTGGCACTATAGCTCTTTCTGCCTCCCTTATCCCTGGCACTATAGCTCCCTCTGCCTCTCTTATCCCTGGCACTATAGCTCTCTCTGCCTCCCTTATCCCTGGCACTATAGGTCTCTATGCCTCCCCTATTCCTGGAACTATAGCTCCTTCTGCCTCCCTCATACCTGGCACTATAGCTCCTTCTGCCTCCCTTATCCCTGGCACTATAGCTCCCTCTGCCTCCCTTATCCCCGGCACTATAGCTCCCTCTGCCTCCCTTATCCCTTGCACTATAGCTCCTTCTGCCTCCCTTAACCCTGGCACTATAGCTCTCTTTGCCTCCCCTATCCCTGGCTCTATAGCTCTCTCTGCTTTCCTTATCCCTGGCACTATAGGTCCCTCTGCCTCCCTTATCCCTGGCACTATAGCTCTCTTTGCCTCCCTTATCCCTGGCACTATAGCTCTCTTTGCCTCCCTGATCCCTAGGCACTATAGGTCTCTATAGGTCTCTGAAGCAGTTTAAATTCTTACAATAGGGGAGCCAGGGCACTCCTGGCACCATAACCACTACAGTTCATTCTAGTGATTATAATGCTAGGAGCGTTCCTTTGTGTTAAACAAAATACCAGTTTATATATGCAGGTGCTCAAATTGCTTCAGTGCGTCTCACTATACTGCCTCTAGACAGGTAGTAGAAATCTGCACTAAACAGCAATTAACTATTTAGTAAACATACCCCTTAGTGCATGTAGTTTTCATATTGCTATTTAATTTAGGAGACTCATGAACTCTGCATTGTGACAGGCAGGGCTAGTCTGGTTATGTGGATTTCGTATGTTCCTGGTGGAAAATCAATAAAGTAGTTACAATTACTCCAGCTTCGTAGGGCAGATATCTGTGAAAGCATATGATTATAAGATCACGGGCATGGTCCTTTACCTGTTGTTTTGGTCTGTTCTTATTGTGTTTGTTTTTTTCCCAATTGTACAGCGCTGCGGAATATGTTGGCGCTTTATGAATGCCAGTAATAAATTAAGTAAATAAATTATTTTTGATATATATATATAAGTAAAAGGCCACAGGCCTGAATTTGTGGGGGGCATCTTCCCGATATAAGCTCTACCCCCGTGCCTACGTATGCTGTTTCCTGTTAGAGCGATGTTGCCACGACAACCAGCACTTCCGGTTTTCGGCCTTCCCAGTTGTTTCCAGAAGCAGCCACGGACTCGGCTTCAGCCTCTCCCACCCGACCTGCAGCTCCCTAAACCCGGCTTGCAGCTTCATTTGAGGCCCCAACCGCCCGCAGGGCCTCTGACCCGGTTCCCAACTCTGACACCGGTTCCGGCCTCTAGACGCAGCACGCACACATATGTACACGCGGGAACTCGTTTGCGGCGTTTCCACGTAGGGGGGGCCTTACTAACACGGGGATTGGCTCCCGCTGTTTCTCATACGGTGCACCGTTAGATGATACTAAGATATGTAACAGGGTTGATGTTCCAGGAGGAATAAGCCAAATGGCAAATGATTTAGGTAAACTAGGAAAATGGTCAGAGTTGTGGCAGCTGACATTTAATGTGGATAAGTGCAAGATAATACATCTTGGACGTAAAAACCCAAGGGCAAAGTATAGACTATTTGATAGAGTCCTAACCTCAACATTTGAGGAAAGGAATTAAGGGGTAATTATTTCTGATGACTTAAAGGTAGGCAGACAATGTAATAGAGCAGCAGGAAATGCTAGCAGAATGCTTGGTTGTGTAGGGAGAGGTATTAGCAGTAGAAAGAGGGAAGTGCTCATGCCATTGTACAGAACACTGGTGAGACCTCACTTGGAGTATTGTACGCAGTACTGGAGACCCTATCTTCAGAAGGATATTGATACCTTAGAGAGAGTTCAGAGAAGGGATTCTAAACTAGCACTATTGTTCGGTCAACCCTGATTCAAAGACTTCAGAACTTTGGATTGGAGACTAATCGTGGGATGAATCTACCACTAGACCAGCTCACAGCCTACCATTGACATTGAATTCATGACCTACACCGCTCTTGTCTATCGTGAATCCACGGCTCTTTTCAGTCTTTACCTTATGTTTGAGTACTCCATATTGGATTGGATTGTGTTAATTGGGACTGTATTACTATGGATCCAACTCTTTGCCTAAAGACCTTGTTAACTGCACTGTTTTACCATTGTTTTTTTTTTTGTGTGTGGGGGGGGGGGGGGGTAGGGGTGTCTGCAGTGACCCAACTTGAGCTTGCATTTTGATTATTTATATTGTCATTGTATTTTATTGCGTTTATTTCCATTTTTATTTATTGTGAGAGTGATTTTTTAAAATGTTGTATATGTTAATAAATATTCGTATTTGATTGTTGTTATCTTTAGTGCACCCACATTTATTTTATTTTATATAAGGATTGTGCTTTCTCTAATTGTGGGTAGCTGATGTACTAAGGTTTTTTTCTTCCTTTTGTCAGTTATTATTTGTCATTATTATTATTATTACTACTTTTTTTTATGAAGATTCCATCCTGTTGTTCATATATTTTGAAGAAATATGAAATCAGAGTAGAATTGACAGTGGATTGATTGTTTTTGTGGTGGTTTGGGTAGCTCATAAACTTCTGATCTCCTAAAATCTAAATGCACTGCATCAGTTTACAGAGATTGGTGGGCAAATATAATTCAGTAAGTGGCAGTTCTGAGTGTAAAAATGTCTTATTAATGCGATCACGGGAGAATTGCCAGTCTGTTTAAAATGGAAATAACCATATGAAGAGAAGCTCAGAAAGACAAACATATCAAACAATCACATGAGTGGGCTACAGCGGCAGAAGACCACTCCCTGTTCCACTCTTACAAGCTTAGAACAAGAAACTGAGACTATGGCGTACACAGGCATATCAAAATTGGGCAGTAGAAGACTGTCAGGATCTTGTAACCCATGCATGCAAAGAATAGGACAACAAAATGAAATCTCAGAGAATAGATACGTTCATCTTGCGTTTCACGGACCCGGAAGTGGGTCGCGGCCGTTGGTTTGTCTCTCTTCCGGGTCCGTGAAACGCAAGATGAAACGCATACGACGGACGCGATGATGTCACCAGGCTCTACATCGCGACGTACGCGATGACGTCATCGGGGTCCATGCCGCGAAAATGAAAATTGAATGCCAGCTGATGGACGTTTAACACTAAAAGGGGATGTATAAAAGGACTGTGGGGGGATTGTTTATAATGCTGCTATTATTTTTCATTGCACTTTATTGCACCAAGTCCCTGAGGAAGTCCACACCTAGGACGAAACGCGTAGGACGTGTATGGTGACAAGCTGTTTGTTTTATATTTAAATGTAAGTCATTAAATACTTTTTTACCTTACTCTGGAAGTGTACTACATTTTTGCATATATCTTTCTCTTTTGAGATACATACATCTACTTTATGATGAACATGTGAGGAGGGACAATACACTGGATACTGAAAGAAAAGATACCACTCAAGGCTGTTTTAATTCTACAAATTTGTGAGTGACCAATTGTGATTATATACCAGTGTCAGTCCCCACACAGTTAAACGCTTTGTTCCTTTATTGTATCTACATTTAGCAGATTATCCCCTATCCTATTTGCATATATCTATTGAAGACAAGAGGAAGTCTTCGGGGATTTACTGGGATACTTCACCTAAAATATTAAGGGAAGTCCTGGTTTGCTTTAAACCATATATATATTTTCTTCACTGGGTTGTGTTCACATATATTTTTGTTTTATTGTTTTTGTTTACAAAGGCTGACACACATGCAGATACAAAGGCTGACACACATGCAGATACACAGATTCACAGGTGTCTCACTGACAGCCTTCACTGAACTTCCTTTATCCTCACCGCAGTCCGGAGCAAACCTCATACGTGTAGAGGCTGACATGTCAGCGAAGCCTGAGTTATCCCGTCTTTTCATACTGGTATAGTTTGGAAGAGGAACAACAGTCTGAGAAGCAGGTTGAGCTTCAAAGCATTTATTTGGCCAAACCAAGAGACACATATGCCATCCCATTTCAGGAGATCGGAGCTTAGCGTACGAAGAATTGTTCAAATGTTTTTCGGGTTTAGGAGGGTTAAGTCTTTGGTTAGCCAGATTCCCAAATACTTAAGTTGGCTAACACTCCATTTAAAAGGAAATTGTATACATAAGTGCGCAGTGTCCAGGTGAGTAATGGTGACCAGTAGGGCTTTAAATTTGTCCATATTGAGTTGGGAACCCCTCTCTTAATACCAATGTATCATCATTTACAAATATAACAATCAACCAAAACATATTGTTGCTGATCATGTGCCTTTTTCATAGCTACAGTTTATCTATCTTCTAATCTTCTATTTCAGCAAGATAATGAACCATGACACGAAACACATATCATGTCAAATTAATTTAGTGTATACTTTAATGTCTTCCAGACAGTGGCGTACACACAACCCATGGGGCCCCGGTGCGAAAACTGATCCGTGGGCCCCCCCGCGCGCTTACTCTACGCGGGCTGGGGCCGCAACACATGGCGGCGGGCACCGGGTCGTAGGGCTGCAACCTGTGTGACCGCGGTATGTACGCCAGTGCATGCATAAACACATACACTTAAAGGACCACTACAGACACCCAGATCACATCAGCTCAATGAAGTGGTCTGGGTGCCAGGTCTCTAGTTTTAACCCTGCAGCTGAAAACATAGCAGTTTCAGAGAAACTGCTATGTTTCACTGAGGGTTAATCCAGCCTCTAGTGGCTGTCTCATTGACAGCCGCTAGAGGATTTTCTGCGATTCTCACTGTGAAAATCACAGTGAGAAGATGCTGAACGTCCATAGGAAAGCATTGAGTAATGCTTTCCTATGGGCGGTTTGAATGCGCGAGTGGCTCTTGCCACGCATGCGCATTCGGAGCTGAGAGGCGGATCGGGGCGGAGAGATTCCCAGCGCCAAGGGAGTCCGGCGCTGGAGAAAGGTAAGTGCTTAAGACACACACACACACACTCTCATGAACAGACGCACACATTTACTGACAGACACACACTCAGTAACAGACATACATACACACTCACTAACAGATGCACACAAACATACTCAGTAACAGACACACACACACACACACACTCACACACATACACTCACACACACTCACAAACATACACACACATACACACACACACATACACACACATACACACACACTCACTCACACACATACACTCACACACATACACACACATACACACACACTCACACACACTCACACACACTCACTCACACTCTAACACATGACGTCATCTTCCGGCTCCGGTATCAGCGCGGTGCGCGAGGGAGCTGAAGAGGAAGCACTCCGGAGACAGTGCTCCCTCGCGCGCCCGCAGGACCGGCCAGCCGGGTGACAGCAGGGCCAGCCTCGGGGGGCCCTGAGGTGGCTGGCTTCTGGGACCCCCAGGAGAAGAGGCTGGCCCAGTGACATACATACCGGGTCGCAGGGCGGCCGGGCCCCCTGGTGGGCCGGGCCCGGTCGCAGCCGCGAGCCCTGCGACCCCGGTATGTACGCCACTGCTTCCAGATTCACACATCCAAAAGTGCAGCTTTGGGATGTGGTAGAACAAAAGATTTGTTGCTAGTGTTCTTGTGTGAATGCATGCTAGGTTGACTGACAGTCATGTGTAATCATGTACTTTATGAGGTCTCTGGAGTCCCTAAATATGGGAACCCAAAGAGCAAACCCAGGACAGCAGGACAGACCCAGCATCTTTTGGGAGATAGAGGGGGCTTCAGCACAAGAGTAAATGTTATGGTTGCAGTGGCGTCTCCAGGATTCATAATTGGGGGCACATAAGGGGACAGGGACAAAAGTAGGGGGTAAGTTATAAAACGTGTATGTGTGTGTGTCTATATATATTTATATATATATATATATATATATAAATATATATATATATATGCACACACATACATACACAGGGCTCGACAAATTCCAGGTGCCAGGTCACCATGGCGACTGGACATTTTGCCCTGGCGCCCCGGGGAGCATGGAGGCAGCGCGCGAGGGAGCAGTAACCTTTCTGCAGTTCCTCTCTGCTCCATCGCGGCAGTTTAGTGACATGACGTCACTCTGGCCCTGGCATCACTACAGAGAGCGCACAGGGGAGCCGAGAGAAACTGCAGGAAGATTGAGAGGAGACACACTGGACGCCAGGGAAAGATCCACTCAGCTCTCCCAGAGGTAGGGAGGCTGGGTGCATTTAAATAAAAAATAAAAATAGCAATTTGTGAGAAAATGTGTGTGGGTGTGTGTATGTGTCTCAATGTGTGTGTGTGTGTCTCAGTCAGTGTGAAACATAGAAACATAGAATGTGACGGCATATAAGAACCATTTGGCCCATCTAGTCTGCCCAATTTTCTAAATACTTTCATTAGTCCCTGGCCTTATCTTATAGCTAGGATAGCCTTATGCCTATCCCACGCATACTTAAACTCCTTAACTGTGTTAACCTCTACCACTTCAGCTGGAAGGCTATTCCATGCATCCACTACCCTCTCAGTAAATAATACTTCCTGATATTATTTTTAAACCTTTTCCCCTCTAATTTAAGACTATGTCCTCTTGTTGTGGTAGTTTTTCTTCTTTTAAATATAGTCTCCTCCTTTACTGTGTTGATTCCCTTTATGTATTTAAATGTTTCTATCCCCCCGTCTCATCTTTCCTCCAAGCTATACATGTTAAGTTCCTTTAACCTTTCCTGGTAACTTTTATCCTGCAATCCATGAACCAGTTTAGAAGCCCTTCTCTGAACTCGCTCTAAAATCAATATCCTTCTGAAGATACGGTCTCCAGTACTGCGTACAATACTCCAAGTGAGGTCTCACCAGTGTTCTGTACAATGGCATGAGCACTTCCCTCTTTCTACTGCTAATACCTCTCCCTATACAACCAAGCATTCTGCTAGCATTTCCTGCTGCTCTATTACATTGTCTGCCTACCATTGAGTCATCAGAAATAATTACCCTTTAATTCCTTTCCTCAGATGTTGAGGTTAGGACTCTATCAAATATTCTGTACTCTGCCCTTGGGTTTTTACGTCCAAGATGCATTATCTTGCACTTATCCACATTAAATGTCAGCTGCCACAACTCTGACCATTTTCCTAGTTTACCTAAATCATTTGCCATTTCGCTTATCACTCCTAGAACATCAACCCTGTTACATATCTTAGTATCATCAGCAAAAAGACATACCTTACCATCAAGACCTTCTGCAATTTCACAAAAAAAAAATATTAAAGAGAATGGGTCCAAGTACAGATCCCTGAGGTACCCCACTGGTGACAAGCCCAAGCTTCGAATATACTCCATTGACTACAACCCTCTGTTGCCTGTCACTCTGCCACTGCCTCACCCATTTAACAATATTGGAATCCAAACTCAAAGATTGCAGTTTATTGATAAACCTTCTATGTGCAACAGTGTCAAAAGCCTTACTGAAATCTAGGTAAGCAATGTCTACTGCACCACCCTGATCTATTAATTTCATTACCCAATCAAAAAAATCAATAAGATTAGTTTGGCATGATCTCCCTGAAGTAAACCCATGTTGTCTCTGATCTTGAAACCCATGTGATTTTAGATGTTAAACAATCCTATCCTTTAACATGGTTTCTATTACTTTTTCCACTCCTGAAGTAAGGCTTACTGGCCTATAGTTGCCCAACTCCTCCCTACTACCTTTCTTGTGTGTATCTCAGTCATAGAGTGTGTGCCTGTCACTGTATGTCTATCAGAATGTGTGTATGTCTGTCAGTGCGTAGCTTGCGTACGGGGAAGCGATCATACATGCGGTGGCAGAGCTTTAGTGACGGGGAAGCTGCTGCACAGTGGCGAAACTAAGAGTGAGCTCTGGTGCAAAAACTGTTTTGGGCCCTGGAAGACACATGCCCATCGGGTGGTCCTAAATGCACGGGCCACTCGATGGGCCCCGGTGTAACCGCAACACCAGCACTCCCTGTAGTTCCACTGCTGCGCCTTCCTTATTACAGGCAAGACACCTTTTCATGGAAAGTGAAAAACATTTTCAGGAGATGAAAGATAATATTTTATGGTATTTAGAAGGCTGTGGTGAAGTGTGTTTATAGAGGAGTCTGTTTATGGTGTACTATGTGTAACTAGGGGCTGCAGTGTGAGTACGTGCTCATGTGTAGGAGCTTTTGAGATTGTTTGTGTGCTGAAAGGGCCTGTAAAGTGTATGCATGTGCATATATGGGCTGCATTGTATGTGTAGATACTATGTCCTGCTGAAGGTTCTTTAACATGAACTGAAACATTGACCAATTTTGGGATCTTAATACTAATAAATAGAATATATTTTTCTTCACGAGACCTTGACTGCTGGCTACCTATATATATATATATATATATATATATATATATATATATACACATACACACACACACACACACACACACACACACACACACACACACAGACAGTCACAAACAAACAGGCAGACAGTTACACACACACACAATCAGACAGTCACACACAGGCAGACAATCACACATAGTTACCTCTGTTCATTATGGAGGAGCTTCCAATGCTGCAGTTACCTGGCAAGTTTAACCCCGCCGTCATTTTAGCTCCGCCGTATGATAAGCTCCGCCCCGCCACAATATTGGCTTTTTGTTTGTTTGTTTGTTTTATGATCCCGGCTGGCCATGTGTGAGCTGTGTCAGCCGCATGGCATCCCCTGCTCCCAAGGAGCCCTGTGCGGCCGCACAGCTCGCACACCCCTAAGGCCGGCCATAATTACAGGAGCCTGATCAGTGTTGATTAGGGCTGTCAGCCCATCCCCAGGTGCCGCGGCCCACCGGGAAATTTCCTGGTATGCCGGTGGGCCAGTCCACCAAACACAGCATCATACCAAATCTTGAAAGAATTCCGAGTTTTATATCAACACATATTTATAAACTGCATGTTATTAATCATTCACACTGATGCATTTAAACAATGCAGAAATAATAATACCTCCACACTGTGATGTATAATTTACTTAAACTATGGTGCATGAAGATGGCACTGTAACATTATATAATTCGAGGTTGTATTTATTTCTCAATATTACATGGGACTCAGAAATAGCAATGAAATGGGGCTGAAATTAGACACAGGGACTATCAGGACCCCACTTGGGGCGCCAGCACCTGTCAGCACCTTCCCTCTCCCTCTCCAAGCAATAGCCTGAGGAGATATGCATACTGTTTCCAGTACCTTGATGAACCCATGCTACGAAGAATTCAGGCTGTTCTGATTGACAAAGGGGATGTTCTAATCAAGTTTACAAAAGTATAACTAATAAAATGACCACTGATTGCAGATGCACTTTTAACTACTTCCCAGAAGAATGCAGAATTCAAAAGCATTAGCAATATAAATTAACTAGATACATTTGAAATTATTTGTTGTATATAGATGCTTACATTTTTTTAATATATTTTTGTTTTTACAGTTGGGCGATCTCAGGAATCAGACATCAAATAACACTCAATATTGATTGCATTTTCCCAGATGTCCCATTACCTGAATGTTGGATGTGATTTCTGATTTAATTTCTCAGCGTTAGTAAGGCGACCTCACGAGATTCACATTTCATTCAATAATAAAATCAGCATGTTCTAAATTGTGGTTGCTTTAGCAATAAAACTATGTCCTTCAAGAAGCATTTAGCAAAAAAACTTTAGAGTCAAAAGAATGCTGTGAAACCTTTAAAGCTTTCTTCGTAGTGAAATAACATATTCCAGTTTATCCCAAAGATATTATTCTAAGATGTTTCACTTTGTAATAGATCTGTCATGTTTCATTTTAGTACCAGTAGTTTTAACTAAATTGCCATTATCTTATGATTACTTTTGCTAAATATATATATCATAATTTTAGAGAGATTTGGGTTAACCACTATGGACTTTTTCACATCAACAGATTTGAGTTCATTTGCCATTGAAACAAAATCTGCACATAAGCATCTACCTTGCCCCATCTTCCTTTTACTATTAACATGTTTAATCTGCTCTCTCAAAATAAGAGGAACTATTTAAAGGGACATTTCAAGAACCATAAGACGAGCCTAGGAGGCTGTAGGTGCTGCCCCTCCAGTTTTTGTCAAACCTTCTTTATGCCGCACATAAAAGCCACTCATCTTAGCTTGAGATGTGAAGTCATTTAACTCCGTGTGACTGGATCTTCTGAACCCTTGTGCTTGCAGTCCCTCTTACAAACACTTGAATGTATAATGAACTATAATTTAATGACGTAAGATTTTCTCATGCTATGCAAAGCTTAAGGAGTGGGCTCTGGGTGCCAGGAAATACAAAAGTTATTGTTAAACCTCCAGGGAAATGGTTTGACAAAAAAGGCATTCAAGGCCTTGTTAAACCATAACCACTTCAATAATCTGTAGTAGTCATGACACATGGAAGTTCAGTTATTGGGGAATATTCAACAATATTCAATGCCAGCAAATTCCTAAATTATTATTAATATTATTATTATTATTATTATTATTGGCATTTATATAGCACCATTTCATTCCACAGCGCGTTACAATATTATGAAGGGGGAAATGTAACTATAAATTAGACAATTACAAAAGGTTACAGAAATAATAGGTTGATGAGGGCCCAGCTCAAATGAGCTTACAATATAGAGGAGGTGGGGGTATAACACCACAACAAGAGGCAACAAGGTGGGAAAGTAGCAGAACCAGAAGGTGAAAGTGTAGGTGGAAGTGGAGTGTGGCCCTCAGAGGCGTAACTAGAAACCACGGGGTCCTGGTGAGAAAATTGGGAGCACCCCCCCATACGTCTACCTCCCGCCACCACCCCTATACATCTACCCTCTCATACGTTCCCCTCACACACATGCGGACAAATAGATACACACAGACACACACATAGACACACAAACACACACTAGCTAACAGACACATACAGTTACTAGCAGACACACACGCATACACTCTCACTAACAGACACACATACACAATAACTAACAGACGCACATACTAACACACTCACTAACAGAGACAGGCACGCATACACGCTCACTAACAGACATGCATACATACACACTTACTAACAGACACACACACTAACATACACACTGACTAACAAACACACAAACTAACAGACACACACATAGCAACACACTCCCTAACATACACACACATAGCAACACACTCCCTAACATACACACACACTAACATACACACTGACTAACAAACACACAAACTAACAGACACACACATAGAAACACACTCCCTAACAGACAGACACACACACACTAACAGACACCCACACACTCACTAACAGACCCCCACACACTCACTAACAGACACACACACACTCACTAACAGACCCACACACTCACTAACAGAGACACACACTCACTAACAGACACACACACTAAGACACTCACTTTTTTTTTAAAAAAATCAATCCCCCTAGCCTCCTTACCTTTGGGAATGCTGGGGTGGATTATCACTTTCCCTGGGGTCCAGTGGGGCTGCTGGGCAGCCCCACGGTCACTGCATTCGGCGAGGGAGCACTAATCGTCCTGTCATATTCCAGCTCCGGCATCACTGCGGTGCACGTGAGGGAGCGACTTTTTTTGCCGCCCCCCAAAAAGTGCCACCCAAAGCAAATGTCTTGTTTGCCTCGGAGCAAATACACCCCTGTATAGAGTACAGGAAGCCAATGTAAGGATTGACAGAGGGGCGATGTCATGACAAAGCATAAGTTGGCATTTGATATGTGATATGAGTTGTTTTTCTACATGTTGGGATAACATTTATTGTAGGCTTTGATCTAACACCAGGCCTAAGCTATAAAATTTAATTACTAGATAACCATCAGTGCAAGGATTATTGGGTACAAAAATAACATCTTCACCTGTGTGCCTCTTAACCTCCCTTTTGGGCTTCTTATCCCCTCTTTTAAATGTCTTACTCACTTTAGTGTATCTTATTCTATTTTTCCCCATTGCGTGTCTTACAACTCCCTTGTGTATCTCTTACAACCCCCTTGTGTGTCTCTTATTCCCCCTCTTTGTATCACTCTTACATCCTCCCACATTTTGTGTGTCTTACTCCTCCCAGCCCCTTTGTGCATTTTGCTCTTCCCAGCTCCTGTGTATCTTTTACCCCCGACCCATCTGCCCCCTCTCCCCCTCAGCCCCTCTGTGTCACTCTTTTTTCCCTTCTCAAGCCCCGCTGTGTGTTTCTTTCACATCTTATTGGTGCATATGCTCTGATGTTGTCAAAAGACAACATCATGTAAGGAAACATGGAAAACATGTATATATATTATGAGAAGGCCCAATATGAAGATATATTCAGATTGTCCAGGTTATTTCCATTTGTTTGGTACCAAACATGCCCAGCGGAAGGTATGCCTGTCATGGAAAACCAGAATGGACACTTTCCAAGAAGTTAGAGTGAGCATGTTTGATCTCTAAAATCTCACAAGAATTGGAGGAGTATGGTGATAACATAATTATAGAGAGATACTGTAAATGGCACATTTTGGGAAGCCGATTGTGTTTTCAGGAAAATCCACACTAGTGCCCTGGACAGATCTGAAGGAGTGGACAATAAACTTCCAGGCAAAACCCCTCTGATCCACCCAGCGGTCTGGCCACTTAGAAACAACCAATTTAGGCTATATAATCAGAGTGTTGGATTTATTTTTAACAACTGCTTGGAGAACTTTAACATCTGAAGGTCCCACAAGAATTATATATAATCGGTAAATATATGTAAGCATTTCTTGTGTTTTTTTTGTAGATTGTTTTGTAACTTGTTATCATGGTTTCTGCAAGCAGACAAATGGTGGGGTGAGAGGAAAGGAGAATCGCAGCCACCTCCTGCTTGGTGGCCGGTAGAAGGCCTGAAGGGTAGGCACGATTTAAGTGTGGTTTAGAGAGTGAGGATTGAAGGGGGGATAATTATTTTCCTAATTAATATAGTTAGTAAAATAGCACGCAAAGCTATCAGTTGAAAGTATACTTTGGGGTGTGGCCACAACACAGCGAAGAAAAGAGTTGAAGGTATCAAAGGGACGCCTGGGATTGTGGAAGCATGAACTAATGTAGAATGTACGAACGCAAGCTGAATTTATAATGGAGACAGTCTGATAAGGTGTGAGACTTCCTCCAGCAACATTTAGCTGGACATGAGCGTCTCTGCAGGTAGTGGGTCGACTTGTTTGCCACGTTTGGAGGCTCGTCCTCCTTGAGATGTATGTTTGGAGCGGGGCTGCAGTGTCAAGGGCAGAGGTGAGAGTAGCATTATATGTATTAACTTCTAAATGGCAGAGAATGGAGCAGTGAGACTGCAGTGGTATGATCTATACACAATAACAGCTTCATTAAGCTAAAGTTGTTTTGGTTACTATAGTGTCCATTTAATATTAAGGACAGAAAAACACAATTAAATCAAGACAAAAAAGTATCAAATATTAGTGTAACGGACGCCCTATACTCCAGCTGAGTATATGCGTCATAAGTCTTCCAAATCCCAAGTGATGCAGTGATTATAGCTCCCAGTTCCCCACACATCAGCCTAGACTTGATGAAGGGTAAAACAAACCTGTTTAATCCAGGCTCAATGGCCTGCTTTTATACGATACAGGGAAACAATAAACACACCCATGATACTCCCACAACACACCCACAAAATGTCCCCAAGATGCCATGTCACCATGACTAAGCATAAAATGACAAAATATGAAAAACACACAAAAATATATATTTCCCACATAGGAACCCCCACAGTCTATACATCCCCAGGTAGCCTGGACCTGAGCGCCCAACATATCCGAAAAGCGCTCAGATCCCACGAAAACAGCCGAAACGCCACCATGGGGAAGTTCTGACCGACCTCACAAATGGTCCTATGCACAAAACAGTTCCAGGGCGTTTTGTCCTTTTGCTGGTCAACTTCGGGAGTTCTATTCGAACGAAATACTGAACGCACACTCTGGCTTCTTTGTAGCGTTTGTTCATATGAACCATACGAACAAACCTACCGAATGGTGCTCTCCTGACATGTGTGGGGAAGGAGCAGGCGTTCGTCCAAGTTCAGCGGTGTTTGGGAGTTTTAGTGTCCCTCGAACGAAGTTTTTTAATAGCCTTTTAGCATGGCCCATAGTCAGTGGGCAGGAGGCTAGCCTCCACACTCCTCCAGGAGCCAGTGGCCAGTGGTGAATGGATAGATATATATATATATATCTAGTAGTGTAGATTACTGTATTGCTTCACACCTGAGGAAGAGAGGAAAACTCTTGAAAACTTGTCTTTGAAATATTATGTCAGTCTAATAACAAAGGTATCATTGAATACTGCAATAGTCTGGTATTCTGGCATCTTATATATATGTAAATCCTGCGGCATCACTTTCTTATTCATTAATTTCTATGCTATGTTACATAATGCTTAAAAAGTTATATAATTCATCAAGAATGGGATAGTTTATAGTTAAGTGTGTTTGTATTTATACACAGGTCTGAACAAATATACCTGTGATTTTCTTTTTTAAACATTTCTAGTTGTGCCTGGTCCACAAAGTCTAGTTTCGATATGGCATGGTTAGGCACTAGACTAGTTACTTTTACTGACCCCAAATAGATGTTGTATGCTCAAGACGTAATGTACAGATGATATTGATGGACAATTATGCATATTAGTAAATGTTCAGTACTGATTTCACTCAGTTACCTCAGGCAAACTCAGGGTACATGCCATCCTCTTTACCCATTTTTTAATTTTGCTTCTCAAGTGTCATGATCTACAGAAAGGGTTAGAGGTCACAAACCTGGGTAATTAATGGCCGGACAAGTCACTTATATAGCTTGAAGTTAAAGGAACTGTAAGGGCACCATAACAACTTCATCAAAATTAATGGCAGATGTTATGATGTCCAGATGTCCCTGGAACTTTCTTGCCTGAAGGGGTTACATTGTTCTCGAATGGATAAACCCCTAAAGTTTCTTTCCAGCACAGAATTTCCCTGTTTGGTTTCTTCAATGCAGTTTTGAGGAAACGTGGCAAGTCGCCAGGCAGGGGGCTGCTGATTGACTAGAAGCTCAAAGCCAATAAGTAGCTGACCATTCATAATAAAGGTACATACCCCTTCAGGTAAGAATGCCAGGGACCTCAGGGCACCACCATAACAACTTAATTTTGATTAACATTCCATGTAGGGCAGGGAATGATTAATACGGCTGGTTAAAATTACTGGTTAACAGAGTTATTGTTACTATTTAAAACACTATTGCTTTTTTTTTTTTTTAATGTTTCGTTTTTATTGTTTGTTTCAGTACTTGTAATACAGTGCTTTTAAAACAGAATATATAACAGATAAACAGTATAAACATCTTACTATGGCAGAGTTTAACCAGATTTCACAGAGAATGCAGCATTACAGCCATAGGTTTTCAAGTCACATACAAGAGGAGTAGGGACATTGTACGACAGCAGATGTTATATCGTTATAATCTGGTGAATATATAGGCAATCCAGATCTGATTATTTTGGATACTATGTGTGACTGCTGGGAAAACTTTAAGATAAAAATTATAAGAAAAGGGGGAGGAGAACTAGTGGTGGGAGGGAAGGGGAATGAGAGTGGGGGAGGGGTTCGGGATGCTGCCTCACCATTTAGAGTGCTGTCGCAGACCACTGTCTCAGCTCACAGTCTTAGTTCGCAGTCTTAGTGCGCATAGGCTCTGCACAGCCGCCATGTCTTCCTTCATGAAAATAAGGGAGTTGTGTAGGTTACTCAATCCCTCACTTCCTTGGCTCTTGGGGCGGAGTGGCTGATGGACCTAAGAATGTGTTGGGTCCTGGTTCAGCTAGCCTGACCATTTTGACCATATTTGGTTATAACGTGTTAGGGTGCCCTTGATTGTGTGTGATATTTTCTCGAGCTGCTTCGTTTGGTTCACCCTGTTAACTACCTGCTTTATTCCCGGCTCAGTAGTTGATTTCCAGAGGGAGGCTATGCAATGTTTAGCCGCTAGTGTGATGTGGGTGGTTAGCGCCGCCTCAGAGTGCGAGAGTGTTGTGGGCAGCATGTGTAGTAAGTAGGTCTCCGGAGTGAGCGGGAGCTCCCACCGTAGACTTGTTTCAATGAGCGATTGTACTTGGCTCCAGAAGGTGGTTAGCACAGGACATTGCCAGAATATGTGGCACATAGTACCCACCTGCCTGCAGCAGCGCCAACATGTCTGCTGTGCACCTGGGTATATTAGGGCCAATCGCTGAGGGGTGAGATACCATCTCATCCAGAGTTTATAGGCAGCTTCTACATGGTCTAGACAGTGCAAGGCCTTTTTTACTAATGCCATCGCTGCTAACCACTTGTTCGCATCTAGTGTGCAGTTAAGCTCGTTTTCCCATTGCACCATGTACCTTAGCTTATCTGGTTTATCCACCTCTATGAGTTTTCGGTAGCATAGAGAGAGCGGCTTTGCTTGGGTTTTGAGGCTGCAACATAGGGAGTCAAACATGTTAGGCTCTCGGGAGTCAGGTGCCGCGTGGGCGACGCCCTGCAGTATGTGCTTGACACGGAGGTAGTTAAAAAGTTCCCTACCAGGGAGAAATGTCTGCTGAAGTTCGGGGAATTGCTTTAGTCCCGTAGTCTCTAAGATTTGGGATACTCTTACTATCCCTCTCTCTGTCCAGTTATCTAGGGCCAGGCCTTGGGTGAGGTATTGTAGGCTTGTTAGAGGGGCATATAAAATCATGGGGTGAGTAAGCAGTTTTGGAGCCCATCGTCGCCATATGCGGAGGGCTGTGCTTGTAGTTGATAGCAGGCCAGAGTGTTGGGGCTGAGACTTAAGTGGGACCCATAGAAGGTCCAATAGAGTGTGTGGTGCGATAGCTGCGGTTTCCAGGTGGTACCACAGGGGGCGTCTTGGGGCCCTCAGTAAGCATGCTATTTGGGACATGACCGTAGCTAAGTAGTATTTGGAAATGTTGGGTACTCCCACCCCTCCACTACCCATGACCAGGGTTATGCTCGCTATGGAAACCCTTGGCGGTTTCTTTTCCAAATATAAGCGTTGAGCATGCGCTGATATCGTTGCAGTAACAATTTTGGGAGCTCAATAGTAAGGGCTCTGAAGAGGAAAAGTATCTGTGGGAGTATTATCATTTTGACGGCATTAACCCGGCCTAGCCAAGAGGTGTTTATGGTCCCCCAGCTCTCTAGCATCGCCTCTGTTTTAATCAGTAACTTGTCATGATTGTGTCGTATGAGGCAGCGTCGCGAAGGTGCTAGATGTGTACCTAGATAGGAGAGAGTGTCCTTCCTCCAGTCAAAGGGGTGTAGGGCTCGGAGGGCGGTGAGGTGGGAGATGGTCATGTTCATAGGCAGCACCTGTGTTTTTGCCACATTATTTTTATAGTAGGACACTCGGCCATAGTCTTGGAGTAGGCACATGAGATGGTCCAGGTAGTCTCTCGGGTTGGTCAGGAATAGGAGGATGTCGTCAGCAAAGGCAGCTATTTTTTGGGGACCTAGTGGCGAGGGGACTCCTGCGACGTTTCGGTTCATTTTGATTTTGTGTAACAAAGGTTCTAATGCTAGGATAAATTTGAGGGGCAATAATGGACACCCTTGCCGCGTACCGTTTGTTAGGGCAAAGCGTCGGGATATGAAACCGGAGCTCATGACCGTAGCTGTCGGGGAGGAGAACAATGACAGGAGGCCCCCGAGAAATTTTTCAGTAAATCCGAACTTGCGGAGGACCTCCGTCATGTAGCCCCAATGGAGCCGGTCAAAGGCTTTTTCTGCGTCCAGAGCCATTAACAGCCCCTGTGTCTTATTCTTAGTCATGAGCTCCAGTACATCCAATGCCCTCCTGGTGTTGTCCTCCACCTGGCGATCTGGGACAAAGCCCGATTGCTCTGGGGAGACAAGCGTGCATAAAAGGGGTCGTATTCTGTTGGCTAATACTTTGGCAAATAGTTTTGTGTCTGCATTGAGTAATGAAATAGGGCGGTAATTTGCGCAGAGGTCTGTGGGTTTACCCGGTTTAGGGATAGTTATTATGGTGGCCTCCAGCATTTCGGGGGGGATGCAGCCTGTCTCCATGATGTTGTTAAACAGAGAGGTCAGGTGTGGGAGCAGTAGGTCTTCAAAGACTCGTTAGTAGTGGGTGGTAAATCCATCTGGGCCTGGGGCTTTATGTCTAGGCGTGTCCTTAAGCGCTTTGGAGATTTCCTCGGGGGTAATTGGGTTGTCAAGGGGCGAGGCTTGGTCGCTAGAGAGTTCGGGGAGTTCCACCAGGTAGGTGCTTAGGTCCTGTGAAGTTGGTTGGTGTTGGATTAGGTCTAAGGCAAGGTTGTAGAGTGCCCCATAAAATGTTGCAAACTCATCCACTATCATTTTGGGGTTTGTCAGTTTCGTTCCCGCGTTATTCACTAAGTGTGCTATCCGCGTCTGAGATGCTTTTTCGCGTAGCTGAGCAGCTAGTGGCTTCCCTGCCCTGTTCCCCTGTTTGTAGTAATCACAGTTGAGTTTGCGGAGTGCTGTCTCCACTCGCTGAAGTTGATGGGTTTCTAAGGTCACCCTGATCTTATTAACTTCCCTCCTGTGTGGGTCTGTGGGTGAGGATTTGTGGAGGTCCTCGGCTATTTTCAGGTCCCTGAGTAGTGCAGTACTGGTTTCCGTGAGTTTGCGTCTCATTGATGCTCCCTTTTTAATCAGTACCCCCCCCCGTATCACTGCCTTATGGGCTAGCCATGTCACTGTCTCGGACGTGTCTTGACAGTGGTTTTCCGCAAAGTAGCGCACTATGGCTTTCCTCACCTCTACATTCTGTTCAGCCTGATCTATGAGCGACTCATTGAGGCGCCATGTTCCTCGTCCCCTGACTGGGTGCAGTGTGGTGAAGGAGGACAGCAAGGGGGCGTGGTCCGACCATGTAATAGAGTCGATAGTGACCTTGGCCAATGTGTCCAGGGTTTTTATGTCTACTAGGCACATGTCTATACGAGAGTATTGCGCAAAGTAGATGGTGGGAACCGCACTCAATCCCAGCGGCCAAGGGTGCTCCGGATCAGGACCAGCAATCCCAGAATTATACACGAAAGAAGAAAGGACCACAGGCACTCCAAACTGAAACCGTATGCAGATTTATTAGGAAAAAATGCAACGCCAAGCCACGTTTCGACCAACAAAGGTCTTTTTCAAGCTTGAAAAAGACCTTTGTTGGTCGAAACGTTGCTTGGCGTTGCATTTTTTCCTAATAAATCTGCATACGGTTTCAATTTGGAGTGCCTGTGGTCCTTTCTTCTTTCGGATACGAGAGTATTGGTCGTGGACCGTCGAGTAGAATGTGTAGTCTCTAGTTGCTGGGTATAGTGAGCGCCATGAGTCATTTAGGCCATGGGAGTGTAGGAGGGTGGAGAGTTTCTCGCCAAGAGAGGTGGAGCGAGGGTGGGAGCCTGGTTTGTCCGATCTGTCGAGATCAGGGTCTAGGACACAATTAAAGTCTCCGCATTCGTATGTCTGGCCCTGTCGAAGTCTGTCCAGCTTTTTCAGAGATTTCCTAATGAAGGCATATTGGTTGGTATTGGGGGCGTATAGGTTTGCTATCGTCACAGGGACACCATTGAGCTTGCCGACTAGAATCAGCAGTCTACCCTCAACACATTTATACTCCGTGGAGCAATTAAAGTTCCAGTCCGAGTGGAATAGGATACTGACACCTCTTGTTTTGTTGGGCGCCAGGGCATGGTAGGAGGCGGGGTATCTGGCAGAGAAGAATTTGGGGGGTTTGTGACAGAGAAATGAGTCTCCTGTATACAGGCTACTGCGGCATGCATCGCATGGAGCTGGGAGAAGGCGAGCCTGCACTTCTGTGGTGTGTTCAGGCCACGGGCGTTTAAGGAGAGGACATTAAATTGGTGAGGGGGGGTCATCTGAGAAGGCTGGGGGGACCCCGAGAGGTGCCTAGGCGACAGCATCTTTCTCGACTCCCTCTTTGCTGTGTTGGCTGTAAGGGGGGGGGGAATCTCCACTACGCACATAACCTGAGGTGGTCAGCATCTCCAGAAGGGTGGGTGGGCCAGGGTAAAACATAACATATAACTGGGGGGGAGGGGGGGAAACAATGAACAAAACGAAAGTATATACATCTTATAGAGCATGACAGCATTATGATGAGGCTGACCCGAGGATGCACGAACCCCACTTCACTGGGGATGTAACACCGCAGGTGCGAGTCTCAGCAGGAGGCGGGGTAACGATCCAGGTTCAGAAGTGGCCTGCATGGTCGGGGGGATACTATTTGCGGGCATGAGGGGGACCCCAGACAACATCCATTCCCCCGTCGCTGTCCATGGCATGCGCACAACAGTCTGTGCGGGGGTACAGCAGGTATTGGGACCAGGTGGGTAGGAGAGCATGCAGGTAGCTCCGGGCTATATGGGGACCCGTCTGTATGTGGTCGCATGCGTCATCAGAGAAGGGGAGTCAGCCCAAAGGCAGGAGTATATTGCCCAGGGTATGGGGTCATAACATAAAATGTTTAGGGCAGCAGCAACCCATCCATGTGGGGTTACGGGCTGGCAGCAGTTACTCTGCTTACTCACGTGGTGAAATACCCAATCTCCTCCAGACTTGGTCCCTCTCTTGAGAGCAAATTGGGGGGTCAGCATGTAGAGTCCCAAGGGGGTCCTGTAGGTGAATTGTAATGTCGGTTGCAGGAGTTAGGCACACAGCGGTCCAGTTATTTCTTTTTTGGAACTTTGGTCCATTCCTGGGCCACTCTTCGTGGGGATGCAGGGGTGCCGGTAGTTGTTCGGTCTGGGAACAGGCCCCAGGCTTTCAGCTTGTTCATCCCCTGGTCCGGGTCCTCTAGTTTCGTTAGAGATCCATTTCTCCAGATTAGCAATTTCGTAGGGAAGCCCCAGCGGTAGGGAATCTTGTGATTGCGGAGGCATTTTGTAACGTTCACAAAGTCTCTTCGTCTAGCCATTGTCATGGGAGATAGGTCGGCATATAAAGAGATATCAGCATAGCCGGGGGGCATTGCCATGGCTTGGCGTTGCGCTGCGAGTATAGCTTCCTTGGCGCTAAAGTAATGAAGCCTTGTGACAATGTCTCTGGGTATATCTTGGGCTAGGTTAGCAGGTTTAGGTACCCTGTGCGCCCTGTCCAGTTGGAGGTCTACCAGATCCATGGTCGGCTGTATGGCTTTAAAGAGTTGCTGGAGGTACCCTGGGAGGTCTGCTCCTAGTATAGTTTCAGGGACCCCACGCACCCTGATGTTATTACGGCGCGACCGGTCCTCTAGGTCCGCCAATTTGAGTGTTAAGCGCAATTGCTCCTCTTCTAATTTGTGGACTCTCTCCAGAATGCCATCATTGGCAAGGCATAGATCGTCAGTTTTTTCCTCTAAAGCATTTAAGCGGCTGCCCACCTCATGTACCTCTCGGCGGATGTCATTTACCGCCAGTTGGAGATCCTCCTTCATAGAAGAGCGGAGCTCCTGGAGTATAGCCGCCATTCTTTTCTCCGACATGGAGATATCCCCAGGAGGCTGTGTGGTCTCTGTGTCTGATCCTTGGTCGGAGGCAGGCGCTGGCGAGTGGGAGCCACCGCCATCTTGTTCCGGCCGCGTTTTATCCCATCTGCCTTGGCGGAAGAAATCCGATGCACGTTGCGCTTTAGGGGGTGCCATTGTGTAGGGTGAGGTCTCCCCGAGCCCAAGCTGCTGTGACAGGTAGGTATATATCCTATAGCTGCGGTTTTTAGTCGGTTTAGGCCATTAGTAGCACGGAGGTTTCACACCATGCGACCGTTCCGTAGGACCAGAAGTCCCGCCCCCCCCCCCCCACTATTGCTTTTCTAATGATTTATTTTCATTATTGCACCTACTGATGAAAATAGAGCACTTGTACATCTCCCAAGATTGATGCAGACAAACATTATTATATCATTATTTTAAACAAAAATGTATTTTCTATAAGAAGATATTTCACTGCGGATTGTAAATAAAAAATATGTTATACTGTACCGTAATTTTTTTGTAGAAGAGTCCTTTCTAGTGGCTATTATAGCACACTCTCAGTGCATCTCTATTTATTGTTTTTAGTAGACCAGAAAGATACCTTATCTATATCTTATTAGCTTTAACCCATGAATGTCCAGTGTAATTTAGTGGTTTGCAGAAGAGTGTGTACTGGAGTGTCTCTAGGCTGTTAAACTGATTTAAAGTCCATTATATTCAGCAGGTGTTTGAAAACAGAAATGTTTTTCAACTGCCAAAACATTCTCTAAGCCAGGAAGTCTGGATCAAACCTCTATGGAAGAAATACATGAGAATTTCCACAGAGGCACAGCAGACACTGATCTTAGCAGTAGCCCATATGTGGGGGAGGGGGACATGGGGGTCTTCAACTAAAGAGTCACGTTCAAGAAAGGTTGATGTATTATTATTTTTTATTTCTAAAAATGCTTTCTGATGAAAACCCTTTGCATCAGTATAAATGTATTTACTTATAAAAATGCAAAGAGAAAAAAAGTATTGTAAATCTCTAAAAAAAAACACAACAATCTGATGAATCAGAATATTAATGCACATCATGTGTTTATGGCCACCCCCCATATGTTGCTGAGTTTTAACTCCCATGATTATCTGCGTATTTATTTAATTTGAAGAATCATGGGAGTTGCAGTTCAACACTATCTGGAGGGCCAGAGTTTGGAGAAGAACAAACTAAAAAAGAAAGGAGAAGCACTGTGCTGTCAATCATCCAACAGGCTTTGTCATGTACGGAGACTGAAGGAGTCACTAGGTCAGCATGAGTGCAATTTTCAAAGAAGTTTAAATGGACACTATAGTCACTAGAACAACTACAGCTTATTTTATTTGTTCTGGTGAGTAGAATCATTACCTTCAGGCTTTTTGCTGTAAACACTGTTTTTGTTCCCCCCCAGAGAAAATGCAGTGTTTACATTACAGCCTAGGGATAACCTTACTGGCCACTCCTCATATGGTCACTAAAGGTGGTTCCTGGAGTAGTGCTGCACACTGTGCAGCACTGCCATGCAGTGTCTTCTCCCTCTGCATGGAGGAGAAGCGGATTGGCCAGGGCTGTGTTTGACTTGTGCTGGCTCTGCCCCTGATCTGCCTCCTTGACAGTCTCAGACAATCCTATGGGGATGCATTGTGATTGGCTCAGACCACCACTTCTGATGATGTAAGCCTAACAGGCAGTTCACGGGCAGAGGAAGACTTGAATACAAGTAAGACTTTGCTATATTTAAGGAGGCATGAGCAGGGACAGAGGGGTCAGTGATGCTTTATGGTGGTTTTAACACTATAGGGTCAGGAATACATGTTTTTGTTCCTGACCCTGTAGTGTTCCTTTAACCCCTTAAGGACACATGACATGTGTGACATGTCATGATTCCGTTTTATTTCAGAAGTTTGGTCTTAAGGGGTTAAGAAATTGATAATATATTGCTTTGTAGGTAAGAATTCTTATACATAAAATAAAAAAAGAAGTGAAGTATGATATAATAATAATGTTTCTCTGGCAGGTAATTAAGATTTACTCCAAATCCCTAAAGGGGTTGACAAGTGTCCCCTCTTGGACAGTTTAAAAAAGTGTCAAGAAGTATCAGCGCTTTTATAAATATGCTACAGATGCTCTTCCTAATTGCTTTGTGACTCGATTGCTGAATGCAGAGCAAAGAATGCCGTGATTGGCCATAACTCATCTGTAGCGATGATCTCTCAAAGGTGGGGAGAAGGCAGGACTCACTGCTGGATTACAGTTAGTTAACCCTCTTTTTATTTGAAAGGGAGGGCAAAGGGAGATTAATCAACATTCCAGTGTTATAAATAAATATATTCACTCATAGCATGGGAGTGTTGTTTTAGAGGGACACTCATAATCACTACAACTTATTACTGATTATGTGCTGGTGATGCTAGGAAGCTTGACTTTCCCATGTGACATCACAGGAAAGGAGGTGGAGTCCAGGCACTAGAGAAAAAGCTTATAACCTTGAAAATAGTATAAATAGCCATCACTAATCAGAAATAGTTCTTTAGCACCATAACCACCAATAAGCTGTTATGTTTATGGCACTTGAAGTGTCCCTTTACGCTGTCTGTATAAATCGTTTGCTATCTGTCTATGTACATTATGATTAATTACTAGACTTGTGCAGCGTGAATATTTTTGGTTCGTTCAAACCAATTCCACAAAACTCTTTTTGGGGGAGGTAGAAAAACTTTAGTCCGTGACAAATTTTGGTACAGAAATAAATTTGGTAAAGTTATTCAGAACAATGGCAAAAATGGTGCACATGACTGTTCATGATGGTTGTCATGGGCCCGGTGGTCCTGGAGGGCCCGGACTACTCTGGGAGTTCCAGGCCCTACATTGCCTATGTACACATATATATATATCGATTTTCACTCTATGTATGTGTACCTGCGGGCCCCCGGCTCACTTTGTCTTTACTGCCCAGCAGCTCCTGTCTCTAACTCTTGTGAGCTCCGCAGCCGTCAGAGGGTTGCCACGGGTTACCATTGCAATGCTCCGCGTAGCACGCAGGCCGCAAGAGTTAGAGACAGGGTAGCTGCTGGGAAGTAAAGCCAGAGTGCGCTGCAGGCCCACTCTGCAGAGTCTAGTGTCTAGCTCCGGGCACCAAGCCATCGGACCACCAGGGAATGCAATCTCCCACGTCCCTGGTCAGGTAAAAATCAGGGAGGGGGGAATACATTTTTTTTTTAATATGTTTAACTGATATGTTTAAAATAAATGTTAAAAACTAAAAATGCCCCCCCACCCTCCTATTTTACACACATGATATGCCTACACACACTGCATTCACTATACACACACTACATCCACTACACAAACACACATACTGCATTCACTATACACACACTACATCCACTACACAAACACACACTCTGCATTCACTATATACACACTACATCCACTACACAAACACACACTCTGCATTCATTCTATACACACTACATCCACTACACAAACACACTCTGAATTCATTATATACACACTACATCCACAACACAAACACACAGTGCCTTCACTATACACACTCTGCCTTCACTATACACACTCTGCATTCACTACACAAACACACACTCCATTCACTATACACACTCTGCATTCACTACACAAACACACTCTGCATTCATTATACACACACTACATCCACTACACCAGGGGTGGGGAACCTTCGGCTGTCCAGATGTTTTGGACTACATTTCCCATAATGCTCTTACAGCCATAATGCTTGGAAAGCATCATGGGAGATGTAGTCCAAAACATCTGGAGGGCAGAAGGTTCCCCACCCCTGCACTCCACAAACACACACTCTGCATGCACTATACACACTGCATCTAATACACACAACACTGCATCCACTAGACAAACACACACTCTGCATTCACTATACACACACACTACATCCACTACACAAACACTCACTCTGCATCTAATATACACCTCATACATTACACAAATGTACAGTCTGCATCCACTATACACACTGCATCCGTTACACACACACACCGCATTCACTTTACAAACGCATTCTACATCCACTATACACACACCACAATCAGTGCACATACTGCTTCCTGTGGGCAGACTCAGGGACGGCCCTGTGGGCGGACTAAGAGGCGGCCCTGTGGGAGAACTCGATGGCAGGCCCCGGTGGCCCAAACCCAGAGCTGTGTCAGGGACCCCAAACTTTCTGCTGGAAGCCCTGCTGGCATGTAAAAACAGCTCCAGATCCTGGGCTTATAGCTAAACAATATCAGCCAATTTGCAATGACAGCTCTGAGTTGTCAAATTAGATTATTATATATCTAAATTAAAAATAGAGGAAATAAGAGAACTTTTAGAATCATTGAGTATAAACTTTTTGCTGTTTCTATCTTGTATTAATGAAAAATGGGGTAGCAGCTGCAGCAGTAATTTTAAGTTGAAAAAGGGGATTTTAAAAAAAAAATGAAAGGATAAAGTCAGAGGGTAATTGAATAAAGCTTTCCCACAGATTGAGACTGTAGCATCAGAGACCAACCTTCAGTTAAAAAAAAAAGAAAACACTAACAGCAGCAGAAGCAGTAGGAGTAATTTAAGTTAAAAAGTTAAAAAAAAAAAAATACGAGAGTAAAACAAGTGAGTGGGTCATCAATTGCCCATATTCTTATATATTTTTCAAAAATCCCCATTTTTCAGATTAAATTACTTCTGCTGCTGCTCCCCCAGTGTTCAAGTGCCTTTCGTTGTTGAGTTTTTTTGCTCGCACAGAAAGGCAGTCAATCACGCTACAGACTGAATATGTGGGAAAACGTTCTTCTCACGGTGGAAGTGGAGAGTCAGTTGTCTATTGCCCATGCCCAGTTACTTTTTCCTAAAACCATCCTTCAGTGTGTAAAAAAATAGCGCCCAATCAAATTCTTCCGACTGCATCTGGGGCTGAAGCAGGTGTAGCCACACTCAGCCAGGAAAATTGAAACCACTACAATGAAAGGCATTTGAAAAAAAGAGGGAGCAGCAGCAGCAGCAGAAGTTATTTAGTTTTCATTTTTTCTTTAGGTGGGTGAACGAGGGAATGACTACCACCACCACCACATTTCAGAATACTTTTTTTTTTTACAACGAGTTAACAAAAAAAATTGCCACAATCACTGTAGCATAATGTGTATATTACTTAGAGAGGAAGCTCGTAATTTCCAAAGAGAACACTGCACATAAATCCCAAGTCAGTAAAATAATTCTAAATCAGTTTTAATGGGTGTAAATGGCACAGGTAGTAGCAGCAATGCTGATTTTCATAAGGGGTCCAGCCGTTCCTGGTTAACCTACCTTTATCGATGAATTTTCGTGTCCTTACCACCGCCCTTGCTCTGCCTAAGGGTGGTGAGGTTAGTGGTAATAGTGGAATGGTGACTGTGGCGGAACCAGCCTCGCCACGGGTTTTTGGAGGGGCCTGTTTGCCAGCCTCCTGCCCTGCGACTATGGCCCTGGGATGTATTGCCCTTCGAGGAACAGATTTGGGCATAATGGATTTTTGTTGTGCTGCTGCTGGCCCTTTAACTCCCAGAGAAAGGATTTGTACTTTTTTTCGGATGCAGTCGAAGTGCCGAAGTAGTCGAAGTGGCCGCCATTCGAAAACCGAACACGTGGCGGCGGCCATTTTAATTTAGTCAAACGCGGTCAGCGGTGCATGCCACTGAATCTATGGAACTAAAATCGGCTACACATTTGCACGAACACCGCTGACCGTTACCTTCTCAGGAACTTCAACGCTTCGACTGGAATCGAAGTGCATTCGACAATTCGAACGCACTGTTAGACTGGGCTATTTGCACGAACGGCTCCGTTCGTGCATTCAAATGGGACTTAGACATTTTTCTGTGTGAAATTGACCGACCGCACAGCCCAAATCTATGGAACTCTTTTGGGCATAAAAATGTGCTTGCGGTCGGTCAAATAAGACTTTCCCTTAACTTTTTAACCCCTGAACCGATTGCCCTGATTTTTGAGTATGTGTATCTTTCAAGCATGCTGATTCTGAAAATGTATGTTGTATGTGAATGGCATGTTTTATTTGGAAGTTATTAGTATTTTGTAAAAACTGTATTTCTCTGCTTGTGATAATTATATTACCCATTGTGTTCAGTAATCATATCACAGGCAGAGGGGAGGATTTTGTGTGGGAGTGTCTGTGTGTATTGTACGGATTGATTGGTTGTATTTCAAAACCCTGTGGGCAGCACTATGCTTGTGGATTGTGAATAAAAGAGGCTGTATGTGCCAGTACAGTCAGATCTGCTTGACCCTCAAAACGAAGTGTCGTCTCGTCATTGGGGGAATTGGATTGTATGCTGATTGCCAGGAGTGTAAGCTGATTGTATGCTTTTCCTGTTCAGTGGTTTACAGCATTCATATGTTTGAGAGCATTCGTATGCTTCTCCGGTTCGATGGTTGTTGTGTCTGCTAGAGTGCTTGGAGCCCTCAGGAAGTGCTAGGAGCATCCTTCAACGGAGGTACCCAGTCGGGGTGCCCGTCGATCCGTTACAGTGACAATTCAGAAGAATCAGCACCAATGGACCCGCTGCCTGCCCTAGTACTAGTTCTACTTGTTCCCTCTGTAATACAGATATATGGTATCTTTTCAGATGTTGCATTATACCAGCACTTGTGAGATGACCCTTCACTTGCCCTCTTCTCCCTTCCATGCCACACAATTTGCGCTTTGCAAGTCGGCATTCTTGGAGGCAGTCAAAGTGATCCCAAACCTTGTTTTGTCATCACTATACGGTACCCTTAATCCTTTACCTTGCGTCTGCTGAAAACGCAGGTGGATTTGCATAGGTGGTAGTGGAAGCTGTCGCAATACTAGCCTGTACACTAGCACTTGGCTGATTAATGCTAATGTAAATGTTGATGGCGCCAGTACAAGTGATGGTGATGGTATTAGTTGTGGAGGTAACATTGACAGTGGGTGAGCTACAGTGATAGCAGGCACAGCTGATGTCACAATTGTCTCTGATGGGTAAGGCAAATCTATAGCAAAATGCTCACACATTTGAACACAACACACTGGACTAAATACAGTAAAAAGAAAAACCATAAAATATGAATGCCTTTCTTCAAACAGCTAATATATATATTTCTTTGAATTGACAGCTGTAAATTGGTAACCTAGTCTTAAACTAGGAACAATGAAAACATTTTAAGTCTCCTATCTCCCATTAAAGGCTGTTTCAAGTGCCCCTGGCAATGGCTAACAACAAGCTAGATAAAGCTGCAAGCTAAGCTTGGTCTCACACTAGAATCAGTGACCGAGGCTAGGCAAGAAAAACTTGTTTCAACTTTGTTACTGAACACACCACACTCGCCAAAATAACGATTTTCTTTCTCCAAACAGTTAGCAAAAAAATAATAATAATGTAGCCCATGGATCAGCGCAGCTAAGAGGAATAGGCCTTGACAGAGCCAGGAGGTAGGCATAGCAACCACAGGAAGTTAGTGACAGCTAGCATGCTGGGTAGGGCGGAGCCATAAGGGGAATATTTACACAAGCCATTATATGAAGTGGCCATTTTAACTAAACCTAAGCTTACCTGTCAGTTGTCCCTCCCACCCTCCCTGTATTTGGTTAGGTTAGTTGATTTCCCGTTTTTTCACAGCGGCGGGGAATGGCCTGGTTAAATCGGAGGGTAGATGGAGGAGAAAGTGGGCATCCTGAGGTTTAGTGTGGATTGGGCAGTGTTGCACGTGGTTGGTAGGTTCGAGCCCGTCGGTGGCTCCGAACCTGGGGGTGTGGTGGTGTCTTGGTACACCGTACACTGGAACTGATGGGTAGCGGTGTCTTGGTACACCCCTACAATGGATATGATGGGTAGCGGTGTCTTGGTACACCCCTACAATGGATATGGTGGGTAGCGGTGTCTTGGTACACCCCTACAATGGATATGGTGGGTAGCGGTGTCTTGGTACACCCCTACAATCGATATGGTGGGTAGCGGTGTCTCGGTACACCCCTACAATTTAACCTGGTGGAAATGTGGTCATATTGGACGGCCAGTTTCTGTATTAACATGTTTTTTAGATTGTTATCTATTGTTATTATTGTGGGGTCATTGCTAGGGGTATGTTATGTATATGGGGGGATGTTAACTTTAATAAGATTTGTTGGCAATGACCCCATTTGTTATTCCTTAATTATTTTATTAACAATTTAATAAAGCTGTGGACTAATTATTTCCAACAGTATAACCTGTGTCCGTGTTTTAATGGGGGTTGGGGTAAGGTTAGCGCATATGCCGGCAAATCCGACTGTGCGCCTGTCATGTAAAAACTGTATATGGTAACATAGTTTCACACTAGGAACAATGACAAAAACAATCTAGTTCCTCCTACTTAAAGTTGATTCAAGTGCCCCTGCAAGTAGCTAACAGCTTGATACAGCTGCAAGCTAGGCCTAGTCTCACAGGAGACTCAATGACACAGTTTCTATCCCACTCTCACACAGGCACAGCAAGGACAAAAACACACTGTATCACTGGTGGTCTGTCTTCCTTGGTAGCTGCAGTTATAATGTCGGGAAGAAACCTTCTTGGATGTATTGATTGTTTTACTCCTCCACATTTTTTCACTTTATTGGTCACTTTCTTTCATCTGTAAAAAAAATAAACATTGACGGTCCCCAAACCATCATTCATCTATTTTGCTATCTCTTGATTGGACAGGAGGTCCAGTTCACATGATTGGGGAGCCCTCTTGTCAATCTTGATAAACTAAGCTGCCTGTTTGCCCCACCAAAAACAGGTTCTTCTCCATTCTCAACCCCTTATTTTCTGGTGCCAGGAATGCCACCGCTAATCAAGAAACGAACAAAGCATGTTCTGGTTTGAGTGGGTTGGTTTCCCAAAATTCTGGCTCATGGCAGCAAAATTTGTCAGAATTGCAGTTGGTTCTGAAACAAATCTCTAAATATATTAAATATTCCAAAAAAGAAAACAACCAAGTCTTCCGGTATTAATATATAAAAAAAAAAAATCTCAGCAATTTCAAACAATGAGTTTTATAAGGGCCAAATTTATATCATAGCTGTTCAGTCACATCTGTAAATTCTAGAAAATAGAAAAACACATCAATTAAAAAAGATAAAGTTAAAAGCTTGTGTAGACAACTGGACAAATATTGAGCAGAAAATTGAAAAAAGTCACTTCATTTATAACTACAAGTAAGGACTATGTTGATTTACATTTTGGGATATAACAGGTCGCACAAAGTCTTTTAAATCAACTACCTACAATATTGGCAAGAAATTTTAATCTCAAGCAACCAGAAATGACAAAAAGTAACAATTGTATTATAGACAACAGGCCATGAAAGTAGATGCTAATGTTTTTACAGCAGAGCTACATAAATTAGCTGCCGTAACTGCATATGGTTTTGATAATGATTTACTGTTTGCTCAAAGGGATCACTTTGTTTTGTGCCTTGAAAGAGAGCATATACACAGTAAACGTTTGTGTATCACTGTTATCCTTTGAAATATTAAGAAACAAGCTCTGCAGATGGTTGATGCCAAAAATGTGCGAAGATGAGGGTGATGAATTTATAAGCGTCTTTGCGTTGGTCCCACTTTCTCCTCCCTTCGCATTCCTACAGCTGGTGAGTTTTACTTTAATACATTTAAGTGTACATTTTTTTTTACCCTTTTACAAAATGGACATATTAATATTATTTAAAGTTAAATTAGTATTGAGAAATGATGAACTATTTTTTTTCTCATTCATTTATAAGGAGTTGTATATTCTCAAATACTAGTGGTACATATTTCTATATTTATTGATCTGTTCTTCTTCCAATGTTTTCAGCAAGTTTCTCCAGACACTTTGCTATTTAAAGATATCTTGTACTCTACCAAGCAATGAATGAAGATCCTTGCAGATTGTCTTTGCTGATTTAATTCTTTAAAACGTACCAACCCACAATAATTTTTCAAATGTTTAGGATGAAATAAAGGTAATCTGAGGTTAAGGGCAGGCTCCATAATAGGAAAAAACTCATCAGCGGACACATTGTAGCTAGTAGAACCAATTAGACCCATAGAACCGTGGTGCTGTCAACTGAGGGCACTGGATGTGATAAGCATATGTATTCTTATGATTGAGATTATCGTACGCATGATTTTGTTGTGTGTGTTTTTTTGTTTTTTGTTGGTTCTCATTTTAATTTTAGATTTTCCATATGATGACCCCATTTTCTAGGGAGCAAGGAGGGAGGCATATTTGCCATGTTCTGCTGCAGTATTGGCATTAATGCTAAATGGGTACATATTGAGGGTACAGAGCTCAGAAAATGCCCTTTTGGAATATTTGCTCATGTCGTTCTGTCGTCATTTATGGAGTAAATATAGGGATTCCATATAAACAATATGACATCTTTATTTGGTTCAAAATGTATTAAACACATTGTTTTAGGCGTATATCGTAACCTTGTTCCCAGGGGAGGGCTGCCAGCCTTAGGCCTGGGGGGCAAAACCAGTCAAGTGGCCCATTGCGCCACCAAATCAGTTCACCATCCATGCCCACCTTTTTCTGGTTTTATAACGGATATTGATGTTATGCTAATCAGTAGCTCTTTGCCATACCCGCTCCTTCACGGCTCTGACTTTCAATGTTGTCAGAGCACAGGCTGAGAATCTCTGAGCCTGTGCTCTGACTCACTAACTGAGCGCTGGAACCACGAGGGAGAGGATATGATCTGACTGCACCTACTGCTGGTGCGCACCAGTGGACCACCAGCGAATCGTTTAAATTAAATATGCTGGTGTACCCAACTTGTGAGCTGTGTTGGCCGCCGGGTGCCTCTGTTGTCATGGCACCCTGCGTGACCGCACAGCTTGCCCACCCCAACGGCTGGCCCTGCTGACACACACTGACGTTACTACTTAGACATCCCTCACTATTAATACAGACATCAGAGTAAACACCAATAAACTGTGGAAACAGAGCTGATCCCCCCAAATTTATAAAGGTTTGCTTAGAGGATTTATTCAAGATTAAATCATGCCTCCTCCTCTCTCTCCCCCATGCGCTGCTCTGTAGGCTGGGAGGAAGTGAAGAGTAATCACAGTCTCCCAGCACAACGCCACCTGTGGCTGCATGGGGAACAGCTGTTTAATGTAATGCTTGCAAGACGGCCAGCTGCCGCAGAACCTCTTTGTTTCCGTCTCTGCAAAGGGCTCCAGGCACTGCTTGTTGTGAGTGTGAGCCACTGTAAATTAGGGGCAGAGGGCACTTGCACTGCAGTCAAGACGGGTCTGGGCAGGAGGAGAGTGCAGTGCAATCAGTGCACTCCCCTCCTGTGGGTCACCAGTAGACTGGTGCACCTGCCCAGGATCAGAGCCGGTGCAAGGATTTTTGCCGCCCTAGACAAAATATAAATTTGCCGCCCCTAACATGTGACATCACAATGCCCCACCCATATGATCTGTCATATGAACTAACGCCAGTGCTGCACACAGTGTGTGTTCACATTAAAAAGCCTGCAGGGACCAGCTATAGACACCAGAACCGCTTCATTAAGCTATAGTGTCCCTTTAATGTGAGGTAAATTATAGATTAGTGTCACTAATAATATACTAGATTGCCTACTTACAATTAGATGAGGATGATGATGGGCTGCAGTTTGGCTCCACTGGTCTGGTGTAGAACAGGACCTCTGGAGGCTGTTTGCAACTGTGGTCACAAAATTCAACGTTCTGGGAGAATTGGAAGCAGCTCCATTTTTTGGGGGCCTCTTACACAGCTCAAGGTCTGGGCCCCAGTGCCTGACGGTGAGTATGCCCATAAGGCCCACTCATAAGTCCACTTATATGTTCCACCCACCGGGAGTGGAGTGTGTAGGGGATGTGTTATGTGTTATCTAATATGTGTGCTTATGGTATGTAGTGTATAGGGATACCAGTTTGTGCAGGTGATGCAGTGTGTTTGTGTGTAGTGGAAGCAGTGTGTATTTGTGTATAAGGGATGTATTATGTGTTTCTGGTTGTGTGTGAGGGATGCATTGTGTGAATCTGTGTTTGTATGCATAAGGGATGCAAGGTGTGTGTCTGTATGTGTGTGCATTGAGTGTAAGAGATGCATTGTGTTTCTGTGTGTATGTAAGAAAAACAGTGTGTGTGTTTGCATGTGTGTGTAAGGGTTTGCATTGTATGTTTCTGTGTATGTGTGCAAATTATGCATTGTCTTTGTGTGTAAGGGTTGCATTGTGTGTGTGTGTAATGGATGCATTGTGTGTTTCTCTGTGTGTAAGGGAAGCATGTTCTGTTTCTGTGTATGTATAGTGATGCATTGTGTGTTTCTGTGTATGTATAGGGATGCATTGTGTGTTTCTGTGTATGTATAGGGGTGCATTGTGTGTTTCTGTGTATGTATAGGGATGCATTGTGTGTGTGTGTGCGCGTAGTGTTAAAGAGCTCCCTGTCTTGCCCCCTGTCCTATAGAGCTGTCCCTTCTGTCCCTTAGAGCTCTCCCCTGCCCCTTAGTGGTCTCTCCTCACCCCCACCCTCCCCTAGCGGTCTCTTCTCACACTCACCCACCCTCCCTGTGCTCTTCTCATCCCCCCTCCACCCCCTGTGTTCTTCTTACCCCCCCTCCTCCCTGTGTTCTTCTTACTCCCCCCCTTGTTCTTCTTACCCCCCCTCCTCCCTGTGTTCTTCTTACCCCCCCTTGTTCTTCTTACCCCCTTCTTCTTATTACTCCTCCCTTCTTCTTACCCCCCTTCTTCTTCTTAACCCTCCTACTTCTTCTTACCCCTCTTCTTCTTCTTACCCCCTCTTTTTCTTCTTACCCCCTCCTTCTTCTTCTTACCCCTTCCTTCTTCTTCTTACCCCTTCCTTCTTCTTCTTACCCCATTCTTCTTCTTCTTACCCCCCTTCTTCTTCTTACTCCCCCTTCTTCTTCTTACCCCCTCTTCTTCTTACCCCCTTCTTCTAATTACTCCCCACTCTTGTTCTTGCTCCCCCTTCTTCTTCTTACCCCCCTCTTTTTCTTATCTCCCCTCCTTCTTACTTCCCCCTTCTTCTTACTCCCCCCTCTTATTATCCCCCCTCCCCTCTTCTTACTCCCTCTCTTCCCTCTTCTTACTCCCTCTCTTCCCTCTTCTTACTCCCCCCTCCCCTCTTCTTACTCCCCCCTCCCCTCTTCTTACTCCCCCTTCTTCTTACTCTCCCCCCCCCCTCTTCTTACTCTCCCCCTTCCCTCTTCTTACTCTCCCCCCTCCCCTCTTCTTACTCTCTCCCCTCCCCTCTTTTTACTCTCCCCCCTCCCCTCTTTTTACTCTCCCCCCTCCCCTCTTTTTACTCTCCCCCCTCCCCTCTTCTTACTCTCCCCTCCCCTCTTCTTACTCTCCCCCCTCCCCTCTTCTTACTCTCCCCTCCCTCCCCTCTTCTTCCCCTCCCCCCCTCCCCTCTTTTTAATCCCCCCCTCCCCTCTTCTTACTCTCCCCCCCTACCCCCTCTTTTTACTCTCCCCCCTCCCCTCTTCTTACTCTCCCCTCCCTCCCCTCTTCTTACTCTCCCCTCCCTCCCCTCTTCTTACTCTCCCCCCCTCCCCTCTTCTTACTCTCCCCCTCCCCTCTTTTTACTCCCCCCCCCTTTTTACTCCCCCCTCTCTTTTTACTCTCCCCCCCTCCCCTCTTCTTACCCTCCCCTCCCCCCCTTCTTCTTACCCCCTCCCCTGTAGGTGGCCGAGCTGCACTCCGGTCCGCGGTCCCGGCCGGAGTGATAGGAAGGTGCTCAGTGTGCACCTTCCTGTCAGTCCGGCCGGGTACAGGAAACAGAAACTCCTGTTCCGCGCGGAACAGGAGTTTCTTTTTCCTGTACCCGGCCGGACTGACAGGAAGGTGCACACTGAGCACCTTCCTATCACCCGGCCGGGACCGCGGACTGGAGTGCAGCTCGGCCACCTACAGGGGAGGGAGGGAAAAGCAGCTGCAGCCGTCTGAGCGCTCTTTACAGAGCGCTCGGCGGCTGCAGCATTTAAAGGGCCGGCCCGCCGCGGCCGGTCCTAAAAGAATTTCGGGCGGCCTGGGGGGCAATTGCCTCCCTGCCCCCCGGCCCAGCCCGCCCCTGCTTGTTCCCTTCCAGGGCCGGCGCACTCGGGACTTGGATTTTTCAACTCACCAGCCTGCAGCCAGTGTAGTCGGCCGGCCTCTCCTGATGATGTCAGGAGGAGGGGGCATGACATTCACTGGTCATCTCCCAGACCGCTGGGGAGTCTGGCAGAAGAGCCGTGTAAGTCATGCCCCCTCCTCCTGACATCATCAGGAGGGGCTGGCCGACTTCACTGGGTGCAGGCTGCAGCAGGCTCCAAGCTTCAGATCCTGCCCCCCCCCCTTCCCTGGCCCAAGGTAAGCTTCAGGGAGGAGGGGAGTACTCAATTTTTAAAAAAAATTTTAGAGCAGCCCCACCACAGCTCCTGTCTTCATCCTTTACAGCCCATGTGCCATCTTATGTCCCCCTTGTAACTCCTGCCCCACCCCCTTTTAGCTCCTGCCCCCTTTCAACTCCTGTCTCCCCCTTTTAGCTCCTGTCCTCCTCCCACAGCCCCTGTCCCCCCTCACAGCCCCTGCCACCCCCTCACAGCACCTGTACCCCCTTCTTCATCTGCACCCTCTTTCTTCCTCTGCCCCCCCTCCTTCCCCTGTCCCCCCCTCTATAGCCCCTCGGCCCTCATCTACAGCCTCTGTGCCCCCATCTACTGCCCATGTGGCCCCCTCTATAGCTCCTGCCCCCCCTTTAGCTCCGGCCTCTCCCTTTCAGCTCCTGCCTCCCCCATTCGGCTTCTGTCCCCCATTTCAGTTCCTGCCCCCCTCTTAGCCCCTGCACCCGGTCTACAGCCCCTGTGCCCTTGTCTACTGGCCTTGTGTCCCCCTCAATAGCAGCTGCCCCCCTCTCACCTCCTGTCCCCTCTCTAAGCTCCTGACCCCCTTTCACATACCCTGACCCCCCTCACATGCCCTGACCACCCCTCACAGCCCCTGACTCCCCTTCACAGCCCCTGACTCCCCCTCACAGCCTCTTAGTTCCCCTCACAGCCTCTGACCCCCTCACAGCCCCTGCCCCCTTCTTCCCCTGTCCCCCTCTACAGCCCCTGTGTCCCCCTCAACAGCCCATGAGGCCCTCTCAGCTGCTGTCCCACCCTCTCAGCTCCTGTCTCTCTCTCTGCCCCTGCCCCTCTCTACAGCCAATGTGCCCCGCTCTATAGCAGCTGTCTACTCCCTCAGCTCTTGTATCTCCTTCAGCACCTGTACCCCCTCTTAGCACCTGTCCTCCCACCACAACCCTTGCCCCCTCACAGCCCTTGTCCTCCCCTCACAAACCTTGTCCCCCTCACAGCCCCTGCCTCCCCTAACAACCCTTGACCCCCCCTTCCAGCTCCTGTCCCCCCTAAGTCCTTGCACACCTCCCCACAGCCCCTTGCACCCCTCACTACAGCCCCTGCCTCCCCCTCCTCATGCCCTGCCTCCCCCTACAGTCTGTCCATTCCACCATAGCCCCTAACTCCCCTACTACAACATCTATCAGCCCACTACACCCCCTAAATTTTCACAGACCCCTGCCCTGTATGCCTGTATCGGTATGACTATAAGACTATGTATGTCTGTGTCTGTATGTCTCTGTATGACAGTATCTGAATGTCTCTGTATGAAAGTGTCTGAATATCTGTGTGTGTGTGTGTGTGTCTGTATGTCTGTGTTTGTAAGACGTACTTGTATGTGTAGATTGGTATGACTGTGTTTGTTTGTTTGATTGTATGCCTGCATATCTCTGTGACTGTGTGCCTGTATAGCTGTGTGTTGCTAAATATCTATGTCAATTAGGCATGGGGAAAAAAGACACACAAAGGGCCCTGGGGGAAAGGGACACACAAAACAGACTGAGGGGAGAAAGCGACATAAAGGGGCTGGAGAGGAGAAAGAGACACACAAAGGGGCTGGAGAAAGTAAGGTATGCACAAGGGGAGTTGTAAGAGACACACAAGAGGGTTTAAGACATAGTAAAGGGGGGATAAAATATGCTAAAGAAGGTAAAAAATTCAAAACGGAGGTTACAAGACACACAGGTGAAGACGCATTTTATTTTCTTTGCTTGTGTAGCCAAAATTCCTTGCACCGGCCCTGGTCCCTTCAAAATGTAAATTAATAAAAATGGTTATTATCTATTAAGATATATGATCATGGCACATTACACCTATCCTGCACACAGTGTAATGATTCTTTGTAAAATATATATGTCAAAGGTGGCTTTCGGATTTTCAATGCTTTATTCCAGGGCAGCCAAAGGTAGGTACCTAGCTAATATGGCTGACAAAGCATAGTGGCTGGTGTAGTTCTATAACAGGTGGTCTGCCTATGCTCTACAATCAGGTTAACGGCTACTTGAAGGAACTAATGGCCCGTAGTCTAAATAGCTCCTGTATATTTGTAAATTAATTACAGCTGTGGATACCAAGAATCTGTTTCAAGGAATAATATTGTGTTAGTAATGCAAACATGCATTCCTAATGCTATATTGTTTCTTTACCTATTTAGGGGTTCACCATTGAGGGTTGGAAAGGTTAGTTTCCCTTCCCTTTCTTCCCTTGCTGTGCTGGTCTTGCCACGGCTGCTCCACCTCCCTGGCTTAGATCATTAAGATTGATGATATCAGCCAATTCAAAGGGAAGCATTGGGAGGCTAGTGTACATGCACAGCAAATCACCACACTGCACCAATTAAAGGTTGCCTTAGGAGCAGTATTTGATTGAGAACCAAGTCAGATTCAATTCTCAATCAAATGCTGCTTGGTATGTTTGGTAAATTATAATTTATTTCACAAAGGGAAGCACCTCTAGTGGCTGTCAGGAAGACATGGCTGGTAGAATAATGCCATACTGGCATTTTTCTATCAGTACCTCCTCCAAAAATACTCAGAGAGAATTTTTAAAATAAGTTTTACTTACCTTAATCGAGCACCGACCAAAGCACCCCAGCACTGCTCGACCCACCCCAGTCTGACGTCATGAGATCCACACTAAAGTCCAATCAAAGGCCTGTCCTAGAGAAGCCTTTATTTGGAGAAATTAGCTGGCTCTGAGCGCATGCGTGCACTCTGAGCAGTAAAGGGAGGGGAGAAGAGAGGAAGGGTGGGGATTTTAAAAAGACATTGCAAATGGGATTGGGAGGAGGGTGTGCTTTCTCTTTGTGGGAGGTAGACAAGAGCAGGTTCAGCATGTCTCTTTGCTAGCATGCAGTGAATGCTGATAACATATGTAATTTATGCACAGAATTGACATTAGACAGCCTGGAACAGAGTTCTGTCCGTACATTTCACATGTGCTTGGGGTGCAACTTGACCACGGCACACAAGTGCACATTAATCTGGATGTGTAGTGTTTCAAACAGAAGTGGTCATGGTGGTTGGAGTAACCATTTAACCCTGCAATAGAAACATTGCAGTTTTATACAAAGCAGCAATGCTTTACATTGCAGGGTTAAAACCAAAGGTCACTGCACACCGATCACTTTATTTAGAATATGTTTTCTGGATGCCTTTAGTTGTTCTTTAACATTTGGTTTGCAAGCTTCTTGTTCCGTGCTGTTTTGTCTCTGTGAACGCCCCACCCTCTCCTCTGTTGTCAAAGAATCATATTCAGTGGAAATATAAAAAAAGCGGTTCAAGACCCCTCTTCATTCACAGACTTTGAAAAAGTCAGTGCGCTTTTTTACTTTAATATGAACTTCTACCGTGCCATAAAACTGAGAAGCACTTTGACCCTGAAACATAGAAATAAACTCAGCCTCATGGGAAATGTAGTTTACAAAAATCTCCAGAGCCAAACTAATAATAATAATACATTTGTTTCCCATGCACACTAGAGCCTAACGCTTCCCTTTGGTTTGGCATTCTGGAATATATAAAAATGTTTACTTAATAAATACTTTGATAAAACCATGACTAAATACTCATACTAAAACCATGACTTTTTGTATTAATTGGAATTATGGAACTATGGGCTGTAGTTAGGTAGCATCAGTATGGAGAGATCACTCAGGGGAGTGCTGGCAGCGTTAGGCCTGGGGGGCAAATCCAGTCAAGTGGCCCATCGCACCAAGAGGAAAGTAAAAACATGTTTTCCATGTGATTGAAAGGGGGGGCAGTCACCTAAACAGACACACTCACTGACAGGCACACACACTTGCTGATTTGACAAACACTAACAAACACACACTCACTGACAGGCACACGCACACTCACTGACAGACACACTGTCACAGGCATACTGACTCACACAGCCATACAAATTGACACACACACATACAGGCATACTGGCTAACAGACACAGACAAACTGGCACACACACAGAGACATACATACTTGCACACACACACACATACTTGCACACACACGCAGACCTACTGACACACACACAGACCTATTGACACACTTTACACTTTTAAAGACAGTTTCCTACCTTTGCTGGTACCTTTCCTGAGGTCCAGTGTGCTGGCTAGGGTGCTTGGGAGTTGGGGTCTAGCTCTTCTTGCTGTGTATGGGCCACCCGGTGGTCCCCCTTAGTGTGTGGGCCCCAGTTCAACCAAACTACCAGCACCGCGGGCCCATGGGGGGCAACAAGGGGCATAACTGGGGGCCACTGGGCCCCTGTGCAATAATTAAAGTAGGGCCCCCTTGTCACTCTACCTGGTGCATATTTTCACTCCTCGTCACTCCCCACTAAGCAATACACATGGTTGACATGTGTGTGGTTTCTTTGTGTGATTGTACTGTTGCTGAGTGAGTGTTACATGTATGTGTGTAGTTGGATGAGTGTGATTGTGTGGGTGTGAGAGCTGGCTAAGTGTGATTGTATTTGTGGCTGTTTGAGAGAGAGACAAAGAAACAGAGAGGGAGATAGAGTGCCAGAGAAGACAGATAGGGAGGGAGAGACTGAGACAGAGAGCCAAAGGGAGACAGAGCTACACATGTAAAGAGATGGAGAGACAGAGAGTGACACAAGGAAAGGAGAGCCAGAGACAGCTAGAAATCCATAGAGAGACAGAGATTGACACAAGGAAAGGAGAGACTGAGACAGCTAGAAAACCATAGAGAGACAGAGAGTGACACAAGGAAAGGAGAGTCAGAGACAGCTAGAAAACCATAGAGAGACAGAGAGTGACACAAGGAAAGGAGAGCCAGAGATAGCTAGAAAACCATAGAGAGACAGAGAGTGACACAAGGAAAGGAGAGCCAGAGACAGCTAGAAAACCATACAGGGAGTGCAGAATTATTAGGCAAGTTGTATTTTTGAGGATTAATTTTATTATTGAACAACAACCATGTTCTCAATGAACCCAAAAAACTCATTAATATCAAAGCTGAATATTTTTGGAAGTAGTTTTTAGTTTGTTTTTAGTTTTAGCTATTTTAGGGGGATATCTGTGTGTGCAGGTGACTATTACTGTGCATAATTATTAGGCAACTTAACAAAAAACAAATATATACCCATTTCAATTATTTATTTTTACCAGTGAAACCAATATAACATCTCAACATTCACAAATATACATTTCTGACATTCAAAAACAAAACAAAAACAAATCAGTGACCAATATAGCCACCTTTCTTTGCAAGGACACTCAAAAGCCTGCCATCCATGGATTCTGTCAGTGTTTTGATCTGTTCACCATCAACATTGCGTGCTGAAGCAACCACAGCCTCCCAGACACTGTTCAGAGAGGTGTACTGTTTTCCCTCCTTGTAAATCTCACATTTGATGATGGACCACAGGTTCTCAATGGGGTTCAGATCAGGTGAACAAGGAGGCCATGTCATTAGATTTTCTTCTTTTATACCCTTTCTTGCCAGCCACGCTGTGGAGTACTTGGACGCGTGTGATGGAGCATTGTCCTGCATGAAAATCATGTTTTTCTTGAAGGATGCAGACTTCTTCCTGTACCACTGCTTGAAGAAGGTGTCTTCCAGAAACTGGCAGTAGGACTGGGAGTTGAGCTTGACTCCATCCTCAACCCGAAAAGGCCCCACAAGCTCATCTTTGATGATACCAGCCCAAACCAGTACTCCACCTCCACCTTGCTGGCGTCTGAGTCGGACTGGAGCTCTCTGCCCTTTACCAATCCAGCCACGGGCCCATCCATCTGGCCCATCAAGACTCACTCTCATTTCATCAGTCCATAAAACCTTAGAAAAATCAGTCTTGAGATATTTCTTGGCCCAGTCTTGACGTTTCAGCTTGTGTGTCTTGTTCAGTGGTGGTCGTCTTTCAGCCTTTCTTACCTTGGCCATGTCTCTGAGTATTGCACACCTTGTGCTTTTGGGCACTCCAGTGATGTTGCAGCTCTGAAATATGGCCAAACTGGTGGCAAGTGGCATCTTGGCAGCTGCACGCTTGACTTTTCTCAGTTCATGGGCAGTTATTTTGCGCCTTGGTTTTTCCACACGCTTCTTGCGACCCTGTTGACCATTTTGAATGAAACGCTTGATTGTTCGATGATCACGCTTCAGAAGCTTTGCAATTTTAAGAGTGCTGCATCCCTCTGCAAGATATCTCACTATTTTTGACTTTTCTGAGCCTGTCAAGTCCTTCTTTTGACCCATTTTGCCAAAGGAAAGGAAGTTGCCTAATAATTATGCACATCTGATATAGGGTGTTGATGTCATTAGACCACACCCCTTCTCATTACAGAGATGCACATCACCTAATATGCTTAATTGGTAGTAGGCTTTCGAGCCTATACAGCTTGGAGTAAGACAACATGCATAAAGAGGATGATGTGGTCAAAATACTCATTTGCCTAATAATTCTGCACTCCCTGTAGAGAGACAGAGAGTGACACAAGGAAAGGAGCGCCAGAGACAGCTAGAAAGAAAACCATAGAGAGACAGAGAGTGACACAAGGAAAGGAGAGCCAGAGACAGCTAGAAAACCATAAGACAGTTAAAAAACTATAGAGAGACAGAGAGTGACACAAGAAAAGGAGAGCCTAAGACAGTTAAAAAACTAGAGAGACAGAAAGGAAGTGAGACACACAGAAAGAAGTAGAGCCAGGAAGAGACAACCTCCTATGTGTGCAGGGAGAGGTGAGGTAGAGTATTTCACTCACCTTGATCCTGTGTGCCACTGCTGCAAGCTGGGACAGGGAATCCTGGGGGCCTGAGGGCTGCTGGGCTTGCTCGGAGCTCCCCTGTGCAGTCCCACTGCTGGCATCCTGGGAAGAGAGGGAGGGGCCTGCAGGCAGGATATGGAGGCAGCTCTGCCAGAACTCCACCCAGGAAGAGGTGAGGGTTAGGCATTGAGTTCCGGTGTGCCTCCGCGGCACACACAAACAATGAATGCAGCGGGACCTCCATCTGCACCCCACTCTGCCCCTTACTGAGGTTACTGGCCGATCGGCCAATCAGTGAGGTAAGATAATTTCTATTTAGTATATTGCCGAATTAGCAATATACTAAATAGCAGTTTTGCAAGGGGAGTCAGTCCTGCCAGCAGGGGTCCACAGAGCAGCCAGGCCCCCTGGTGTGATGGGCCTGGACGCAGGTCCGACCCGGTAGTTCAGCCACTGGGGGGAACTTTTTTTTTATTTTGGATGTGGGCGGCCCGGATTTAGGGCGGCCTGGAGGGCAATTGCCACCCTGCCCCCCGGCCCAGCCCGCCCCTGTCACTGATGACCATTGGGTTTCATGGTCCCTTGACGGCCGAGGAGCTACACTAGATGACTAGTTGAACATTATTCTGACAATTGTTCTCATCTATTCATTTTGTATCTCTCACTTGCTATCTTGGTGGCAAAGGCTGTTTAAATGAGGACTATCACTTTTCTGAAAATTACACAATCACATTAAATACTAAAAATCACCTTTAACTTTAGTTAACTTTTTTTATGGTAACAAAAAATAAAACAAATTCCTGATTCTGCTGTTAGAATTCCTCAGTGGGAGCTGGACAAACCTCAGGCAATGCACAACTATAAACTCAAATTATGTGGGCCCTAAAGTGGCTGCAGGTCATTGTTCAAGGATTATAATTCCCTATTCTTTCATTTTAAAGATCTTATATTCACATAAGTGTTGATTACTGTATCACATTGAACACTATGGTCTTGATTAACTTCTCATGATACTTAATACCCAATGTTCGCTATGAGTGTATTTTACTATTTCTGACATTCCTAATTAAAAAGTCTTTCCCCCCAAAAAAATCAAAATGGCTGCAGGTATAAAACCGGTAACAAATACAAATATGGTGACAAGTACCTTTACATTTTAATTTCTTTTTTTTCTATTTATACACATTTACATAAGTGTTCTCTTGAATGGCACGTAAACGCTAATTCCGTCCATTTGTGCCTGAGATTTTCTGTGTCTGCAAATCAGTACAGTATTGGAGATTGCTGTGAGGTGCACTCATTCGGTGTCATACACCCATTGACTTTGATTATAATGTCTGCGTATCAGTGTCATTTGCCAAAAGATAAAATAATAGTACCAGGGATGCCCGTGGAAAATGTTTTAATGGCAGACAATGCAGTTAGAATAAACACAATCCCCAATAGACACAATTAAAAAAAAAAAAGTACAATATTCAGGAAAAGAGGTTTTGGTAGCACTTGGCCTCTACCTATAGCAAGCACATGCTTCTCCTGGTAATTTTCACCAAATTAATTAACCCCTTTAATGGTGTTTGCTGTCATAGACAATATACAAACGAGGGCTGTGGCCATCCCAAACACACAGACATATGTTATTTTATTTTAAGGGCATTATAAGCAATGGGGTTATTTTGTCACCCATGTCCACACATGAGGCCCTCAAACACTGCTTATATCATTAATAGCTTTCACAGCTACTTAAGATAGCAATTTGCCACAGACTTGGTTTTCCTGCCAACACTGTGTCCTCCTCCTAAAAAGAAGTAGGGCGGGGGCGCGCACCGCGAGAGAGTGAGAGAGAGAGCAGTCAGTGGGAGGGAGGGTGTGCGCGCTCCCGTTGCCATTTTCTCTCTGTGTAAGTAAAGCGCGGCCCCGTCCAAAGCCAAGTGGGCGGAGCCTTTGGAATGTTGCGCTGCAGCCGATCCCAGGCAGGCAGGCAGGGTGGTGATACACAACATTCCGTACTTATACCAGCCCCCTGTGCGCGTGTCCGTGAGTTCACAGCCCGTGCGCTGGCTGGCTGCTTGGATAGAGCTGCGGCTGCTGCTGGTAATATACATTGGCTCTATAGGCGTTGTGTTTGTGTCAGGGGAACTATAGCGCCCTATATGCCCGTGGGCACAAGCCTTTAGGGACACGCAGGTGCTGTGGGGTCCGGGGCGTCAGTGGATGTTTGTCCGGACCCCCGACTGGAGCCAAGAGGACCCCCTGGGGGGAAGCAGTTGGATTAGAAAGAAGATTATTATAAGACTGCTCAGAGATAATACTTCAGCACCAGGACCCTGAGAGCAGGTAAAGAACAGACTGTGCCAGTGAATGGCTGGCTGAACATTGTGAGAAGGGTAGTCCACAACAGCTGGGGTGCCAAAGGTTGGCTAGAACTGCCAAAACAAGGCTTGGCTTATGCATTACTGGGGAGTGGGGGAGGGAGGACGGTAGGTACTGGGCACATGGTGGTCCACTCTTGTTCAGTAACCCCCAGCCATATTCTGGTGGCCACCATAGTAAATTGCTAATTATTTTTTTTTTCTTGCAGTCAAGATTGCTGCACATATTTTGAATTATTTCCACCTCGCCATGACGCGCAGTGAAGTCATGAGCCCTTCCCCTGCGGTGCCTTACGCGCCACTAACATGGCTTCATTATGATCCTGGTGGTGGCCACATGTGACGGGGTTGGTGGCAGCTGTGCTTGAGAACCACTGCTGACTGCTTATTAAGGGTAGTCACTATAAATGTAGTTGTGCAATCTGTGCCCATTATAAGTATTTTTACTGTGCATCTGTGTGCATGCATTTGCGCGTGTTTGTGTGTTTTAGCTGTATATAGGTCGGACTTGGTAATTTTGTGTTTTATTATTTGGTATGTAAGAAGTTGCTTTGTCTAATGAATGGCTCTGTTTTTGTAACCTTTATAAGAAGAGACAATGCTTGGTGGGTTCAAGTTGCCTTCTTTGATTGTGGATTCATATGACCTTTTATATAACGGAATTGTGTCTGTATCGCTTTAAGTGGATGGAGCACGTTAAGATTACCGTCGTGTCAATAGATTGTGACCTGCTATTATATTATATCATTTATACACTAAAGTGGAGAGGTTCTGCTATAATTAGCTCCAGTATCCATACGTATCACCATTTTATGTAGGTAATTCTCTCATTTTCGGAACATTACTAATAATCATCATGAAGTTCGATTATATACACCATGTAGTAAAAGTATTTTTAACGGCCATATACTATATATTTGATTAATGTATCAGGTATTCTATTTATCAGTATATTACGTCTCGAAATATCGCTCTGGGGACATACCTCTGCATCGGGATGGCACCTTTTACGCTCAATTTGTACATGTAGCGTGTGGCCATGTAATCTGAAAACAGGTGAATGGTACACGCTGAGTTCTAGAATGTAAATTGAAAAAAAATAAAATAATAATTATCCTTAAAGGACCACTATAGTGCCAGGAAAACAAACTTGCTTTCCTGGTCCTATATAGTCCTTAGGTCCCCCCTCCCGCGGGGCTGAAGGGGTTAAAACCCCTTTAGCCACTTGCCTTAATCCAGCACCGGGCTTACTCGGCGCTGGTACTTTTCCTCCCCCTCCAACATCAGCTCCTGAGTGGAGCCGAATGCACATGCGCGGCCAGAACCTCACGCGTATTCAAACCAACCATAGGAAAGCATTACTCAATGCTTTCCTATGGACGTTCTGCATGCGCAATGCAATTTTCGTATTAAGCATCGCGGAAGCGACTCTAACGTCTGTCAGTGAAACAGCCACAAGAGGCTGGATGAACCCTGCAATGTAAACATAGCATTTTCTCTGAAACTGCTATGTTTACAGCTGCTGGGTTAAAACCTGGGGGGCCTGGCACCCAGACCACTTCAGACTATAGTGGTCCTTTAAATATTTCTGACCTGAGATTGCACATGAAAGTATATGGGGAACAGTTGGTACATAAATTTGTCATTAGCAGCAAAGTATTTTGTATTATTTAGAGAAGCGTGTCATATTCAAGTGTCTTCATTATAAACACCAGTATATATTATGGTATGCTAATGCTAACTGCCACATTTACTTACCAATACAAGGTAAATATCTAATTATTGTTCATTAATGCACGTTATTTAGAATACATCTTGTAAATGTTAGGGTAAGGACTTATAATGTTTGTTAAAGGAACACATATATTTCTCCCCCCCACCCTTCCCCAAGTCATTTGGTAGATCTACCCGACCCAAAACATGCATTCAATATAAGTTGCATACGTTTTGTGAGGCGTTATGAAAAAAAAATAGCTTACATTAGTTGTAAAACAAATTTCTGCACCGACGGTGACCCATTTCCTTTTTGTCCAGCACAGACTTTGCCCTCTGTATTGGATATTGCCTAGTCTGAGGCTTCTCATTCACAAGCTTTGCAGATAAATGGCGCATGCGTAGAATGGGACAATCCTATAGCATTACAATTCATTGAGGGGTGTACAAATGGCAGACAACAAAGTCGCTCGCTTCAGCTTTGATGTCTAGTTTAATCAAAGCGAGGCAGGACCCCCCCACCCCCCCCCTCCAGCTGACAGCCGTAAAGGTGAACCTGGGATGTGCACTTTTTTTCATAAAATACGCTTGCATAGACAGATTAAGCCTTAAAACACTAAATCAATGTGCTTGTAGTGTTTCTGTAAGTGATAGACATTGTTTTCAGTTTTGCCAATCCCACAGTATAAATTTGGATGACTCTGAAGAGCTAGGGAATCCCCAGACATAATGATATTTACAAGTAATAGTCTATTCCGTAGATCCATTGAGGGCTATTGTGTTGTTGCAAAGTTTTATTGCCACCTATCTAAGTTCTGAAATTATCTCTAGTCTTATGCAGCAAGGTGATGTCAGGACAATTTTAGATTTTAGATCGGATTAAGAAAGATTTGCCAAATGCCCTGTATTTAATTACAAATGTACATGGCCTAAAATTAGTATTTGAGCTTGGACTAAATAGGCAATTTTATAGGATCTGTTCTTTAACATAAATTCCATTCTATTCACACTATCTACAAGACAGGCAATCGACTGCTATATACATCTACCATTTCTTAAGGTGATCGTTGATAATCGCAAGCAAATAGCAAGACTACTGTCACAGGCAATTTGCTACTTCAATGACTAGAAGCACAATATAAACTTTCTCCTTTTACATACCATATCACCTAGATGCAACTACATATTCGATTAATACTTACCAACAGCTTCGTCCTCCTTGACTTACTGTGTAACAATACATAGAGCTACCTTGCCTTCTGTTGTATCACAAAAGTAGCATGCCTATCTTGAGAGAGGGACCATCTACTTACAGGCCACAGCCTTAAGACGTCCAGTGAAGTTTTGTGTCCAAACGTGGTCATTCATCATAAAGGCTTGAACTTCTGAATGTTGTGTTAGCCAACGTCAAGCTCTCTATGTCATGGTAATTAATGGCGTTTCCAATACTTATTCCTCTGAAGAAATATCTATATAAATTTCCTATGCAGCATGTTACATCATCTTTGGAGTGTGGGGCGCAAAGTCCTTCATATTGTGAAGCTGTGTCTCGATACACTGTTAAAGCATCTCTTTGTCAGTGATGCCAAGAAGCAGATATTTTTCATTAAGTTTATTTTAGGTTTATATTATTATTCATAATTAAAGAACAGCATTTGTTTTGCAGCAGAGCAAAATGTGTGTATGAACAAATAAAATGGGACAAACATCATAGAGTAGACAGAAAGCAGGGGAGAAGGAACCTGTTCAAAAGCGCCTTCAACCTAGAGACTTTAAAATGAACTTTAATACAGACACTCATTAATAACTCGGCCTCCATATTACGGTATATCACTGTAATAGCAAAAATAATATAATGATCTGTCTGACTAAATTAAAATTGAGGGGGCCAAAGGCTCGCTGAACTTTGTGGGAATTATTCCTGTAAAAGGTTGGTGACTTGTTCGATGTATTGTATGACAATGAGTTAGTTTTGAAATGCAGGAAATCATCCTCTGGAGAGAATGTAAAATAAAACAATAGAGCGAAAAGCCACTGTGCATGAACAATAACTGCTATTATTACATAATAATTAAATATACATTCGGCACTATTAAAATTCATCACATTGGCAGACATACAAGACCAGCACAGTCATCCCAGAAGCTGTGTGAAAATATTATTCATAGGGTGATAGTTTGCTAGGAACTATGCATGACTTATAAAACTTTTGTAACAAAATGTAAAAACTATCGATGCATTCAGTTTATCGGACTTATTCGTTTTTCCAGTGTACCGTAGCACTGTATATTTAATTTATTTCTAATTTTTTCCCCCAAATTTTCCTCAGAAGAGGTTACTAAATTTATTTGTACAGATTCCGAGCACAACTTCTTACTGATTAATCCGAAGCGAAATTCATGCTTTTCCATTTACAGGCGATAGACCTTGGATTTTTTTTTTTTGTCATGTTTTATTCAAAACACTTATTATGTGAAATGCAGTATTTTTACCAAAGTAATCCTGCTTCACAATAAACCTGAACATTCTGATAAGTGATTAGGTTTATTTGTTTTACATTTGTTGTCAAGCCTTCTTATCTATAGAACAAACCTATACATATTTACCTAATTTTAAATTGTTGTATGTATAGCTCACTCATTTTTTACTGCCTCTTGGAAAAAAAGAAATCCGAGACGTTTAAATGAGGTGTGTGACTTTTTTATTTTAATATAGTCTTTATTTAAAAAGGGACAGAGCAAACATACGGGTTGCATAGACGATAGTTTCTAAACACACAACACCGTTTGTACCCAACACAATATGGATATAAACATACATTTTCAAAAAACTATTCACATAAGGCCCAAAGAATGATCAATCTATCACTTGATGAAACAAGAATTATGAATTATTTTGTGTCTGACATTTGCGCTAAAACTGTCAGTGCCTAACATGAATTGTTCCATATTTAAACTGCTGCCCATTAAACTAAATTGTTTTACAAGTCTATTGGCATGCTTTCATTTATCTGGTACTTTGCGGAGTACAGTAAAACCGTGCTCTTATGTACAATATCTTCTATATTACACTAACGATAATGAAGACCGAATGTGCCCACTAGTTCACAAACACAAAGTGTATACACAAGATTTAAACAGACACGTAAAAGAAATGTGAAGATTTAGGCCAAAATTGAAGAATTAGTCTTTTTAACGCAAAACATTTCAAAATTTATCAGATAGACCTCCAAGTGGTCTAGCAAGCTGTCTATGCTGCTTATTAATTGTGTTTGCACACCAATTGTTTATTAATATTATCTTATTTAGACAGTTGTGTCATATGAATGTTTTTAATTATAGGAGCTGTTCAATAAACAATCTATGGTTGTCTGTTCTAATTATTTTATCTGTTTGCTAGCAAATAAGTATGGTTTTGATTTTAAAGTGATAATTTTAAATATACACATCCTTAAAAAGATTCATTCTTTTCTAGCAAAGCCAAAAAACAAAAAAAGACTTGTATGCTGTATTTTGTGTCGGCGTAAACTCCTATGATTTAAATTTTGTTTATACATGATTTTCTAGTCCTATGCATATATTTGACATAGAAATTTGTTTTGTTCAAATACAATTCATCTGTATTTGGGCCAATCGGGTGTTTGTCCTAATTTTCTAATTCTGAACTGATATAATTTGCTCTACACAGAATTTTCGTTTGCTTTTTGCTCATATGATTCGTTTACAAATTGAGTTTCAAGTACTGATATTCTGCCGCGCAAACGTCTAATATATACAGAGGTACCTTTTTCACTTGACTCTGCAAAAATCAGAATGACTTCTTAAAATGTCTTTCTAAATTCCACATAAGTGTCAACATATCCCTTAAAATTATTGCGCCATCAGAATGTTGTACTTGTACTAATACTTAAAATGATTTGTTCTGTTCTCTAAGGAGCTGCGAAATAGTCTAATATTTTTACAATGAAGGTATTCTCAAAAGTGAACTGCTCCGTATAGCCGTTTGCATGCAGCCTTGTGTGGCGAAGTGTGACATTGTCTTTTAAGTAGATGGCTGTGTGCAAACATCTATGTTTATTCTAGGTATAACGTTACATGTGGTTGAATCTTGAGTTTCATCTCTCCAGGTCCCAATATATTTTATTCTAGAAATCCCTCGCCGTTCTCAAAATCAATAATATTCCATCATATGGTTCTCCAGTTTTAAAATTGTTTATCTTATTGATTGCAAAATGACTATTATAGTGAACTGGCCCAGAAAGATCACGAGAGACGAAATCCAGTTTGAAAGAGAAGCAGAGACATAAAGGAACATGCAGAGATTTCTTACCTGTAACCTATTTATAATAAATATGCCTGGTAATTAAATCAGAAACCACAGACGATCTCTAGGAAACCGTCCTGCATTTTTTACCCCCCAAAGTATAAATAACTGTTTTTTCCTGTCCTTGATTTTGCTCTTTTTATCTCATCTGTTAAATCGTGTTCTTATTGAAATCTGGGTGAGCTTTAAACACTTTTGTTTTGCATTAAAATACTGGGATCGTGACCATAGTGATAATACGGGGGAGGAAAAATAAATTTGACGGTAGATCTATGCCTGATAAACATTTGGGACAGAAATATACGTTTATGTGAATATCCACCGTCAGAACATGATCCCTGAATGAAATCTAAGCTGTGCAATGTTTCCGAACCAATTTAAAGATTACAGGATGAGCCGTAGTAATAAGGACACCCTGTTAAATAATTTAAGCAGACACATGCCTGCTACCTTAAATTATGGCTTATAGCATGACACAAACAAGAAATGCATTAGTAAAAGCATATAACACTGTTACTTATGTGCTGATAAAGCAAACTAATCTAATTCCCCCACGACACCATTGCTATATATAATATATGTTCAAATGTATTTAGTCATTTATCCCACTGCCCACTGCAAGAAAAGCTTTAACAATTGACTAGAGCCTCCTGTGGGATTGTTTGCTGATACATTGTCCATTTTGACATTGCACTGCCTCCCATTAAAGGACCACTATAGTGCCAGGAAACCAAACTCGGGTCCCACTCCCGCCGGCCTGAAGGCGGAGAAGGGGGGTTAAAAACTCACCTTTCTCCAGCCCTGGGCTCCCTCGGCGCTGGGGACTCTCCTCCTCCTTTCCCCGTCATCGGCTGAATGGGCATGCGTGGCAAGAGCTGTGCACGCATTCAGCCAGTCCATAGGAAAGCATTGTCAATGCTTTCCTATGGACGCCGGCGTCTTCTCACTGTGAAAATCACAGTGAGAACCGCAGAAGCGCCTCTAGCAGCTGTCAATGAGACGGCCACTAGAGGCTGGATTAACACATTTGTAAACATAGCAGTTTTTCTGAAACTGCTATGTTTACAGCAGAAAGGGTTAATCCTAGATGGACCTGGCACCCAGACCACTTCATTAAGCTGAAGTGGTCTGGGTGCCTATAGTGGTCCTTTAATCTATATACAGTACTTGGAAGAAATATTCAGTCTACAACAGGGGTGCCCAAAAGGTAGATCCCCAGATGTTTCTAAAACTACAGCTTCCATGATGCTTTGTCATTCTAAAGGCATTTTAAAAGCATGCAAAGAATCATGGGAGTTGTAGTTCTCCAACATATGGGATCTACCGTTTGGGCACGCCTGGATTACAATTTAGTGCATCAGTCCATGATGGGTATCACTATGAAAGTGAATGCAATGCTGATTGCTCCACTCGGATCTTTGCCCCAGAAAAGATCTTCAATATCATCCCTAGCAATTATCTTTATGCAAAGCACGCAAAAGCTGAGCTAACCTATTCATTAGTAGGATTATAAAACAGCCAAGATGTTTGGAGTCAAGAATTATTCCCCCCTCCCCCTTTGTGGCATAATTGGAAACGGCTACATTTGGGTGGGTTGTCTTCTTTGCCAACCGCATAAAAGAATGGGTTTCAAGGTTGAATTTGATGGACTTTAGTATTTTTTTTTCGTTCTGGAGTAGTAATAATCTTTTGTCTGTGGCCTTTTCAAGCCCTCACACAAAAATAGACTTCACTACGTGATCCTAAAGTATTATTACCTACAGTTATTATAGGAGGACCTCTCTCCTGGACACTAAACTGTCGAGAAATGTGTTAACCAGTGGTGTATGTCACCCAGCCTAACTGCTAATCCATACAGTCATAAGAGATTTTTGGTCTTTCTGGATTGCTGACGTTTCAGACCTAATGACATTTATTTGCCAAAAACAGTATTTTTCTGGTGATTTTTTTGTATTTTGAATTGCTCCTTCTGGTTAAGCTACTTTATACCCTAAACAGCTCCTAGGCAGGAGTTTATAGGATATGAAAAGACCAAAATTAGACGCTCCTGATTGGATGTCATTTACTAATTTATGTTGCATTCTTTTTTTAATCCATTATATTCCATACATTGCATTAAAAGTAAGAGGTACATTTCATGGCATTGTTTCCCATAATTCCACAATAAATACACATCAACGATCTCTGAGCATTTTAAAACTGTCAGCTTGTTGTGAAATTACATTATTTCCCCTTTTCAAGATTCATCAACACACATTGTTATACTCAATTATGCCTTGAATCTATGAAGATATTTATCAGTGAGAATGCAGGAGAAATCAATGAGCTAACAGACATGCATTATCTGCCTTGATAATGCACAGTGCTGCTCTGTTGTACAATGCTTTGGTTATTATTGTACCAACTGTAATTCTCTCCGTGTCTGCATAGAGGTAGAAGGGATTAGCGCAAGGGCAGCAAGCATGATCTCATTCTCATCAGCTTGTCACAATGACTAACACAACCGTGCAGTTGTGAGAAAAAACCAGAGCCAGTGGAATTGGCATGAATGTTGAAAGAATGAAATAGGTTGGCCCGTATTCCAGTAGGTCATAGAAATGACTCCACTAGATGATTAACATTAGACAATGTAGAAATCCTTCATGCAGTGTGATGACAGAGGAGGGAAATGTGTAATGTAGGTGTGTGGGTGCCTACGAAGGGAGTCACTTTTGATTTGATTTTATGTTATTTTGTTGCTTGTACATCTTTAAAGGGCAGCATATTCACCAAAAGCACTTCATCTTAATGAAGTGATTTCAGGGCCTACATGCTGTGCTTGCAGCCTTGCAAATGAAAGAGGTGCAACTAATGGCTTCCAGCACACATCTATTCAATTATTGAATCTATTTGTCGTCCGATGTCTGGCATTAGTAGTAGCACCAGAATGTGTGCATCCATTGATTTTGCAGCAATTCTCTTTTGGATTACAGATGTTTGTTTTGCCTTTCTTTTTTTTTTATTATTTTCTTTTTTTAGATAGACCCATGCTTTTAGTTGAGTAAAGAAATCTATCTAATAAAAACAAAAAAACAAAACGCGTGCTCCTTTAAGTATGGTTTATTATTACCTTGATTGCATTACAGGGCTGTTCACTAAAGTGATTATTATTATTATTATGATATTTATATAGTGCCAACAAATTCTGCAGCGCTTTACAATGGGTGCACGAACAGACATGTAGTTGTAACCAGACAAGTTGGACACACAAGGACAGAGGGGTTGAGGGCCCTGCTCAATGAGCTTACATGCTAGAGGAAGTGGGGTAAAGTGACACATAAGCTAAGGATAGTATTAGACTAATGACAGTTGCAATAGAGGAATCAGTCGGGAGTTATTAACAGTTTAATTGATACGCTTTTATGAAGAAGTGGGTTTTTAATGATTTTTTGAAGGAGTGGAGACTGGGTGAGCATCTAACAGAGGAGGGAAGTGAGTTCCATAGGAACGGTGCAGCCCTCGAGAAGTCTTGAAGGCAAGCATCAGAGGTGGGAGTATTATAGACGTAAGTCTTAAGCAGAGCGTAACGGCCTAGACGGGATCATTCAAAGTGAATTCAAATTTAAGGCCAAAATGGGGGAAAAAATCTGTTTTGTTTTTTGTTAAGTGTCAGTTATGCTTCCAGCTCCCTTACTCTGGCCTTAAATAATTAATTCACATTAAATTATTACTTTATAATAACCGTGATTAGCCTTTTATAGCAAGAGTGGCAAATAGTTATCCCTCTTGTCAACTGTTTTAAAACTACAACACCCAAGGTTCTTTGGTAGATTCTACAGTTCTTTTTAGTACGCCATCAAATGTATTTATTTTTGTCGACCTATTATCAGAGAAATCTTTCCGGTTGATCAGTAGAGCATGAACTAGCATTTGTACTGTTCACTTTGCACACTGTAGCTTTTGTTTTTCTGCTTTGTAGATTCTAATAAATTATTGTTTCTCTTACTGCTATATGATCTGGCATGGATTTGACTTCCCACTAGGAGTCATCTCAGTGATTAAATGGTGTTGGGCTGTCCAAAAACACAGAATCTATTACTACTTGGAGCCAAGTATTTTTGGCTCTATTGAAAGTAAGTGAGCAATTTTATTTCCAATCATTAAGTCTATTTATCAAGCTTTATAACACATATATATACATTTTCTATTTCTTTCTTCCTCTTTCCTTACATTTTGTGTATGGATTGTAGGATCTGAAGAAATTAACTGAAGGTTGATTGCCACTCGCCGCAATGCAATGCAGTTCAAGTTTAAAAAAGTGTTTGTTACACAAGGCATGTTATATTTCTTTTACATGGTATACATATGAAATTTGATAAACACACAGATTAAAATACTACACAAATACATTGTGTGTCATACTGCGAATATTACATTAGCACTTTAAAGGAGCACTGGAGCGTTGGTGCCCTTGTTTGTATTGGGGTTCCGCCACCGGGACCCCCAAAAAATTTAAAAATATTAAAGTTGTACTTACCTTTTTTACGGTGCCGAGGCTGACTTGGCATTGCTCACCTCTCCACCTCCCACAACGTCACTATAGTGTTCCTTTAAATGTTCAATACTTTACTCTTTTCTTTATTGGTTTTGGGTTTGCCATAAGAAGTGCATACAAGTGATTTTAAATTTGCTGTATGTAATATTTACATAATAATTACAATTACCGCACATTTTGTACGGTATAATAATTATCTATATTCTAAAATAATAATTTATTTTTATTTGCTTGAGGTTTTTTCTTTCTTCTCACTTTTGCATTAGAAAGTTCTTTTTTAAAATTCGAATGTAATTTTTTGCTACAAGTCAATACCGCATAAGGGATTCATACTTGGATAGTTGGTGAATATATATTATTATTATCGCCATTTATATAGCGCCAACAGATTTCGTAGCGCTTTACAATATTATTAGAGGGCGGATTTAACTATAAATATGACAGTTACAAGAAAACTTACAGGAACGATAGGTTAAAGACGGCCATGCTCAAAAGAGCTTACAGTCTATAGAATATATATATATATATATATAAAGGTAGCATATGCTCCACCTTCATTATGTTAGATGCACCTGCTTTTTCATGTTAATAGGCAACCGATTATTTATATGGATGCAACTCCAATGTATACATGTTTAATCTAGAAGTTTTGCTGAAAAACAAATGGGGCCAAAGAGTAACTGTGGTCTGATTGTTTATGGCATTCGTGGTGGAACTCATGAATATGAGAGGTATAAGAGATCAGCAGTTCTCTGAACAAAAAAAAAAAGACAAATTGGCAATTCTAAGAACCATAAATGTTATAGGTTATTGTAATGATTAGGTTGCTATGAGTTTCTGGTTGCATTTTTAACATTTTCTATCAAACCATCCTGAGAATTCAACAGATTTACTGACTGGCACTTGGGAGGCAGCCAGTTCTTGAGAGCTTGGTTGACCCAGAGGCTACCAGTAGTAACATAACTACTGAGCATTAACAGTCCACCTAAGCCGTTTTACTTGCCGTGTGTATTCCTTTATGGCCACAGTCTTTGTTTATTTATTTATGGCCACAGTTTACCATTATAAATGTGCTTTTCAGGCAGGACAGTGGGCCATGTGACAAAACAGGCCTTGTCTAAGTCAAACTCCATATATATGACAATAATTTTACTTTCCTGGTCCTATATGGCTTTTCTGTGAGGTGGTGGGGGGTGGGTTAGATTAAAAGGGAGAGTCAACGCTCAGAAACTGCAAGATACTAGTGAGTCTGCCTCGACCCAGATGCCTAAAGATAATTTTATAGTTCTAATTTTTTTTATCTACACTCATGTACCAATATAAAGTGGCCAGTCGCAGATAGTTTTAAGTTCCGCCTGCATCAGTTTCACACAAGATTTTTTTATTTTCGATGAGTTGGAGTAAGTTTAGCTATTTTTAGTAAAATGCTTTGAAGACTTACACTTGGTGCAAAAGCAGACATTAGTATATGTGTCACAAAATACAAACTTGGTTTGAGGTAATCGTTTCCTGAGAGTTAGTTTCTTTAATGAGATATTTCAGAAACGTGGGTTTCCTTTCTATTATTTCTGTGTTCGAAAGGGAATGGAATAATAATAATGCATTTCTATTTTCCTGCAATTCAACTGTGTATTTTTTTGTAGCTTAGCCACATTCTATTTTTTTTCTTAATATCTTCAAATTTTTAAACTATTTCTGTGTATTGTCTGCTCTGTGATGTCCATCATTTAGGAGTCTATTAGCTTGCTTCACCATGTGACCTTCTCCTATTTCTGATGAGCTGGCAATTTGTCTCAGAACGTACCCGAGCTGTTTGGAATTGTCCTTGTTTTTAAAATGAGCCATGCACTAAATTGTCTTAAATGTCTGTATGAAACGTTATCCGACAGAGTGTGTACAATGGCAGTGCGCCACAAGGAATGGATATATGTAATCTGTCCCTCACAGGCATTTAAAAGCCACACTACTGGTGTTTAAAAGGCATCCAGTAGAGTGATATATATTCTACATCTTTGTTTCTATCAGATTTGTAAATTGTACTTTTTTTTTTTTTTTGGTATGTTTCCAAATGCTGTTTGTGAACTTTTTCTACTAACTGCTAAATACAGTTACATGTTTACAGCTTCCTAGTTAACTCTAGGTTGCTAGACATTACTTTCTTTGATTCGGGACTCTTGATGTCCACTTGGAGCTGCTCTTTTAGAGCAATAAGCCCCTCATATTCAGATCTAGTCCCATCTGTGTCTATCTGATTTACACACAAGGGGTCTGTGGAAATGGTAGAACTTTTTTTGTTCTGTTTGCCAGGTCTAGACTTGAAGAATTGTCTCCTTTGGGCCCTTTTTCCATCTGCAAAAGCTCTCAAGTACTTCCGTTTCTCTTTTCATCACAGAGAGATTAAATCCAGTTGCTAGATAGCACAAAACACATTTATTGAGAGACTACTAACTGCTGATTAAGCAGCATGAATAAATTCAAGGTTTTTTTTCTGTATTTTTTAAATGTCTGTATTAGATGATACACGATAAAGTGAATTAATGCAATACCTTTTTTTTGCCAGCAGTATTTAAATATTATACAACTAACATTTTGTAGGTTATTTCCATTGAACATAAATTTGCATATATTTGGCAGGAGTAACTGCTAACATTTGGATGTTTTGAATGCAGACAAGTATATAATTCTACTGAACACAATGTGCCACAATATAATCATTTATTTTCCATCTTAATACATGTTATATATACATATCAGAACATTCATAAGGAATGGTATTTATTTATAAAAATTGGAGAAATTCTCTATCACTTGGGATCTATTCACTAAAACAGAAAATGTGACGAAGCAGCACTGGAATTGTCAGGGAATTGAGCTGAATTGGGGGGGGGGGGGGGGGAGGAAATGTCCATATCAGATATTTATTTTTTTTTAAACCTAAAGCTACTGATTTCTTTATAAATTATTTCATTCCCAGTTTAGTGAATAGTATCCACTCATCCTCAGCTCCTCTCTAAGCATCCTCAAACGCATATATGTGTGTATATATATATATATACCTCAGGGCTTCACAAATTTGCTTTCAATCTAGCAGCCAGCTAAAAAAGTTAGACAGTTTTTTTTCCCCCCAAACAACAAAAATACAATTCTTAAAGGTTCTGTAAAAGCTTCCTTTTTGTAGATAAGGCAGTTTTCACATTGCTGCCTAGTAACACCTCTAGTGGCTGTCACTCAAATGGCCACTAAAGTGTCTCCTATCTTAGTCCACAATTAGCAGCACCTACATTTAGCGTTTTCACGCTCTGCATGGAGGCGCTGAACGTTCCCCATAGAGATTCTTTTAATTGATTTAATGTATCTCTATGAGGAGATGCTGATTGGTAATTGATAATCTGAGCTACGGAGGCGGGCCAGCTACAGCGAGACCGTCACGGCGCTGGATTAAAGATGAGTAAAAACATAATTCCCAATGCTATCGGAGGGGGCTGGTGAACTAAACATACACATTCACTGACAGACACCCAGACTGACACACACACTGACATAGAGACACACACACACACACACACACACACACTGACAGACACACACTGACAGAGACAGACACACACACACGGAGAGAGACACTGACAGATACAGACACACACACAGACGGACAGAGACAGGCAGGCCCACATACACACTGACAGAGACACAGAGGCAGACAGGCACACTGACAGACACACACACATGCCAGAGACAGACAGACAGACAGACAGACAGACACACACAAAGTATTATTATTGATACACTCAAATATATACACACACACACACAAACACGAACATTCATACATACACAGACAAATACACATGCAGACATACACACAGACAAATACACATACACACTTGACAGATACACATACAGACATACACACATGACCGATACACAAAAATACATATTTTTTAGTAACCCTACCTTTAGTAACCCTACCTTTTTGGGACTGGGCAGCAGCAGGTGACATCTGGTTAGTGGGACTAACTGCGGCTAATGGGAGTAGGCAGTCACTGTTCCAGACTCCCTCCTCCTGTCTCTCCAGCCCCTTGGAGCTCTGTGTGCAAAGGAAGTGAAGGGAACTGTAATAACATCCTATCAGCGCTGAGGTCATGCAGGGTAAAGGGCGGCTCTGCGGCATTGGGCAGTAGGAGGGAACGGACTCACCAATCCCAGGCGCCAGGGAAAAATATTTAGTCGACCTGGGGCCTGGGATATGTTGAGCCAATATATATATATTCACATACTTGGGATACATACAAATGTAACACATTAATACTTTTCTGTTTTGGTGTAATAGGTTTGGCATGGAATGAAAAAAAGGTAGATTAGAACGGAGTGGAATGTTGTGATCAATTTCGTCAAAGATAACATTTGTGATTAGGGCCAGATTCTGTTGAAGAGATTCCCTTATCTCTTGCAGTGGAACAGAGTTTTTCTGCATAGAAGTCAATGGGAGAACTGCTATTCAGATACCATTGTACGTCTTTTTGTTTGCAATAGAATTAAAACTATTTTCATGTAGTTTCTACACGGTAGAACATTCCACTTTCATGGAATTATTATCTGGAGATAGCAGTATTTTTATTTTATTATAGCTCCCACCTTGGTTTACTCTGTTGCATGTTTGTTCAGTGTTTTCCTAATTGTGCACTGCTAAATTCTGATATTGTCCATTTCTGGCCTCTCGGCCCATCTGTGCATCATGCATGCCGGACCATGGAGGGCTGACTTCGCAGGATCTTTGTTCCCTAAACATAGCGCATCGCTATGCAGAGCATGAAGACCCTGAACTAGAAAACACCCCCTAGTGGCTGTCTGAGGTACTTCTACTACAGGTGTTACTAGGGAGCAAGTTAAACACTGCTTTTCTCTGAAAAGGCAGTGTTTACAGTGCTAAGACAGCAGGGACAGACTATATAGCGCTGCGGAATAAGCTGGCGCTATATAAATTATTAATAATAATAGTATATACACATATTAAGCTGTAGTGGTTCTGGGGACTATAGTGTCCCTTTACATTAGGTGAAATAAAGCAAACAAGAGAAAATTAACAGAAAGAGGAAAGGATCAGGGGAAGTGTGGGAGATATGGAGAATTTAATCAAACTATTGTAGAGCTGATTGTTGTTTTTTCTTTGTAACACGGGAGAACAGACAGCTTGCGTTAATAATACTTTTTGTTTGTACAAAATAAGTCAATTGTTCTTATAAATGAATTTATAAATAACTAAAATTGCATTTATTAAATTGGAACTGTCACTTAAAAAAATATTAGTACAACCAAATAACTAAATACACGTTGCCTGTTGGTTGGTGCTATTTTATTTCTATTCATTTTTTGTAATTCTTTATAGATGTCTTTATTTTAATTTATATACCTGGCTGGGTACATAGGGCAAACATGCAAACCTGTTAACCCTTGCAGTCCTGTACACCTGGCACATTTGCCCGTGTGGTGCCGCTGGAGGGAACGTGTAGCATACATACTCTTGTACAGAATATAACAGCGGATTCCCAAGCACACATTCATTATGCCTGTTGCAATAGCATTCACTGGGGTGAAAGAATAAGGAACAGGAGCTGTCATGTTCTTTGAATAGGGCAATGCTTCTGAAGTCTTATGAACATTTAGTTAGAATTACGTTATAAAAATATGATATCAAAGTTAGTGAATAGTTAATTCCATTATTATCCAGTATTAAAACATACACATACAATGCTACGACTTATCAAGCTTTAAAACTTTATATAACCACACCTGTTTATATTATGGTTTTAGCAATAGAACATTATTAGTAGTTCTGGTTTGTTCTCCCAATCTTTCAAGTAACAGGAGTTTTGTAATCTGAATAATGGTTGCTAGGTATATTTGTTTTATTAACGTTTTCACAATATCTGTGATGGAGAGCAGTTACCCATGACATATATCCCTTGCTGTGCTTTACTGAACATTAGGTAAGCAACAGGATGGCCAGTTCTTTGGTAGATGATGAAAGTCATTTGATATACGAATATAAGCAGGCTCAATTTTCGAACATTTGTCAGTCCATTGACTTAGGAAAACAACTGATGCTGGGCAAAATAATAAAAACAGTAGGAACATTTAAAAAAAAAACACAATGTTGTGATTTGGTGTCTTGTTCTTAATTACTTAAAGAAACACTACAAGCACCATAACCACAACTGCACACTGTCGTGATGCCAGTAATGGCACTCCCCTCCCCATTGTAAGAAGCCAAACAGTTTTTTAAGAATGGTTTCACTTCTTACCTGGGGTCTGTGTTGTGTGCTTCCTACCTTCACTACATCATCCTGTCTCCTTCCTCCACTACTTCAGACCGTAAACAGGCAGTGCACAGCTTACAACGATGGGGCTTCGCTTGAGAAAGCTATTGGAAGCTCCTAGCTGTAGTTGTTATGGTGCACAGCGTGTTCCTTTAACATAGCTGTTCCCAACCCCTTTATCACTTGGGTACATCTTGGCAGCACATTTCCATAAATTGTACCCCTCATAGTAGCAAAATGTACTATATTTCCTGTTATTTAACATTTACACATTTTTCTCTACCTTATCTCACCTTGTGCTCTGCCCTAGGCTACTCAATGCTTCTTTTATGCCCCAGGCATTCCCTGCTTCTCCTCTGCCGCAGGCTCTCCCCGCTCCTCGTCTGCCGCAGGCTCTCTCCGCTCCTCGTCTGAACCAGGCTTTCCCCACTTCAGCACTGTCACAGGCTCTCCATGCTTCCCCGCTGCCACAGGCTCTCCTTGCTTCCCCGCTGCCACAGGCTCTCCATGCTTCCCCGCTGTCACAGGCTCTCCTTGCTTCCCCGCTGTCACAGGCTCTCCTTGCTTCCCCGCTGCCACAGGCTCTCCTTGCTTCCCCGCTGCCACAGGCTCTCCTTGCTTCCCCGCTGCCACAGGCTCTCCTTGCTTCCCCGCTGCCACAGGCTCTCCTTGCTTCCCCGCTGCCACAGGCTCTCCTTGCTTCCCCGCTGCCACAGGCTCTCCTTGCTTCCCCGCTGCCACAGGCTCTCCTTGCTTCCCCGCTGCCACAGGCTCTCCATGCTTCCCCGCTGCCACAGGCTCTCCTTGCTTCCCCGCTGCCACAGGCTCTCCTTGCTTCCCCGCTGCCACAGGCTCTCCTTGCTTCCCCGCTGCCACAGGCTCTCCTTGCTTCCCCGCTGCCACAGGCTCTCCTTGCTTCCCCGCTGCCACAGGCTCTCCATGCTTCCCCGCTGCCACAGGCTCTCCTTGCTTCCCCGCTGCCACAGGCTCTCCTTGCTTCCCCGCTGCCACAGGCTCTCCTTGCTTCCCCGCTGCCACAGGCTCTCCTTGCTTCCCCGCTGCCACAGGCTCTCCTTGCTTCCCCGCTGCCACAGGCTCTCCATGGCTCTCCTCTGCCCCAATCTCCCCCATGCTGCTGCTCTTCTGCCCCAATCTCCCCCATGCTGCTCTTCTGCCCCAGGCTCTCCCCGCTCCTCCTCTGCCCTAGGTTAATTTGTCCAAGTTCTGAATGTAAACAAAACTTGGCTACTTTGGTGTTAAATATGAAATTATCTTTGAATTCTTAATTTAGTGAATAACCCTGATATAGAGAAAACAGGATTTAAATAAATAAAAAAAATAAAAATTGTATTAAATGTCCCTCGTAATTGACATCACGTCTCGACTGATGAAAATAGTCAAGATGTAATGATAATGAACGTGGAGGTATTGGTTTATAAATTATAAAATATTTTTTACAATTAAAATGAATTTTTGTAATTCACATCAAATAAATCTGTGTACATTTTTCAAAAGGTGTTGTACACTTTTTCTGACGCATGAATATTATACATGTGCATATACAGAGGGCATATGCTCCCCGGCCCAGTCCGCAACTTGTATTACAAGCCTTCTTCTCTTTACCTCCTTCTGTCCTCCCCTCCTTATCTGGAGGAATCAACCGGCATGACGTGATGGTCTCTTCTTATTGGTTGGCGGCTACAGAGGGATGATTTGGCGGTATGGCACTTTTCATTGGTTGAAGGCTGGATGATGTGTTGCTTGTCATTGGCTGGCGGCCGCCGTTTCCAAATGGATGCGGAATTAATTTTTTAACAATTTATCAGTTCCTTATGTTACATAAAATTACCTAAATGTCCCTGACCACAACTCCAGCTTTATCCATGCATGTCTGTTATGTAATCTGAAATGACGGAAGGCAAGCAAATCCACAAATTTTCAGTATGAAAACAATTTATGTTCTTCATTCACCAACATCTGTGCCTTATCGCCAAATTAACATGTAACTTCCATTGTCTTTTGTGGTCTCTGATTATCTGTAAAATGGGAAGGTTCTGTGCTTGGATGAGTTTTGATTCATTGAAGGTCTGTGTATTTCTTTACCGTCCATCTAATTAGGGATTTGTGCACTTCCTTAGAGGATTAGAACATCTGACACTTGCCTGACCAGATTAAAAATGCCAACAACTTCTGTATAAAACCCATGGAAGACAATGGGCATCAGCTGTGACGTTTTTAAAAAGACAGACTGGTGGGATCAAGCTGTTTTTATTAATTTGTAATTAATTTTTAATTTATTTTTTATATAAATTGAATAGAATTAGAAACCGCAAGATTTGCTGAGCTCGGAATGTGCATGCGATAAGCATAGATTGAAATATCCAAAATTGAAGACATTTGCAGATGCACGTTTGGAGATGAGCCTGGAAAGTGCATATTTGCTTTCATGGGCAGTTGGAAAAAAATATAAATAAAATATATAAACATTATCCATTCTCTCTCTTTTTTAAAAGCCACTTACTGATTGACACTTTTTATTCCACAAGTGTCCGTCCAGCTCCAATGATCTCTCATTTCATCCCCTGTTGTTTTTGCAGTAATTCTTATTTGAACATATGTGCTTCAAATAATTGTACATCTCTGGATTTTGTGTTATTAATTTTCATATTATAGAAAAAGAAATATCAGAGAGTTAAATGTTATATCTGTTGGTTTCTGCAGTAAGTGAAGGCATAGTTTGCCTTTTAATCATCAACCAGTATTTCTAATGTTCTGTGCATCTCTCTTTGCATTTATAATATAGGGTGATATTAAACCTCATAATTAGAGATCACATAATTCCAGCATTAGAAAACTTTCACTTTCATGAAGTGGTGACCTTCTGCAAAAAGACTTATGTATACATTGTAGCTCTAAGTGTGCCCTCTGTGGCTGTCTAACAGACAGCCAATAGAGGGCTCCCGGAATCCAAATGGACTTTTGGTCCGTTATCTGACGCTGGACGTCCTCACGGATCTCCAGCGTCAGATTTTTCCCCAAAGGAAAGCATTGAATAAGGCTTTCCTATTTGAAGGTCTAATGCGTGCGCGGCCATTGCGTAGCATGGGCGGAGCCTGACCCAGCGCCGAGGGACATCGGCGCTGGATTTAGGTAAGTGGCTAAGGAGTTTTAACCCCTTCAGCCCCGCGGGAGGAGGCCCCGAGGCAATAGGGCACTCCAGGAGCCTATAGTGCCAGGAAAACAAGTTTGTTTTCCTGGCACTATAGGATCTCTTTAATGGGGGTAATTACTCAGGGATTATATCCTTAAGTTTTCCTACAAACTTTTAACTCAATTACTCGGCACTCATTGTAACCTTCAATCGGATCATTCAGATTTTCTTTCCCTTTTTTGAGTAGGTATGAGTGGGATGAGATACAGTTGTTTTTGATCTAGAATGCTTTGGAGTTTTTGATGCTTAAAACCAGTAGAGAAATATATCTTTGGTCTAATTTATTATTTTTTATTTTTTTTGTGCAACATTGATATATTCAAACTTTTATACGCACAAAACAACCAAATAACATTGACTACAAAAAAGCTAGCTGCAAAAAAAAGGCAAAACAAAAAACCAGCCAAACAAATCTTTTGAGTTACAGATAATGAGCCTTCATTAAATAATCAACAGTGTGTATGAGAGATCGCTCGTATAGATGCAGTCTTCCTGTATAAAACAAACCAATATTTAACAATAAAACTGGCAGAAGAGTTGTAAAATAAGAATAAAAACATGTACGTTCTCTTCTGCTTTCGCTGAATAGCAAACTAAGGGCTCGGCTATAGACTTCTGCAAATTATTATTTTTTTGTCAAACTGCTCATTTGATTTGAGACAACGTAATGAGTGAAATACTATATAGCATATCATAATAGTAATATGTTAATGTCGTGGTAATTTCTCTGTGTTGCAGAATTAATTTGGAGACTATCACAAATTATAAAATATACGATACACCTAGAAATACAAAAACAGGGAACATTCACAGGGAAACACCATTAAGTAAAAGTGCCCCTACTATAAATAATGCACTCACAAAATATAGGAGTGATCTGAGCCCATCAAGGTTTCTTTAAGGTTCTGCGATGAAGATTCTTAGTTCTCAAATTATATATCAGAACCATCAGAAAATGTTTCAATTCATATTGACCTTTTAAACCATTGTTTAAGCTATATCCACATGCAGTTTTATAAAAGAGCACGTGCAGTAGTGATAGTGGGGCAGCATCTTGCTGAGATGCTCCAACTATTCATGTATATTCCTTCGTTTTTATCCAATGTCACGTCGTTTCCATTGAATGGGAAAATAGTTGGTGAAGGCACATATTATGTATAGTTCTCTTGCATAAACTGCCCACATTCTTAGTTAGGCAGTACTCCCTTAGTATGGTTCTACACAAAATAGTTAAATCAATGTGTACATTGTGAAATCAACAAGTGTGGGCTTCAAATACAATGTCCCCCCCAATGAAATTACTTCACATTTTGTTGTAATCGGGATGTGAATGGAATATCCCATACTTGCAATGAGTAAAGAACAAGTAAAAAAAAATATAATTTTTTTTCCCCCAGTATTGTAAATTGTAAGCTTGCAGGTCTCCTTTAATTTTGTATTATGTGGGTAAACAATTTTTATTTTTATTTACTACAGCTTAATTTAGTTGTTCTGGTGAGTATAATCCCTGCAGGCATTTTCATGTAAACACTGCCATTTCAGGGAAAAGGCAGTGTTTACATTGCCTCCTAGAAACCCTTCCAGTGGCCACTCCTCAAATGGATACTAGAGGAGCTTCCTGGGGCAGTGCTGCATGGAGACGCTGAAATGCCAAGCCGGCATTTATCCACGACCCTGTCCCACCTGCTTGCTTATTTCAGCCGATCCAATGCTTTGGATCGGCTGAAATCATCCATTCTGATCATGCCAGCAAGGAGGCGGATCAGGGGCGGAGCCAGCAGCGGCTGACCCGCGCAGCCCTGGAAATAAGATAAGTGTTATTGGCTTTTAAGGGGGCTAATTGGGTCAATCCATCTAAATGGTGGTTTTAACACTATAGGGTTAGGAATACATGTTTGCGTTCCTGACCCTATAGTGATCCTTTAATGTTGACACAAATAATAGGGAATACATGTTTAAGTAATTCCATGATACTTCATGAAGAAATATTGGAAAATCGTTTTTGCACTATACTTGGCTATCTTTACTTGTTATTATTTATTTATTTATTTTAAAAAAAATGTATTTTTGCAGTGCAGAAGTTTAACAGCATGCGTGTGGTGCCCCAACGGCAATCCTCACGTTTATTTCGTACAGTTTCAGCAATGGGGTTGTCAGGATAGCGTGCACATTTTTATATTAATTATGTTGAAAAGTGCTCATGTTTGGTTGGTGTGATTAACGTATGATATACACAACAAGATTCCTTATGCGTTTATGTTATCAAAGCAGGGTGAATAAGTAACATAATGTTGCTTGTATCTGTAAGCTAATACCACTGTAGGATGCGTGCATGTTGTGTAGTGTAGGTGGTGGAAGCTGGTGAATGGTGTGGCAATACGTTACATAAAGCTCAATTAGGTCGTAGAGTGTCCAGGTATATTATAAGCATTCTAGTCTTGCTGTGTGCAGTTCCAACACCATACTGCAGCTGCATCTCCCAGCCAGACATATCATCCGATCCCTGTATGCAGCTGGGTATAGGAGTAGTCGAGGATATACAGCAAACCGGCTGTGCAGCCCTTTGTGGACATGGTGCCTCCTCGGCCCTGGGTCAGTGTGAGGGCTGGTACCTTCCTGCCACGAGTCTGGGGTCCGTTCAGGTCCAGGGTCTTTCCCGGCGGGCGGGTGCGTTGGGCTGTGCATGGGTCTGGCGCGTATCTCCGTGTGGTGTCTGCGGCCCTCCGCTTGTGTGGCCGGTACCTGCGGGTCAATTCCCTCTTTGCCCTCTGTCTAGGTGGGCGATTCATGCGAGATGCAGGGGTTTGGCGATTTTTGGTGCCCATCAGAGGTTTCCCAATCCTCTTGGTGCTGCTTGCTAGTGCTGTAGGTGGGACAGTGAGAGGTATGGCAGCGGCCGGTCGTGTGTGGGCCAGTAGCTGAGTCCAAAACTTTTCAAAAATTGCGTCCAGAGAGTCTCTCGCTGGTAGAGTGAGGTCTGGTGATGCAGGCTGCTGCTGCTTTCCATGAGTGTAGTCGTTGCTTGGTGCCGCCATCTTAGAGGCCTGCTCCTCCGGTCCGTCGGCTGTGGCTGCTGGCTTCATCAGCAGATTAGGGACTGGGCCAGTTCTGTGTGGCGGGGACCGGGGTAACCCCCCACCGGTCCAAAAGGGGGTGGGATGATTTGTGCTTGTCTGTGGCACCGAGCGGGAAGCGGCTGTCCCCCCCAGCCCGTCTTCTCTCATATACCACAGTCTTCTGCCTCGGATCCCGGGCATTCCGGGTGGCGAGTCAGGCATCTGCGGTTGTGCACTGAGTTCCCCAAGCTGTGTCGCTTCGTTTTGCGGGTTTTTCAGGGTTGCACCCCCCCCCGATTTCTGGCGTTTAAGTTGCCGTCCGGCGGGAGTTCGAGCAGAGCACGTCTTACTCGCTTGCTAGTCAGGCTCCGCCCCTCTACTTGTTATTATTTTTTGTTGGTTCTCAACATAGAAACATAGATTTTGATGGTAGATAAAAGCCAAATGGCCAATGCACCAGACTTCCAACACAAGATATTGGTTTGTGTCTATGTCTTCTTTAGCTTTCACTACAAAGTTATTGGCGGGGAATACTGATAAAATGGTAACATGAAAGATTCAAAATTCCCTATGGCAGGTATTAGGGAAAAAAACTTGATTACACTAGAACGGCCCAGTGTAGATATGGGTTGCAGCTCAGATGAGAAAAATACTTTTTCATCCAAGTAAATTTCCAAGGGTAATTTATTAATATCTGGCATAAAATCATTTCCTGCAGTTGTCTTTCTGAACTGCAAAAGTAATTACTTTTATAAATGATAAGTTGGCTTTGGAGATACACTTTATTGTGGTAATTAATAGATTGTTATGATTGATTTTAATGTTGCATATTATATAGATTCTAGATACTCTGCTAACTTTTTCCTTGAATGTTTTGTATTTACTGTGAAAGTTGAGTTCTAACTATGGGGAAAAAAATAAGCCTAGTGAAATCCAGGCATTAAAACCAATCTAATAAGGTGAAATGGCTATAGTGTCCCTTTAATAAAGCAGTTGTTTTAATATATATTTTATATAAAAATATTTCTGTCTGAATGTCTTGTTTTGAGTGCTACCAATGGTAGATTTCCAAGAAGACTATTTATATTCTCTTCTAAGTGCTGGATTCTATTACAAGAGAAAACATAACCGAACAGGGGACCGAATATTATTTCTGACAGATATGTGTTTATTTCGGTCATTTGTGTTAGTTTAACAATTCTTTGTAACTTTAAAAAATAAATGAAATCCTTGTTTATAATGTACATCCAAGGTGAAAATACTAAACTTACTCTTGTCTTTAAGATGGAAATGTAGTCCTTGTCACTAGGGCAGGGCTTGACAAATCCCAGGTGCCATGTCGCCATGGCGTCTAGAAATTATGTCCTGGCGCATGGGATTTTGCCTTGGAGGCTCTTTAGTGAAGGCCGCCAGCCTGCACAGGTCAGCAGGGGAGCCGGCAGGCCAACCGCACGGGGCAGAAAGGGAGCCGGCTGCTGGCCCGAGGTAGCGCGGGAGGCAGTGCGGGAGGGAGCAGTAAACCTCCAGCAGCTCATCTCTGATCCCTTCCGCGGTTTAGTGATCCCGGGAGCCATAATATGATGAAACTCTGGCCTCTGCATAACTGCAGAGAGCAGAGTGGAGCTGCAGGGAGATTAGTGAGCAGCCCCACTGGTTCCCAGGGAAAGATCCACTCAGCTCTCCCAAGGGCAGGGAGGCTGGGTGGACATAAATGAAAATGGGAAAATTTGTGAGTTCATGAGAAAATGTGTGTGTGTCTGTCTCTGTGTGTATGTCTGTCTCTATGTGTGTCTGTCAGTCAGTCACTGAGTGTGTCTGCCTAGTTACCTGCCCCCCTCTGATTGCATGGGAAAGGTGTTTTTACTCACCTTTTTGCAGATGTCGTGCTGGAATCACCACGGCTGGTCCCGCCAGCATGGCTGAGATCATCAATCTTTATGATCTCAGCTAAGTCAATGCTTTCCCATAGAAAAGCTTTAGTAGGATATTGCGCATGTGCAGCAAAAGACTGTGCAGCGCCAATCAGGATCTCCTCATAGAGATCTTTTGAATCAATGCATCTTAATGGGGAACATTCAACGCCTCTATGAAGAGCGTGTAGTTACTGTAGTAGCTAAACTTTGGTTTAGCGTCTAGGAATCACCTCTAGTGGCCGTCTGAGTGACTGCCACTAAAGGTGTCCCAAGGCAGCAATGTAAACACTGCCTTTTCTCTGAAAAGCCTGCAGTGACATGGTACAGACACCAGAACAACTACATTAAGCTGCAGTGGTTCTGGTGACTATAGTGTCCCTTTAAGAATTTAATTTTTCTTGTTCAAAATTAAACTTTGTTAGTTTAAAAAAGACTGGCTCCTAACTTTTTTAGCTGGCTCCTAGATTCCAAACAAATTTGTCAAGCCCTGCACGAAGGGTTTAATCATGCAATATTGATGTACACATAGTATGTTTTACATCAGACATACTACTAGAATGTAAGCACAATGTAAATGACATCATGTCAATTACATTATTTACATAATCTACCATGTAAGTATTTAATCTATGTGAAATAAAGTATTTTCTAATTATATAAATCTGCGTTCCTCTATTGGCCTATATTCTGAACTATTTCAGCTGTGTGATTAAACATTTCAAGTAAATAATCTAGATATTCATAGTCTTTAAACAGCTCAGTTCCACATGAGTGTGATACTGGAAATCTATTTATTATCGTATTTCATAAAAAGATTCACTGTCTTTTTTATGCACAAATACTCTTCCTCGGAAAATACTTTCTCTGAATATCAGAAACGTAATATGGAAATTGGAATTCTAACTTTATGGTTTACTTGGTAACTTTTAATAATGAAAAAACTACTTGCTCAGCCCCTGAATTCCTTGGCTGGCTGCTCATCACGATAGTCTGATAGACTTTAGAAAGTCTGATAGACTTTAGACGAGCAGCATGTTTGATATTTACACAAAACGTGCACTTTTTTCTATGAAAGATAATGTACAGAAAATGTTTTAAATATATGCCATTTTGAAATTACATTTTTAGTTATGAAACTGGTATATTGGATAGTGTTTTTTTTTTTTCCATGAATTGTTTTATTTTCCAAAAAATAAGGGGGTACAGAAAGGAAAAAAAAGGGGGGGGGGGAGACATTGCAATAATACAGGCAAAAATAAGATAAGAATAGCAGGAATTAACCAAAATCATTACATGAATTACTGACAACAGTACTATATATTACGATACAGCGTAGTGCAGTGTAGTCCCAAACCTTTCTCCCGCCCCTGCACAATCTTTGTCTATGTATAGTCACTTGTTTTATAGATCCTTGCTTACAATGCTGCTATTGGGGTACCTATGTTTGTGCGGGGCCACTATTTTGTTAACTTTTGTTAGGTTTCTGATGTTTGCAAGTTTTCTTGTAAGAAACGTGAATGTCTTTGTTACAATCTATAGCAAGTGAAAATACAGTAAGCTACATTTGTGGAGAAATGTTCCGAAAGGAGTATCCGAAGTGGTATATTCGATAATAGCCTAATTTGTATGGCTTAGACAGATATGTAATCCTCATTGTGTTGTAGCAGTCAGCTCCACTCTTCCCAAATTAATAACTTAACATTCAAATTGCGCTATAGTGGCGTGGATGAACCTTTCTAGTCAGACCTAATCCTATGACTACGCTGGTGTGTTTGCGAGTCTTTCCCTGCCTGTCTATGTACACCCTTGTTCAAGGCCGTGTATGTTGGGCAGGTATGTTACTAAGAGCTTATGGAAAAGCATCCTCTTAAGACATTCGCCTGTCTCCTCTTTTGCCTAGTTGGGAAAATGTACATTTCCTACAATGCTTTTGTGGGGTTAGTTAGGTGTGTGGCTTCCAGCCAAGGCCTCCACGTCTCTTCCAGTTTCTTCCTTTTAGTGTGAGAGTCCGAGGAGAGGATTTCATATCGATAGTATTGGTACACTTTGTCTTTCAACTCTTTGTTTGTCGGGCCATATGTGGACTTCCAACGGAGTGCTATGAGGTTTCTGGCCGCCAAGATTATTATGGTAGCTAACTGCCTATCCTTCCGTGACCAAGTGTCTGGGAATAGTAGTAATAAGGCAATTGTAGGTGTGAGGGAGGCGTCATCTCCCGTACCCAGTGCTATCAGGGTCGAAACATAGGACCACAATGGTTTGATCAGTTCACAATCCCACCATATATGTGTCATATGACCCGTCTCAGCGTTGCATCTCCAGCATTTGGCTCCTACTTTTGGATATATCTTGTGAAGCCTATGTGGTGTAAGATACCAGCGGTAAACTAATTTTTTATAGGCTTCTATATGAGAGAAGCAGGCTGTGGTGCCTCGCAATGCATCTAATGACTTTAGCCACTGATCCTCTGTGAGCTCGGGTATTCCTTCTAGTTCCCATTGTGAAACATATTTAAAGTGGCGTGGTGGATGTCTCTCAAGTAGGGATTGGTAACATAGAGTTAAAGTTTTTGATGCTGTCGGTGCTGAAAAACATCTATTAATGATTCGTTTCTGGTGTATCAGACTGTGGTCAGGTTTCTTGGTTGATAGGTCGACTTTGGTGTTGATGATACTTTTCAATTGGAGATATGGGAAGATGAAGGAGTGCGGTAGGTTAAATTTTTTTTGTAAGTCAGGAAACGGCAATATTTTCGAATGATAGCATAGGTCTTTAATACGCTGTGCACCTAGGTCTGTCCATGGTTTGAGTGATAGCCACGGTGATATTGCCTCTAGTGCTGTCAGAGAGGCCTGTAGGCTGAAGTGTTCGTCTGACGTGTGACTGATACGAAGGTTGTCCCAGATTTTCATGGTTATAGCAGTTGTCGGGTATAGTGAAGTCCCTTGTTTTCTGTAGTGCTTCGGTGTCCATAGGACATTTGTTAATGATTTCGTCTCTATGGTTGCCCTTTCCATATCCACCCATTGGAAGGTGTTGCTAGGTGCGTGAAGTCGAACTGCCGCCTCGAGTAATGCTGCTTTGTAGTACGTATAGAGCTTAGGCAGGCCCAGTCCCCCTTCCCTTGAGTTCAGCTGTAGGAGGGAGAGGGGTAAGCGTGGCTTCTTCTTACCCCACACAAACGTATTTAATGTGCGCTGAATGTTCTTAAACCATACAGGTGAAATAGGAAGCGGCAACATCCTAAATAAGTAAAGGGCTTTTGGGAGTAACATCATTTTGATAGCTTGTAGACGCCCCATCCATGAAATTCGGACATCTTTTCATTTTTGAAAGCTCGAATTGCATACGTTATTGAATGGTGCATAGTTTAGAGATATCATCTTCTGCCTATGTAATGCTAGTTTGACTCTGAGATATACTATATGGTCTTGTCTCCATTCAAATTGGTAGGAGGATTGCAGGGTTTTCAGTTGTTGCGATTGCATATGAATCGGTAACGCTTGGGTTTTCGAGGTGTTTAGCTTATAATAGGAGATTTGTCCATAGGAGCTCAATAGGCGCAACAGTTGTGGTAGTGAAGATTCTGGTTTGCTTAAGGAGAGAAAGATATCATCTGCGAACATCGCTAGACGGTAATTGTGTGAATGGATTTGTATTCCCGTGATCAGCGGGTCCCGTCTGATTTTTATGTGCTAATGGTTCTAATGATAAAATGAATAGGAGGGGAGACAGTGGGCATCCCTGTCTCGTGCCATTAGTGAGATTGAAAGGGGTGGAGATAAAGCCCGAGTTAGAAACTTGCGCCGAGGGATTGCCATAGAGTGCCATGATTCCCTGGATGAATTCTGAGGGAAAGTTGAATTTGGTTAGGACTGTTGACATGTATGCCCAGTTGAGTCGATCGAAGGCCTTCTCTGCATCTAAGGCCAATAGGAGGCTTTCTGTATTGTGTTTCTCTATATGTGACAGGATGTTTAAAATTTTTCTGGTATTGTCACAGCCTTGTCTTCCTCGAATAAAGCCTGACTGATCATTATGAACTATTCTAGAATCGGAGCTAATCTATTGGCTATAATTTTGGCGTAAATTTTTGTGTCACAATTAAGCAAAGATATGGGTCTAAAGTTGGAGCAATGGATGGGAGGTTTCCCGGGTTTCGGGAGCGTAGAGATGTGCGCTTGTAACATTTCAGTGGGCATTCTACCAGTTTGGAAGCAGTGATTGTATAGGTTCGTCATGTGGGGGGCCAGGATATTGCCAAAGGTGCGGTAATATAGATTAGAGAAACCATCCGGGCCCGGTGATTTGTGGGCAGGCAATTGGGCTATGGTTTGCAATGTTTCTTCTATTGAGATAGGTTGAATGAGAAGCAGAAAATCTTCCCTAGAGATCTGTGGGAGGTCGACATCTCGTAGAAAGTCATCAATGTCTTCCTGTTTGGGGGTAGGAGAGGAGGCGTCATCAGCTAGGTTATACAATTTGCTGTAATATTTACTAAACTCATTTACTGTGTCCTGTGGGTTTGTGATCTTGTTGCCTCCTTTCGATTGAAGGTATGCTATCTTCAAAGCCGCCATTCTCGTTTTAAGTTGTGAGGCTAAGATCTTCCCAGCCCTGTTTCCTTCTTTAAAGAATCTATGCTTCATTTTTGTGAGCAGATAAGTGGTCTTTGCCGTTTCGAGGTCATTTAGTTGTGCCTGGAGTCGAAGGATGGCTGATGTGGTTTCGTGATTTGGCTTATGTTTGTTTTTGTTGGAGAGAGTGTTGAGTTCTGTAAGAATATTTGTGTATTTCAAAAGCCTCTGTTTCTTATTATAACTAGAGTGTTTAATGAATTGCCCTCTAAGGACGGCTTTATGTGCCTGCCATAAGCTTTCAGTACTAATCTCTCCATCATTATTAAGTGAGAAATATGTGTCAAGTTCTTCCGTGAGTTGTGTGACTATATTATGGTCCGCTAGCAGCGTATCATTGAGGCGCCACGGTCTCCTGCCCTGTGTGGGGTATTGCATTGTAAATGCCAAGGTTATAGGGGCATGGTCTGACCATGAGAAGTCTCCAATGAGAGTGTTAGCTATTTTCATTATTAGTGATTTGGGGAGCAAAAATCTATCTATTCTCGAGTATGATGAATGGCTTACTGAGTGGTAGGTATAATCTCTACGACTAGGATTAGTTGTTCTCCAGGCATCTAAGAACTCGTGGTCTGTAAGTGTTTTGTCCAGGAGTTTAGTGGATCGTAATCTGGTACGTATGGTACTTTGATTGACTGTGTGGGTGGACGTAGTGTCTAAAGTAGCATCTAACAGGCAGTTGGTATCTCCTCCCACTATTATGTCCCCATATTTATGGGCCTTTGCAAGAGTGAGAATTTTATCTAGAAAGGTATGGTGATCATTATGCGGTCCATAAATATTGACCAGGGTTAACTGTGTGTTATTTATGATACATTGTAGGAGGAGGTATCTGCCCTCTTTGGGGGGGGAAAGTATACAACCATAAACAAACTATATACAGCGACCATACAGTTGGATCAAACCAACTTTAAACCTGAGTCCGGGTCTCTAATTTAGGCCCTTGTAATCGGTGTTACTCGGGCACTAGAGCCCTGTTGGGGGTAGAGAGTTCCCAGTTCGGTGGGGAGAGTATTTAGCAATAAGTTTCCAGGTTGGAGCGTAATACTCCTTGCCATTTCTTAGTCCAGTCTGGGACTGTACTCCTGTGATTTTCGTAGGGGTGTGGGGGGGGGGGGGGGGGACAAGTGTAATTGCATCCCTTGGTCCCTTCCCTCTCTTGTATGTGAGAGGTCTAAGCAAACTATCTATGGGTAATGTGCATGTCTATTTTATCCCTTTGTTATGGATAATGTGGCCTATGTGGCGCATTAATTATTGAACTGGTGGGCGGAGTAGTTCGGTCTTCCCTTGCTCTGCCCTGTGAATGATAGTATGTTTCCCAGGTTATGTGTATCCCGACATGACATACATAAAATGCATAGAATAAAGGCATTTGTCCCGTGGCCTAGCCACTTCCCCCTCTATACCATACAATTATCAACAATGTAATAAACTTTGCACAACATGCTAATAAAATTACGTATTGACTACTTGCTTGTCACCAGGACCAAAGAGTCTGTGGTCGACACTGTGACCTTCTATGGGTGAATCAATGGTACGAGACAGAAGCTGATACCAGTTCATGTGGCATTTTGGCGTTTGACCCATCCTTGTGTGATCTGCAATGGTGACTTGGCCGTCGGTTTGCCCTCCGAGGGCACTGGCGGGTCTTCCAGCAGCGGTATATTCCACTCCTCCATGGCGGTCTTCCCCTCCGCTAATGTGGTAAGATGTTTTTCTATGCCATTCTTCTTGATAATAAGCCGGGTCGGGAAACCCCATTTGTATGGTATCTCCGCCGCTCTTAGTGCTCGGGTGATGGGATTGAAGGTTCTTCTTTCCGCCAGTGTCGTCGCTGATAAGTCTACGTATAATTGGACTTTGTTGTACAGATCAGGGAGGATTGGTCGTTTTCTGGAGGCCGCCATGATCAATTCTTTGGCAGTGTAGTAATGTAGTCTGGTTATGGTATCCCTAGGCGCGGTCGCCGGCAGATGTCTGGGCCTGGGCTGGCGGTGTGTTCTGTCCAGCAGTAGCTGCGACTCCGGGAGGTCTGGCACCAGGTGATGGAATAACTTGGTGATATATGCGCCAAGGTCGGCAGGGCCGACGTCCTCAGGGATGCCGCGGACGCGGACATTGTTCCTCCTATCTCTATCTTCATGGTCTGTGAGCTTGGTAAGGATGGAGGATATTTTTGCATCCATGGTCTCATAGGACGCCGCCATATTGTTGTGAGCGGTGATAATCTCCTCCGTCTTGCATTCCAGGTAATCTGTTCTTTCTCCCAGCGCTCTGACATCAGCTCTGATTTCCCTGGCTAGATTAGCAAAGTCTGCCTGTATCGATTGTTGTAGATGATTTAGCATTATTTGAATGGATGCTTCTGTAGCTGGGTTTTCTCTAGCCGAGATCGTTGTGATGTCGCTCCGACCGGAACTCGAGGCCGGTGAGTGAGGCCTATCCGCGCCATCTTTAGTGCTTCGCGGTGGCGACGCCATCGCTGTTATCTGGAGTGTAGGTGTTTCTTTAGTTTTTTTCTTCAGCGTAGATCTTTGTGCCATGATGTCGGGGTTTACCTCCGACGACTGGAGTATTTTTTGTACGGAATTCTCCCGTGTAACGCTATGCTAATCGCTGTATTTGGGATGAAACTCTCGGAGCCGGTCGTTTACACGTCCATCTTGGCTCGCGGTCAGGCCACGCCCCCATATTGGATAGTGTTTTAAACATTTACCACTTATTTTTGTTGTTGTTGTCAAAATGTATCTGGTGAATACAGAATTTTGTTCTTAGACTGTTTTTAATACTGTAATTTACCGCATGACTTCGTTGTATAGACGGAACATGCTATTCACTCAACAGTTAGACACCAAAAAGTGGGTGAGGAGTATGCTATTTTTTCCTATGAGAAATCGTCACTTTTTAAAATAAACCATGGAACACCACCCTGGCTGTCAATCTGACAGCCTGGTAGATTTACTGCCTTCTTCCGTGAGCTCCCTTGAGCTAGCTGAGGTGGCAGGCGCGCTGTACTTGAGCAAGCCTGCCTCCTCTCTCACAAATTTATAGATCAGTTCACCCAGCTTTTTCAGACCTCAGACCAGACATGCGCAAGCACATGAGCCAGCGTGCGCATGCTGGAGGGCACCAATTCAGAGGCTTCTCAATGACAAGCCTGTGATTGTTTATTTACCCATGAAGAGACTTCCGGATGAAAAAGGGGAGGGCTTGCTAAGACTGCAGTTGATAAGAACTGTAGACTTTGTAAGCTCTTTTAAGATATACCCCCAATGAATATATGCATGCATGCATTCATTTGGGGATATCTATAAAACAGTGATTTTATTTTGCCAATTGTAGCAGTGGAGTGTCCCTTTAAGTTGCGGTTGCAAGCATGCACAATTTAAGCCAGGGTCACACAAATGGTAGTTCTCCAGATGTTTTAAAACTTTAAGACTAAAACCACCTATATAGCTAATAGCTAATTTTCCTATTTCACATGTGCAGCTGCAGGAACCTTGATGGTATGTATATTTTTACTGAAATATTTTGTCAAATGTTTTGTTATGCATTATCTATTTAATTATGAATTGTATAAATATTCCGTGTACCAATAAAACAGTTCTTTAGAAGACGCTGGACATCCTCATGCATGTGAAATGCCAGGAAGCGCCTCTAGCATGTAATATTAGGTGTGGTGTTCATTTTATACCAAGTGAATCCAAACATGTCAGACATTAGATCACTATTTTACAGCTATAAAAAAATGATGTGTTTTCACACTTATGAGACCGAATGGCTTGTTCTCGTTCAGAATCTTTATATTTTCAAGTAAGAATTAAGAAGTCAGATCAATGTGATTGGTCTTGACCAGAGTATATTCTGTATGGGGACATAGCACAGCCTGAAGCTGAATAATTAAAGTAATAGGCAAATTGTCCATTTGAATTTAGGACTTCTCTTTTTCTTTAATATAAACAAGGGGACACAACAGCAAATTCCCTCAACCTCCAGGTCTAATCTAGTAACATTTTAGAGATTTGATGTTTTGTTTAATTCCTAAGCAAGTGAATACTTTATAAATTAAATCGGTTATTGCTAATCTGTATGGTTTTGTATCCTAGATAGCATTGTGAAAACAAGAGGACACTATAAGCACCAAAACAACTCTAGCATTAAAAAGGCAGTCACGCCAAACTTACGTTTGTCCTATTGTTTCCTCTTCTCTTCCTCTCTCAGAATCTGTTCTTCTTTTCTTTATTTCTGATCTAGTTTTCTTTAAAACATAAGACGAAGTAGTCCCTACTTTGTCTTATGTTTTAAAGAAAACTAGAAGTAGTCCCTACTTTGTCTTATGTTTTAAAGAAAACTAGAAGTAGTCCCTACTTTGTCTTATGTTTTAAAGAAAACTAGAAGTAGTCCCTACTTTGTCTTATGTTTTAAAGAAAACTTGATCAGAAATAAAGAAAAGAAGAACAGGTTCTGACAGAGGAAGCGAAGTGGAAACAATAGGAGAAAGGTAAGTTCGGCGTGACAGTGCCGCTTTATTGAAGCAGTTTTAGTGTATAGATCATGCCCATTGCTCAAACTGCTCAATTGTCTGGCACATAGAAGTTAAATCACTTTCATTTCTGTCTATGCTGCTATCACCACATGTCTCCTGGCTGTGACTCACACAGCTTACATGAAACAAATGGCAAGCGTGTTTACTTTAGAAAATGTGAAATTCCAAATTAACCCCTTAATAATGTAAGGACACTATGCCTTCCTCCACAGAGTTGGTTTTAACACTATTAAGATGGCATAGAATGTCCTAACGTTTTTGGTGGGAGATCCAGCTGTCAATTGATACTGTCAGATAGGGCCATGGTTAGTTTTCTGGGGCCATATTTAGTTGTTCCTGACTGACAGATGAGCTGTATGCAGCTTCAAAGCAAGCGCTGCATGCAGCTTTTTAAATGGGCATTTAAATCCTATTTGAAAGTCTGGTTAATTCCCTGCTCACACCTAGGAGACACAGGTTTTAGTTGATATTGGGGCTTCCTTCTGTCAGCTGGGCCATATCTAGTGGCCCCACAATGACAGAAGAGCAATAGGCAGCACTCAAAGTAAGTGCTGCATTCTGGCCTTTAAAACACTGTGCTGAGCCAAATTGCGCACAGTTGCGTGATTCTGAGCCTGCTACCTCACGCAACTGATGAGACCCTTACTGTGTCTCATAGCATCTACATAAATCCAGCACCAATCATAGTATAGGCTGCAGATACGGAATGCTGGGAACCAGCAATAGTAGGAGATCTCCCTGTCATGCTATTTTACATTGCAGCTCTAAGGGCAAAAGGGACACAGCACGCAAACGACTTCAATGAGCTAAAGTGGTCTGGGTGTCTACAGTGTCCCTATGGAGTGAATAAAGCAGTGGAGGTAGTTATATACATGCCTTTCTTTGTTGGCACTGCCATACATGCATGTACGTTGTATACAGTCCTACAATAATGAATACATGTGCATGCTCTGCCTGGTGTTGCCTGCCAAAGCATCCAAATAAAAATAAAAATAATTATTTAAAACAAAGTAGAAAACCCTGTAAATTTTAGCACAACCAACCGCTAACATTTTATTTATTTTTTTGTCTATCTGGTTGTGTTAACATTTCAGAAGTGACAGTTCTATATAAGCAATATGGCGAAAGTTATTCTGCAGCTATAATTAGTCTTGGAATTTAAGGGACTGCCAGTGTTTTATTGGCTATGCATCGCTAAGACACAGGCAGTGTTTCATAGTTTATTGTTCTTGTTGTAATTATTATGATTTATAAAGCCCAACAAATTCCGTAGCGCTGTACAATACATAAACTAACAGACATGTATTTGTAACAAGATGGGTTGAACGCACAGGAACAGAGGGAGAGGGTGCTGTTTAATTATTTTGGTTTTATTTTATATGATCATTATTTAGCAAATTGGTCATTGTTATTAATACATCTTATTAGAAGCAGTGTCATAAATGACAAATATACATTCTTCTTGGAGGATGCCATTTGCTAGTTCACAGTTTTCTTTAAACTTCTCTATTGGAATAGAATGAGCATTGATACATAATGTAAGGTAGAGAAACCTCTACCTTACATACCTGTCTCTTGCTCTCTCATAAAGGGCAGCACTCTACTCTCTCCTCTTGCTCTACCTCACTCCCACCTTATTTGATAGCAAATTCCTGCACAGTTGTGTTTTACACCCCACCTCCTATAGACTGTAAGCTCGTTGGAGCAGGGTCCTCTTCAACCTATCGTTCCTGTAAGTTTTCTTGTAATTGTCCTATTTATAGTTTAATCCCCCCTCTCATAATATTGTAAAGCGCTATGGAATCTGTTGGCGCTATATAAATGGCAATAATATTAATAATAATAAAAATTGTATTATACAACACAAATGCATTAAGATATAATCAATAAAACTGACTAAAAAGGAAATATACATCTTGTTAAACCTAAATATTATGTCTCTTACTATTGGTGTCAAGCAGATGGCATATTGGCTGGGTACACCCTGGCAGACATTTAGAATTCTTACACTATCACTACTTTGTTCTGGCTGCCATGTAATGTCTGTCTGTGCTGTGAGCCTAGAGCAGTATTGACATTCCAGTGTTGTTAGAGAGAACAAAATGGGTACACTGTCTCCCAGTCCCTTTGTCAGTGAGCAGGAGAACAGATAATGTCCCCACTCACTTCTCCTTGCTGTTTGTTTCCTCATGTTGCTCTGCATTTTTTGTGTCTGTGTGGTGTATGGCCTTGTGCAACATAAAGGGTCGAAATCAGGACAACCTGAGTGAGTTAATGCGGTGCCCTCTCATTTTCTTTACTAAGAAAACAGGTAGGAGCCCCTCTTGCTGCAGGAATGAGCCTCAGTGACTCCTCACATTACTGTGAGTTTTATTGCTGTGAAGCCTTGTGAAACACAACATTACGGAGAGAGTTATTGCTGTCGAGTTCTTTGACAATATGTACATTTTGAACTGTGTATTGTATTGTTATGGAGCTCTGTGAACTGATTAATTGTTGTTGGTCTCAGCAGTACACTTGTACTGTGTCTTTTTACCTATGAAGATTTATATACATACACACCTCTTATAATCATGAGTTTTAAGGGCTCTAGCTCATTAATTCAACTCCTACACATTAAAGTAATTCTTTATTGCTTTGGAACTCTGAGATATAATCACTGCACATCCCTGTGAGTTTACTCTTGTACAACAACCCATATCTGTGTTTTACTGTTACTAAACGCTAGTACAATGCAGCTAATTAGAGAAAGAGTTAGTAGTGTGTGTATGATATACACTGGGACCTCGGTTTACGTATTTAATGCGTTCTCCAGGACATTTCGTATTGCGAAAAATTCGTAAGCCGAAACACGGTTTCCCATAGGAATGCAATGAAAACCAATTAATTCGTTCCGGTGACAAAAAAGTCAAGTAAAGTATTTCATCTGTTCAAAACTCTTTATAAAGTGCACTTTAAAGGCATAAATACTGTACAGGGACATGATTAATCAAGCAATAACATTTCAAACATCCAACTTTGTTTTAAAACATCACACATCAACACACAGTAAAAGGCATGCAAACAACTAAGCTCAGCTCCCTACCTTTCCACTTCTTGAGATGCACCAAAAAGGCTCCAAAACCTGCTGCAAATGGCTCCAAAAGGCTCCAAAACTTGCTGCAAATGGCTCATAAAGGCTCCACAACTTGCTGCAAATGGCTCCAAAAGGCTCCACAACTTGCTGCAAGTGGCTTCAAAAGGCTCCACAACTTGCTGCAAATGGCTCCAAAAGGCTCCAAAACCTGCTGCAAATGGCTCCAAAATTTGCTGCAAATGGCTCCAAAACCTCTCCAACACCTCCACACTCACGTGCTACCCACACTTCAGTATGCAGGGGGCGGAGCTATAAACCGGGACACTTGTTTCGTATTGCGAAAAAAAATCGTAAACCGAGGCATTTTTTTTAATGACTTTTCATTCGTAAACCGAATTTTTCGTTTACTGAGGCGTTCGTTAACCGAGGTTCCACTGTATCTTTCTTGTTACATTCAGTCCTACATTTTTTTGTATCTTCATATCCAATTCAACCTTTTGTAGAAAACAAGCTTGAGAGCCCTGCTTTATTTGTTCCAGTTGGTAAAATCACAGTTATATATCCGGGTTGGGCATGGGTTAAAGAACAGAGCGCATACATCATGTAAAATTAGGTTAATTCCAAACCCTGCTCAATTCTACAGGGGGGATATGATTGAAACATTTAAATACATAAAGGGAATCAACACAGTAAAGGAGGAGACTATATTTTAAAAAAGAAAAACTACCACAACAAGAGGACATTGTCTTAAATTAGAGGGGCAAAGGTTTAAAAATAATATCAGGAAGTATTACTTTACTGAGGGTGGTGGATGCATAGAATAGCCTTCCAGCTGAAGTGGTAGAGGTTAACACAGTAAAGGAGTTTAAGCATGCGTGGGATAGGCATAAGGCTATCCTAGCTATAAGATAAGGCCAGGGACTAATGAAAGTATTTAGAAAATCGGGCAGACTAGATGGGCCGAATGGTTCTTATCTGCCGTCACATTCTATGTTTCTATGTTTCTATTATAATCTTTATAGTTTGAATGTGAAAGTCCCATGAATAGATTTTATTTTATTTTTCCTTTTGGTAAAATATATTTCGACCAATCCATACGTTTTCATGAAAGATAAAAAATAGTTTATGGCTCTTTTTAACTCGTCAGGCAGTCACTCTTTTTAGTGCGTGAATGAGGAAGAGCTGCTGAAGACCCTAGAGTGAATGTGTGACTTCCCTTCCAAATCCAATACGGAATGTACCTTTTAAAGTCATTCTGTCACTTTAGAGTTTTAAAGACGATGAATAATTATTGAAGCAGCCTATTCCTTTTTCATGTACATTTTTTACTTTAAAAGTGGTACCAGAAAAAGTTTAAAAAGCAGTCCTTTGAATTGAGCCAGGAGAGTTAGGGAAGGAGTCCAGGGGGGCTTAAGCAAGAGATCGCTTATCTTTATAGCGACAGAGCCACTTTAAAATGCTATCACCACAACAACTACAACCAATTGGTTAAGCCCCCTTGGACTCCTTCCCTAACTCTCCTGGCTCAATTCAAAGGACTGTTTTTTAAACTTTTTCTGGTACCACTGGGGATTCTTTCTCAGCTCCACCATCTTAAAGATTCTAAAACTTAGGCACGCAGAAATATTTTCTGGTGTGAAGAATGAAATCACGCACATTATTAGGGGATTCAGGAGATTCCACTGACCTCAGCTTTGGTTGTGTTTTAGTGACACAACGCTTCAGGAAGGTGAGGTGAATACAGAAGAAAGTGGCCAATGACCAAGTCGATCAATGCCGTGGAATTTGACTAAAACTCCACCATTTGTCAGCGTTTGTCAACCTTAAGGTTCTAAAAAAAAAAAAAAAAAGGAAGATTAGTCTCTACTTTTCCTTAGGTATAACTTGGAAAACATTCATAATTTAAAGGAACACTATAGTCACCTAAATTACTTTAGCTAAATAAAGCGGTTTTAGTGTATAGATCATTCCCCTGCAATTTCACTGCTCAATTCACTGTCATTTAGGAGTTAAATCACTTTGTTTCTGTTTATGCAGCCCGAGCCACACCTCCCCTGGCTATGATTGACAGAGCCTGCATGAAAAAAAAGCTGGTTTCACTTTCAAACAGATGTAATTGACCTTAAATAATTGTATCTCAATCTCTAAATTGAACTTTAATCACATACAGGAGGCTCTTGCAGGGTCTAGCAAGCCATTAACATAGCAGGGGATATGCAAATCTTAATTAAACAGAACTTGCAATAAAGAAAGCCTAAATAGGGCTCTCTGTACAGGAAGTGTTTATGGAAGGCTGTGCAAGTCACATGCAGGGAGGTGTGACTAGGGTTCATAAACAAAGGGATTTAACTCCTAAATGGCAGAGGATTGAGCAGTGAGGCTGCAGGGGCATGTTCTATACACCAAAACTGCTTCATTAAGCTAAAGTTGTTCAGGTGACTATAGTGTCCCTTAAAAAAAACAAAAAAAAAACAAAAAAAAAAAACAGGCTGAGTAAGAGAAATGTAAAACATGCCTAAAACAACCTAAAAGTGACAGTTCAGCTTTAAGTGTCCCTGCATATCTTCAGTAGAAGCAGAGATGATCTTCCTGACAATCTCTTACCCCTTTCAGCCTCCCTGGGAGGAATGCAAGCGTTTGTTTCTGCTTTTCAAATACTCCTGCAGGGCACCTGTGTCAGGTGAGGACTGATCGCTGAACGGAAGATTCTTTGTAGAGATTAAACTGACCGTTCCCAATGACTGTATTATTGATGTCCCTGGTCACGAACATGGGCTATTGGCCCAGCCCAGACAGTGGGGAGAGTGTGGAAGTGAAAGGGTTAATGACAGCAGACCCCTGGTTACCTGTTGCTAGTCCCAGCAACCACTAAATTAACCCCTGCAATCCCTTCTACACTAACACCTTAGTACACACTTTTATACCCGCCGTCTTAGGTTACCCCACACACAGTCACATTATAGTATCACAACCTTACTTTACTGATCAGACATATATAATCAACCCTTTTGGTAATGTGTTAACCTGAGCTTTCCTCAGGAGAGTGAGCTCATAGAGAATAAAGACACAAGCTGATTAAGTAAACATTTAATCTGACAAAAAGGATTCACAGTGCTGTATACAAAAATACAGAAATAAATGACATACCGAAACACAGATAACAAATTGCAAAACAGTCTATAAAATAAAATAGGAGAAAACACAAGAGATCTTTACATATATCTACCACTTATATATAATTATTGTGGGAGATTCAGATGTTAAAGTTCTCCAAGTTGTTGTTAAAAAGAAAATCTCTCTCTGGAGTGGATAGTCCAACACCCCCAATATATACCTTAAAACTAGATGTTTCTCAGTGGGCAGACCTCTGGGTGGATCAGAGGGGTTTGGCCTGGCCTGGCCTGGCAGTTTATTGTTCACTCCATATTTTCTCAAATTTTGTTGTCCTTTGAAGAACCCAAAGTCAGAGCAAATGCATCAATACCTTTTACGATGTCCTATGTCCAGCTCTGGTGATGGTTATCTTAGTAGTTTTATGGCTTAGGCCTGCTGTAAGATCAAAGCCTACAATAAAAGTTATCTAAACATGTACAAAAAAAAAAACGTATTACATATATCAAATGCCAACTCATGCTTTTGCATGACAGTCCTGATTTCGGGATCCTGTCTGCCATCCCAATTTAGTTCCATGATGCCCCACATCTGGGGGCATCAAGAATCGGTCCCATAGGAAGGCTGTTCCCTCTGCAAGGTCCTTCCAATTTTGGGAGGTATGTATCAGCCATGCAGCCACACTGACAATAATCTGCTGCTTTCAAACTGGGGTTTGTCCAAGGCAATGGAGGGAACTTTTGGCACGAATGCCAAGGCTGTATTCCCACTCGCCAATGGAAATTTTGTGTTGGTGTCTCTTAGCAGAGTAACCGTTTATTCCCAAAGAATTCCCATAGCATTCAGTGGAGGCATTGCTATTCTGTAAGCAAAGTAAACCCATACTTTGCTAATATAATGCTTTGATATGATCGTCGGTTAATTATTGATGGATGTATTTTTAGGCAATTTCTCAAATAAAGCACTGTAGATGCCTGCAGGCACTTAATGCATGTGCATGGGAAGATCTCTATGACCTTCAGTATATGAACTGTGAAATCATGCTAATGCCAGTCATCTTGAATCCTTTCGAAAAGATTTGTTTTGTATTATGCTGAATGTGCAAACACACTGTATTAAAGCAGTAATACAATGCATGACATGCGAATCTGCCAGTGGTTGATTATGAAGGCGCTAAGGACAGCAGTTTTGGCATCAAATTACATAAGACATGATTTACATATTTATTTGTAGTTTGCCACTACTGATGTCACCTAAAAAAAAATATAAGTGACAGGTCTGCATTAAGATAGATAAATATTTCTAATAACATTCTGACTCAAACAGAATCCAGCACTGTAACATAACTACCAGGAGCTAGTCTAGCCAGGTATTGTTAAAGTTCTATTGCATTATTGCACATTTGATTTTCATTCTCCTCTTTATAATTATTGTTGAATGGAACTATTTTATTTACCTTAGTCTATGCTTAATAAATCTGTGAAACGTCAATAAAATGTCTTTCTTTCTTTCTTTCTGTTTAATGTTGGCTTACAGTTAAATATATTTATTGTTCTGTTGGTGTTTTGTCATGTCGAATAAAGTACAATATTTTAAAGAGACTCCCTATGCTGGAAGGGACCCCCATTTGTTAATGCTTTTTTAGCTATTTGTATTAAAGAATGATTGATTCGCAAAATGCAAAAAATGAAGTACAAATATCGAGAAAAAAAAAATGCTTCCTTTTAAAGTTCGTGCAGCTACTGTATATCCCAGGCAAGTAGCAGCAGTGACCCTGCCAATAAGAATTCGGGTTTATGGAGGTCTGAATTTATCTGTTAAACCTCTGTCCAGGAGCAGTGAGAGCCACTAAAGGCATATAAACCCTGCATTTAATATATTGTTGTTCTGCAGAATGAAGAACAATGCCGCAGAGTTAAAGAAACAAAAAACGTGACAAGGCACTCAGATGAAGTGGTCTGGGTGCCTATAGTGTCCTTTCAAAATGATGAATAACCTTTTTTTAAGGTCACGTGAAAATAAATACATGATAGCTTGAAATCAATATTACCATTAAAATATGTGTCCACAAACCATTCTACTATAAATGTAGCCGTGATTACTATTTAACGAATTTTGGATACGTTCATCATGGAATGGCATTATTTTATATATGTATGTATTGGAAATATTTTATTAAATTCTTAAAAAAAAAAATTTAAGCATATTTAGAAAGTGAAAACTTAAGCTGTATCGCAAGGTACTTTACAATGGAGGAAGATCATTTCTCATAAATAGACATTATACATGTTGTTTTTTGTTTTGGTTTTGGTTTAGGGTATTTAAACACTAACATTTCACCTTACTTTTTTGTAATAGAAACTGAAAATGTCAGCTGAAGGTCAAAGAGTGGATGACAGTCCAAGTACAAGTGGAGGCAGTTCCGATGGAGACCAACGGGATGGGGTTAATAATGAACAAGATCGTGAAAAAGTACAGCCGAAGAAGAAAGAAGGAAAGATATCCAGCAAAACAGCTGCCAAACTGTCCACTAGTGCCAAACGGTATTTATAGTTTTTTGTTGTTTTGGTTTTTGACATACAGGTAACAGAAACATTAACAAAAATACAAGCAACAGCAGAATAGCAAATATTTTAATTTAAAAAGCACCAACATTTTCTTCAGCTCATTACAGCGAGTATACGGAACAGAGAAGTAAATGCCAACAAACAAATATAGGCCTAGATCAAACAAGCTTATAGTCTAGAGTAATGATTTATTTTTAATTTGTCTCTGTATATTTTGTGCAAATGCTCCAAGAACAGCCACCATGCAGTTCCAGGCTTAAAGGCCCAGGAATAAATTGGAATGTCATGCTTTTATGTAAGTTAGATCTCTGCTGGTATGGAAGAGACCTAGGTACCACTCAGAGAACACTTAGCATTGTGTAAAGGTGGATTGGTAAAGGTGGATTGGATAGGTTCCTCTGCTGATCTTAGCAGTGAAATTAGTTGATTGAATCCTTTAGCATTAGAGTTTGCATTCGGTATTTGGTCTTGACAATGAAAATAGAACAGAGATATGGCTTAAAGGGATACTATAGTTACTAAAATAACTTTAACTTGATGAAGTTGTATTTGTATGTAGATTGTGCCCCTGCAGTCTCACTGCTCAATTCCCTGCCATTTAGAAGTTGAATCACTTTTGTTTATGTTTATACAGCCTAAGCCACACCTCCCTTGGCTGTGACGGACTGCATGAAAAAAAAATGTTTCATTTTCAATTGGATGTTAACGTACTTTAAAAGTTTTTATCTCCTGCTCTGTAAACTGAACTTTAAGCACATTCAGGAGGCTCCTGCAAGGCCTAGCCAGCTATTAACAGAGCAGGAGATAAGACATTCTACATTAAACATTTTTTGCAATAAAGGAAGTGTAAACATTAGATTACTTTTTACAGGACGTTTTTAGAAAGGCTGTGCAATTCACATGCAGGGAGGTGTGACTTGAACTGTATAAACAAACTGATTTAACTTCTAAATGGCAGAGAACTGAGCAGTGAAACCACAGTGGGATGTTTTATAACTGCTTAGTTAAGCTAAAGTTATTTTGGTGACTATAGTGTCTCTTTAAACGCTTGGCATTTGCCTTGTTTCAATATGCATTGTGAGTTTTATTTGGTGTATACTCCCTTAAAGAAGTGATATCCAAGCTGGCAGTAACTCATATTATTATTAGCATTTATATAGCGCCAACATATTCCGCAGTGCTTTACAATTATAAAATGGATATATTGAAGAGGTGAAGAAGGCTTAGCTCAAACGAGCTTACATATCATTATATAATTATGTGCGATGGCTATCACGCTCTTTGTGATAGTACCCTGTTACTGTAGAACAAAACGTGTGCTCTAACGCATGCAATTCACCAGTCCTGGTAATGAACCTTATGGCATAAACGCATACTCTAAGTACCATAATCACTACAGTTTCGAAGTGGTGATGATGAAAAGATTTTATGGGTGTTATATCCCCATTTTCTATCAAACTATTTGGGAGCAATTTGAATTTTTATTTTTAAATAATTCTGTTTGCTGACACCCAAAGCCCAACCCCTTGACAGCTGCTCATATAATACAGAAGAAGCATCCACATTATCTATTCAATATCATCCAACCTTGGGTGGCAGTGATATACTGTGACCGATGGCCTAAACTGCCCTTTAAAGAACCAAGAGATCAATTAACAGAAAACATGATGATTAAGTGTCACAACCGCTAATCAGGGGGAATTACGCACACTGGAATCTGATTAATGTTGAACTATTCCCTCCTATATTACTCCATAAACTACATCAGCTGGCTAAAGGTAATAGATATTCTCCAGATGATTTTTTGGCCGTAACAGCTTTTTGGGCATCTCATAAATGCAATATCTAAATTACCGGGCTGCATGTTTCAAAGCCCTTTCGAGTATTGCTTGCTGGAATGTGTCAAAGACGAATGTTCTGTGTTCAATTACAGAAAACCTACATCTACATTTAAATTGAATCAGTGGCTGGAAATTATCAATCAGTAATTGGCCTTTTCCTTGCTAAATCTTTTATTTTGAAACATAATTCAACTAAGCTTTGCCTGTGGTGGAACATTTTTCTAATGAGAACGAACGTCTAAATCTGACTGACTGTTAAATATTTCACGGTCATAATGGTGTGAAAACGGATTCTAGAATGTGAGGTGTACAGTGGAGGGTAAATGTCTTTATTCATCAGTTATAAATATAGACAGCAAGCCAGGGAAAGTCACGATGGACTAAATTCCTGTTTCTAATAAACGGTAATTACAATCAGTTTTGCACTTTTCCAGTTCTAAAAAAAGAGTCGGTTGCAAAATTGATCTTGTTACTTGCTGTAAAGTTTGTAAAAGAAAAAACAAAACAAAAACTATTTCTGAGGTTCTGTTCTCCGTTCTCTATCCTGAATTTATAATAAAGCAAACTGCAAGTTCTTTGAAGCCGTCTGGTTCTCTTGAATGCTTTAGTTCAAAATATAAATGAAACAATAGAACAGTTCCGTTTCTGGTTGGGTTCTGCTGTGTGTATGTGTTGGGGATGTTCGTATGGATTGTCGATCTGTTTACAAAGTCGAAACAATGATATACAGGAATGTACTATTTATTGAAATCGTATCACTTTTTGATTAATGCTGCAGGTATTTTGTTTATTAACATTAAGCTAAATAAATAAGACATTGTTTAAAAAATATTTTTTTATTTTTTATAAATTGGATGAAACCTGTAACCAAACTGTGCTAATGAATATATGGCTTGTCACTGTGACATTGATGCATGTATCAGTGGGAGGTCCGTCTCAATCAGTGCAGGGTAAGCAGCTGTGGAACAGCCTGTCTATAGATATCAAAACGATTGAGGATTATCTCACATTTCGAATCAAAAATAATTTTATGTATGGTGCCAACAACAATGTATGACGCTGAACAGCTTGGTTTAGCAAGGATTTGTCCACTGCTTATCACAGATTTCTCATCAGGTAGTCTTGGGTATGGGCAGTGTCTTTTTGGACAGGCAAACAAACATCCCTTCCTTATGCAACATTTATTTCAATTTAGAATGGAAGGATACCACTGAATCATTTTCTAAAATATTATCAGTTTGTTTCATTTTTGGGAAATCCATCATAACGCATGTTGCAGGACATAAGACCCACATATCTTAATTTTACTGTTCTTAAAGGGGCACATTAAGCGCCATTACAATTACAGCTTATTGCAGTGCTATAAACAATAAGTACAATGCTCCCTTTTGTCAAACTATTTTGAGCAGTGTGTTGAATAACAAGGTGCTCTCCAGTCCCCACATGTTCAACCCCTCTTCATCTTCACTTTTCATTTAGAAACTTAACGTCTGTATTATCAAATGTGATTCTGTCCAATCTGGAAAGCTGGATTACCGACTAGGAGCTCTGGGTGTAGTTTCTGCATAACCTGGGGCTGTAGAATGGGTGGGCAGAGCCTTGTTATTTGACAGGCCACTCCACAACAGTTCTATAAAATGGTGGGTAGCATCCATGGACTATATAGCACCATAGCCACTACAACAAGTGCTAGTGGTTTTGTTGCTTTTATATCCTCTTTAAAGAAGCACTATAGCGTTGGGAATACACATTTGTGTTAAATGTTTTTTTTTTATTTTTTTATTTTGGTAGCAGAGTAAAAGCAAACATATTTCAAACCGATATGAGAGGCACATGGTCGCCTACACAGAGGCTTATAGGTCAAAGTAGTTAAACATAATAGATTGCATACAATATCTAGTATGCATGCGGTGACAGCGGGATGTGTGGTAGAGTTCTATGTTGGCTATTATTTCGAGGATCAAAAACTAATAAAATTCAAAATGAAACCTGAGACTGAAGCTTAACATGAAAGCATATCCGTGTTTAGTATATCAAAGGAAAGCCTAACTAGAAAAAGAAAATCTGCTCTCCTGAGTGTCCATTAATGCATGATTAGGCGTAAGGCTACTTGGAACATACGCCGTTTGTGACAAAATTAAATCAGTATTTGATGTCAGGGTTTGGTTATGTATATATGGCCTTGCACACGATGGTGCATTGCTCTCGTAACGGTAGTCTAATATGGCCTAGTAGTCAAAGAGAGGAACATACTATGGATATGGAACATACTATGCAATATCACTGCACATAGTGGTTTGAGAAAAGTAGTGTCAGTTGTATTATGAGAGAGCTGTTCCCATGTTTGCTTTTGTAGGCCCCTCAGGATGCCCGTCCTCCCCGGGTCGGACCCAACCCACCAGCATAGCGTTCTGTGGCACTGTGGGCACTCAAAGTCCAAATCAGTCCACCGGACCCCACCACCAAGAGTCCATGCACTGACTGTTTCCTGCACCTCCCCAGCACCAGCTTCTGTGAAGCACTTGGACTCTCATGCCTCACCCGGCGCCGGCCACATACGTGGGACTGGGGCACTTCCCTCACGGCCACCGGTACACTGGAAAGGTCTGTGTATTCCTGTCCAACAGGACTCACTGCGCCAGGGACAATCTTCTCTGGGCCCCCCTGAAACACAAAGGCAGGGGGTAGGCCGCCCAGGGAATCCCTCCGCAGGACAGTATCTCTTAGGGTCATCGGAGCAGCATAAGAAAGCTTCTCTATGGAGGTGAATTTCCCCTATCGTACCAGCATTTCCATGTAATCATAAACTCTTGCAGCTGTTCCATTATTAGGGAGGGAGGGAGGACACCAGCAGGGCAAAACTCCTATCCCCAGTGGCCACCTAGGATGTTGCCGAAGCACGGACTCATGGGCCGAGATAACCCCCACTGGCCGAGGTGGGGGGGAGCGGGTCCGGACCCCCCTGTCATCATATGCGCTCGGCAATGCAGCCTCATGGACATCAGCCTCACGGTCTGCCAGGTATGTATTTGCCAGTGCCTCGTCGGATGACTAGGCCTGAGTGTAGGTCCTAAGTGCCAGCGGTGTCCGCAGCGTGCCGGGATCCCCTGGAAATTGGTATCGCCCGGTAGCCGGCGGATTCCTCCAGGCATTACCTATGGTTTCTCTGGCTCTATTGGGCTCAGGGGGCATGAAAGTTGCCCTTTTTAGCGGTACAATGCCGGAGCCAGTGAAGATGTCAGCTGCTCAGTGCCCCTGCCCCGCCCCAGAATACACATTTGTATTCCTAATGCTATAGTGCCCTGGTGGCTGTTTACATTACTGGCCCCCACTTGCTGAAGGAGAAAAATATTTTTTGTTTTATATACTTCGTTTAACAAAGAATCTGTTTCAAATAGCTGACTGTAACTGCAGCAACCATAAGGATATTCTTATCTTGTATTTAAAAATAAATTAGTGCACAGGATCAGAATACCATATTGTCCCTTTATAAATCATTAAAATATCTCCCTATGATTAAGTAATATAATATTTGGCACCAGTTAATAAGAAAACATGGTACTGTAAAAGGGTCAGAGACAGGCTTTAAAATAAATCGAAGGAGTAGACAATTTAAACAATAAGAAGAGGAATTTTAAACTGGTTTCTTTACTTGTTAGAAAAGGGAGATATTACCATGCACAAGTATGTTCAAGGTCAACACAGATCTTTCTGGGAATCTCTCTCTCAAAATCGGTTGGATGCCTTTTGAACAAAGGCAGGCATATAGGGTTCTATGTTTAGTAAAATATATCCTTCCAAATTGTTTTTTTTTCAATTCGCTTCTTTGTTAGTTTTGGCTTTTTGTTGTGTTCTGTTGTGTTTTCTGTATCAGAAAAAACATGGGTGCAAACTATGATGCCGTATACAATATGCTGATGATGTGACAAATTATATGTATCAAATTAATTGTATGTCTGTGCTCATTAGTGTGTCACCTAACGGACATATATCTCACCCAATTTATCTATGAGTAAGCCTTTATAGGTGAAAAGTGTAATATTTCTACTGTAATGATGTCTTTCAGTAGAATATTATGATTTTCTAAGCTTCAGTAAAAATGTTCTAAAGCATCACACAAATGAGTTTAATGTTTCATTTACATTTATTGATGAAGTTGGTAAAAAAATAAGTAGCCATCGGACAATTTCTTTATAAATCTCTGCTATCCAGTCCCAGTGCCTATGTACCGAATTGAAAAATAGCCGTCAGGTAACTTTACCTACATTCACCTAAAATATTTCCCCTTCTATTCTTATTTTACATTGAATTTTATTCATCATTAGTTTGTGAACTGTATTTCACTTGGTGTTTAAGAGAAACCTAACTCACAAATCATAAGCCCACCTCCTATCTATCCATCCCTCAATGGCAGTATTTCTCAATTACTCTAGTATTATAGCTGTACATGACATAGCTGTGTTATTCTGTAAGTTTGCACAGCAGGGATTTTTTGATAATTGTAGTTTGCTTTCTAGTGAACACTTTACAGCATTCAATTAGTGTCATTCAGAAAAGAAAAAAAAAAAACCTTCAATTATTCTTTCTTAATCTGGCTTTAATTAACCCACAGAATAAACTCCATTCATCTTTCAGTTAACCCACAGAGCAACCTTCATTCATGTTTTTTATATGAATGAAACTAAATGCAGGCTGCACAACTCTTAGTAGAAAGCTGATCACGGGACTACAACTCCCACAACTCCCTGCTATGTCCATATTCCATAGCAGCCGGACTTCCCATTGAGTGGTAACAAGGAAGAAGGTCTAATTGCTTTACAACGTTACCAAATATGATTTTATATTATATTTTTCGACGCAGTACCCACTTCCTCTTTTTCTTTTCTTTAAAACACAACATTCACGTTGTCAGGAAAGGAAATCAACCTTTATACTATGCATGTTTCTGTAGTTCTTGCTGAGTTCCTCATTTAACACCACTGTGTAAATCAAAATAGAAACTCTATTTTCAGAAATTGACAATAACTGAGCTTAAGATCGCTAGACGATTACTTGTATCACTGCACACTGATACTGATATCTGAACAGATTTTAACTACCGTATATACTCGAGTATAAGCCGACCCGAATATAAGCCGAGGCCCCTAATTTTACCCCAAAAAACTGGGAAAACTTATTGACTCGAGTATAAGACTAGGATGGAAAATGCAGCAGCTACTGGTAAATTTCTAAATAAAATTAGATCCTAAAAAAATTATATTAATTTAATATTTATTTACAGTGTGTGTATATAATGAATGCAGTGTGTGTGTGTATGAATGCAGTGTGTATATGAATGCTGTGTGTGTATGCAGTGTGTATATAATGAATGGAGTGCAGTGCGTGTATATGAGTGCAGTGTGTGTATGAGTGCAGTGTGTGTATAATGAATGCAGTGCAGTGTGTGTATGAGTGCAGTGTGTATATAATGAATGCAGTGCAGTGTGTGTATATGAGTGCAGTGTGTGTATATGAGTGCAGTGTGTATATAATGAATGCAGTGTGTATGTATGAGTGCAGTGTGTGTATGAATGCAGTGTGTATATAATGAATGGAGTGCCGTGTGTGTATATGAGTGCAGTGTGTATATGAGTGCAGTGTGTATATGAGTGCAGTGTGTGTGTATGAGTGCAGTGTGTATGCAGTGTGTATATAATGAATGCAGTGCAGTGTGTATATAATGAATGCAGTGCGTGTATGAGTGCAGTGTGAATGCAGTGTGTGTATGTGTGTATGTATGAATGCAGTGTGTGTATGAATGCAGTGTGTATGCAGTGTGTGTATATAATGAATGCAGTGCAGTGTGTGTGTATGAGTGCAGTGTGAATGCAGTGTGTGTATGTGTGTATGTATGAATGCAGTGTGTATGCAGTGTGTGTATATAATGAATGCAGTGCAGTGTGTGTATGAGTGTGTGTATGAATGCAGTGTGTGTATATAATGAATGCAGTGCAGTGTGTGTATGAGTGTGTATGAATGCAGTGTGTGTGAGTGCAGTGTGTGTGAGTGCAGTGTGTGTGTGTGTGTGAGTGCAGAGCATTGGTGGGGGTGGGCATTTTATTAATTATTATTATTTTATTATTATTGTGATATATTTTTTTTTAATGTTGTTATTATTTTTGGTATTTTTTTTTAATTATTATTTATTTTATTTGTTTTTTCGTCCCCCCTCCCTGCTTGTTAGCTGGCCAGGGAGGGGGGCTCTCACTCCCTGGTGGTCCAGTGGATGGGCTGTAGGAGGGGGGCTGTCAGGAAGCTGTAACTTACCTTCACCGCAGCTCCTGTCAGCTCCCTTCTCTCTCCTCCGTCCGTGCAGCTCCCAGGTCAGCTCCCTCTGCAACTCTCGCGGCCGCGCGGAGCGTTGCCACGGTAACCCGTGGCAACGCTCTGACCCCGCGGCTCTCGCGAGAGTTGCAGAAGGAGCTGACCTGGGAGCTGCACGGACGGAGGAGAGAGAAGGGAGCTGACAGGAGCTGCGGTGAAGGTAAGTTACAGCTTCCTGACAGCCCCCGGTCCTTGTCTGTATTATGGCAATGAAAATTGCCATAATACAGACAACTGACTCGAGTATAAGACGAGTGAGTGTTTTTCAGCACAAAAAATGTGCTGAAAAACTCGTCTTATACTCGAGTATATACGGTATATTTTTCGTAGGGCCCTTGACGACGTTATGGTAGAGCAAAGGACTGTGTTTTTTATTTTTTATTTGTTTTTATTTTTTCTCAGTAATATCTTGGAAAGAAACTCAGGGTTTTGATAAAACACTTTAAAACAGGCCCTCTGGATGTTGCTAAACTTCAACGCCCATGATTCTTTGGCTATCTGTTTCATTCAAAAAATCATGGGAGTTGTAGTTCAAAAACATCTGAAGGACCTGGGTTTAGGGAGCCCTACTTTAAACTAAGCATGCATGAGAATAATGTTTAAAGGACCACTATAGGCACCCAGACCACTGCAGCTCAAAGAAGGGGTTTGAGAGACCCCAAACACACTGCTAAAGCAACACTTGAGTGGTTTAAGGGGAATCACGTAAATGTGTTGGAATGGCTTAGTCAATGCCCAGACCTCAATCCAATAGAAAATCTGTGGTCAGACTTAAAGATTGCTGTTCATAAGTGCAAACCATCCAACTTGAAGGAGCTGGAGCAGTTTTGCAAGAAGAAATGGGCAAAAATCCCTGTGGTAAGATGTGGCAAGCTCATAGAGACTTATCCAAAGAGACTTGGAGCTGTGATTACCGCAAAAGGTGGCTCTACAAAGTATTGATTTTAGGGGGGGGGGGGGGGGGGGGGGGTGAATAGTTATGCACATTGACCTTTTCTGTTATTTTGTCCTATTTGTTGTTTGCTTCACAAAAAAAAAATCTATATATATCTTCAAAGTTGTGGGTATGTTCTGTAAATTAAATGATGCAAATGATCAAACAATCCATGTTAATTCCAGGTTGTGAGGCAACAAGACACAAAAAATGCCAAGGGGGTGAATGCTTTTGCAAGGCACTGTGTATATATATATATATATATATATATATCTCCAAAAAATACCGGCACTCCAGGAATTCTCAATAATACAAGTTTTCTTTTATTCAGTTCAGGACGTCAACGTTTCAGCTCCTCATGGAGCTTTCATCAGGATCAGGAATATATATATATATTATAAAAAAATAATAATAATTAATTAAAAATAAATTAAAAAAGTAAAAATAATAACAAATTGAAAAAATGATTTATAAATGTAATTTTATTCTAACTGTATTTTGATATTAATATATATATTTATATCAAAATACACTTAGAATGAAATTATATATATATATATATATCTATGTAAATATAAATAGAAATAATACCACATATACATATGTCCATATACATAATTACATAAATAATTTCATAAATATACACGTAGACTTCAAATATATAAATATGTATATATATTTAAATTCTATGTGCATATGTATGTAATATTTAATTCATTGATTGCAATTTGGGGGACCTGCCTGACAGCTCAGGCCGAAAGTCCAGAGTATTTAATTTGCTAGCACTATATTTAACCCTCTAACTTTCAAAGATACAATAAAACCTGTACATGGGGGGGTACTGTTTTACTCGGTAGACTTTGCTGAACACAAATATTAGTGTTTCAAAACAGTAAAACATATCACAGCAATGATATTGTCAGTGAAAGTGAAGTTTTTTGCATTTTTCACACACAAACGCCACTTTCACTGATGATATTGTTGTGATACGTCTTACTGTTTTGAAACACTAATATTTGTGTTCAGTGAAGTCTCCCGAGTATAACCAAACCTCCCATGTACAGGTTTTACAGTGTTTTTGAAAGTTACAGGGTAAAATATAAGGCTTAATTTCCTGTTTTTTCCCCATGAAATTTGCCAGCTTGGTTATTTTGCCTTTGAGAGTGTATGGTAGCCCAGGAATGAGAATTACTCCTATGATGGCATACCATTTGCAAACGAAGACAACCCAAGGTATTGCAAATGGAGTATGTTCAGTTTTTTTTTAGTAGACACACAAACAAATATAAATGCTAGTAGACACACAAACAAATATAAATGCTAACTTTGGCCAGTGTTGTGACTAAGTGGCTACTAAAAAAGACTGGACATACACCATATTGAATACCCTGGGTTGTCTACTTTAAAAAAAAAAATGTACATGTGAGGTGTGTTTCAGAGATTTATGAGAGATAAGTGTTACAATGTCACTGTTTTGAAACCGCAATGTCCTACTTGTACTTATAGCCCTATAACCTGCAAAAAAAAAAAAAAAAAAAGCTAAGAACATGTTAACATTGGGTATTTCTAAACTCAGGAGAAAATTAAGAAACTATTCATCACGGGTGTTTATTTGGTGGTTGTAGATGCGTAACAGATTTTGGGGGTCAAAGTTAGAAAACGTTTTTTGTTTTTATTTTAGAAAATATTTAATAGTAATTTATATGATGTGATGAAAATAATGGTATCTTTAGAAAGACCATTTAATGGTGAGATTATATGTATAATATGTGTGGGCATAGTAAATGAATAAGAGGAAAATTACAGCTAAACACCCCAGAAATGTTAAAACAGCCCTGGTCCTTAACGGTAAGACAATTTAAAAACGGTCTGGTCACTAAGGGGTTAAAGGAGATTTCCTCCTGACTCACTGACTTGTGCATTGCTTAGCTCGAAACAACTGCAGCAACTTAGTTGCAGTTTATTTACGAATGCATGCAGTTTGGCTAGCACAATGTATATACTGGAATTATCCCCAATAAAGGGCAACCAAGTTTTTTTTTTTTTTTTTTGTATATATAGTTAAATGGCACTTTAATTATAGAATTCTGTTCTCCCATCATCTTACTGTTCAAATCTCCTTGGTGCTCTACGATGCATGGCTTTGCGATCCATTACGGTCAATTCTCTATTGCTGAATAGCAATTTCTGTGCCAAGTAGTCGGTTCTCATTCTCTAGTTACCATTAACCCTGAAAGGCTGACCTATAATTGCTTTTATACTGTAAAGGATGACTAACTAATCACTACTTCATCTCCCAGCACACTAACATTTGTGCAAGCCTAAAGATCTTGCTGTTTTAAAAAAAGTTATTTTATTAGTGCCCTAGGGTGGAGATGCGTGACACGTACAAGCTACAGAAATATGTCTTTTAATGGTCTGACTGATTTCAGTTTTGCATAGTGAACACAGGGCTTACTGCATGAAACAAGTGCAGGGAAGTACAGCAGCTCTACAGTGTTGTTTAATTTCGTTTTCTATGCTGTTATACCTTTGATACTGCTGCACCCTCTGTTTGCAAGCCGGTACCCGCCAGTGCTTACAAAATCTAAAATGTAGATAACTTTAACTACTGCTCAATTTATTCTGATTTATTGTAGTTTCACTTTCCCCACCTTTGTGTTGACATCCCTGACACTGCACTTCCATGTCACCTCACAACAATTAAAGCTGTATTCCTAGCACTATAGCTCCCTTGCCCCTCTCTCGCTGCCCCCGGCTAAGTAAGGATTAAAATACCGTTACTGTACTTACCCAATTCCAGCACCAAGGGATTCCAGCGCTTGGTCGGTGCTCCATCTACTCCAACCTCACCCGGTAGAGGGCGCTAATGCGCAGTGAACTCAACAAGTGCACTAGACCCTCCCCATAGAAAGTCATTGCTGCAATGCTTTTCTATGGGGTTTGCTTGAAGCTGGATATCCTCATGCAGAGCTTGAGGACTTCCAGCGTCAAGCGACCAAAAGCCTCCTAACCACCAGGAAGTGCTTCTGGTGGCTGCAGTTTTCTGAGAACCTGTAATAATTACAATTGCAAGGTTAAGGGGGGCAGGGACATTGCACCCAGACCACTTCAATGAGCTGAAGTGATCTGGGTGCCTATAGTGTCCTTTTAGAAAAGGGACTGTATGACTTAAGTATCATATTGGAGGTCAGTACACTATATGTGTACATTCCTCTCTGTTGATCAGTGTCGTCATTACCCCTACACTCCCCCCCTCCCCCCCCCCTCCAGAGTCAGTTTGGAAAGTATAGAAAAGAAGAAGCAGGTAAATATGAAAAACAATCATATTTATGTGCTTTCATCAGCTTGCAGAGTGAGACAACGTTCTCATTCAAAGCTAAAACTTTTGACTGTGATAGTTGTCTCCAAATGATGCCTGTACCCTTAAGTCTCACATTAAGTCTACAATCCTGTGTCATTGTCTGCCCCCTCCTCCCTGTTGTATAAACATTGTGCTCTTTTTATAAACTGTTTCCTCAATAAATCATTAGTTATGTTTTACAATTCATTGGGTGTCCTGAGGATGTTTGTGAAGAAATATGAAGCCTTCTAACCGTCCGGCAGCTCTCTGGGACATAATTGGCACTCAATACCAGTTTGGTAGAGCTGGAAGGTACACCTCACTGCTATACTTTTCCTCATCACAGTAGAGGAAACATTGTGGCTGAATAGTTCTGGATACCAAGTCAGGAACCAGACCTTCTGTGTTTGCTTCAGCATTTGATCCTCCTCGTGTCACTGTCTTTATGCCTACCAATCTATATTTGTTAGCTCAAGAGGGCAGGGGTTGCCTTTTTTAATATGCAACTCTTCCCTAGTGGCTGTGCACCTATTTCCCCATCCCTGCCCTTCTCCCCTGCTACAGCTAATGTCTTTCCCCACACTACTCCAAATATTGTTTCCAAATACATCAACACCCATTGTGATTCTCCCTATGCTGAATATTTAACGCATTTTCTCTTTTGTTTGCATATGTAATAATTTTTACTATAACGGTTTTCAATAGACGTGTAAATGGGATTTAATTTATTTTATTTTTATTTGTTCTGACTTTACTATGAATGTTAAAAAATATTTGATGTATACATTATGTACATATATTTTGTTTTAAGTCGTACTAAGAAATGATTTTGTCTGCAACTTTTAAACCAAAATCTTTGTCTGCTTGGATCCGCCCTATTTTGTTTTTCTTAAGAGATCAAGAAATGTAAGAAAATGTCAATAGGATCAAAGAGATGCTTTTGGAAATTCTCTGAGAATGAGGGAGAGACAGAGGGGAGAAAGAAGCCATTGTTGGCTGCTAAGCTGATAAATATAGCACTTGCCATCGTTACTATTGTAGATGACTATTGAGAAGATGATGTGTTAAAGTCTCAAAGATGTCTCTCTATGTAGATGTCTCTTTATGAATTCAACCAACGACTTATTGGCCTAACCATGTATCCAATGACATTTACAAAGGTGAACGTGATAGCTGGGAAGTAAACTATCTCATGACCTATATATTATCTGAAATACATCTAAGCTTTGTTAGTAGGTCTTCCATTCAAGGCTGCCATCAGGGGGTGACAACCATGACGGTTGTCACAGGCCTGGCAGCCTGGGCCCATGTGTAGCGGCGGAACTGCATACGCTGATGGGGCCCATCGGTTGACCCAAGCATTTAAGGCCACCTGATGGTCTCTATATCTTTAGGGGCCCGGTCAGCGCTGGGCCGTACAATAGCATGACCTGGCCCCTTTAAAAAATTGCAGCCGCACTGGAAGTTGTGCTGGGAGGAAGTGACGGCTGGTCACTTCCTCCCGTGCATCTGGTGAGGTCATGGTAGATGGGGAGTTGACCTCCCTCAAATGTGAGCGGCGTCTTGTCTCGAGTGGCTGTCATCAGGATTCTCTTGTCCTGGGAAGTGGCACAGCGTACAATCACATCTCTGATCATAGTTGGAGCTGTTCTGCCTGAGGGTGGTAGGCAGTATATCCCGTCTATGTTGAAGTTTTTGGCATGTGTTGGTGGCAGAATGGAGACCATGAGGCGCCTCATGTAGTGAGGCAGTTCATCAGGAGTGATAGCGTCTAGTACTCCCCTGATTTTTATGTGGTTTCTCCTTGTCCTGTCGTCGAGGGCTATGTAGTGTAGGGAGAGTGCTTGTTGTGGGCTTGTAAGGCCTTCACAGAGTCCTGTAGGGTTGTCAGTCTCTGCTTGATGCCTGAGATATCATCCTCCGTGGACTGCACCCTGTCAGTGATAGCTTGTACGTCCGCTTTAATGGCCGCTACACTAGTTGCCAGGAGACTTTTGATTTCCCCAACCAGGTTGTGAAAGTCTTGCTGGGTGACTGGGGCTGACCTATCCGTATTCCCCTTGGTTGAATGTGCCCGTTCAGGAGGTAAGTGAGGCAATATAGGGTCTATAGGTACCTTAGCGACTTCATGCTCCACTGTTCACGCCACTTTTGGCTGCGGTTGTCGTTGTTGCAGCATGGCACCTATGTCCCTTGACCCTGAGGGTGTTTCCGGCGGTGGTTTTTGAGACCGACGGCCCATTGTCACCGGGGTCGGTATGTGACCTGCGTGGAAGTCTTCCACCTCTGGATCCTCCGGTGGTTCAAATCTGCCCAGCAGTGCTGACCAGCCGAGGGCTGCTGTGGGTTTGTAGGCCGCGGTTTTGCGTTTCTGCTGATTCGCCCGTGCCAGGTACACAAATGGCTTGGGGGGTGTCTTGGCTGTGTTCAGCTTGTGTCCCCAGCCAGGAGTGAGTATTTCAGGGTTTTAAGCCTCAAATAACAGGCTTTAATGCAGGTTTTGGTTGGGAGCGATGCTAGGTTGTGTCCGCTCCAGCTCATGGTCAGGCTCCGCCCCCCCCCCACTCCAACCCCCCCGCTTCATTTTTTTATTACATGGATGGTAGGTTTCTTGTTTGTGGTTTTCAAGTCTTATATTAAAATTACAGCAAATTATTCTCTCCCCCCCTTTTTTCTTTTTTCCCCCCACACTTTATCTCTCTCCTTCCCAAAAATTCCTTCCTCACCTTGTAAAAATATAAAATTGTTTGGGAGTTCTGTCAGTTACTACACATCGAGACAGTAAAATATAATTGCTAAAACAAAAAACATACAGCAAATTAATTAATGTCCCCCACAACGCACACCGCAAAAAATGTAGTTCATCAGATTTGTTTAGCATTTATGTGGAAATAAAGATACCTTAATCTAGTAGGGGGTTCCCACTACCACAGAATCACAGTATTTCATTCAGGACACATTATTTATATATTCACGTTCATTAAAATCCAAGCCCTCAAAACAGATCTGTGCATGTTTGTGTGTATTTGAGAATGACACTTCTGTAGCTTGGCTCTTGGGACGTGTCATGAGCCATTTATGTGAAGTCAGTCAGGCTTGCTTGTGTTGCCATGTAGAGAATGTGCTGGGCTCTGAGTAACGGCCTTGTTTTTTTTATCAGATTAATTTGCATATCAATGGGCGCACTGATAATTCAACTGGGGAACTAGTGTCAATGTAGATGTGGTACATCTGTTTAACTTTCATTACTGTGTGTGTGTGTGTGTATATATATATATATATATATATATATTTTTTTTTTTGTAGTATATGAAACTGCAAGAAGTTATTAATAGTTTATTGTATTCTAGATAACGCCTGGCATATATATATATATATTGATCACTGATATATTTTCATGTATCTATCCTGTCAAGATACTTTGCTATAGTTGCTTGTATTTCCACCAACAAGAAGTTATTAAATGTACTGTGAAGTGTCATACATGAATCATGCTACTGTACATGTCAAAATCCATTGAGAATATATGGCAATGAAGATTTACTTTTCATGTTTAACTATCTAGCTATTAATGCAATTTTCTCAAAAACAAATGTCCCTTTCCCTCTTAAATATGTAGTACAAGTGTTGTGTGCTATTGTGAGTGGAAGTCCTAAAAAACGAAATATATAATAAAAATTGTTAGAAAATAAACTTTCTCTCTCCCTCTTTCTTTCCCTCTCTCCCCCCCCCCCCCACCTCCTTCTTTCTCCTTTCTCTCAACCCCTGACGCTGACGCTCTTAACACGCTGTCACGAATGTGGGCTATTGGGTCAGCCGAGACATTGGGAAGAGTGTGGAAGTGAAAGGGATAATGACACCAGATCCCTGGTTAGCTGTTGCTAGTCAAAGCAACCACCAAATTAACGCCTGCAATGCCTCCTACACTAACACCCTAGTACACACTTTACTACCACCACCAAGACTTTATATTTGGGCGTCTTGTGTTACCCCTGACACAGTAGAATTATAGTATCACAACCTTACTTTACTGATCAGACATATATAATTAACCCTTTGGTAATGTGTTTACCTGAGCTTTCCTCAGGAGAGTGAGCTCATAGAGAATAAAGACACAAGCTGATTAAGTGAACATTTAATTTGACAAATAGGATTCACAGTGCTATGTACAAAAATACAGAAATAAATGACATACCGAAACACAGATAAGTTACAAAACAATCCATAAAATAGGAGAAAACACAAGAGATCCTTACATATATTTAATCCTACTTCTATATAATTTGTGTGGGAGATTCAGATGTTAACGTTCTCCAAGCAGTTGTTACAATGAAATCTCTCCCTGGATAATCCAACATTCTGATTACATAGCACTGGTTATGGTTACTGGGTGGATCAGAGGGGTTTGGTCTGGCAGTTTATTGTCCACTCCATCAGACCTGTCCTGGGCATTAGTGTGAATTTACCTAAAACACAATAGGCTTCCCAAAATGTGCAATTTACAGTATCTCTCTATAATTATGTTATCATCATACTCCTCCAATTCTTGTGAGATTTTAGAGATCACTCTAACTCTTTGGAAAGTGTCCATTCTGGTTTCCCATGATAGGCACACCTTCCGCTGGGCATGTTTGGTACCAAACAAATTGATATAACCTTGTCAATCTGAATATCTATTGATATTGGGCCTTCTCATAATATATATGCATTTTCTCCATATTTTCTTAAATTATGTTGTCCATTGAATAACCCAAAGTCAGAGCATATGCACCAATACCTTTTATGACACCCTATGTCCAGCTCTGGTGATGGGTATCTAGTAGTTACATCTTATGGCTTAGGCCTGGTGTTAGATCAAAGCCTACAATAAATGTTATTGAGTGGCAGAGCAATGGGTGCCATCTTTCAGACTCTGGGGTTAAACACTTTGATAATGCTTTAGCCTCTTAAGGTAAATTGACACCTGGATCCTCCTCGCACATAACAATTTAATTGCAATCATGTTGTAATCATGTTGTTATGGTGTCAGAGTGGTGCTTTAAGATACTCTTCATCTAAATATCTAAAATTTAGCTGATTCCTGGATTATCCAGGTCAAATGCTAATATAAAGGTTTAAATAATGTATATACACCACATCCTCAAACATCCACAAAGTGTTGGAAACTACTTAACACAATCATAAACACAGGATTTCCATTGCCTGACATACAAAATACTAGATACAGAATATATAGAGATACACCCAATCTAAAAACCAAAACCGAAATATATATATTTTTTCCCTTCTGATATCTCCCATCACGAGGATTGAGAAAATTATTATAATGTGAGAATGGTAAAAACTACAAAATGTACAGCTATAATAATAAAATGTTAGAATTAAGTACATTTTTGTTATAGCTAAGAATTTCTGGGGCTTTAAAAGTTACATTTATTAAACATTGGTTTACTTTTATTTTCTTAATAGTTTTGTACCTTTAACTCTTCTCCAAAGTTTACAAATGATTCCACTGAATTGCGAAAATCACATGACCGAACCAAAATTGTCACTACTAATATTTTTAGAATGACTCCTGGCTTACGTGTTAAAAATAAAATAAAAAATAAAGCACTTAATTTTATGGCTTCTTGTTTGTGTGAATATTTGCTCAGTCATTTAAAATGCTGTTGTTGAAAGTTAAATTGTTAGTCCAACCACCATGGCCCGTTCTGCAAGGTAATTGGAGTATGTATGTGCAGTGTTTCAGCTCGAAACACTGCACATACTGACTCATTTTTTATTTTGTGTCAGGGGCTAGTTGCACCCAAGGCACACAAGACTTAGATAGCCTGGAACACTGTTGCAGACTACCTAATGTCAATTCTGTGCATATTTTACATATGCAAACCGCACACAATGAACGCTTACTGACAGATGAAACAGCTCCCTTGTAGGTAGAGCTTTTGTCTGCTCTCCCACCCACCCTGAAAGAAGCCCTCCCTGCCTCCCTAACCCCTCCACTGATATATCCCACCCTTGCCTTTCCTCCTCCTCTTTTCACTTCCTCTCTCTCGCTGCACATGGCCTCTGAGCCGTTAAATCCCCCAAACAAAGGCTTCTTTATGAGAAGCCTTTGATTGTATCTTGGCGCTACTCCCTTGACGTCAGACAGGGATGTGTTGTGCAGCGTCAGGAGCTTCGTCCCGGTGCTGGGTAATGGTTAGTAAAAACTTATTTAAAACCACTTTTTGAGCCTTTCTTTTGGAGGGGAGACCTACAGAATGATGTGATTAAGGCATTATTCTAATAAAAACAAACAAAGGATTGTAGAAACCTTTTAAACCAATTTTTAATGATGTTATATATACATTTTAATGCATCTCTCATTTATGTGTAGCTGTCGTAAGTTGTCTGTCATCTTGCAAGAGCTGAAGCTACATGTATTGACGGTCTAATTCTGGGATCAATGGATACTTGATAGAAAAATTAATGGCTGCATGTCTCATGAGCAAGTGATTTTGTTGACCCTTTGAACCACATTGTCCATGTAGCATTGTGCTGCATTATAAAGATCTAATATTTAATTTGATTGACAGTTTCATTTTAACGTCTTTTAAGAATTCTTATGCTAAGCCTTTATTCCCTCTGGCCTCTACTTGTCATTCATCCTTTAAGATATTGTCTATATTGAAGCTTCCTTCCATGTGTTTCAGTTTTTCATCTTAATGTATTTTAATAGAAGTATTATTGTCTGTCAGTATTGCTTTCAAATAGCTTACAGATTTTTAACATTCTCTCTTTTGTTTTTCTTTTGTAGAATTCAGAAAGAACTGGCAGAGATAACGCTGGATCCTCCCCCAAACTGCAGGTAAGGCAAAAAACATTGCCTAAAATAGTCTTGCCTGAGAGTGTAAGAAGTAGGTATCACTATTTTCCAAATTACTATGCAAGATCAGAGTGGTATAACGATGTCGATATAATGCAAACACAGACTGGTACCAATTATATTTAACTCTGCCAACTACATACCAACTGCCTATAGAATACACTAATATTTTAATTACTGAAGTTGTTATTTTATATTAAGAACAATAGCCAAAAAATTGTATTGGCAATAAAAAAAAAAAATATTGGAGGTTTCTTTAAAATATTCAATTTAGAAAAATGTACTGTTTGTGAACTGTTTCAAATCCGGTATAATCACAAAAGGAATTGCTAGCAGCCACTTAAAAATGCACACAATGAAATTAGTCTGGAGAAACACACTGTGCTTAAAACAATTTCATTATTTTTCTATGTCGCTAAACAGAAATAATTCATCGCTGAAATGTGTGCATAAATTGTATAATTACAAGTACAATCACTAGAAACTTTTCTGTTCACCTTGCTTTGTTTAACATTCTTTTTTGTTGTTGGTATAAACACTTTGGTTATTTCTACTGTAACAAATTAAATGTATCAGTTTGAAGAATGTTTAGAATTTAGTTTATGGAAATGTATGTAGACGACAGTAAATTGTGGTGATTTGAAGAGACACTGTAGGCAATGAAACTGCTTCATCTCATTGTATTAGTTATAATGCCTGGGGTCCTCTGGTGCTGTTTCTCCATTCAGTTTGAAACCATTTTTGAGCAGTGTATAACTAAATAAAGGTCCCTGGCCACCCATAGCATGTCACTTACTGACGATGTGGGTAAGAGAAAGATTACACACTATCTATACCAGTTTATACCATCAGTAGGAGCTGCGATAGGCTGAGAGCGGTCAGCTGACACTCTCAGCCAATCACAGCTGCCCATTACTGCTCAAACTAATCCTTCCTCATTAGCCCAAGCAGCATAGAGGGGATGGGCTGCTAAGGACTCTTGTTTAGCATTGAAATATTAAAGACTGTGTAATGTTGAATGGAAGGACGGTGCCGGAGGACTCCAAACACTACAACTTAAATGAGACGAAGTAGTGACAGTGTTTCTTTAACGAGCAGATTGCAAAATGTTGTCCAAAATAGCTTCATTTAGGACAAAAACATTATTTGGTTGTTGATTGACTAGTTAAAGCAGCCCTGTCACGTGTGTTGTGTGGTCTTTGTATACATGGAAAATACCCTTGTCTGCTTGTGTGGAGATGGTGAATGGGGTTGCATTTAGGGAGATATACTTACCTTATGCTGTCCCTCCTTGGCACTGCCATCTTCACACTGTCGCACTCAAATCCAGGATTCCATGAGAACACATGATTTTCCATAGACAATCTTGGGCCAGTGCAAAATGCTTTGCACACGATGATCCCTCTTCTCCATCAGTCGTTGTGACGGATCAGTAATTGTGATGGAATGTCTGCTTTTTGCCACAGATTGGCAATTATATGAAACAAGGTAGTCTTTACATTGTCACATGTGTATGTTTTGATTGTGTTGGAATTTCATAGAAAATCAGAGCTTTTCATAACGAGTCTACCTTTACGAATAGCTCAAAAGTGAGAGGGGTCAATTCAATAAATAAAGCCCCATGAGAATCACAGGGCATTTCTATGAATTGCTCTGCTATTTGGCAATCAGGTGGTTATTCATTGCTCTGATCAGTATTTTGGAATATAGTGTTTTATAACCAGACATTCGTGAGTGCTTTACTTTTGATTTGTTCTTCTAAGCAAAAACTAGAGATTTTTAAAGTATGTCAATTATATATATATATATCAGGAAATAGGCATCTATGGGAGCTTGGGGTATGTGGTGTTATGTGCTTGCTATTGATTGGTTGGTCTGCAGATAAAAAAGTGACCCGAATTTTAAACTTTAATTCTAAATAGACATTACAAAAAAAAGTTACTGTTTTGTAATTGCCTTTGATGCTTTGTTTTACTTTGAGTTGATAAACAGTCTGCTCTGTAGTTAAAAACACATTTGAAGGGTATTCAGTGCATCAGGTTTTGTAAGACTGCCAACTGAAATCCTTGTGTGACATCATATTATTTTACTACAATGTTAATTTGTACAACAGTAGTTTGAGGCCGATACAGTTGTACATATGTTGTAATTGTTTGAAAATATCGGATTGTTTATAAATCAATGCTGACAGAGGAATTAACAGCATTATGTATTTTATGCAAGGGAAAAATGCCCTTGTGGTACATTAATCTTATTTAGGTACACTTTGCACTATTTTATCAAATTTATTGCTGTTTATTTTATTTCAGAATATATAGCTGTAAATTAAGCCGTACGTGCCTGTTTTCAATCACTTTGAGTGAACAGCTCAATTCGTGTTTCTTATGAAAGAAGTTATTTAAAGGCTGTATTGCTTTCAGTAGATTTCTGCCAACTGTCCTGCATCTTCATTAAACTGTTGTTCATGTTTGTATGGGTTATGCTACCACTGAAATATCTGTGGAAGCACCAGAATCGGCCATGAGCTTTTCAGTCACTTCCCAGAGTGTGAGCATTCACTCACATGCATACACACATTACATGCACACACATTAAACATTTATATGCATTCACAGTGATTACACATTCATTATTAAGATGCATTCACACACCAAATACACCTTCAAGTGCAGTCACACATTTCATACCCATGCACGCACATTCATATAAATTACATGCAAATTTGTTTGCAGCCCCCCACAAGCACCATAACATCACAAAAACGTGTTTATTGGATAGGTCGTGGTGCAAGGAGGTCCCCTGTGTTCTTGCACATAGTTGTTTTTAACTGCAGTTTGCAAAATCAATGAAGCAATAAGCATTGCTTTAATATGTCAGAAAATATGCTTCTTGTTTGACCATGCAAAATATTTGTACAGCGTGCACATGTAGACATGTTTACCTCCTCTCTCCAGCTTTGTCTGAAAGCCAAAGCTGCAGGCATGCATGGTTAGAAACGAACGCAATGCACAGCCCCTTAAAAAAAATAAAAAAAATAAAAACCCTGTTAATATGCATGTCTGAAAAATTATAGCTAAATACTTTACTGTCAGCATGCTCCCACTCACAAGGTTTAAAATGTCCAGAGGGCTGTGTATCGTGCTTACTCCTCAGGCTTGAATAGACAGAAAGTGTTAAGGTGTTTATACCTTTTATTAGTATATTACTTACACTTTCTGTCCTTCAGCAATTTTTCCTGTGAACATACAGTATAGGCGCTGTCCTTCCTCCAGACAGAGCAATTTGTTTCCTGCAAGTCAAACTATGTTTAAATTTAATGTTACCTCAAATGCCTTCTTGAGTTTGATGAAGCATCAGGGGACTGTCATATTGGCTAATATTATGAAGCTGCAAAGTGACAAGTCATCGCACCTCTGCTGATTTTCTTTGCTTAGCATCTCACGGCGAGGCCAAAGTGAGCAGACGTGATGATTGCATATTTCCCTGAATCAATAAACGGTTTTCAGCATGCTTTCATTATTTTTGTTTCATTGTTTGATATTGATAAACATCCAGCTGACAACGAGGTGTGTTTTTATGCTATTATCTGAACCATGCTCCGAAATGTATTTCTAATACTATGGCATCAGTGTAGGCCTCTGACTATTGTCTTCTGTCTTTTTAAATGGTAAGTAAGGCAACAAGGCCAAAAAACACATTTATTCAGCCGTTTGCTAACCTCGGAATATGAGAATTCAGCCTCTAAAGGTTTTTGTTGTTACTGAATAGATGTTGTGTTGTCTGGGTTTGATAGCCCCACGAATGCAGTAATTGAGTGTGAGCATGCTTTAAGCTCTAGCAGTGACTCACTTTTACAAATGGGTTTTAGTTTAACCCCTTAGCAGCTAGGCCATTTCACACCCGTGTGCTAAATCTAATTTAGGTTTTTGCACTCGCTACATTTAAACACTCACATCTGTGTTTTGCAAATTTTGGCTGATCACGTTTTGCAAGTTTTGGCAGATTGTGTAGTTTTAGAAAGCTCACGGTAGTGGTTATGGTGCAGGAGTGCTGTTATGCCCCATGACTGTAAGGAGTCAAACTGTTTTTGAATTTTTTTGACTTAATATGTGGGGTCCACTGGGAATTGCCCTGCATCTCCACTACTATCTCCGGAGCGCTGGAAGTTGTTTTCCTGAGCTAAATCCAGCAATGCATTTTATGCCTAGCTCAGGAAAGCGAACAGAAGTTCCTGCTGAGGAACATCTGGTTCTCCAGGAATAGTAGTGGAGAGAGAAACTGGTGCCGGGCAGATGACAGGTAGGAATTCAAGCCATTTAAAAGCAATTTCACCCTCTACAATGGGGCATTGTAAGAGGGAACTCTTGGCACCATAACTAAAACCATGAACGTTAGTGGTTATAGTGCTTAGAGCGTTCCTTTAACTTTAGTTTGCAAAACATTTTATATTTTGGAAATAAATCCAATTCTGTAAATGAACAATATTTCAAAATACACATTCTTCTTTCATATTTAAAATGAGCTTGTCATTACTGGCTTACTTTAACTAAAATCACCCCTGTAAGCATTGAATAAATAATTTATCATAGAGATAAATAATATTTTCAATGTCATTTCATTACAATGCACTGCACTGCTTGGGGACATTTACAGCTGTCTGTTATGGAGCTGCCTGTTCCTGTACTCCCTCACTAGTTAATGAGTAACCCTAGCATCCGTCTCTTATGTACCATGCCGAAGAATTGATTGACAGGTTGGGAGGGACCTTTTTTTATACAGATTTTTCTCCCAATCTAATCAGTTCTTCTAGCCCAATATATAGATGGAATTTAATTTACTATTAAATTAAATTAAATAAATCTGTGTACCATGACCATGAATCTCAGCTGAGCCTCCCAAATGGAGGACTCGAAAATTCTTATACCTATATTTTAAAATAGAAATTAGCAATTGAATATCATAAAATATATAATTTTAAACTACACACTTTTCTGATTTTATATCGGGTGGAGTAACTTCATAAAAAAAAAAAAAAAAAAAAAAAAAAAAAAGTACATTAGCCTAGTCCTGACCAAATTTTCTGACCATAGTAATATAATTATAATAATAAAAAAATAATAAAAATAATTACATTAAAATAATTATTTGCAGACAAAAGACAATTTATTTGGCAGAGAAAGTTTTCTGCTGTGAAATGTAGTCTTATAGTTATGTTTTGAGGGGCAACAGGTAGCTCTCCCACCCCTCATCGTGTTCTCAGATGATTATGTCTGTCTCATTTTAGAAGTCACCCAGTAGTCGGGTGCTTGTAGTTCACATTGCGGTTATGTGTGACGTATAGGGGCATCAAGACCACTCGTTAGAAAGAGAATAGACCTTTTCATGTAAGAGGTGTTGGTTTGTGTGCGGCATGCTGTCACCAGTCATCAGTAGACACAGTGAAGGCGTTAAAAGGGGCATTCGAAGGTCAGTGACCCATCCTTTCATTTGTTTTCTTTTATCTTCTAGAGTACCAAATATAACTTTTTTCTATTTTAGCTTCTACTCGCAATTTTACTAATTTCAAGAACTGCTCAATAAGCTTTTATCAGCCCATTCACAGCAGTGTTTTGTTTCTCCAACTCTGCCGCTGAACGTGTTGTGACACTTCAGCCTTTTCTGTTTTGTTTTTAAAGAAATGTCACTGTTTTCTTTTAGAACGCAGCTTTATTTTTCAGCACCGGTACTTCCAAATAGCATCTTTATCGCACTAATGGAAAGCATATTTCCAAAATAAGGAAAAGACTTATGGTTTAAACAATATCTTTCAGCGTGATATTTCAAGTATTTTTGTCTTTATTGCCAGCAATTTATTAGGTTATTATTCCAGAAATATCTTGCCTCACAAGTCCTGAATTGCTTCCTAAAATGAAATTGCTCCTTTCATTTCTATCTTTTAACTCTGCAAGGGTACAGGATATAACCTCTAGCTTTCTAACAGTGCTTCTCAAGCTTTAGACTACACAGAAATCTCCAAATGATTCTTTCTGAGCGTTCCGTCTCCAGCGAATGCTTAACCCCTGGTGATTCTCTGTTTATTCTTATTGTAAACGACAAGCGAACCGTTATTGGTTACCGTATATATTTTGATAGTGTGCTGGAAGATCTGCTAAGATCAGTTTAAATGCAATGTTTATGTTTTGCTATTAGTGTCAACCCGTATCTTAAATGAAAAGTGTAAAGTACGAAACTGCGTTTCTAAATGTTTGGCCCCATGCCATGGTCGTTGGCCCAAATAAGGGCTGACGGTGAGCACAAATGAAAAAGCGCAGGTGGCTCAAATAGAAAATCCTTAAAGAATCAGAGCAGAAGTGCTTACAAACATGAAACCATGAAATAGCAAACTGCGTATAAAGGTCACTGCAAAATCATTGCACGGGTGGTATCTGATATTTTGTCTACTAGTTTTTGTATAGATGGAGTCCTATTATGACATGGAGTTGATGGGTGGTGTCAGAATCCCTACTTGCAGGTTTATTTACTAAAGTGGAATTTGCGCTATATGTCTGTTCAACCGTAGTTCCCCTCTTTCAAATTATATGCACCCACACTTATTATATATCATTTTGTTCAGGAGAAACAGGGCTTTAATCTATCATTAACTATTCATATATGGAACATAATTTATTATGAATAAAATAAAAAAAAGGTGAGAAAATAAGATTTTTTTTTTAAATTTGTATTTCCGTCTGCCATTTTAGCTGTGAATGTCATAATACTGTTAGGTTTTACTGCAAAAAAATGCACATATTTGTAATCAGCGATGTCTCACGGGTACAACAGTACCCCCCATTAACAGGTTTTATGGTGTTTTGGAAAGTTACAGGGTCAAATATAGAACGTTCCATTTTCAAGTTGAAATTTTCCAGATTAGTAATGTTACCTTTGAGACAGTGTGGTAGCCCAGGAAAGAGAATTACCCCCATAATGGCATACCATTTGAAAAATTAGACAAGCCAAGGTATTGAAAGTGGGGTATGTTTAGTCTTTTTTAGTAGCCACTTAGTCACAAACACTGGCCAAAATTAGCGTTCATATTTGTTTTTGTGTGAAAAAAGCAAAAAACTAATATTTGGCCAGTGTTTGTGACTAAGTGGCTACTAAGAAAGACTGGACATACCCCAATTGCAATACCTCGGGTTGTCTACTTTTGCAAATGGTATGCCATCATGGGGGTAATTCTCATTCCTGGGCTACCATACGCTCTCCAAGGCAACATAACCAATCTGGCAAATTTCAATGTAAAAAAAATGAAATGCAAGCCTTATATGTGACTCTCTAACTTTCCAAAACACCATAAAACCTGTACATGGGGGGTACTGTTATTCTCGGGAGACTTCACTAAACACAAATATTAGTGTTTTAAAACCGTAAAACATATTACAACAATAATATAGACCATAAAAGTGCCGTTCGCTTGTAAAAAATGCGAAAAACGTCACTTTTACTTAAAATATCATTGTTGTAATACAATTTACCAGTTTGAAACACTAATATTTGAGTTCAGTGAAGTCTCCCGAGTAAAACAGTACCCCCTATGTACAGGTTTTATGGTGTCTTGGAGAGTTACAGGGTCAAATATAGTGCTTGCGAATTAAATTCTCTGCACTTTCTCCCTGTGTTGTCAGGCATGTCAATCAAATTTTAATTAATCAAATCACATAATTACGTTAAAAGATTATTTAAATATACACGTAGAATTTTAATATATATGCATTTATAGGTATTTAAATTCTACGTGTATACTAATGTAATCTTTTATGTAATTATATGTATTTATCTATATATATATATTTGCGGTTATTTGTATTTTATACATAGATAGATATATATAGAATGTCATTCTAAGTGTATTTTGTTACCGATATATATATATTAATAACAAAATACAGTTAGAATGAAATTACATATGCATATATAATTTATATTAAATTTTGTTTCAATATTTTATTTATTTATTTTATTATTTTATTTATTATTTTAATTATACGTATTTATATATAATATATATGTACATCTATTATATATATAATATATATACATATTATATATATGTAACGTCATTCTAAGTGTATTTTAATATTAATTTATATACTTATATTAATATTAAAATACACTTTGCATGACGTTACATATATATAATATGTATATATATTATATATATAATATATATACATATTATATATATATTAAAATATATTTAATTTATTTTTAAACATGTTTATTTTATTTTTTTTACACCTCCTACCAGCAGGGGGACTGTCTGATATTTCAAACAGTCCCCCTGCTGGCAGATCCATAGCCAGCTATAGGGGGCCATGTGATCGCTCTTTGAGAGCGATCACATGGCCCCTGGGGGCCTCATTTGCCGGAGGGGGGCTGCCTGGGCTCTCAGGCAGCCCCCCAGAAGAGGATCGCGGCGGAGGTGAGTAGTTGCTGGCTCCTGGGGGCTTAAACCGTTACGGCGTTCCATGCCGCCGCAACGGCTTTAAAGCCCATTTAAAGCGCGACGGCATGGAACGCCGTAACGGCGTTAAGGGGTTAAAGTGCAGTTCAAATTTAAGACCAGAGTAGTCAAACTGAAAGAATAGCTGACCTTTTCCCAGTTAAGCTATTTTGATCTTAAATTTGAAATTCATTTTAAATTCTCACTTTTAGTGACTAATGGTGATTATGTTTTTGTTCTGTGCTGACATGTATTTGATCTGTAAAGAGCATCCACCTTATCTGTGTATTAAAATTGTTAGTTACCATAACTGAATATCCAAATGAATCCTCGGTAAAGGGTTAAAGGATTAAATGCATTATACCTGGCCCCATCCTCCCCCCTAAACACACACAAACTTGTAGTAAAACCCTTCGTAAATAATAAAATATTTTAATGGAATCCAGCGCTCAGCGATGCTCCCAAAGCTGGGTTGCTCACCCTATCTGACATCACCCTCCCGCCCCCCCCCCCCCCTTACTTACCTTTTCCTGCCGATGGGTCGAAGCTCCGCCCCCTCCTCTGTCCCGCGACGAGCTGGTCCTGATGCGCATGTGCAGCAAATGCCGTACGTACATTAGACCACCCCACAGGAAAGCATTTAATCAATGCAGAGCGTGTGGACATCCCGCGTCGCAGATATCAGACCAAAGGTCCGTTTCAATTCAGGAAGACCTCTAGTGGCTGTCTGGTAAACAGCCCCTGAGGTACAGTGCACCCAGACCACTTCAATTAGCTGAAGTGGTCTGGGTGCCTACAGTGTCCCTTTAAGCAAAAAAAACCCCAAACAAACGACTATTTCAGCAAATGGAGGGAGGTGGAGACCGCTGCAAATTAAGGGAGATAGAGGCTTCCCCTTGCAGGAACGCTTTCGGCATTTTGCTGCAAGGATAGAAGCTCATTACTTATGTTGTTAATGCACAGTGCGTGCTGATGACAGACATATGTTTTTACACAGATTTAATATTATGCAGACCAGAATAGAGTTCTGAGCTACCTAGGTTACGCATTCCGGGTTGTAACTAGCCCCTCCCCCCGGCACAAAACTGCAAGTGTTTCCCTATGTTCAGAATTTCAAGCAGAAATGCTGCATGTACAGATTCCTACCACCATGACTCCTTCTTAAAACTACATGGTCATGATGGTTGGAGTAACCCTTTAAAGGGATACTACAGGCTAGTTGGATGGTTGGGGTAAGGGATACAACAGGCTAGAGTTGATCCATCTTTTTCTAATGTATTGTGCAAAGCATATAGCTCCTTAACTCTGTCATGTGTCGGTCATAATGTTATACCACGTTAACTCCAAATCCTTTCCATACCAGGTTTCCACTAACTCACAGCAACCACAAGGACTTTCTGTATCTTGCCTTTTATCACATTTTTACTACATTTGTGTCAACCCTAGAAATGCAATCTATGACTCGACCACTAATTTAGTAAATTAGTCATGTAAAAAATAAAAATTACATTCAGAGGAGAATTAAGACAAATATAAAAGAGACATACAAAATAAAATAAGACATTTTTTTCCCACAGAAGTTCGTTCAGAGGATATGAAAAAAGCAAAAATCCAGGGGATATCAAAGAATCATTGATGGGTTGTCAATCTAAAATAGCAATTTGAATAGGGAATCAAGATCACTAAATTTAAAATATACACATTTTTATAACCTGAAATTAGTGCTCTTTAACCCACGCAGGCTTGTATGGAATCCAATCATGTATTATGCATGGCAACCTCTGAATGTCCCTTGTTTACAGTAAATCCACAAGAATCGGCTGCCTCCACACTGTAAGGTGACCACTAAAGTTCTTTATATCAGCCAATCCTGCTTTTCCCATTAATCTTTAGCCTTTGACAGATCCAAGGGATACAGGGATTCCATATGGCTGAAGTCTACATTATCCAGACTGCGCTTGCAGTCTCTCATTGTATGGTGCGAGCTTACAGGATACAAACCTATGGGCAAATGGGTAGTATGTGAAACGGACATATTTTGTCTTTTACTACTTAGGGATAGGTTTCAGCTAAAGACAATAATGTTTTTTTGTTTAGTTCAGTGTTTTTGTTTTTTAAATCGTAATCTTTAATGTTGTAGGAAATGCACTAATGTACTAAGAACCCATAGACTCCTGGCAGCACAACCAGAACAATATTTTGTAGTGGATATGGTACTTGGAGTGTCCTTTTAAGCATTTAATATTTTCGGAATACAAGAAATTTACAATGTTCACCGCAAAACTTCTATAATCCTTTGAAAACAAACTTGACAAAATTTGTTAAACTGTAGCCTGAATGTGCTATGTGCATATGTACTTGCTAATGTTTGTCTGGCTGATTCATATTGAGCCCACACAGAGGTGTATTTTGTCGTTTTGCTTGTTTACCATTATTTTTTAAAAACGAGAGGCAGTACTCTGTGCACAGCTTGATATCAGTGTCTTTGTACTTTACACCTCCATTTCCACACGGGAATAGATTCCTGATTTGTGGCACTGCTCAAAAAAAAAATATGTGAACAATGAAATCCATTTTAACCCTCGAATAAACATGAACAAGATAATTTGTTTTAAGAGCATGCACTCTTGTCCACTGAGATAGTCTAGCTTGTAAAGTATAGTAGAGAGCACAATTACATTTGTTGCTGATTCTGTATTATAACATTTAAAACAACACCTAAGGAATCTGAAATCTTTACATAGCACTGTAGTGGTTATGGTGCCACGGTTGCCCTTGTGCCCCCCTGGCCATGGATAATTTATGGCTATCAGATGCAGATGAAGGAGGTAAATTGTTATTTTGTGTCCCTAACTCTATCAGTCATTCACTAAACTGGTTTTCCGAAATTGTTCATGACAGGAATCTCTTATTCAACCAAAATCCATCAAATAAGAACCAGGATATGTTTTTTTACAGTAAGAACAATTATGATGTGAAATTCTCTGCCTGAAGAGGTGCTTTTATCAGCGTTTATACAGATGTTTAAACAGCGACTGGATAAATACTTGCAAAAACATAACCTTATAATACAATTTTTAATTGGTGAGTAATAGCTTTTAGATCCAAGGAGATATCTCACTGCCATTCTGGGGTCAAGAAGGAAGTTTTTTGCCTAGTTTGTTGCAAAATTGGAAGCGCTTCAGACTGGGTTTTTGCCTTCTTTTGGATCAACAGCAAAAACAAATATAAGAAAGACTGAACATGACGCATGTCTATTTTCAGCTATGTAACTATGTAACTACTCAAAGACCTGTCACTTCGGCACAGACTTGCTAACCTGCCAAAACAATATTAATAATAAAAGATCCATAGTAGAGCATTAGTGTGGTGAAGAATGAATTAGATGTCTGGCACGACATTATGAACCAAAGCAATTGGATATTAAAGGATTTCTCCAAGCATCACATCACTGAAGTGGTCATAGTACTTGGAGTAGAGTTTCAAGTTAATGTGTCTTCCAAAGTAAACTGCAAATCTTCCTTCAATATCAGCTTAATCGTTTACCAGGTAATTAACACTAATACACAATAATTGTATTCATCTTCAGCCTGATATGAATGTTTTTTCTTTTCTTTTTTTAATTTATGATTAATGAATGGGTCTGCAAACTAGCAAAACATATTTGCATGTAATTAATACCACTTTTCTTGATTTTAATACATTTGATAACTATAATTTTCCTTTTGTGATAAGTTACAAAAATAAAAAAATCATTGCTGCTGGCTCTGCCCCTGATTCACCTCCTTGGCTTACATCATCATGTTCTGAGACAATCACAATGCTTCCCATGGGAAAGCATTGGATTGGCTGAGACTGTCAAGGAGGCAGATGAGGGGCAGAGCCAGCACAAGCCAAACACAGCCCTGGCCAATCAGCACCTCCCCATAGAGATCCATTGAATTAATGTATCTCTAGGAGGAAAGTTTAGTGTCTCCATGCAGAGGGTGGAAACACTGAATGGCAGTCACACTGCAGCACTGCCCCAGGAAACACCTCTAGTAGCCATCTGAACATCACCCAGTGGGGGTCTCCCTAGGCTGTAATGTAAACACTGCATCTAATCTGTGTTTACTGCCAAAAGCCCAAAGGGAATGATTATACTCACCAGAACAAATACAATACATTAGAATTGTTCTGGTGATTATAGTGTCCCTTTAAAGTGGCACTGTCACTGGGTATTTGATGTTTGTTGCATAGGCTCTTCCAGATGATATGCCCGCTCTTGACATCTCCCAGTTAAGTTATCTGTTATATTCCCAATGGCTTCAGTTGACAGATGTTATTAACAGGGGTCTTTAGATCATCTTGAGAAGCTGTGGAATCACCCATAGATCTTGTTGCCCTTGCTCATTAAGATGCCACGTACATATATTGCCTAACTCTTTAAATTCACTTTGAATTCTTGGCAATCCTCACTTTATATACACATCATATCTAAAACCTAATTCTTCTAGTTTAAAGGCATGTTATTTTGAGTTTTATTGCTGTGTAGGTTATGTACACACCCCAAAAATTCAGATTTCTGTAGCAGTTCTTTCATGAAGAAGGTGCCACCCAAAAGTAAGAGAGTACATAGAAAATACTTTGAAGGTGTTGGGGAAAAATACTGTAAATGTAAAAGATCAAATACAGTTTCCCAGTGGAAAAAAATATATATTTTAAAGTTAGTTTTGTAAATTAATATTACCGTAGGAGATTTCCAAAATCCAATTTTAAAGGGGGACTGTCAGTTCTCATGAATTTTCATATATATGATGTTAAAAATAAAACCAGTAATAGAAATCCACTCCTCTATATTTTACGGTTGGGTGCATCCATCTTGCTTCCTGTCAATCAAAATCTGACCTCTACACCTTTTAGTCAGCATAGTGAAAGCATACAGAGAAGAGCAGAAATTAAACGAAATTAAACTCTGGGGAAGATTTGTCACTGACAATTTTCCATCTGATTTTCAGCAAATTTTGTGGCACAAAATGTAAAATGTGTAGGTTGTTTGTTTGTTTTTGTCGCATTGTTTTTTTTTTGTTTTTTTTTTAGCTGCCATTTGTAAATATATGGCGTTTATTCACCAATCCAACCGTTTTCTGAATATTTCACACACTTTTTCCAACAGAAAAGTGACTTTGCCACTCTAAATTTAGTCTTGTGAAATGGAAATTTCTCCAAAATCAGATACAAATTACTGCTAAGAAAACCAGCATTTTAATAAATACCATCAAAATAATGATAGAATTTAATCTCCACTTTTCAGAATAATTTGCTAAATAATATTAATATAAATTTCAATGAAAAGAGTATCACATAAAAAAAAAGATTAACACAAGTTATTTTTAATGTTTTAACCAATGTTGCAAATTCCAGGAAAATGTTGGTTCCTCTTTGAAGTGAATACTGTAAAATCAAATGCCCCACCCGTCCTGCAGAATGCTTGCACCCTGTAAACGGTAACTGGACCATGTCAATTCCAAACAGAGAAAGGAGTGTCGGCTCCTGTACATACGACCACATGGTAGAAAGAAACTGTAATAAAGTTCCGCAGATGATCGGGAAATCATATATCACATGTCATGACAAATTACCCTCTGTCTGCCTTCTGAAGACATTGTTGTAAAGGATTTACAGTTGTTACTAAATGGACAATGGAAAGCAGGAATAACAATCTTAACACATTGTGTTTTCAGGGGCTTGATTTAACACACAAAACAAAGAGATATTCCAAACAAAATACTTAAATGTTTCCCCAACCATCATGAGCAATATAGCCCGCAGTAGTGGTTATGATGTTAGGAGTACCATGACCCTGTTTCCAAGTAATGGGAAATCATATCTGGGTCCCGCTGGGCTGTTGTTCTCTTTTGTTGGCAGGTTTAAGCATCTGCCTTCTGCAGATCCGCAGTAGCTATATGCGAATTGGACGGACTGAGGGGAGTAGCTGTGCGGGACAGAAGGGACAATGGGCTGGGTAATGACACTGCTGGAGGTGGATTTACAAAATGCTTTGGGAGAAACAAGAAGGAGGAGTGGTCAGCCAATTAGTGACTGACTTGGTAAGAAACGTACCTTATCCAAGCCAGTTTAGTAAATGGGAAGTCATTAATTGGCTGACCGCTCTCAACTAATCAACGAGGCGCTCGACACTAAGTAAAATTTCAGAAGCCGGAGGTCGCCTCTGGGAGAGTGGACTTTGCCGCTGGAGGCGACTTTTGGATTTAACTGTTCAAGAACGGTTTAACCCATTGAGGTAATAGTGTCCCTGGGGGCCTCCTGGCACCATAACAACTTCATTTCATGTATGCGTACTATTTCAAATCGCAACCCTGAACATGCAGACTCAAGGCACCATGACTACTTCAAATAAATGTAGTGATCATGGTGCTTGGAGTAACTCTTTAAATGATGGGATATCAATTGGTTTACACTAGCCCAAATAGCTGTTTAGTGCCTGTGTTTGCCTTTTCACATTTTGATTGTGCCTTTTCATCTGATAATATTAGAAATATTGATGTCAAAACAATGTGCTAGAAAGGACATTTGATTTAGTAAACCTGCTTTGTGACCTGGCTTTGTTTTACTGCTTTTCAAGCAGTGCAGTTTGTATTACGTGATCAGTGTGATCAGGGGATCATATGTTAACTGTGTTCTATTATTGTATTGAATTGTACTAAACCAGGCTCTACGTCTTGTTTAAAAACTGCCCAGTTGGCAGTAAAAGTAGCAGTGTGACAGGGTAGCAAAAGACACATGAAAGCAGCAAAATAACATTAAAGTGCGGCTATTGTGATAAACACAACCTATGCTCATATTAAAGGAACACTAACATTAATAATTTTATGTTTGTTTTTTGGATTTTCGAAATTCTTTATTTCTGAGTTTCAATTTTCGTAAACAAGGACATTATACAATAGGTCGGAACATCACGTAAAGTTGCAAAATACAATAGAAGTGTACAGACAGATAGTATCAATTAAACAGTAAGATAAGAAAGAGTGTTAGGTCTTTCAAATTAGTTAAGTCCAAAAAGGTTCTGATAGTCAAGGTTCTGTTACGGGTTTAAAGCCCGTACAAGTTCTGAAAGCACTGAAAGATTGCGGGTTCCTGGTGGTATCTGTACCTCCATATTTGCTAGAGACAGGTGTTAGAATGTGTATCTATATCCTCTCCCTCATGATGTGCAGGGCAATAGTATCATTTTAATGTTACAGTATTCATTTTTACTCACCATTAATACAATGCAGACAGTTTTCTATTATCTCTGGTCCAACCCATCACTTCTCTTAGGGACGCACCAGGAACTGATTGGATTAGCATTGCACACTCTTCCAGCTAGGTGTTTCTCATAGAGAAGCAGTGAACTCAGTGCTTCTCTGTGAGAATCATTTGCAGCCTCTGACACCACCATGCTGTGTTTGATGTGACTGAACGTATAACTGAAAGTCTTCAATGAGGAAGTGCGTCTAGTGTAAACATTGCTACTTATCTCCTAAAGTGGTTTTAATGCTTGCCTTGTACCTTTAGAGCTGAGCATCTCTTTCTATTTTATCTGTATAATATCTACAGATAAATAAATATTGCATTTCTAATGTGATTAACTGTGTTACACAGTGTTCCATCAAAACATTGTTTGACTCAAAAATAATTACCACCTAGTGACTCTGGGTCAGACTCACATACATTGGTGCCTGCTACATAAATATAGATGAATAAGATGTATGAGAAAGCACAGCCGTCTACAATGCACGCGAAAACCCTGAGAGTTGGCCTTGGCTGGGAATCTTTTATGGCAGGAAACTGGACCCCCAGTTCTGTACCAAATATCACACATATTGGGTTTAAAAGACGGGGGTGGAGCATTTACTCAGACTATATGCATTAATAACCATGCTTAGTATGATTGGGTCTTGTCCAAGCTGGAAAAAAACTCCTGATTCACAGGGTAATAACCATCAATTTACCCAGAAGAGAGAGAATTCAGAGTAATGTATCCTAGATGTCCATTGCCAGCTAATGTTAATGAGCAGAAATCCTGCTGTCCATTTATAGCAGCACTGGATTTTCATGTATTCATTCATACATTAAAATGGCTGTTATCGGCTCACCCCCTTTATTGTTAAATATTTGTAATTTTTTTTTTTTTTTATAAATGCCCCAGTTTTTTTTTTTTTAAAAGAGGAAAAGGAATTGATTTAAGAAAGGTGCGTTTGGTGTGACAGAGTTGCTTTAAGTGAGCACCTGCTATTCCTAAAACTAATTCCTCTATATTGTATATACAGGTGCATTGTGACAGTTAAATAAAACTGGTAGCTGAGAAGCACAGTTAGTTTCTATACTATTGTATTCGAAAAATGTGCGGCTTACACGTTCATTAATGATGTAAATGTGTAACAACAAATCATTTAAAATTTATGTTTTCCATGATGTTGCCAATTAGTCACAAATGTATTTAAGAAAATGTCAAAACTAAAATCTTGTATCCCTTTACACCACTTTGTGACAGCTGCTATACAAATATAGTGTCCCCACTTTAAATAGTTTGTGATGGCGACTGCACACTGTAGGGCAGTTGTTAAAAATATGTTCACTAGAATTGCCAAAACTACAATGAGGGAAAAAAGTATTTGATCCCCGGCTGATTTTTAACGTTTGCCCACTGACAAAGAAATGATCAGTCTATAATTTTAATGGTAGGTGTATTTTAACGGTGAGAGACAGAATAATAAAAAAATCCAGAAAAATACACGTCAAAAAAGTTATAAATTGATTTGCATGTCAATGAGTGAAATAAGTATTTGAACCCTTCGACTTAGTACTTGGTGGCAAAACCCTTGTTGGCAATCACAGAGGTCATACGTTTCTTGTAGTTGGCCACCAGGTTTGCACACATCTCAGGAGGGATTTTGTCCCACTCCTCTTTGCAGATCCTCTCCAAGTCATTAAGGTTTTAAGGCTGACATTTGGCAACTCGAACCTTCAGCTCCCTCCACAGATTTTCTATGGGATTAAGGTCTGGAGACTGGCTAGGCCACTCCAGGACCTTAATGTGCTTCTTCTTGAGCCACTCCTTTGTTGCCTTGGCTGTGCTTTGGGTCATTGCCATGCTGGAATACCCACCCATGACCCATTTTCAATGCACAGGCGAAGGGAAGGAGGTTCTCACCAAAGATTTGACGGTACATGGCCCCGTCCATCTGCCCTTTGATGCGGTGCAGTTGTCCTGTCCCGTTAGCACAAAAACTCCCCCAATGCATAATGTTTCCACCTCCATGTTTGACGATGGGGATGGTGTTCTTGGGGTCATAGGCAGCATTCGTCATAGGCAGCATTCCTCCTCCTTCAAACACGGCAAGTTGAGTTGATGCCAGAGAGCTAGATTTTGGTCTCATCTGACCACAACACTTTCACCCAGTTCTCCTTGGAATCATTTAGATGTTCATTGGCACACTTCAGACGGGCCTGTACATGTGCTTTCTTGAGCATGGGGACCTTGCGGGCGCTGCAGGATTTCAGTCCTTCACAGCGTAGTGTGTTACCAATTGTTTTCTTGGTGACTATGGTCCCAGCTGCCTTGAGATCATTAACAAGATCTTCTTGTGTAGTTCTGGGCTGATTCCTCACCGTTCTCACGATCATGAAACTCCATGAGGTGAGATATTGCACGGAGCACCAGTCCAAGGTAGACTGACAGTTGTTTTGTTTTTCTTCCATTTGCGAATAATCGCACCAACTGTTGTCACCTTCTCACCAAGCTGCTTGAAGATGGTCTTGTAGCCCATTCCAACCTTGTGTAGGTCTACAATTTTGTCCCTGACATCCTTGGAAAGCTCCTTGGTCTTGGAGAGTTTGGAATCGGATTGCTTCTGTGGACAGGTGTCTTTTATACAGGTAATGAGCTGAGATTAGGAGCACTCCCTTTAAGAGCTTGTTACCTGTATAAAAAAGACACCTGGGAGCCAGAAATCTTGCTGATTGATGAGGGATCAAATACTTATTTCACTCATTGACATGCAAATTAATTTAAAACTTTTTTGACATGCATTTTACTGGATTTTTTGTTGTTATTCTGTCTCTCACTGTTAAAATACACCTACCTAAAATTAGAGACTGTTCATTACTTGATGATTATTATTAGCATCTGTATAGCGCCAACATAATCCACAGTACTTTACCATTATAGAATGGGGATATTTGACAACAAGTAATTGACCTTCAAAATGATATTGGCAGAAACAGGAAGGCCCTACTTAAACAATCTTACAATCTATTATGTCCAAGAAAATCAATCGCAGGCAAAGTTATCCTCAGCGATTGCTATAACCATCACTATCATCCAGCTTGGGGGCCTCTATTAAGAATTGCACATACAGTAAATTAGTGGGAAACACATGCTGTGTGAAATTCTGCAAAAAAATAAATAAAAAATCTGTGGAAAAAGTGAAGACAAAACTGCAGTTTTGCTAGGATTGTTGACAGAATGATTAAATATAAAAATGTTCTTTGTTAAATACCCTGGTGCATCCAATTTCGCTAAAGATATACTGTGCTGTTACGGTTTTGGATTATGCGACTGGCTGCTTAGAGCACTGAAATGTCTCTGCCTTTGAACTGGGAAACCCATGTTTCAGCCCCGATCAGATTACTTTACCAGGAAGTGTCCTTAGACAAGACATCTAATTATATACTTACAGATTGTAAACTTGTTTGAGCAGGGCCTTCCTCACCTCTGAGTATCTCTTTCATATAATAGTAAAGCCCGTCAGATCTTATTGGTGCTATATAAATGCTAATAATAATAATTTGTCCTATAACATCAAAAAAGGCTCTCTTGCACTTTTTTTTTTTTTTTTTAAATACCTCAATACCTTTTTAAATACCCCCCCCCCCCTCCCCCCCCTTACACCTTATTTCCAGCGCCATGTGGGTCTGCTGGCACTGGCCCCGCCCCATGGGGAAAGCATTGGATTGGCTAAAACCGGAAAAGGGGTGGGGCCAAACACCATTTTTGCCAATCAACACTTCCTCACAGATATGCATTGAATCAATGCATCTCTATGAGGAAAATTCTGCGTCTCCATGCAGAGTTTTGAGACGCTTAACGGCAGTGCTGCCTACTGTGCAGCACTGAGCCATTAAGCACCTCCAGTGGCAATCTGAGGAGTGGCCACTTGGAGGTGTCCCCAGGTGCAATGTAAACATTTCATTTTCTCTGAAAAGGCATTGTTTGCATAAAAATGCCTGCATATAAAGATTATACTCACCAGAACAATTACATTAAGCTGTACTTGTTCTGGTGACTATAGTGTCCCTTTAAATTACTTATCATTAGATTAGAATAAGTCCCCAGTGATACCAGTATGCTGCAATGTACAATATTTTAATAAATGGGTGCACTGGAAACTGAAATTCTCAGATGGGCTACAAGTGTCATAGTCATGCGATATGCTTTACAGATTTTCCTTAGGCAGAGAGGTCAGTCATGCTAATGGGTAAAGGACTCTTACAATTAGTTTATATAAAAAAAAGCCTATGGGAGTTCTGAATTAGGCTGAAGAACTCAACTCTGATTTCCTTCAATAAAGGGACACTTCTGAAGAAATTATTTTCATTACAGAATTAATGGCGGCAGTGTCCACTCCATTTATAGTTGGTATGCTAATAAAGTAAGCGTCATATTTGTTGTAAATTCATGCTTATAGGGGGGAAAGACTATTGTGTAACTATTTTTATTTCATCATATTCTGTATGTCTAGAAATAAATCAATTTTTATAATGATATATATTGCAGAATAGGGAGCAATCTATAAACATCTTATAAAATCCTGTAAGTGTTCTCCCCTCTATACATTTATACATATAGCTAGGAGATAGCTTGCACAAAATATTGCTTCCCTATTGATCAATCATTGTCTCTGTCTTATTCAGTCTTCATGGCTTCTATCTGAGAATACACATAAGATTCTGTGCCAAACAATATATTTTTCACATAATTCTATCTTATGTGGACAAACTCTTCAAAACAAACTCCAGTGTACCTCACTTGAAGTTGGTGTAAATTACTCTCTGCTAATTAAAACTATCTACAGAAACAGAGGGAATCATGGGTAGTTCCAGTAGAATTATACAACTAGAGTTATGCTCCAACTACCATAATCACCGTAACCCAGCTCCCTAAGCTCTGATACTCAAGAGCTGATATGTTTTAGCAGAAATTTCACTTTTACGTTGTATATCAAATCTGTCCAACCTCGGATGACAATGATAAACTGCAAGCATTGAAAATGATTTGGCCCAAGGCTCATAATCTGTTATTGCAATTTGTACTGACAATGTAGAACTGAAGTTTCCATAGTATAACATTGGCAGCTGAGGACCTGTGTTTTGGGTGCAGAAAGAGCCCCTTTATTTGATAAACCAATTGAAAATGGTTTGACAAAAAAAGCAGTACGGCACCCAAAGACTCCTTGCAGTGTACCCCTACAATAAATGCTGGATTTTACAGTGCTTAGTGTGTTCCTTTAATCCCATATTATGTGCTACTTTCCTTATGTATAATTCAATTCTGGCAAAAAAATCTTTTTTTAAAAATAACAAAACCCGTACAAAAAAATTTGTAGACTTTAAAAACATCAAGAGAACAAAGGCCACCACTAATCGCTATAATATGACCATTTTATTGAATATTGAAAAGTATAAATAATGCTTCTTCAAGACGGCTCATTTAGCTTTTAACAATGTATTTTTGTCCTGTTTTATTTTCTCGTTTCATACAACGTGCAGCTCGTTGGTGAAAACTGCCATTTAATTAACAAACATTGGAGCCCTACTGTATCATTATGAAAGTGTATTCTTAAATTGGATTTGCAGCACAGTACACGCTGGATCTCTTGCCTGAAATGGCAGCCGGCCAGCTTCCTCCTGCTCATGAAACAGAATATTTACTAAGCGATAAAACAGCACTTTGCTTAGGAAACCTACTGTGATCGTTTTATAAATAGAGCTTGCGAAGTTTGATCTTTCCTATTGGATGGAAACATCATTAGCTCAGCTACCCCATATCTTTTAATAGGCAGAATATACACCCATTTTGCATAGTGGATGTACATTTTGTCAGAGTAAAAAGGTGAAGATTTGTGAATCTATCTCCATTTCGTCATAGTGATAAAGAAAGGCTTATTTGAGCCCTCCAGGGTACAGATTGTTGTAAAATACAGCACAGTATATTACCAAAAAATCAAATACTGGTTAAAATTCAATTTCTTCAAAAAGAGTTAGCTAGCCATATTTTGCCTAATTACATTTATATTCAAATTCTTGTAAACTGAACACTTGATTAAACAATGATATATTCAACAATGTGCCTAAATTTGTCATTAGAGGCTTTTATCTTTTTATCTATCTATCTATCTATCTATCTATCTTTCGGACATTGTAGAGGCGTGAGGAATATTTTTAATGTTTTTGTGAATAAGATTATATCAAATACTGGACTTTTCTTAAAGGGAGCCTGTTGTGAATAATTTAATTTATCTTAAATCGCTCCCATATATATTTAAAACACCATACATGATAAAGATACATAGTGTATTTAATGTAAAATATAAAGATTTACTCACTTTTCCTCCATTCTACCGCCGCCATCTTCATGCTACGTGGGTGTTACTCTTTGTGTAACCTCCGCTCCACCTCTGTTCTAATTTGATTTGACCTGTTTGGGAAGCATTACCAAGCAGGGCAAATCTCGTCAGTAATGTCAGCATCATTCTGTGCCGATACTCTAGCGCTGGCTATGGAGTTTCCATAGCAACCGCAGCACATGTGCTGCAGTTGCTATGGGAGAAGAGCAGAGGGACCTCCTGTGGGAGGTATTTTCTGTTCTCCCTTGTCAGTCAGTGTTTTTAAAGAGGTTTACATTCAGTCAGTTAAAAAAAAAATTTTTTTAAGACAGATTATTTAACTCGTCACATTGGTTTGTGTCAGTTAACATTTTTAAAGAGGTTTTTCTCCTTATCTATACATTTGCTAGCAAAACTCCTTAGACAATGTATAGATAAAATCTCATACTCCTTCTAATGATAATACGTTTAAAGGTGCCATTTAAGTAACTTTACCACTCAATATGCAGACAATATATTAACTTGGGAATTACTAGTAGCAGCATTGTAACTTGCATTACCATATGACACTTATCTCCAAATCTCCCTCTTTTGTGAGTTTTACCATATATATATTTTTCCTACTTTTTTTTCTCAAAGAAACCAGGAGCTTGCCGAGATCTGTGCAAATTTTTGCCTTCGTTAGCGTTATATTATAGAATTAGCTAGTATGTTCATCATAAAACCTTGGTGCTATGTCTTTTATACATGTCCAGTTATGTAATTTTTAAGGGTTGGATTCCATTTAGTGTTTCTGGGTGTTTAACCGTTTAACCTTTGTTTATTAAAGGGACACTAAAGTAGCTAGAACAACTGCAGCTTAATGTAGTTGTTCTGGTGAGTGTAGTCAATCCCTACAGGCTTTTTGCAGTAAACACTGCCTTTTCAGAGAAAAGGCATTGTTAACATTTCAGCCTAGGGGATACGTCCACTGACCACTAACCAGATGGCTACTAGAGGTGCTTCCTGGGGCAGTGCTGCACAATGTGCAGCACTGCCATTCAGTGTCTCCAACCCCTGCATGGAGACATTGAACTTTCCTCATAGAGATGCATTGATTCAATGTATCTCTATGAGGAGAGACTAGTTGTCCAGGGAGGTGTTTGGCTCTGCCCCCTGCCCACCTCATTGGCTGAGATAATCAGATTAGACTGTCTCAGCCAATACTTTCCTATAATAAACATTGTGATTGGCTGAGATCATCACTTCGGATTATGTCGGCCAAGGAGGCAGATCAGGGGCAGAGCTAGCACCAGCAGACTGGAATAAAAGTAAGATTTTACTATATTTAGTGAGGCCATGGGGGCTAGAAAGTATTTTTAACACTATATGGCCAGCAATACATTTTTCTGACCATATAGTGTTCCTTTAATTAATTTTCTTCAATGGATGAAATACATTGCAGTTACTGTTTTGCAGTAACATGTTTATTTATAGTGTCCCACAAGCCACACCTCTACATATTTAATTTTTATAAATACATGTAATCAAGTTAAAAAACAGTTTTGTTAACATATTGGTTTTAAAGCATAAAGAATATTTACGGGATGTCAGCTGTGGTCCTCCTCAATTATTCTTGGACTGCATTGGTTGGTTTACATTCCACATAATTAATAAGCCTGTTGAATGCCAAAGAAGAAATAAGAAATTTTAGAATAAAAGCGTAAAGCCAAGGACAGACACCACGGTTGTATATCATTGACCAAAAGACGTAATAGCTAAATGTGATGGTGGGGGGCAGAAAAAGGCAATGAAACTAGCATGTGTTAACAGATAGCAAAAACAAAACTGTTTCTGTGTTACAGTTCCAGCAACTATTGTAATATATTTTAATTAATAAAAAAATTACAAAAAACGAAATCATAGTATAAAAGCCTAGCAGTATGGAGAAATAGCAGTATCCAAGTGATATCGTCTGTTTAGAATGTGTTTGTTTCAGATATCAGGCTGTTTTACAGAACAGACAAATACAGCAGGAAAGAAAAAGGGTGGAGCTAATAAACCAAATATCTTTATCAAAGATAATGTGGCATGCAGCAATATCACCTACGTGTATAGTCACTCGTTTACACTTACATACAAACATACAAAATGAAGGAAAGGTGATTGCGCACTTTTGTAGATGAAACTCTTGGATTGTAAAAATAATCTCTAAAGTCGGTAAATATAAAAAGCCAACATAGCGTAATAAATTCACACACAAGGTATTACAAATTAAATAATTGGAAAACTCACAATGTTTAGAGCATTTCTGAGTTTGCTCTAAACTATGAAGGCAGGATACATCAAACAGATGTGAATTTGCTGGTTTTGGGTCCCCCAGAAGGTATAGATAATCCTCTGTTTAGTAGATCAGGAACCAGGAACCAATATGGATATATAATAAATACTTTTATTGATACAATATAGACTAAAAAAAACAATAAATAGCACAACGCGTTTCGACCTAGTGCAATAGGTCTTCCTCAGGTGCATATATGTTTGCAACTAAAATAACTTCCTCATATAAGACACAAAACACTTCACAATCATTTAAAACACAGGTACAGGTGTATACCAATTAACTTCCCCCTTCTCCATATATGGTATGTTTCCGGCCGTTTTTCGATAATTCCGCCTCTTCCAATATGTCCGCCGTCATACTCTCTCCTTGATGTGTGGATGTAGCCACAACCAACATGGCCGCGCGTGTCTGACGTTTTCGCTCCAACCAACATGGCCGCGCGTGTCTGACGTTTTCGCTCCATGTAAATTGAAATCGTCATATCCGTTTCGTCATTTCCAGTTGGCGTCACATGCGTCGCTACTCGGCGGGTTTGCGGTCATGTGATTGTGGTTCCTTAATGCAGGAGGGGCCGGCTCAAAAGTGTAATATTGTCCATTCCGAGGCCATATTAGAGAAGGGAAGGAGTAAGGGCAATGTTGAAAATAGGGAAAAATTTTAATACAGATAAGTTAAGCATATACTTAACATATAAAATGAAATACCAGGTTGAAAGAGGACCAAGATATCGACATAAAAAGAGGGATTATAAACATATCATTAAATGTGTCCTATTTTAAAATCAATATTTAGCCCCTTAGGGCATAAAGTTTGTAATTAAAAAATATAACTGGACTCTTTTTTGCTTAAATTAAAAGCAGTATTACCCCCTCTCCAGTGTGTTTTAACCTGTTGAATTGCTGTAAATTGTAACTCTCCTGGGCTTGAGTTATGTTTTTCTAAAAAATGGTTAGACACACTGTGATTTATAAAACCATTTCTAATATTCCTAAAGTGTTCATACATTCTTATTTTTAGGGGTCTAGAAGTTTTCCCCACGTATTGTAAGCCACATGTGCATTGTAATAAATAAATAACATTACTGGACTCACATGTGATGAACAAAGTAATATTAAAATAATTTTTAGTCGTATTGGATATAAAATTATCCTTTTTTTTTTTTAATTATATTAGTATTTTTACAGGCATGGCAATTACCACAATGGTGAATCCCTTTTGCTGTTTTTGACCAGTTAGTTAGGAAATTACTACTTTCTTTCTCTACATGATTGGACGTTAAAATTTGTTTAAAATTCTTTGCCCCTCTAAAAATAAATTTGGGGTTATCTCCAATGAACTCATGCATATCATGGTCTTGTTTTAAAATGTTCCAATTTTTATTTATAATTCTTTTTAATATCCCAATGTTACTACCATAATACTAAAAATAAACGGAATTTGTTTAATTTGTGTGTCCTGATCTTTTTTTTTATCTTTATAATTCAACAATTGTAACCTATCTAGGTCTTTAATGTTATTAATATCCTTCTGTAAATCGTCCTCACAATAACCCTTCTGTAAAAACTATTCTTTTAAAAATGACGACTGAGCAATAAAATCAATTTGGTCCGAGCAGTTTCTTTTCATTCTTAAAAATTGACCCTTAGCAATATTTTGAAGCCATGGGTCATGGTGGCAACTACTGGTTTCAATAAAACTGTTGACATCTACTTGTTTAAAAAAAGATCGAGTCTTCACATGCTGTTCTGAAATATAAATATTAATATCTAGAAAATCAATAGTTTTAGCACTCACGGTTTTCGTTAATTTTATGCCCCAATCATTAAAAATAATATGATTAAAAAATAGATTGAAATCTGCTTCGGACCCTTTCCAGATGATAAAAATTTCATCTATATATCGTCTATATAGGGCCAGGTTTGCTCCCCAGTTATGCCCATGGTATATGAAAGATTCTTCCCAATATGACATAAATAAATTGGAATAACTAGGGGCAAACCTGGTCCCCATTGCCGTGCCACGTATTTGAAGATAAAAGTCGTCATCAAACCAAAAATAATTATTGGTTAAAATCATCTGTATTCCTTTTATAATAAAATCGATTTGTATATCTAAAAAATCCTTAGATTGTTTCAAGAAAAAAGTAACAGCCTCTATTCCTTTTGAGTGTTCAATTATTGTATAGAGGCTGGTAACGTCACAGGTAATCAATAAAAAGTCTTCTTCCCACTTTTGGTTTTCTAAAATCTTTAAAAGACTCAAAGCGTCTTGTAGGTGAGAAGGACATGTTTTTACTAACGGTTGGAGGAAAAAATCAATAAATTGGGATAAAGCAGATAAAATAGACTCTATCCCTGAAACGATAGGTTTGCCCGGCGGGTTGTCTAGACTCTTATGAATTTTGGGCAAGACATATATCACTGGTATTTTGGGATATTTTGTTTGAAGAAATGCAAACTCATTTTGGTCCAGCACTTCGTTTTCAAGGAACCTTTTACAATTTAATTATAAAAGAGAAAGAAAGTAGTAATTTCCTAACTAACTGGTCAAAAAGATCAAAAGGGTTTCATCATTGTGGTAATTGCCATGCCTGTAAAAATACTAATATAATTAAAAAAAGGATAATTTTATATCCAATACGACTAAAAATTATTTTAATATTACTTCGTTCATCACATGTGAGTCCAGTAGAGTTACAATTTACAGCAATTCAACAGGTTAAAACACACTGGAGAGGGGGTAATACTGCTTTTAATTTAAGCAAAAAAGAGTCCAGTTGGATTTTTGAATTACAAACTTTATGCCCTAAGGGGCTAAATATTGATTTTAAAATAGGACACATTTAATGATATGTTTATAATCCCTCTTTTTATGTCGATATCTTGGTCCTCTTTCAACCTGGTATTTCATTTTATATGTTAAGTATATGCTTAACTTATCTGTATTAAAATTTTTCCCTATTTTCAACATTGCCCTTACTCCTTCCCTTCTCTAATATGGCCTCGGAATGGACAATATTACACTTTTGAGCCGGCCCCTCCTGCATTAAGGAACCACAATCACATGACCGCAAACCCGCCGAGTAGCGACGCATGTGACGCCAACCGGAAATGACGAAACGGATATGACGATTTCAATTTACATGGAGCGAAAACGTCAGACACGCGCGGCCATGTTGGTTGGAGCGAAAACGTCAGACACGCGCGGCCATGTTGGTTGTGGCTACATCCACACATCAAGGAGAGAGTATGACGGCGGACATATTGGAAGAGGCGGAATTATCGAAAAACGGAAGGAAATAGGCACCTTAGGAAGACCTATTGCACTAGGTCGAAACGCGTTGTGCTATTTATTGTTTTTTTTAGTCTATATTGTATCAATAAAAGTATTTATTATATATCCATCTTGGTTCCTGGTTCCTGATCTACTTAACAGAGGATTATCTATACCTTCTGGGGGACCTAAAACCAGCAAATTCACATCTGTTTGATGTATCCTGCCTTCATAGTTTAGAGCAAACTCAGAAATGCTCTAAAAATTGTGAGTTTTCCAATTATTTAATTTGTAATACCTTGTGTGTGAATTTATTACGCTATGTTGGCTTTTTATATTTACAGACTTTAGAGATTATTTTTACAATCCAAGAGTTCCATCTACAAAAGTGCGCAATCACCTTTCCTTCATTTTGTGTTTTACAGAACAGTCGAGCTATGAGGATGCATACTATTATATATCTATTAGGCAGAAAAACATTTCATTTCAGCACTTCCAAAAACATGTTCACGGTAATTTGCTTTAGGATGATCTTGTTAACATGGAAGTAGCCAACCTGTTTTCATACTCATTAAATTATCTTCCCCTCGGGACTACAAACTCAGGCAAGGGATTTGTAAAGCGGACATCTGTTTACAGGGGCCATACAGAGACCAAAATCTAAACAATTTGTGTGATTGTGCTAGTTTTTGTTTATTTTTACATGGCACATAACATGGCTAAATACAAAATATATTTTAGCTAAAAAAAATCTACGTTTATAAGCTATTGGAAGCTATTGACTTTGCCGTGTACAGCTTGGATTTAAAAAAATAAATTAAATAATATTTTTTTGTTTTAACATAAAGCTAAATATTGATATTCCGTATGTAAATTACTTGTCAAATATCCCCATATTTTAATTGTTAAGCAGTGCAGACTATATAAATGATGATAATAATAATAATAATAATTTACTAAACAAATGGCACTGCCCAAAGGTTGTGGAAGATGCGTTCAGCCAATGGCACTTCTCATTAATTCACTGAATTCTAATACATCTTGATGTGATAATGAAATTGGTAATGCCTAGAGGGATTTTTTTTTTCTCCGTTTGTTTCTTTTAAGAAAAATGTTCTAAATGTTTTTCAATAAATTCTCATTTCCAACACCTTTTCCTCTAATGATACTATAGTGTGTATATTTACTGACGAGTTTTACAGGGCATTTAACATGCACTTGTTAGGCCTAAAGGCTTACATAAAGCTTCACATATTCCCAGAAATGTTCACATTTTTCACAAATAATGGATTTCATGCAGTGTTTATCTGTGGTTTTGTGTAGAATTGAAACAATAAAGTAATTAAGGCATAATTATCTCTAAAATATATAGTGTGCCTTTTCTTACAAACTTTACTTACGGAAGTCCCAAATGCCAATAAAGGAACACACTACTAGATTGTTAACAAACCTATATTCCGAACGTTATTGTGTCCCTCTCCCTAACTTTATAGGTCCCCCTCCAAGCAGCTATTAAAGGGTTAACAATCAATACTTTACTATGGGGAATTTGAAGATGGTCATTTCATGGAGTAACTGTTGGGGACCAGGGAGGCAGCCACTGCAATGTTTTACATTGCCATAGTTAAACAGATGGGACACTGGACTCAGATCACTTCATTGGGTTTTTTACTTATTGGGAATATGAATACATTACAGAATGCTTAGCAGTAGGTTACTGATAGACAAAAAACAGTCCATGTCTTGGCAGCTGTGCCTTTGGCCGGCCTTTGTAATGCGCATATTTCTACTTTTTTTTTTTTTTTAAATGTGTATTCTGTTAAAATCTGTGAAATTAGGTTGTATGGATCAGTTATCTTTGTTTCTGACTATTACTGAGGTAGTTTGAGTCAGATTATCAGAATTTAGGAGAAAAACAGGTCAAGTGTTATTTTGTTGGTTTGTATCCTGTAATAGAGATGCGATTTATCAATTTAATGATCTTTCAATTCACTATTTTCAAACTGAATGCATAGAGACCACATGTGGCTTGCTAATAACACTGTTATTTTAATAGCACCCAGAGGCACAAGTCCTTGTAAAAAGTATGCAGTTGTCAACATTGGAAAGTTGGTTTGCGTACAATGTTGTAATTTATACATCCATTCACCAGCCAGTACTTTGCAAAGAAAATCTTCTTATTGTCTGCTAGAACAAGGAGAATTGCTGCTCTTTACTGATGTATTACTGATATATAAAATAAAAAATAAAACAATAAAAAATAAAACTCTTTACTGATGTATTACTGATATATCAAATAAAAAATAAAACAAAGCTACCAATGACATTTTACTATTTTAGTAAAAAACAATAGAAATCGCTAATAGAAACTATATATTAATTATTATACTTTCTGTATTTGTAAGATGAGAGATAAAATCAAAGATAGTACCAAAAAAAATATTTTTGTAACATTTCAAGTTGTGTTTTATGGTAAATATAAGTGAAAGATTGTTCGTGGTCTTGCACAGTTAACTTTTTGAACATGGCCGCTCCTTTTTTTTTTTTTTTTTTAGATACCTCAGAAAGCACGACTGAAAGGTTTGTGGAGTTAAAACATGCATTAGAAATATATAAAGTTCTATGGAACAGCCGCCATTTTAGATTTTCTTATCACAATTCCTTTTGCAATAATGATACAGCAATACATTTCCGTTGAATATTCTGCCGTGTCTTTGCTGTAGGCGTTTGAAGAAAATCTAAATGAAAAGAAATAGCTTTTGCAATATACCCTGCACTGACGTGAGACAGTTGGTCGTTAAGTGCTGTATGGTAACATCCTTGGCTTGCTGAAGCCGGTGGATGAATTGCTGACAGATTGAGGGCAGCAGAATAGGGTATTCTTGGTATTGTCCACTAACGAGCATAGTTTTAACTCCTAGTCAGCTAAGCAAGTCTAGATAAAGATTTATTGAGGAGGGCTTGGCAGATTAGAAATCTAATCTTACGTGAAAAACGTCGACAGAAAAATACAGAATTACAGTACAGCAAGTAAGAACGTTTGCAAATAGATTCAGATAGAAAACTTGTAGAAGTAAAGGGTTACTCCAACCAACAAAAATGTAAATATGTATGTATATATTTATATATCTATCTAGAAAGTAAAGAAACAGAGCACTCCACTGGGAATTTTTAACCGAACATCAAGAACATCTTGATAAAGACCCAGGAGGGTCGAAACGTTGATTTACTCTTCAATACACGGTTAAAAAAATCCCTGTGGAGTGCTCTGTTTATTTACTCTCTATTCATGTGCTGGACACACCCAGGTATTATTGGATTTACATATATTTTCAATGGTGTATGTATATATATATATATGAAATACTATAACTTACCTCTGTTCCATCACAGAGCGCATATTTTCCCTGCATCCTGTGCTGTGTGTGCAGGGATCAGACGCCAGTTTTGCACAGAATTTACATTACTCTGCTCTGTAGACTGGTTAATGCTGCTACAAGACGTGGAGGTACATCTCCAGCACCTACGGGGTTAATCTCTCTATTTGCAGCATTTCATAGCGAAGAGCTACACATATAGACTTAAGGCACCATGACCAATTCAAATCACTGAAGTGGTTTTGGCGCTTAGACGAACTGTTTCAATTATCTACTAATAAAAATAGTGTAAAGCTGTTTTATTATGACCGCAATGAGGCGGGAGTTTTTTTTTCTAATTTCCCTTTAATAACCTTTCCAAGTCTGCTTGGTTTTAATATTGTCAAAGGATAGATTCCATGTAAAATACTGCTAATAATATCATCATTTACACATACTCTAATGTGATATCGCTGGTTAAAAAAACAGTGTTTCCCTGCTACTAAGTGTCATACCAGAGGTCTCAGGAATGAAGACACATTTTCATTGCTTGTTAAATTTCTATTTGCTGGTGATTTGAATGATTTCATCACAATTCCATAACCCACTTTCCTAATGGTTTCAAGCCCTTGTCACCTGTCATTAGAGCTCAATACAACTCTCCTTTCAGTGTGTATATGAGACAAATACTAAAGAGTTCTGGAATAACCGGAAACATACTATACACCTTTTATACTGGCATTATTGGAGTCTCATTGTTGATCTGTGACAGCACTGCTTAATTTTTTTGAATGAGTTAGGTTGAATCACAATTACACCTTTTATATATAACACTAAAATAAGTGTTTTGGTTCAGTGGTTATGACATAGATTGCCTGCACTCGTTATTCTTGGCATGTTGTAGCTTGGCTAAGCGTTTACTGCTGGTAATAAAGCTATATCTTCCCTAGAAGATGGGGACATGTACATTTTGTTAAAACGTATTGCATATAAAAAATACTATAACCTCGCAATCATTTATTGTCATTTCTTCAAAAAGGCATTGAAGGCATTTTTTTTTAAATTTACAAAGAAAAGGGAGAAACATTAATTTAACGTATGAATTATTTTTACTAATTCAATTAATTAAAGGAACATTATAGTGTGAGGAAAACAAACTCGTTTTCCTGACACTATATAATCCTTGGGGGACCCTCACTGTCAGTGTCCCCCTCCCGCTGGGCTGAAGGGGTTAAAACCCCTTCAGCAGCTTTCTTTTATCCAGCGCCGGCGTGACCTCTCCTCCCCCGCCGACGTCAGCTCCCGAGTCGAGCGGAATGAGCATGCGCGGCAACTGCCGCGCGCATTCTAACAGTCCATTTAGCATTTCCTAAAGGGACACTATAGAGAGACTATAGGCACCCAGACCACTTCAGCTAATTGAAGTGGTCTGGGTGCTGTGACCCTTTTGCACTCAGTGCTGCAATGTAAAGTTTACATTGCAGTTCTAAGTCTGCCCTCTGTGGCTGTTTAACCCCTTAACGACCGCTGACGGTTCAGGACCGTCAGCGGTAAAACGTGCGTTTGGACCGCTGACGGTCCTGAACCGTCATAACGGTTTTGGGCTACTTACCTGATCGCCGTCGGTCCCACGGCGGCGATCAGCTCTCCTCCCGGTCCAGGGGGGTTGCCTGTCTGCCCGGGCAGTCCCCCCTCGGCAGATCAGGACCCCACGGCCATGTGATCACTCGATCACATGACCGCAATAGGTGTCCATGTGTCTGCCTGCAGGGGGACTGTCTGTGCTGACAGGCAGTCTCCCTGCAAGTGAAAAATCCAAAATAAAGTGTAAAAAAAAAAATCTGTGTAAAAAAAAAAATAATATGTGTATATATATGCTATATATACATGTATTATATCTATATATACCTATATATAATATATGTATATATATCATATATATAATGTCACACTAAGTGTATTTTTATATTTATATATACGTATATAATTATAAAAATACACTTATATTTAAATTACACACGAATATATACAATATATATATAATAACTATATATATGGTATATATATATTATTATAAAATACAAATAATATGTTAATAAAAATAAATAACAAAAAATAAAAATAATTTTTAATAATTAAAAAAAAAATATATATATATATTCAGTTTTATTCTAACAGTATTTTGATATTGATATATATATATATTTATATCAAAATACACTTAGAATGTAATGATATATATATCTATGTATAAATAAATAAATAAAAATAATACGAAATATACATATGTCCACATACATAATTACATAAATAATTTCATAAATATACACGTAGACGTCAAATATATAAATATGTATATATATTAAAATTCTACGTGCATATTTATGTAATATTTTTACCTAATTAAGTAATTTTAATGATTGCAATTTGAGGGACCTGCCTGCCAACCCAGGCCAAAAGTCCAGATAATTTAATTTGCTAGCACTGTGTTTAACCCTGTAACTTTCTATGACACCCTAAATCCTGTACATGGGGGTACTGTTTTACTCGGGAGACTTCGCTGAACACAAATATTAGTGTTTCAAAACAGTAAAACATATCACAGCGATGATATTGTCAGTGAAAGTGAAGTTTTTTGCATTTTTCACACACAAACAGCTCTTTCGCTGAGGATATTATTGCTGTGATATATTTTACTGTTCTGATACACTAATATTTGTGTTCAGCGAAGTCTCCTGAGTATAACAGTACCCCACATGTAGAGGTTTTATAGTGTTTGTGAAAGTTACAGGGTCAAATATAAGGCTTGATTTTACTTTTTTTTTTTTTATTGAAATTTGTCAGATTGGTTAGGTTGCCTTTGAGAGCGTATGGTAGCCAAGGAATGAGAATTAGCCCCATGATGGCATACCATTTGCAAAAGAAGACAACCCAAGGTATTGCAAATGGGGTATGTTCAGCTTTTTTTAGTAGCCACTTAGTCACAAACACCGGCCAAAGTTAGCGTTTTTTGCATTTTTAACACACAAACAAATATAAATGCTAACTTTGGCCAGTGTTTGTGACTAGGTGGCTACTAAAAAAAACTGGACATACCCCATTTTGAATACCCTGGGTTGTCTACTTTAAAAAATATGTACATGTTAGGTGTGTTTCAGGGATTTATGACAGATAACGGTGTAACAATGTCACTATTGATACATTTAAAATATATATATATTGAAACAGCAATTTCCTACTTGTATTTATAGGCCTATAACTTGCAAAAAAAAAGCAATAAAGCATGTAAACACTGGGTGTTTTTAAACTCGGGACAAAATTTTGAATCTATTTAGCAGTTTTTTTCATTAGCTTTTGTAGATAAGTAAAAGATTTTTCAAGTAAAAGTCCAAAAACATGTTTTTTTTTTTATTTTTCACCATATTTTATTATTTTTTTTAAATACAATATATGACATAATATATATACTGGTATGTAAAGAAAGCCCTTCTTGTCGTGAAAAAAACAGTATATAACTTGTATGGGAACCGTAAATGAGAGAGCGGAAAATTACAGCTAAACACAAACACCACAAAAGTGTTAAAACTGCTCTGGTCCTTAACGTACAAACATCGCAAAAACAGGCCGGTCCTGAAGGGGTTAACAGACTGCCACTAGAGGGCATCCGGAATCCAAACCGACCTTTGATCCGGCGCAGGATTCAGGTAAGTGGCTGAAGGGGTTTTAACCCCTTCAGCCCTGCGGGAGGGGGGCCCCGAGGGAGGGGCGGACCTAATAACCCTATAGTGCCAGGAAAACCGGTCTGTTTTCCTGGCACTATAGGATCCTTTTAAGCAGGATTACTAAAGCTATGTGCCATGGCCTTTCTACATTCATCATTAATGTAACTAATTTATAAGCCAGCAAGATAACTATCTGGACATAGAGCTACAGCTGCAGTATTTCAACAGTTGCTGTTTCTGAGTAAGGCTTTTAATCTTTCTAAAGTCAAGGAATGGAGTACCATTACTTGATAACTAGCTATAGCTTGATGGGCAATAGCCACTTCATTTTTAGATAGTTTTTTTTAAGAAAAAAGAAATAAGAAAATCAATGTTCAAGGTTAGATCTATATACATGATCTTCAAGGTTATATATTGTGCTTGGTCAATATTTTAACCTGTGCTCACCAATGAACTTGTGATATTAACCAGCGAACACACACTAACAATTAGCAGTGCGCTATGAAAGGCATACAATTAGTATTCATGATTTGATTAGTGGGGGTAGATCCTTTGTGCGAATCCATTTGAGACAGTTTTTCAGTGCTGCAAACAAAGACTCTGGTTGACAAGCTACTAATAATACTGTGACTGTATCAAGCATGCTTCCTTAATAATGCCTGACATTATCAGATTGATTAACTCAGCATGGTTCTTTAATCACATTCAATGAGTGTGAGCAGCTGCAGTCCACAAGAACAGGCAAACACAATCTGATACTCAAAAGGTATGTCATATAGCGGAATTAAGTGAATTATCTCTTCGCCTTGGATAAACAGATAATAAAATTAATACGGGCAGTGTAACTTAAAATGTGCTTTATTTCATCCAAATTGGTCTATTTTTTACAGACCCTGTTCCTTTTTAATCTGTTTTCTCATTAGTGATTTTATTTTGGTAATTTGGTGTAGTAATATGCATTTAAAAGCAATTAATTTGATTTAGAAATGGTCATTTAATATAAAAATAAAATAAAATGTGTGACTTTCAGCCCAATTCTAACAATTTTAAAGGATATATGAAATGTAGAGTTACTACTACCTTAGTTGTGATGGGTTTGCTTTGGCGTTAAATGTTTACAGTTTTACAAATGTTCACTCATTGAAATCAAGTGGCAATTAATTATTTCTCCCAATCTGTTTCCATTTCAAACAGTATTCGATTTTTAAAAATTCATTAGGAAATGCATTATCTCACAATGCAATATTCTCAAGACGGAGAGGACTATTTCTTTTTAATTTATAGAGGGATGTTTGTTTTAGGGTAGTGTTTATCTTTGTAGTCATATATAAAAAAAGTGTGTTTGTTCATAGAGAGAAAATATTTAAATAAAAATGAAAGATATAAATGGAAGACAAAGAACAAGTGATTGACGCTAATTGTACAATCTTTGCGGCTTTGGCTGTAATTTGATATTTACTGTCACTTTAAAAATAGGTAGTGTTCATTTTTCTGTCAGTTAGGGTGCTGGCAAAGCACTCCACGGCAGATATTCTTTACTAGAATCCTTGAAGTTCCACACCGAACTCTTTATTGGCAATTAGCCATAGGCAAAGGTGGGAAGATGCATTTGATATCTCAATTGACATGAATCATACTGAGTTACCTTTAAACAGATCTGTAAAGCGGATACAAAGTTTCCAGTGAGTGTGGAATACAAGGGCAGGTGTTGTTGTAAGCCTTTTACATGGTCCCGCCTTGTATACATCAAGACAGTGCTGAAGCTGCGGCAGGTAAAAGCACTGAATATTTTTATTGGCATGATCTGGACAGTTTTTTTGCTTGTCCCACTAATCTCCTGTTAAGATGGTTTATTGAGGGATTATTGTCTGGCCGGTAACACTCACAGATACACTTGCTGTATGTAAATAGTACATAATTCTAAAGGGTTATACCAAACACCGTGACCACTTATGCTTTTTGAAGTGGTGATGGTGGTAGTTGCCTGGATGTGCAGTGTTTCAGCTTCTACGCTGCCATCCAGAGTTATTGTTAAATGTATGCCGGGAGCAAGTTGCACCCTCAGCACACATGACTTAGGCAGCCCAGAACTCTGTTCAGATGGCTTAATGTCAATTCTGTGCATAGGAAAAAAACAATTGTTGTCAGCACTTACTTCATGCTACTGACAGACATACCCATTGTACAGCGCTACAGAATATGCTGGCGCTATATAAATAATAAAATAATAATAACAGTCAGTATATGTTTCAATTCCCTGACTGAGAGCATGCGCACTGCGCCGGTAAAATAGTCCAATCAAAGCCTTCACTATGAGAAGCCTTTGTTTGTACTTTGGTGTGGTTCCCGTGATGTGGAGCTTCACAAAGTGCTGGATTAAGGCAAGTAAACTTTATTTTATGATGCTTTTTTTAGAGGTTGCATTGGGGGGGAGGAACCCGTATATTAATGCCAGAGTAGGGCATTATTCTTATAACATCAAAAAAGGTTGGAAAAACATTAAGTATTTTCAAATCTGTGATTATTGCCAAGAAAATTATTATATTGTATACAGTTTCAAATCAAATTTTCCATACCGTTAAAGTTTGTGATGGTAATTTCAAGCTTATTTTGAGTATCATTTACTCCTTTCTGTCTTCAGATCACTATATTACTATATAATATATTGTTTTAGACATGACTCTCTGAAAAAAATATTAATGCTCAAACATAAGTTCTGACTATATAATACTTATAACCTGTGTTTCTTTATTTCTGTTTTTTAGCAGCAGGCAGCTGTTCTTGTTTGCTCCCCTTCACCCCCCTGGTTTTTAGGTTTTGTGGTTTCTGGTTGGAATTTGATCCCAGCTAAATCTAGATTAACTGACCCTATCAAGCAACCAATCCGTACACAGCTGTGATTGCTAAAGGGCCACTAATCTACCTTCAGATATTATTGTACCATTTACCAAAATACCTTAAAACAATACGTTTAGAATGTCCACTCTGTATAATTTCAGAGAGGATTAAATGGGCCACTACTGACAATGGGGAGACGAGGAGGGAGAATTGGCTTCTCCTTGCATTGGGGAGTTGGTAGACATGGTTGCTGTCATGCAGTTTGTGGGCAAACAAACCCATCCATTCACACACTGACCCTTCACAAAAATCCACTCCTACATTCACACACATGCTGTCGCCACAACCTGAATAAAATAAAGCTAATCTGTGTGAGTAACTGCCTGGCTAATAACTTTAAAGGAACACTATAGTGTTACGAATACAAATCTGTATTCCTGACGTTATATTATTTCTGTTCCTATTCTCATACAGTTGCCACCCCCCCCCCCCCCCCCCCAAAAAAAAATATATATATTTAATAGGAGGGTCCTTCATATCTCTAATTCTCTTTTGTGTTTGAAATAAAATGGCATGTTCTTTCATAGATATCCTTTGCATATCCCTCTGACTGCTGTTCTCTTCATCCCCTAACATGCATGGTCATTTCTGGCATTAACCCCCACAATTATGCCTTCTCTCCCCTAAACACTTTTTACTTCTTTCTTCCATTGTACACATTATCACTACGCTAGCTTTAACTTCCCGCAAGCTTAATACAACCCAACAGTTTAGACAACGGCCCACAATTCACATTAGACGAAGCAGCATGGCTTCCTCACATGATACGATGATCTTCTAATCATTTTTCTAATTTCTTTGTATAATTTCATTTTAAAACAGGATAAAGGCTGATTTCATTTAAGCAGCAGTTTGTGGATTATATGCTTTACAGTTGCAGTCTTAAAAAAACACACTTCAGCCTAATTTACAATTCTGCTATCCTCATCTTGCTAAAATAACATTTCTCAACTTCACTATACTGCTTCAAAACAGTTGGTGACTTTGATATTGATTCAGTTTGAGAATGCACCTGTCTATTGATCTCCAAAAGTCAGATACATCCATATTTTGAGAGCAGTAAAAAAAAAAAAAAAAGAAACCATGAAAGAACTAAAAAAAAAAAAAGCAATGAACAAACAGAGGACAAACAAGCATGTATGTAATAGTGATCACAAAAGAGGAAAATGACATTCAAGAAAGGATATTAATATCAGATGTAAAAAGTTTAAACTTGCATGCACCCTATTACAGCTTGACAAACTAAAACAAATAGGCTGGATGTTTAAAGCCCCTTTCCAGGTATCTTTTAATAGAACATGTGAGAGACATGGGACAGCTTCTAGCTGTGTTACTTCCATGATCTGAGTGTTGTGCCATATCATGGGGTCTCATATAAGTAAGTGGTATTCTGGTGGGTGCAGTAAGTGTCAATCATTCTGATGGAGCGTATCGATGAAGACGGTCACCCAGGGTGCCTCACACATGCTTCTTATGCCCATTGTAAGAAAACCTTGCTGCGTTAAAAAAGCCACACCAACTCTTGCCAGTGGGTTTGACATATCTGACCAGGTACCCACATCAATTATAACGTATACTACTCAGACAGGTCCTTTTCAATCGCTCATCGATACATAGAGACCAATTTCAGGAATCAGATAGATACTGCCTTCCCAGTACAGTAGAGGTTGTAAGACCAAGCTGGCTGCAGACACTTTGAATATGCTCATATTGAACCCAAAAACATCCACTCACGATCGTTACAACTACATGACTAATCCTTCACAAGCCACAGACTCCATTTAGTACTCCATCAGAGACTACACTTAACCGACATATTACCTAGTAAAAGCATCATACCACTGAAATGTAGGTGTAACTACAGTTCAGTACTACAAAACCATTACGAATGAACTTCACCATAAACCCGATCTATGCTCTACTCATCCAATACTGTCTGCAAGCGTCTACTGTAATCCAGTGTAATTAATGTATTCTCTAATGTTTTCTAAACAGTTCTGTAAGACTGTTTATTAGATTTTTACTGATAAAAAAAAATCTGTTTCTTTTAAAAATACCTTGATCCAATAACCTTAGATGATTATAATATATGCTTTCATCAATATAGTAGCCTCTAAGAGGGTACCCACTAACCTTGGATTATGGGTTATGACCTTTGAATTTCCCGGCATGACAACAGTATTATAAACCTGCGTGAGATGTTTGGAACCTGGCTGTCATAAGTATTGGAAATTTCTAGGTGTGAACAAACCAGTCCGTAAAAAGCCATAACATTACTTATATTGCATTATGTGGGCATGGTTTGTAACTGTTATCCTGGTGTATAACGCTACAGAAGAGATAACGGAGTGTAACATTTAATGGTCATATGTTACAAGTGTTTGCTGTAGCAGTGTTTTGTGAGCATTGTCCTCTGCCGGTAGTCTTGGAAGAAATACACACTGTAATTCTGCTAGAAATCAATTTCCCTTTTGTATTCTCCAGCCGTATAGAGTTCTGCCTGCCCCATGTGACTGTGTGGCTTTGTTTCCTGATATGTGCTTTTTTAACTTAGCGAGGTATTGTTGGAAGGCCAAGATCTGCGGGGAGGTGATTGTTTTTTTTTTTTCTATGGATTAATTTTTCTAATTACAGTAGGGAGCATGGTGTAATTTCCTTTAATGAGCCCTTGGTAAGGCCATTTTAATCATTTGAAAGAAGGCAGCATATAACGCCCCCATCACAACTCCATATAAAAGGTTAATGTCGTTGCAGCTTAAAATAACATTAGATGCTTCTCATGTTACCTTTAAAGCTGGCTGGCTGGTGATTGTGGTGGAGTCAGATTTTAAGTTTTGCTTTCAAGTGACAGATCCACTGCTTAATACAAGTGACATCTCACGTCTGATCTCCTGTTTCCTGAATTAACACGATTAACCTATCGAAAAAAACCTGTGACACGTAGGAATGATACACAGTCCTCAGCTGCATAGTTCCAAAGGTTAAATCCCACGTCACTGCAAGGGGTAAACTGAAGTCTGGTGGACAAACTACAGCATGCTACAGGTTTTAGTGTTCTACAGGAAATTCTTAAAATCTAAGCATCCAGGTCCCTTCCTGTGATTCCTGGCTGACGATTGGAAGTGCTATGAAAGTACACACATATTAATAGAAAAGCATTGTTTCAAGTTGAAAATATTTACAGACACACTTCAGAAGAAAGGATATCTTAAAGGGTCTGTCATCTAGAGCTTCCTTAAAAACCTGCTGAATTGTGGTGCTGGCCCAGGTGTTGATTTGATTTTGATCTCTCAATGTGCCTGCCATGGTTTATGTTTTGTATATTATTACACTGTATGTGTCATATTTAATAGCATCAATTAGTAGCCTGGATTGCAGGTTATTTACTATTATAGTTCTCTCAATTGCTTTTAAATTCCTGAATAATAAACTAAGTGCACTTAAGTCACCTGTTAATATTTACAATGCTTTTATCTTCTCTGCATGGAAGTGTAGCATAGCTCATACATTTACTGTCATGGGGCAATCTCGGAAAAATTTGAAGAAGCTGCAACTTATTTAATGGCACCATAAACGATGTAACCATTACAGCCTGTTACAGTGGTTATGGTGCAAGGCGTCTTTGGTTGTGCAGACAACTGGCTAGGAGCTAAGATGTCAGTTCCCTACTGGATGATCTTAATTTTGAAAAATATGTGCCACAATCCTTTTGTGTTTTTTTTTTTTTCATATCACAACAGAGATACAATATCTTTATAGGACGTTTTCCTCCTTTCTTCTCCTGGACACATTCTGTGTACATGATAGTCTTTCTGGGTTGTCCATGTTAGCATGTGCTAGTAGAAGATGGATTTGACTGTTTGCCATATGTCAATGGACGTTTGTGGGCAAATGTGTTCTTGGACTGACACTTAACTGGCCAGTAACACTATTAAGTCATTTGACCTTTTTGGACTTTTCTGGGGATGTAAACCAGGAAGTGGAGTCAGGACATCTTGGCTTTGAAATGAAAAACTAAATGCAAATAAAACCGCAAAATTACAAGCTACAGTCATGTCAACTAGAAATTTTAATTTCACTCATTTCTGGATAGTATTCATTGGCTGAGTGCATCGACTGACTTACTCAGTCAATAAATGCTACCAAACTTGACAGATTTGATGTCAATAATGAGGAATGGGACAGTGATATATACAGTGAGGGGCCGTGTGAGACCATTAGTTTTTGTTGAACTGTTGGAAATTCTTTGACATGTACAAGGTGATAGTGTCAAAAGCATGCTGGCACCATAACCACTATATGAAGGCTGATCATGGTGCTTAGAGCAGCTCTTTAATGTAGAACTCAACACTTCTTAATATAACTTTTTCAGAGAGCCGAAAGTCAGGATCCCTCCTACCTTGTCCCTTTTTATCCAGTACCCCAGAATAAACTTAGTGTCTTTCTAGGGCCAACCCCCATCCCTGGGCAGCAGTCATGATCTCCATTCCATATATTCCAGGGAGAAACCTTCTCAATGAGCTGTACTACAACGTAATGAGAACCATTGGAAAGCTGTGGTCGTGTGTGTGCACTCACAGCTTCAGCACAGGCTTCTCACTTTTGGAAGCTGTTTTTCCATATACCCAAACAGAGAACATCCAGAAAAATTCATGCATGTTTTCTTTTGGGTGCATATCTACTAAACAGTTGTTTTTTTTAAAAAGGAAACTCAAAATGCCTGTAACGATAACAGAATTTACTCTGTTGTGCATGCATTGTAAATTTTTTTAAAAAAAGAGAGAAATTCCAACCAACAATCTAACCGGAGCTTGTCATATTAGTTACACTCATGCTCGTTGTTTCTCCCCTTAGTCAGGTAATTCCATGTTGTAATATGCACAGACATATTTGATTTAGGCATTTTCATTTGTTTATTTATTTATTACTTTAAATGCACGATGTTTAACTCACAATCTGCATAATGATGGTTTCTGGGTTGGACTGTCCCTTTAAGACAGTGCCTAATGCCATAAATAGTTGTAAGAGATGTATTGCTTTCTTGAATCCCTACTGTTTAGTTATTTTGCATCTTCTCCTTTGCCGCTGAGGTAAATCCTTTTTTTCATGATTGTTAATTATTTAAATAATTCAGCTGGGGTAATGAATGACAAAATGATACTAAGCCTAAACTGAGAACACAATAAAGATACATTACTTTGGCTGACAATTCTGGCAGGAGAAGCACTTTCATAATGCATAAAGAAAACTTCAAAGGCTCTAGTTTAGACAGTTGTTTGACACCGAGCCATAAAGAACAACTATACAGCTATTTAATGCAGTGTGCAGATAAAAAAATAGTGATACGTTAATTAAACACCTCTTGTTTGTTGGAATTCGGCGGTGCATGGATTTGTAACAAATACATGTTCTAATGAGAAATAACTGCAAACATAAGATTACGTAACACGGGTTATTATTCAGTGTTACGCGCTTTTAAGTTCTCATAATGCAATTTACCTATTCACTACGAAGTGCGAATTGTCTGTAATTCATGGAAAATTCAAAGTGAGTTTCAAGTTTAAAGGAACACTGTGGGGTCAGAAGCACAAACATGTATTCCTGGCCCTTTAGTGTTAAAAACACTATCTTGCCCCCCTTAATTTAGTAAAACTCTTACTTTTATTCCAGTCTGCTGGTGCTGGCTCTGCCCCTGATCTGCCGCCTTGGCTGACATCATCAGAAGTGATGATCTCAGCCAATCACAATGCTTTCCCATAGGAAAGCATTGTTACGCTGAGATTGTCAGTTGCCAAAGAGGCAGCCGGGGGTGGAACCAAACGCCACCCTGGCCAATCAGCATCTCCTTATTAAGGTGCATTGAATCAATGCATTTCTATAAAGTTCAGTGTCTCCATTAAGAGAGTGGAGACACTGAATGTCAATGCTGCACACTGTGCAGCACTGCCCCTGGAAGTACCTCTAGCAGCCGTCTATGGAGTGGCCACTGGAGGTGTTTTTAGGCTGTAATATAAATACTGCCTCTTTTTTTTTTTTTTGTGTTTGCTTCAAAAAGCCTGCAGGGACTGACTATACTCACCAGAACAAATACATTAAGCTGTAGTTGTTATACAGAGTAGCTGAACTGAAAGTAAATTGACTTGAAATTTTATTTCAGTTTAGCTAATATGGACTTTTCAATTTTTATTTTTATTTTAGTGAAAAACCCGGTACGTTAAAAAATATCGAGCTATCTTTCTAAATCACAGCGTGAAACATCAGCTGCATAGATAACACATAAACAATACAATAGCACACTACTTAATTTGATGGATAAACTTCACATCCCCTAACTCCCATAAACATGTAAATTGTATCCACATCTTAGAAATGCTGTATAGCAAAAATGGGGATAAAAATTATATTAGGATTAGTAGAGTAAATGTAAATGCTTACAATTATTTATTGTCTTTTAGTTTTGAATCATTGACCAATTATCAGGTTTTTATGCCAAATCAAGGTGTAGATCAAAATGTCTTGTTTCAAGTCACATTTGCTAGTTCGCATTACAGAGCTGTTTTGTGACTTTTTTTCAGCCTTAGTATCTGGGGCTGTCCAATTTCTTTACTGAAGGGCTTCCGACAAATCCTTTTTTCCCCCTTTGAGATCCTTAAATTACTTCCTGATATGTAAATGTAATGGATGACATATGAAGTATAAAAATGCTGCACAATCAGATCAGACTACTGAGAAACAATTATCTCTGCCGAATCGTGTTTACAGTCATAGACCCACTAATTATTATTATTATTATTTATAATGCGTCAACAAATTCTGTAGCGCTATTAAAAGGGTTGACTAACAGACATGTATTTGTAACCAGACAAGTTGCTGCTCAATGAGCGTACATGCTAGAGAGGGAGTGGGGTATAATGACACACAAGGGTATGATAGAAAAGTAGGTTGCTAGAATAGCATTCAATGAGGGCTTAGTGGTTTGTTTTTTTGTGGGGGTTTTTTTGGATGACGGTTGCAGGAGAGGAATCAGGCGTGAGAAGGGATAGCTGTTTAGTTGATATGCTTTCCTGAATAAGTGAGTTTTCAAGGAAGGAATGGAGACTGGATTAAAGTCTAACGGAAAAGGAAAGGGAGTTCCACAGAAATGGTGCAGCCCTACTTTTAACTCGTTTGTTTTGACTTGGAGACATAACTGGATCTCTGAATCCGACATCTCTTCTCTGGGAATGTTGAACAGTGCCTCTTTGCCCATTTTTATTTTCTGCAAACTGTATTATTTAATTTGTTCAGCAGCACTGCACTGGCAGACTTTAGTTTTATATGTGCAATCTACACCTTTTATTTGGTGTCTGAATTTGAACCTTTCACGCTTTTTGTTTCTCTTATAGTAGCGGTATGTTTAAATATACCCTTAATAAACGTATTCATCGTCTGCTTAATCCCTAACCTCCAAACTGCATGGTTCTTGTCTGTTTCTTGCCATCCTTGGTACTGGCCCATTTAACTGTATCACCAGTGAAATTGACCCCAAAAAGTGCACGATTAGAACATGCTGGACATGTTTGCAGATGTTTAGGCATGCATGGTAACCTGTATTGGTTTTATAAGCCTTCTTTGCTGGCCATGTCTTTGGCGTTCTCATAGACATCCTTACTTTTCCAGTAACATGTCTCTGTCCTGATCTACACTTCCATCGGCAGATTCCTACCCAAGAATGCAAGAAAATTCCTTTGCCAAAAATAGTGTTTTATTTGCTAAAATAAATAAGTTGCTGTGACTGCTGTTATATTCTCTTCCTGCACTTGACATATTGCATCTGTCTTTCTTGTCCTGAAGATTAATTTCACTCCTGAAGATAAATGTAATGATTGTTTATATAAGAATTCTTTATCTCCTAAATTATTTGTATGCACTGAAGAGCCGCATTGATTTTTCTCTAGGCGATTATTGATAGCTTTGAGTTTTATGTAATGCTCATAAGTGAAGTAGTGCTCATATATGTATGCTTTACCGGTATGCACATCGAAAGCAGTAAATTAGTTCTGTGAAAGTGTGTGTAATTTGGCATAGTATATAACACTTTGCTAAATAATTAGTATTTTGCCATAGACTGTGAGCTACTGTTAATATGAACTTGTTGGAAAACCTACATGTTAATTACTCCCAGCAACAACAAAAAATGTTTCCAATTTTGTTACAGAAAATGTATACTTGCCCTATGCATCATATTTAATTAATTTACGCTATATTGTACCGTACCTTAAAAGATCACTATACCGTATTCAGGGCCTTATTTGCCATAACAATGTTTTGTTTTTGTTTTGTTTTTTAAAAGGTCGGCACTTTTGACCTCAATGCCTACTGCAACGTCAATAAGGAGGCATGGCTTCCTCCGGAGATGGTCTAATCCAACGGTCCTTATAGTATAGCATTGGGGACCTGTTTCGCAAGTGCAACATTTACATCCAATGCTTGTCATGTGAAAGCATTAAATCCAATTGTTTCCTATCAGCTGCAACGGCACGTAAATTTGTTTTACTCGGTCAGAACTGCAGAAACGCCTCTAGTGGCTGTCAAAAAGATTGCAGTTTCTACGAAAAACACAAGGTTTTATACAGCAGGATTAAACTGACAGAACCACTGTAACGGATCACCTGGCACCCCGACTGGGTACCTCCGTTGAAAGATGCTCCTAGCGCTTCCAGAGGACTCCAAGCACTCCACCAGACACCATAAGCACCGCAGGCTGCAGCTATCTCCCTTCAGAACGAAGCAGGAACAAGCTCTTACCAGAGCTCAGTGATTATAGCAAGGGAATATGCCTAGCATAGCAATCCCTTGTAGCAGATTCCCCCAATAAGACACAGGACTCAAGTTGAGGGTAAAACAGGAACTCTGGACTGGCTCATCCAGCCTGGCTTTTATTTCCATCTCACACATACAGGCCACACCCAGGGGGAGGCATAAAATAACCAATCCGAGATATGGTACAACCCACACATCCCCTCCCCTTAGCCTGAGAGATAATCCACTTATTATACAGTTTAAAACATAACTTTTACACAATATCTGTAACTTCAAAACCATACATCACATTCACATAAAAATACATATCCACAATCAATCCATTCAGGGGAACAACATATTAAAAAATGGCATGGATCAGACCAGGGGTTCAAAAGTTAGTAAAGTATCTTTTAAAACCCCTAGCTTTCCAGGTTTACAGGGCCTTCTCTGTGCTGGAGAAGTAATTCAATTATCTCACAGCACAGAGACAGACTCCATTAAGCACATGGGGACACAAAGACAGTAAAACACTTAAAAATACATAAATTCACCTTTTACACATAACACACAGACATTTCACCTATCCCCAGATAGCTGGGATCTGAGCGCACAAAACTACCGAATAGCGCGCAGATCCTATTCACACAGTACAATTGCCATGGAGCTAAAGTCTTTCCCCTAGTCTTTCATTATATGAATAGGCTCCATGGTATAGCTATCTGGGGTATCACATTCCCATAAAGTCTGGTCCATAGTCCAAAGGCAAGAGGCGGGCAATCAGCCTCCTCCAAGGACACGTGGCGAGGTCGGTTTCGCCACAATCCCAAAAAGTCCCAATATGTCCATCGATGATTTTAAAAGGGCCAGTAGCAGCAATATAAAGTACAATATGCCCCAAATAACCATGGGGCCATAGTCTTAAAGGGTATTGTTACCCAAAGTCTCAATAGGTCCCCAGACAGTTCTTAAAGGGCCAGCAGCAGTACAATAAAATACCATTCACTGTACTTAAAGGGCCAGCAGTCGCACGATAAAATACAATATGCCCCAAATATGTCCAGGGGCCATAGTCGCAGGGCAGGAGGCTAGCAACCAGGCTTCTCCAGTTCACAGTGGCGAAGTTGGTTTCGCCACAACCACTTTACCCAGATCACTTCACTGCGATGAAGTGGTCTGCATGACTTTGGTGTCCTTTAAAGTTGAAATCATTGTAATACTATCGGACCCTTTCAGTGATTCCCAGTAGAGTGGCCAATCATTTTACTAGTGTTAATACTCATAAATTCAGCAGTGCCTTTCCATTTATAGGTTGGACTGCATTTTTTCTGGATTGTCTGGCTCTTTTTTTCTCACAAAAGAGGACATGGGGAATATCCAGGAAAAGGGTGCATGCAAGTCCTTGGGTATGGTAGATGTACTGTCACACCTGGGATTTAAAAATAAATAAATAAATACAAATCGAAAAGTAACTATTATATTTTTACCACCTCCCAATTTTTATTAATATATTTTGTTGATTTGATTTGCATCAGTTTGAACAGCTATTATATCATTTGGTTGTTTTGGCTAGATGTTAAAGTGGCTCGGTCACCTCATACTTCCTTTCTCCTGTTTTTTTTTTTTTGTTTTTTTTTACCCGTTTCAGAATATGTTCTTCTTTTCTAATGTATTTATTTTTACAATTAGTGACTTCTTTCGTCTTATGTATTTTTTCTACAATCCTATCTTTAAAATGGAAGGGAAGCTTGCCTTAAGCCTTTGTCAAGATTGTCAAGTGCAGGAAAACTGCATAAAACAAAGTAGTCCATAGTTTGTGTTATGTTTTAAAATGAAATAGAGCAGAAATGAAGAAAACAGTTTCTGAAAGAGGAAAAGAAAACAATAGGAGAAATGTATGTTTGAGGTGAGAGAGCCCCTTTAACCCCTTAAGGACACATGATGTGTGTGTGACATGTCATGATTCCCTTTTATTCCAGAAGTTTGGTCCTTAAGGGGTTAAAGGACCACTATAGTGCCCTGAGGGTGCCCCCACCCTCAGAAACACCCTACCGCCGGGCTGGATGGTGAGGAAGGGGTTAAAACTTACCTTTATTCCAGCGCTGGGCGGGGAGCTCTCCTCCTCCTCTCCGCCTCCGATCCTCCCTTTCGGCTGAATGCGAATGCGCGGCAAGAGCTGCGCGCGCATTCAGCCGGTCTCATAGGAAAGCATTTACAATGCTTTCCTATGGACGCTTGCGTGCTCTCACTGTGATTTTCACAGTGAGAATCACGTAAGCGCCTCTAGCGGCTGTCAATGAGACAGCCACTAGAGGATTTGGAGGCTGGATTAACCCATTTATAAACATAGCAGTTTCTCTGAAACTGCTATGTTTATAAAAAAAAGGGTTAACCCTAGCTGGACCTGGCACCCAGACCACTTCATTAAGCTGAAGTGGTCTGGGTGCCTAGTGGTCCTTTAAGGTACTGCTAGGCAGTCAATGCTAATCCCTAGTAGCCCGTGATGTTGTGTTTCTCTCTCTTTAATGTTTGTTTATATTCCCTGCATGATTGGAAGTGATGTGCAAATGGGATCAGGGAAGTTATTGGAACCTAAACTCAGATGCACATTGTGTGTGTGTGTGTGCAATAATACTTGCCCCGAAAGCATGCTGCACCCGCAATAAATCTATCATTGCCATTAGATTAGGTGAGCGTAACTTCTAGGTGTTGCGTACCAGTTATATAAACTATGATTAAATCTAAGGATCATTCTACTTAAATAAACAATCATAATTGTCATTACCTTAATTTTCATTTTAAAATAGCTGCTGAATTCAGCTGTACGGTCTTGATTACATCTAAACTGATAGTTTTAGATTAAACCAATACGTTAATCAATGCAACATATTTTTCATCTTTCTTTTTTTTTGGGTGGTTCAACATTTTGCAATGAATGTTCTTTTAAAGGACCCTATTTTCAGCACTTTCATTAACTGCCCCATGTCTTCAGGAGTGTATTTCTATCAGAGTGGGATATGCTTTGGTCTTGTATCTTATTATTAAGCACAATGAAAAAAAAAAAGTAAATATTTGATAAATAATGGTTACAAATATTTTAAAAACTTTTGATTGGTTTTACATGTTAACATTTCCCATTTTGCTATAGCGTGCTTGTGTTTGTTTCTGTCAATTAATGTGTGGATCATTTCTAGTATCTGACAACAGCTATGATAATTGAGACAGCATAGGCTGAAGGCAACAAAATAATTGATTCTTGTGTATGTGTATATTTGTGTTTCTTGTTAAATCCATTTATAAAATTCTCTGCTGATCTAACAGTTCCTCAGAGCTGTCAGTCAAGCAGCTGAATGTTCGAAATGATCAGCCATCTTACTTATTTATTATTTTTAGTAGTATAGTATATAGCTGTTTTCTTTAAATCCCTTAAGGACGGACACAATTGTGGAAGTTCTGACCAAGACAGAACCTGAAAAATGTCTGTTTAACCATAATTCACCTCTTTCATATTAAGTGCACCCTTGCTTATATATCATTTTGTTCAGGAGAAATGGGACATATTTTATTTAGATCTGCAGAGCATTTTAACAGTCAATGTCATAATACTCTTAGATCTTACTGCAATAAAATACACATGTTTGTGTTCAGCGATGTCTCATGAGTACAACATATTCCCACATACAGGTTTCATGGTGTTTTGGAAACTTACAGTTATACAGCTTGCCCATTTACATTTTTACACACTGAAATTTGCCAGATTGCTTTGCTGGGCTTATTTCACCTTTGAGACCTTATGGCAGTCCAGAAATGAAAATTACCTACGTCATGGCTTTCCATTTGCAAAAGTAGACAGCCCAGGGTATTCCAAAAACCCAGTCTCTATAGTAACTGCTTAGTCTAAACCCGGGCCAAAGTTACTGTTCATATTTGTTTTTTTTAATTCTTTACACAAAAACTGCACTTTCAGCAGTGATATCATCATCATTATACATTTTACTGCTCTAAAACATTTGTTTGTGTTTAGCAGTTTCTCACAAGTACATCACCACCCATGTACAGGTTTTACGGGGTTTTGGAAAGTAACAGGGTTAACACAGGACTTGTGTAAATGAAATTATCTGGCCTTTCTGCCTGGATTGTCAGGCAAGTTCCCCAATATATAATTAATAAAGTCACATAATTATGTAAAAATTATATATAATTGCTGATCCGAGGCAGATGATTTTGGTGTCATTACATGACTTGGATCGGCGGGATTGGCTTTAGGAGGTCTTCCTCAATTGTCAGGCAACCCCCCCGATTGCATCCAGAGAGGAAGGTAAGTATCTAGGCTGCAGGGATGACCTGATCATAAGGACGCCTTAATGTCGGTAAAGAGTTTAAGGGTTACTCCAAGCACCATGAGCACTTCAGTCATTTGAAGTTGTCATGGTGTCCAGAGTCTGTTTGTGCATTGTTTTGATTTGTTTGCTTCCAATCTTACCAAAACAATAACCTAATTATTTCTCATAACTTTCTTATAGTGAAATTGGTAATACCTTGCAGTTGGCACCATATCTCTATAAGAAGTGAAAAAAACATTTTTTTTACCTAAACACAAGAAGGATTAATACATTGGAAAGTAACAATGTATTTTTACAAATATTTTTTTAGTTTTTAAGGCTCTCCTTTAGAATGCAAAACAGAAGTAAATATAAATAAGCTTGGTCAGTTCAATACAGAATATCCAGTGGAAGGCCTAACCACATGCCTCTTAACAGCCCTGCATTTGGCAAGACAGTCCCAATTTGGGTGTCCTGTTTCGGCATGGTTTGGTCTGTGGTGTTCTGTTAATGGGAACACCAGATAAAGCTACTTATAAGTGCAGTAGAAATGCATTATTAGATACTCTTGCGCCCTGTAAACTTTATTCAGGGCATTTAAACTATGCAAAAAAACTTACTTTTTTTTTTTTTTCCAATCACGCATTATTACAAAGTTTAACTGTAGCCTGTCCAAAGTCATTTCCTACAAATATAATATGTAGTTTGATCCTAATCTCTCATCCAGTTTATATATTGAAAACCTATCCTCGTATAACTATAACAATAAGCAATTTGATCCTAATCTCCCATCCAGTTTACATATTGAAAACTCTATTCAAACCTTGATGCTCTGTATAGACATGAAACCTGCTTAGATAGTCTCATGTGAAAATGAATGTGCAGAAAAGTTAATGGCAGTATCCTAGACCATGGGGATGTAGTATATGCATTTGCACCGTAAACAAATTTGACTAAACTGAGTTTTCTGTATAATTTATGATCTGTCTTTATTTCCCATTGTAACCCCAGTGCCCATCTGTCATGCTTACCCATTCTGGAGCTCCCCGATCCAGCAGCAGGTCAGACGCTGCACGCTATGCGTGCGCGTCTATTTGTATAAAGTTCTGGTGACTATTGTGTCTCTTTAATATACCGGTACAATTGTATATGTATTTTATATTTGTAACAATGCCTACTGTGTATCTCCTATTTTATGTACAACCATGTATTTGTATATGCTCTCCAGAACATACCCGCGACAACCAGAAATATCCTATGTATCCTTCCTGGTAATATATGTTCTAAATAAATAAATTGTCAGTCTAGTTGGTATTCCTGTAACATCTGTGGGTGGGCATTTGTTGATATAACTCCTAAATTGTGCTTGTGGTGGAAAATCTTACTAGCAATGCATGAGATAGCAGACATATTGGCAGGAAATCTATAAGACTGGCAGTGTTAGTGTTTATATGCATATTTCTTATAACATCCTGGGTGTTTGGTTGCAGCATAGTCATTTAGTGTGTGGAACTGGCATTTTATTATCGTTATGCCTTGCTAATTCAACATTTAAGTACGTTTTAGAATTGAACATATTCTATGTTTTTTGTTTGTTTGTTTGTTTTTTTAAATCTCGATACCTATTAAAGAATTAATATTTACATTAAACAGATCACAGTGTTCTAACAGCAAGCAGAACTAGATGTGTGTTTGTAAATTTATGGGTAAAATAGATATTTTTTCTCTTTTTAATTGTAAAATTAAACGAAGGTGCTTGAGCAAAATAATCAAAGGAACTCATTAGTTTTCCATTTATATCTTACACTTTTGTTATTTAAATGGTTACGTTGAATGCACCGACAAATGTATAAAACAAGAGGCTTTTTAAAAATGATTTTAGTTAGATCTATGATGTGTGTGACTTCTCTAAATAAATATTTAATATCTCTTAGAATCTCTATATTAGCAATCATTAACGTTCATGAAATACAAAATCAGTCGCTGTTGCCGCAGCAAATCAGTTGATGTTCCTTGAACGCTAGAAAACATGTGTTCCGAGCTCGAAAGAACATTTTGCATTGAATAAACCACAATATTCTAAGATTAGTTGAGAACAATCAGTTTAAATTGTGTGGCTGTGCATGTAATGATGTAAACACAGACAGTTGTTAATTACAAAAAGCATTAACAGCTTACAGTGAAGCCTGCAAATTGTGTACAGCTGTAAGATCTCACATACTTTGGGCGAATCTTGCTCATTTGAAGTCAGGCTCAATCACGGTTCACATCAGAAAGTTCACATAAAACACATTTTATCCAGAAGAGTGATTTCTAGAGCCTTGCTGTTTGACCACCATGACTAATTTCACAATTTCACATAATAACATCTGATAAAATTAAAATGTTCAAACAGCGCAAAAACATTTTTCAATTTGTTTTAAAACTAAACCTGCTCAAATCCCCAGCTGAATAGTTTATTTTGTAACTCGGTTACTTCTTGGAAAGTTCTAAATGCCTATAAGTTTTGACTGTAATTAAAAATATGTTAACCTTTTAAAACCAACTCTCCATTTCGTGCACCATCATCACTGTTTTCAAAGTGAAGTAATAGCTAAATTCCTACTTCCTCATTTGATGTATCAAGTTCAACCCTATTTGGGTAAAATTTAATGGCTAGGCGTATCAACTGACAAACACTGACAATATTAATATCACCAATGCGGACGTAGGTACCAATGCTTTAGTGATAATTCAAGAGCCTATGTTAATTTCTGTAGTGGTTATGGTGCTTTGAGTGTCCTTTTAAAGAGGAACTCCTACTTACCAGGATTTTAGTATTATGTTAGGCTGTTACATACGTTACATATGTTACATACTCGTTTTCCTGGCACTATAGTGCCATGAGGGTGCCCCCACCCTCAGGGACCCCCTCCCGCTAGGCTCTAGGGGGTGGAAGGGGTTAAACTTACCTCTTTCTCCAGCGCCGAGCGGGGAACTCTCCTCCTCGGCTGAATGCGCATGCGCGGCACGAGCCGCGCGCGCATTCAGCCAGTCCATAGGAAAGCATTCACAATGCTTTCCTATGGATGCTGGAGCCTTCTAACTGTGAAAATCACAGTGAGAAGCGCGGAAGCGCCTCTAGTGGCTGTCAATGAGACAGCCACTAGAGGCTGGATTAACCCTATTATAAACATAGCAGTTTCTTTGAAACTGCTATGTTTATAGAAAAAAGGGTTAAACCTAGCTGGACCTAGCACCCTGACCACTTCATTAAGCTGAAGTGGTCTGGGTCCCTATAGTGATCCTTTAATGTATCTCTATATTTAACAAATATGTATTTGTGAGATGTGAAAAAAAATACATTTAGAAATCCACATCATTGTTTTCCCCTTCGTTTGGGTGCCTCCATCTTGTCTTCCTGGCAATCATTGTTTAAAAAAATAACTGGCCTTCAGCATAGGGAAAGCAAAGAGGGGAAATTAAACTATGGTTCTCCTTCTCTTCATTTTTAATATTTGCACTGTCTTTGCTTTGTCTGAACAATTAAGATGCAATTTGCTAAATATTTTATATAAATGTAAAAGAATTTAGCATCTCCAAGCATCTAAAAAAAAAAAGTTAAAGCCAGATGTAGATGATTTTCAATGTTTTTTAGTGGTGTAAATTACAGAGATGTGACAGTTACCTTTAAATGCTGTACCGTTACTGTTTGGCATCTTTTCAGTGTTGGATCAATGACTTTTGGGAGGTTCCATCGCCAGTGTAGACATCACCAGTGTTCTCATGCATGCACACTTTCATGTTGGTAAGGAAGTAAAGTCATAACAAGAGTTGTAGCAGCTTGCATTTATTGAAAGATGCAAAGTTTTGCTGTTAGCAGTGGTTCACAAAAATCTAATCTTTTTATTCCTACAGGCAAAATACGGTGAAATGGTGCCGTGTTAAATTCGTGTTTTGCTTGGTTTGCAAGTCTGGCTTTAACAAGTAATTATTCATTTCATGGAGAAAAAAAATGGATTAGACACATGACTTAATTTGATTAGACAGATATATAAATTAGCATTATTCAGTAAATATTTAATGGAAATCAACTACCATTGCTTAACTTTTGAAATTTGTTTTTCAATTCCCTACAATTCCATGTCAGCGCTGGAGAATATGTTGGCGCTATATAAATACCTAATAATAATAATTATGACTTTATTATTGATTACATAGCACAAACATATTCCACAGTGCTTAGATTGACTTCCTGTATCATATAGGAGTAATTTCAAAGCACTAATTCACACCTCCAAAGCACTGAACAATTCTAGCCCCTCTTATATCTCTTCCACTGATCCATACATATGCCCCTTCTCAGTCTCTCCGCTTTGCCCATGACCTTCTCCTGTCTGCTGCTCGCACCTGTACGACCAACTCATGCTTGCAGGACTTCTCGCGGGCGGCTCCTTTCCTTTGAAATACCATCCGACTCTCCCCTAGTCTTCAATCGTTTACGATGTGCCTTAAAACTAGGGGTGCACTGAAATGAAAATTCAGGGCCGAAACCGAAACCGAAAATTCAGGATACCCTTGACCGAAAACCGAAACCGAAACTGCCTTTTTGCCCAAATACTTTTAACCCCTTAAGGACCAAACTTCTGGAATAAAAGGGAATCATGACGTGTCACACACGTCATGTGTCCTTAAGGGGTTAAAATACTTTTTTTTTTTTCTATGATTTTATTAATATAATTCTTTTTCATGATATGAAAATCTACAAGCAAATTTGGTGTCTTTATCAGAAACTTTGAAATATTTCCAAACCGCTGACATTGTAAAGTCACTGAAAGAGGACTATGCCTCAGCTGTAGATAAAAAAAAAAAGGAAAGTGACTTAAAATATATAAACAGATACATAGATATTATACACACAATGCCACCCAAAGCTTTTAGTTTAAAATAAATACTAAATTGATGGGGTAAAAGACCTTTAAAATATGATAAGTGCATTAGGTATTAGCCAGGTATTAGTGCATTATTGCCTTGGTATGTTATTTAAAGAAAAAAAAATTACATTATAATATAATATTTTATTAATTATATTTATTTACATTTGAGTCTGAGTGCAAGGACTAGTCAGACTCATGGCACTATTTTCAGAAACGGCAAAATGTCGGATGGGTGCGAAAATTGTTAGAGCAATACACTTTAACTTCCTGGAGGCTATCTAAGACACAATTAGCCTCCTGTACAGCAGGGCAATCATCACTTAATAGGGAATAGCAATAGAAAAAAAAAAGAAGAGAAAATACTTTCTGTGTAAGTGGATGGCTTCCCACAGGATTGGGGATTCTTAGTGAATCTCTGTAATTAATTGTATTAAATATAATTACTTACCGCAGGCGATGTGGGTAGTTTTACAGCAGGCTGCCCCACTGCTCTCACGGCACGTCTGGCACTTCCGGTTAGAAGATTGCGCGGCGGCAGTGTGCGCTCTTCTCACAGCGGTATTAGGGCGGATGGTGAGCTACTGGGCAGTGGTGTATACTGATTTTGTGCTGCCCTAGGCAGGACAAAACTCAGGCGCCCTCCCTCTCCCCTCCCGCGCCACCCCCACCTAACCTTTCCCCCCCGCCCTGCATTCTAAATACACACACACACACATTCACTGACAGATACGCATACACTAGCTAACAGAAACACACACACACTAACAGACACACTCACACTCAGTAACAAACACACTCTCACTCACTTGCAGACACAAACTAGCAGACACACAAAATCACAGGCAAACACACACACATTCAGACACACACACTAACAGACACACACACTAACAGACACACACACTAACAGACACACACTCACCCACATTAACACGTTTTTTAAAAAAATGTATTTAAATTTAATTGAGCAGGGTCCTCTTCAACCTATTGTTCCTATAAGTTTTTGTAATTGTCTCATTTATTGTTAAATCTCCTCCTCTGATAATATTGTAAAGTGCTACAGAGTATGCTGGCACTATATAAACACCAATAATAATAATAATAATAATAATAATAGATGTATGTATAGTAGTGAATAAGTCCCAATAACTGGGCTCAAAATTTCACCTGCTAACCATTGGTATGTAAAATATTCAGCACTGGTCACTGTGCCATGGAACATCCAGACTTGCAGTGGTAAGTAACTTTTAGCCCTATCTAGTAACATAGCACAGTATTAAAGGAACACTATAGTCACCAAAACCACTGAGCTTAAAGGGACACTATAGTCACCTGAACAACTTTAGCTTAATGAAGCAGTTTTGGTGTATAGAACATGCCCCTGCAGCCTCACTGCTCAATCATCTGCCATTTAGGAGTTAAATCCCTTTGTTTATGAACCCTAGTCACATCTCTCTGCATGTGACTTGCAAAGCCTTCTATAAACACTTCCTGTAAAGAGAGCCCTATTTAGGATTTTCTTATGGCAAGTTCTGTTTAATTAACATTTTCTTATCCCCTGCTATGTTAATAGCTTGCTAGACCCTGCAAGAACCTCCTGTATGTGATTACAGTTCAATTTAAAGATTGAGATACAATTATTTAAGGTAAATTACATCTGTTTGAAAGTTAAACCAGTTTTTTTTTTCATGCAGGCTCTGTCAGGCATAGCCAGGGGAGGTGTGGCTAGGGCTGCATAAACAGAAACAAAGTGATTTAACTCCTAAATGACAGTGAATTGAGCAGTGAAATTGCAGGGGAATGATCTATACACTAAAACTGCTTTATTTAGCTAAAGTAATTTAGGTGACTATAGTGTTCCTTTAATGAAGTAGCTTTTGTGTATAGATTATGCCTCTAAAGTTTCAGTTCTCAATTCTCTGCCATTTAGGAGTTAAATCAATGTTGTTTCTGTATTTGCAGCCCTAGCCACACCTCCCCTGGCTGTGACTGACACAGCCTGCATGAAAACAAAATGTGTTCATTTTCAATCAGATATAACTTACTTTAAAAGTTATCTCCTGCTCTGTAAATTGAACTTTAATCATACACAGGAGGCTCCTGTATGGTCTAGCAAGCTATTGACAGAGCAGGAGATAAGAACATTTTAATTAAACATAATTTGCAATAAAGGAAGTGTAAACATTAGAGGACTATTTGCAAAGAGTGTGTAGGAAAGCTGTGTAAGTCACATGCAGGGAGGTGTGACTAGCGCTGCATAAACAAAGTGATGTAACTCCTAAATGGCTGAGAATTGAGCAGTGAGACTGCAGTGACATGAGCTATACACCAAGACTGCGTCATGCAGCTAAAGTTGTTTGGGTGACAATATGGTCCCTTTAATAGTGTTGCTTACTGCAATTTAGCTAGACAAGATCTAAATGTCTTTCTTTAGGGGAGAAATGAGAGAAATTGGTTTATACAAGGAATTGTGAATTTGCAAGTAGATGGGATCTTACCTTTAAACAGCAGTTCTTCTTAGGGCAATTAAAAAAAAGTAATGGTAGAATCTTTAAGTTGTGGACTATCAAAAAAAATTCTGTGCTGTCTATTGTCAAGACTTTTATAGAACTGTAAGTCCTGCTGGTGTACAAACTGCTATTAATAGGATATATACTGATTGAAAGAATCATCAGCCTTTACTGCTGAAGCAGACAATCAATTGAAGGCACTTAGCGACAATAAAATAGCAGCTTTCTTTGCTGTCACAGCATACTCCTATTGCCAGAGTCAGTGTCAGTTTATTTTACTGCTCAAACTGAATGTGTTATCAAGAGAAAATGTTAAAATAAGAATGATGCATTGTGTACCCCCCCCCCCCAAAAAAGACAGACTGGTGCATAGAGTAATATCTGAGAAGCGTGGAATAGATCTGGTACAATAAAAAAGACTTTTGTTTATATCCATTTAGTCATGTAGTGTCTTTAAAATACATCGGAAAATGCAAAAATTAGACTATTTCTAGAATTAATGTTTATCATATAGAATGAATGCAGGTGACCGGATTCCTGGTTCTGCTTAGTCTCTGCTGTACTGGAGTGGAACTAAAAACAAACTTTGAGCTGCTGAAATTTCCTGTTAAATTCATCTGACCTCACCAGCACAACTTGTCTTAAAGGACCACTATGGGCACCAAGACCACTTCAGCTCAAGTAGTAATGCTTTCCTATGGGCGTTTTTAATGCGCGCACGGCTTTTGCCACACATGCGCATTCGGCTCCACTCGGGAGCCAACGTCGGAGGGGGAGGAGAGGTCACCAGCGCCGAGGGAGCCAGGTGCTGGATAAAGGTAAGTGGCGGAAGGGGGGGCATGAGGGTGTGGGGGATCTAAGGACTACATAATGCCAGGAAAACTAATTTGTTTTCCTGGCACTATAGTGCTCCTTTAACACAAATCCATCCTTGGGGGTGCTTAAGTAACATATCCATTAGAACTTTGCTCAAGAAAAGGATGGATCTGAATGGTGAGATACCACAAGTTGTGTGGGATAAAGCACCATATGCCCTATTCCCTATTATGTTTGGACATGAGAAAGCAATATCATTCCTTCACAGCCTATGGTCATATGTGAGGTGCATCTGGCCACCATTAACAGAGAGGCTATACCCCTTCTGGAGCTCAAGCCCAAAGTCTTCAATGGGTGGCAACCCAAGGCATCTTCATAAGGAGCCACCATTGGGCAACTTGGGAAAGTAGCAGATCCACAAGTTGCCCGGAAGAGTACTGACAAGCCAACTACATTAACACTACCAATCTAATGCATTATATGGTCAACTCCTGAGCTATATAGGACTTACATAGCTGGTTTCTAAAAAACAATCCCATAGTTGACGTAAAACATATACCGGTATATATATTTTTTCTTCTGGCAACATCCACAAATGTAATAATGTAAACTTTATATTGTAATACAAATGTAATATATATATATATATATATGGGAAAAACACAAACCAAATAAACAATAAAATAAGTAGTAATAAAGTCATAAAGTATAGCCACACACAAAAAAAATAATAATTAAAAACTGGGAAAAAACCTTTAAGAACTTATATTCCAAGGGAACACACTGAAAAATAAATAATGTAAAATTTCACACACAAGGGGCAACAAGCCATAACAATCTTGATTTGCTTTCTGTGATTGTGTATTCCGGTGAAATTCTTTATTTGAAATAACCAGGACAAATGCAATTCTTTTTATTTTTTTTACCTATTGTGTTTTCATTTTATGTTTGATCATTTTTTAAGGGTGGTGTTCTGTTTGTCTCTTTTTTTTTCTTTTTTTTTGTGGGGGTTTGGGGGCAGTGGGCACCCAGAACATTTGCTGATTGCGAGAAGCTGGTGCCTGACTTTGTAAGAGCTGTGTAAAATGATAATGAAAATCAGTTTGCTCACAACTAAGCTGTTAAGTGGAAGTCCAAAACAGATATGTAAATGAACAAACGTGAGAATTTTGCTCTTTTCCTAAAGATACGCATTGTAGGGCAAAGAGTGAATCTCATCAACATTTGTAATAATGGGTGTTTTTTCCCACTAGTTCTTGGGAGAATTATAAAATATATTTTAGTTTTTATAAGGAAAATCATTGCATCTAAATGTATGTCTTTTGGTTGTAAGATAGATCATCAGGGCTGGACAGGGGGGGGGGGAAAAATTAGGGCCGGGCATTTTTTTTTAATCAGAGCGGCCTAGTGGGAGGATGTTAGTGTTGTCACTACAAGAAAAGCATCTCCTTCCCCAAAACAGATTAACCCCTTAAGGACACATGACGGAAATATTCTGACATGATTCCCTTTAATTCTAGAAGTTCTGTCCATAAGGGTTAAAGGAACACTATACACAAATGTGTATTCCTAACACCACAGTTTTAAACTAATGGATTAGTTCTCCCACCTCCCTCAGGTAGCTCTTCTCCCTCGGTGCGCCGGTCTCGTTATAGCTGGCCCCGCCTTCATGGCTGAGATCATGCAGGGACAGGCTATAGACACTAGAACCACTACATTAAGCTGGTGACTTGAGTGTCAATTTAATGCACTTCCAGGGCAGTCCATGTGTCCTGTGGAAGAGCTCTCACATGAGAATAGGCCCCATGTTTGTTCTGCGCTGGGAAAGCAAATGTATTGATATGCTTGCACTGTGTTTGCTTGTGACTTGTCTCTGGTGTCTTCATAAGGGGGATACCAGAGGACAAAATGGCCAGGAAAGAGTATTGTGCATGTGTTTAGAGCCTGCATGTGGAATTGCTTGGGTGCAGAATGAGCTGTTTGTAATGTGGTGGTTTTGTACATATTGGTCAGTTTTCTTTGTGTCTGTGGTATAGTATGTGTAGCAAGGGGCTGTAGAGAGTGTGTGTTGTATAGGGGACATGGTATGTGTATTGGGACTACGGCCTCCCAAGTCCTCCTGCCGAACAGTGAATGTGTATGTGAGTGTGAATGCAAACCGCAAGGTCGGTGCACGTACTACCAGGACAGATCTTCTGATCTCCCCTGTTGGCCTTAGCCCATAGCTATTGTGGCCTACCTGACATTTGATTGATGGCCAGTCCGGGCTGGAGAACATGACTGGTAATCAAATACAATGCTAATTGCCTACATAGAGCACAATGTACTTAGACTGGATTATAGGCAGGTTCAAAAGCTTTCTTCCAGTTAGTATTATAAAAAAGGTAGGTTGCTGGGGGGGGCAGGGCCTGATCTCCATGCTTACAAGTCACATGGAAGAACAACTCTTATACTTTGCAAACCTTTTGGTCCACAAAAGCGATCTACCCCTACACCTGGTACCAAGAAGCGACAACCACATGTGCACTAAGTGGTACTGGTCCTGAAGATCGACTCAAACGTCAAGTTTTGGTCCCCTGAGGGGTGAAATCTAATCTTTGTAACTAAGGCCTAGTTCAGCAGTGAGTGGTGTGGACGGCCGCCGCCCTGCTCACCTGCATACCTGAAACAAGCCGGTCCCTCTATTGCGCTAGGCGCATGCCCTGCCTCCCCCCCCTTTGGGCCAATGGGGGTCATCCCGGTCCACGCTGGAGCCCTACCACCAGCTTTGCCAGATACCTGCATTGAAGGACCCGCTTACCACACAAGATGGCGGCGGAGCCTATTCCTCGATCCTTGGCACCCCATGCAGGCATGTCTGGGCAGCACTGTCTGTGTCACGCATAGCTCAAGAGATGCTAACAATCGACACAGAGGCAGACCGCATGAAGCAGTTATTTCTCCCTCTCTACTCACTACCTCCTGGCTTTGCTGCCTCAGCTTCCACAACGTTGCGGATACACATCAAGCGACACACCGGTCTTGGTCCTGAGAAATGGTTGGCTGACAAGGCCGTGATGGCTGTCTACCAACAGACCCACGTCTGATAATGGGGACTCTACATGACCGACAGTGGGGGCTGGAGGAACACTGCCTAGGGACTGGGGTGACTCTCCATGCAGCCAATCTAGTGGCTACTAATCCTCATCTAGCTGGTTATGTGTTTGTGAGGGCTCAGGGGTCTTAATCTGATATGGCACGCTTAATCTAATATCAACTTATCTTCTATCCCTTTACTTCTAATGCCATACTGTGTTACTTGTTCAAATATGATTTATTTACTTTAAAAAAAAGAAAAACAGTGGCTAAATCTTGAACTAAGTAAGAAACACATCTAACTTTAGAAATGATACATTTTAATAGCTGCATAATGCATAGATGTGAATACTGTCTGACAGATTAACTGTTTAGATAAGCAGCTATAATTTCAAAAGGTACTAAAGTGGACATTCTCTATAAAGTTGCCCTCAATTCATGTATACAGCGTATTGCAAACAGTCTGTGTTGTGCATGTTTAGTGCCAAGTTTTTTTTTTTTTTTTTAAAGAGCATATATAGAGCAAATATGTGTGGGCTTGCATATTACCATAATAGCTAATACCGTAATCCCTACCAGGCATAGTGTTATGGGTTCATTCAAAGATCTATTTTTGTCATTCAGATGTGGGGGCTAAATGTGGGCTCTACTGAAAAAGTCTATGTTTGTATCTTTGTTTTTATCCAATGTGTATACCAGAAATAAGTGCATAGTGTCACAGACGTACATGTATTGTCCTTTGTTATCATGTGTTTTTTCTGATAAGCTCAGGGTCTTCTCAAATACATCGAGTAAATCGATTTCTCTGTATAAGTATGTATGGTTTTACTTGCATTGAAACCATTCACAGTTTTTCCTGCCTAGTAATATGTGGCCTCTGTGCATTTAATAATACATGGCCTTGATGTCACAAAACAGCTTCATAGTGTTGCTCATCCTTCCATCTAACAACATGATAATGCTCTAACCGTCTCTGAAATAAGTAATTGCATCTAATAATATCTATATTCTTATTGGTGCGTGTGAGAGGGCTCATTGGTTAAGGCACCGATAGTAGTATATCAGGCTCACGGATTTGCTTCTTGTCAAGGCCATCTCAATCCTTCTGAGGTCAACAAAATCCATGTCATTAAGCTGAATAATAACATCCAAACTCTAGGATGTACACTGATTATCCACAACATCCTGCTGAAATACGTCACTGTCATCAGGAACACCATTGGCATGAAGGGGTGTATGTGGTCTGCCACAATCTCTAGGTAGGTGGTACATGTCAAAATAACATCCACATGAGTGCCAGGATCAGTGGCAGTGGCTGATCAGTGTACTTGGCAACCAGTGAAAAGCTCAATGTACCATTCGTAAATAGTTTGGATGTCTCCTGCAACCATTAAAACTACAACATTTTGTAGTTGATGCTTCTTCCTGTACCAGTCACCGTCACTTCTGCCTTTCTAGCTACTCCTCATTGTCCTGCTCTTTCTTCCAGTGCAAATCTTTTTTTTTTTTTTTTTTTTTTTTTTTAAACCACAATTTTTGTTTTGATTTACTTTTGTGGAGAGAGACCCTCTGGTAAGCACAGCATTTATATTTTGGACTAATTTTCATATACTTTAAAGTTTCTGGTGTGCTAGTAATATCAGCTTTAAAACACATTCTGGAATAACGTTCTCTTTTCTGAAATATATATATATATATTGACTCAACCTCAATAGTCAAAAATGTTAATAATTCAACACCTGCAGGAAGAAATGTAATTCCATTCATTTGCATATATTTGCTTGCCGTGCTCTGCTCCGGTGCTGCCCTGGTTGGATGGTTAACAAGGCTGCTTGCAAACACACCAAACTGTCCCCAATGCTCACCTTGGGCTGTTTCTCACTAGTGGTGCATGCAGGTCTCGAGTGGTAGGATGTACTTGGGGAAACTTTGGAAATGTTGCCCTTGGCAAGGGTTGGGTTGTGTGAAGTGGATTTTGTTTGTCACTAGATTGCAGCCGAACATTAAATTTCTACTAAGAAACATAGTAGATACACAAAAACTAAACAGCAGGCAGTGTGCCTTTAAAATAATTTACAGATCTTTACATCTTACAGGATGTCTAGTCCAAAAATCGAATTATTCCTCTGTAAAACATTTTCATAGATTAAGCTGTGCAAATGGAACAGGAGGTAAAGTAATCGCAGTCAACAAAACCTCAGGGGTTTAATAAATACGATGTTTTGGCTAGCTGCTAAAATTAGTTTACAAGCGAAATGACAGTTATTGATAGTCTTCAGAAGGCATTTAGGGTATGTAAAAAGTCTAGCTACACATGCAGGTAGTGCCACTAACCATTTACATCCATTATACTTTTGGTATATTGTAGGTATCCTACTATTGATATTTCATAAATATTATACTATAGGTATATCATAGGTATTGTATATGTCATATATCATATGTATTGCTATATCCTATTTAGCTGTGCTCCATTACCATCTCGTTAAAGACATTCATTCAAAACTCATGAATGTCAGTTTGACTATTGTAGGGTTTGTTTTTAGAAACATTAAAGGGACACTATAGTCACCAAAACAACTTTATATTATTGAAGCAGTTTTGGTGTATAGATCATTTCCATGCAGTGTCACTGCTCAATTCTCTGCCATTTAGGAGTTAAATCACTTTATTTATGCACCCTAGTCACACCTCCCTGCATGTGACTTGCACAGCCATCCTAAACACTTCCTGTAAAGAGTCAACTAATGTTTATACTTCCTTTCTTGTAAATTCTGTTTAATTTAAAATGTATTATTCCCTGCACTGTTGATAGCTTGCTAGACCCACAGAAGCATTCTGTGTACGATTTAAGTTCACTTTAGAGAGCAGGCAATAAGAACTTTTAAAGTAAGTTACACCTAATTGAAAGTGAAACCATTTTGTTTTCATGCATGGTGTGTGAGTCAGAGCCAGGGGAGGTGTGACTAGGGTTGCATGGACAGAAACAAAAGGGAATTAACTCCTAAATTGCAAAGATTTGAGCAGTGAGACTGTAGGATTATGATCTATACACTAAAACTGCTTCATTAAGCTAAAGTTGTTTTGGTGACTATAGTGTCCCTTCAATCCATTAGTTTCCCATCATTATAATATATGTAATATACAGTATGAACTAAACGTTTTCAATTTCTAAATAGGGTGAAGATTCTAAAATTCCTGGTACTGTAGCCAAAGAAGAAAAATCATGCAGCAACTTAGTATAGTGCTGGAAAGGTAATCAAATAACAGTGTAGTGTAAGTAGTATCTTGGGGGAGACTGGAAGCAGGTTTTTGTGTTTTGTGGAGAGGTGTAACAAGATACATATATGGGGGGAGGCATTAAAAGGATAATCTAAACAACATAGCCATTACAGCTCAATGTGGTGGTTATATATGGTATATATATACCGTATATACTCGAGTATAAGCCGAGTTTTTCAGCCCATTTTTTGGGCTGAAAAACCCCAACTCGGCTTATACTCGAGTCAGAGTCTGTATTATGGCAATTTGCATTGCCATAATACAGACTGGGGGGAGAGGGGGGCTGGCAGAGCTGTACTTACCTTTCCTGCAGCTCCTGTCAGCTCCCTCCTCCTCTGCGCCGTCCGTTCAGCACCTCGGTCAGCTCCCAGTGTAAATCTCGCGAGAGCCGCGGCTCTCGCGAGACTTACACTGGGAGCTGACAGAGGGAGCTGCACAGACCGCGCGGAGGAGGAGGGAGCTGACAGGAGCTGCAGGAAAGGTAAGTACAGCTCTGCCAGCCCCCCTCTTCCCCCCACTGAACTACCAATGCCACTAGACCACCAGGGAAGGAGCCCCCCTCCCTGCCATGTATCAAGCAGGGAGGGGGGACGAATAAATAAAAAAAAAAAAAAATAAGAAATAAAATAATAAAAAAAAAAATTAATAATAAAAAAAGGGGGTATAAGGACCACTATGGGAGGGGGGGGGGGTATAAGGACCACTATGGGAGGGAGGGGGGTATAAGGACCGCTATGGGAGGGAGGGGGGTATAAGGACCACTATGGGAGGGAGGGGGGGGTAAGGACCACAATGGGAGGGAGGGGGGGGATAAGGACCACAATGGGAGGGAGGGGGGGGGATAAGGACCACTATGGGAGGGAGGGGGGGGATAAGGACCACTATGGGAGGGAGGGGGGGTATAAGGACCACTATGGGAGGGAGGGGGGTATAAGGACCACTATGGGAGGGAGGGGGGTATAAGGACCACTATGGGAGGGAGGGGGGGTATAAGGACCACTATGGGAGGGGGTGGGATAAGGACCACTATGGGAGGGAGGGGGGGTATAAGGACCACTATGGGAGGGAGGGGGGTATAAGGACCACTATGGGAGGGAGGGGGGGTATAAGGACCACTATGGGAGGGGGTGGGATAAGGACCACTATGGGAGGGAGGGGGGGTATAAGGACCTTTATGGGAGGGAGGGGGGGGGGGGTATATGGACCACTATGGGAGGGATGGGGGGGGATAAGGAACACTATGGGAGGGAGAAGGGGGATAAGGACCACTATGAGAAAGAGGGGGTGGGATAAGGACCACTATGGGAGGGGAGGGGGAAGTAAGGACCACTAGGGGAGGGGTGAGTCAGGACCACGGGGGGGGGGGAGTGAAGGAACACGGGGGTGGGGAGGTAAGGACCACTGAGGGAGGAGGAGGGGAAGTCAGGACATATGGGGGGGGAGGGGGCGGCAAAAAATGTTTTGCCTACGGCGGCAAATATCCTTGCACCGGCCCTGCACACACTGCATTCACACACTGCATTCATGCACACACACACTGCATTCATGCACACACACACTGCACTCATACACACACTGCACTCATACACACACGCTGCACTCATACACACACACATACGCACACACTGCATTCATTATACACACACTGTAAATAAATATTCAATTAATATATTTTTTTTAGGATCTAATTTTATTTAGAAATTTACCAGTAGCTGCTGCATTTCCCACCCTAGTCTTATACTCGAGTCAATAAGTTTTCCCAGTTTTTTGGGATAAAATTAGGGGCCTCGGCTTATATTCGGGTCGGCTTATACTCGAGTATATACGGTATATTGATTCTGTGGATTACACGCATTTATTTTTTTGTCAAACGACTTTGTAGTAATTTGCCATAAAGTTGGCCTTGTACGACTCCCATCTTCAGCTTCATACCTTTCAAATGACAAAGCATCATGGACACTGTAGTTTAAAACATCTTTGGGCACCTCTGCTTTACACCAATATCATTCCTGTACACCTTGGGTGGCAATGATTTGCCAAGTGCACTAGGGGAGAGTAAACCCAGTTTTTAGCTTGTTGCTGCCATCCAGTTTGAAGGAATTGATTTTGATAATGTGGAGCTGGCCCAATTAAATAGAGAATGAAATCCATTCCGGTGTCCTCCATTGCTGTGTCAGGGACTGGTGGGCAAGCGTGTAGAGATCTTAACAGATTGCTGCAATACATTGTCAGAGGAATCATCCATGCAACACACCATCTCCATCTGAAAGGTGCCAGCCTGTCTGCTGCAAGGTTATACCGAAGCATTAGCGCTAGCAGAGAGGGGGCAGCAGTGATTGGCAGAGAGCGCCCTCCGCCAGTCTCTGCCACCCTTTTGTTGTTCGTGCTAATGCTTCCACATTAGCTCGGAACCAATGATGAGAGCTGGAGACACACTTTCAATGTTAAGTGTTTGAGAATGAGGACTCCTGGCACCATAACAACCTGATTAGGATGAAGTGGTTATGGTGCCAGGAATATCCCTTTAACATCCACAGTGCGTACAGGTGATTACAAACACCCTTTAATATAAACTTGTTATTCTGCTTTATCATAAGATACATGATTCCAGAAATGTAAAACCACATATTGTTTACAATTATGTGAAATAGTTAGATATTTTTTAATTATAATCTATTTAGCTTAAAAGGAACACTCGAAATGCATAAAGAAAGCTTTGTGTATAGTATGTCCTCCTTTTTCATTGCTTGGTTTAGTGAAAATAAGATCATTTTGTTGGTAATTGTGTTTAAAACTGATTGGACAGGTTTGGTTTTAGTCACCTATTAATGATTAGCACGATCATTCAACAGGAATATAGGGTACCATTTATACACAGCAAGTCATTAAGTAAGGCTAATTGACATTTATTACATTTATCTAGATGTACTGTAGATCTACTTATGACAGCTAGCTTAGCGTATGACATCACTCTTGTGAATTACATCATAAAGAACCTATCAAGGCATTTTGACAGGGAAGGTGAGTCTGTTTGCAACTAGATGTTCTGGATAAGGTGTGTAAAGAGCACCTAAAAATCCTCCATACATTATTAATGTGATTTTGCAGGTTTCTTGGGCTTTTGTTTTAGATTTTTCACCCACAATTTGTGATGGAATCAAAGTGAGTTAAACATGGTTGCGCAAGAGAAACTAAATGATTTGTAAGGTAAAGAATGAGCTTTATGGAAGAAGCTACACGGAAGCACAGGAGACAGGTTCAGTAAAATAAATGTAATTACAGCGCCCCTGCCAATGAGATGGCTGCACAGGGCACAGTGCAAGAGCAGATCTGCCCATGAAAGAGGTGGGTCTACCTGGAAGTCTAAAAAGCGGCTAGGCTGACTGATGACTGATAACAAATTCGGGACAATGGGCACCTAAGTTATAATACTTATGGTGCTATCTAGGTATGTTATACTAATAATGCACTAAAGAGCCACAGCTACTTCAGGAATCAATTACTGAAGACAGGCTCCTTGGGTGCATAAAAATGATGACACGTTTAAGAAATAACACTGTTTTTTGTTTGTTTTAGATAATAATAATAAAAAAATAATAATTTGGTTGTATGGTTGATTATTTTGTCACTGACTTGTGGATGGAAAGCACCTGAATTTTGAAGCTTTTTATTCATTGAAAATTGTTGAATTTACAATCTGATACCTGAAGACCTTATGCCAGAATGGAATATCTGGAATGTCCTGTTTATTTTGTATTGGTGGCTCTATCCTTCCGTCATATGGGACTGTGTATACTCGATTTTTAATATTGCAAAGGAAATTTGTTTTATGCATACTATTTTTTTGTGTGTGTTTTATTGAGTTTGTATATGCAATATACAACTTTTCCATTACATTAAATAGTAAATGACATTGTAATATGATATCGATAAGCAAGAGCTTGAAGAATATAAATGAGAAATAATCTCAATCAAGCACCAGTATCAAAGTAAAAATAATATCACACAACATTATCAAGTTGTAGGCTCTGTATTCTCAGCATGTCTACTGAATGGTAAGTGGCTTAACGGTTGTGTGTGGATCCTCAAGACGACCGCTCTGTCTAGTAAGAGCTTTGCAGGTTGCTAGGTGGGTATAAGGTTCATAACTGGGAGTTGAAACAAGGATCGTTGTCATTTGACAGTGCCTAGCCGGGCCAATGTTTGCCCTGTTCCCTGTGGTTTCCTATCTGCTGGTGTAAAGTCATGGCTACTGTTTGCAGTGGGGCTGACGTGCCCAAGGTCTTGAGAAATTCCTCTGGATCATCAGATGATGATAGTATCAGGTTCTCACTCCCGTTGTCCGCAATAAGGGTTCCTTCCAATCCCCAGCGGTATTTTACTGAGCAGTCCTATACTCTTCTGGCAACAATTTTGGTGAAAATGTCCTCCTTTCAGTCAAGACTGTGAATGGGATGTCTGCATATATTGCCACTGTGTGGCCTTCATATTGTATCGTCCCCAACGCCCCCTCTAGGGGCTCCACTGGGCATTGCAGACGATTTGTGCACCCGTAACGCTGAGGAGATCTGGGGAGGTTTGTTGCTTCCCTTAACACCCTTGGATGACAGAAGACCGTGGACGTACCACAGGAGCTCTTCTCCTCTGACCGTCCCAAGGATTACCCTGAGATGTAGATTCTGACGCCTGTGGCGCGTCTCTAGCACAGTCACTGCCAAGCTCAGTCGCTGCACCTGAGACGTAACGCCCTCTATTTATGTTTTGGCATCTCGGATCTGCTTTTCTCTGGAGGTTTCTCTCTCCTCCATTGCTTGTACCATGTTGTGGACCACTCCTATTTCGGCCTTGACCTCTCGGAGATCCTCTCTCCATACTCTCGGAATATCAACAAGGAGCTGCTTAATGTCTCCTCTCGTCGACAGCGTTGATTACTTGTCTGACTCACATGAATGGTATGTGCCCTTCGGAGGGAGGGGAGGTATGAGTCATTCTATCAGGCCTCTGGTTCACTCTAGGCCTGAGGCCCCACCTTTGTTTGCTGCTGCGGCACTGTGCTTTTGAAGAAGAGCCATATATCTGCTTAGTTACTCAGTCAGCCACACCCCATATACAAACCAATTTAATTTGCAATTCTCACTTTTTGGGGTGCCAGAGAGCAAAGCCAAGGTCAGCATTAGCACCACCGTCTAGCTGAAGATTACTGCCGATGCTTCCTCCTGGTCAGAGAGGTCTGCGTCAAGACAGAGCAGACCTGCTGCTAAACCTACTGTACCAACAGGTATATGAATAATTGCCACCCTCCATACCCAAAAGGCAATCAAGGGATAATGCCACAATATTATAAAGAGTGTGAGGAGGCAGGCCTCCCCACACACAGTCAAGCCCCCTCAAACACACACACTCATCCTTCCTCATCCCTCCCAATCACACTGCCAACGTGATCAACCAGTCTGTCATACTCACCCCCTCACCCTGTCACACTCAACCCCCTCACATATACATATACAGGTAGACAATGCCAGACACACTCAGTCAGAACTACACACTGCAAGATAAATGCTGAAAGACACATACTGTGACTGTGTATCTGTGATTGTGTGTGCTTATGTGAGTGTTTGTATCATAGTGTGCTTATGTGTGCGTGCATCAGTGTATATATGTGTATCAGTATGCATGTTTTAGTATGTGTTTCCAAAGATGTAACATGAGGGAGATATCTCCTCATGTATATAGTATATATATATATATATATATATATATATATATATATGAGAAGATATAGGATAATATAAATGTAATTTTAGAATAAGTGGGGAGAAATGTCCATTTTACATATTCAGAAATTGTATTAATTTACATCACTGTTTTCTTATTTGTAACTTCATTATTTGTTAAATATTTATTTTTTACATTTTTTGGGTGTCCAACCAAATTAGTTTTTTTTTGTTTCTATTAAATACTGTGCCATCTATGCATACAAAAACTAATACTGTAATTTAAACATTCATTTCCAGGACACCCACAATAATCTTTTTTTTTTTTTTTTTGTAAACTGCTTAGTAGTAAAGGGGTTAAATCAGTAAGACATCTAATTCTTAAAGACGATCTCGCAAGACCAGGCTATGATAATGTCTTGGACTCTCATTGCTCCTTAAGGGTTTAATTGAATTGGCACTAGGGACCATGAAACATTCATTCACTAATGATAATTCTTATAATGTTGGTGTTATTTAATAGTGGTAATATTGGTATCATGGTGTGTAATACATTAGTCATGCTCATACGTGTTGTATATTTAATTGTAATCTGAGTACCGTAATACTTATTTTAATCAGATTAAATTGCTTTGAGTTGCTGTAAGATATATTGATGTGGCAATACAGTAAGCAGCCATTCCTTTGCCAGCACGATATCCGTTTGCATACCCTTTGATATGAATTGAAGGGATTTTGACTCTTATGGGTTTATTCACTGAACTCCAAATTGTGAATTAAAAAACCTGGTTACAAATTTTAAAGGGACACTAGATTCACAAAAACCACTAAATCTTAATGTAGTGGTTCTGTTGCCTGTACCTTTCAGAGAATTGAACAGTGTTTACATTGCTGCTTTGTAACAGCTGTAGTGACAGTTACTCAGACTACCACTAGAAGTGCTTCCTATCTTGGTGCTGCACAGTATCTCCACGTTCTACATGGAGACGCTGAACGCTCCCATAGAGGTGCATTGATTCAGTGCATCTCTATAAGTAGAAGTTGATTGGCACAATAGCCTCTCAGTGTTTTCCTATGGGAAAGCATTGGATTAGCAGACATCATCAAGATTGAGCCAGCCACGGCGAGACCTGTGTGGTGATGGAGAAAAGCTAAGTTACAGGAATCTAAACAACCACGCTAGCACTATAGTTAGGAATACATGTTTGTATTCATAACACTATAATATTCCTTAAAGATAGAATAGCCATGCTGTGACTGTAACTGAAATAGGGATACTTCCAAATCAGAACTTTGTATCAATTTTATCAATTTCAATTCACTGTAATTAAGAGCTTATTGAATATCTCTATGGGTCCCAGAGGTTTGGAATACAATGCTGTGTACTCTCCTCTGGCACTCCATGGGTTAAGGCCACCCTTTGTTGTATTCATGGTCAGTCTATGCAGTTACTCCTAGAAAGGTGAATGTGTAATGCTTTATGGCACAAGCAACATGTAATATATTTCTTTTATGTAAGCGAATTAGCATAAAACCAACGCTGCCTAGATTCAGGGAAAAATTTAAGAAGGAACCAGTCTCGTCCCAGCAAAACTGACATCACGTTGGTTGACAGAGTAATCTGACATTAAATGCTTAACTGACCATGCTGGTGCACAGTGAATGATTTCATTACAGAGCAGTATCCAGAGAAATGAATTGCATACCTGCAGCTCGCTGATAATCTGCCGGCAAATAATGACCGAGTAACCATAACTGATAGTCTGTATTCAGTAATATCTTGTGCTATTATGAGTGTTTCAAATGGTGTCACTTAATCTCTCTTGTATTGTTAGAAGAGGAAAATGTGAGGCATGGCACCGACATAATAGGTATTTAATGTAAAAATGCTCTGCAATGCTTTTATTGTATATACACACTGCCTACAGTCTGTGTCTGTGTGAGCTGTGTGTGTGTGTGTTTTGTTTTTTGTTTTGTTTCTTCAATTTAGAAATAAAGAACAGTTGGGCTTCTGGGTGGTAGACTTGTTATATAGCAGCTAGATAGCTATATCATTTTCATTTTTGAAAAAAATTTTTATACAATTTAAAAGATTTTCCTGAATGATTTCATAATGGAACTGTCAACTGATTCTGAAGAATGGCTTTATATATTCTACATGTTTCAAGAGGACTTTGAAACCGTGCTCTTTGTTTTTCATATAGCTAACTGGTTTGTGTTTTGTTGTTGTTTTGTATTTTCAATATTAACCCTTTAAGACCGGAAGGCGTACAATTACACCCTATTTTAAGTGGCTCTAAACGCCGCTGGGCGTAATTGTACGCCCTCCGGTCTTTTCTTACTTACCCGGACGCCGGCTATCCCACGCCGGCGATCGCGGTTGGGGGGACTCCCAGGGAGCCCCCTGCGGCAGATCCTTCCTCCTGGGAGCCCCCCCGGCCATGTGAGATCGAGGTCCTTGCGAGGACCTCAAAATCACATGGCCGGGTTAGCTGGCTCAGGCATTGCCAGCAGGGGGATTAACTGTAATGACAGTTAGTCCCCCTGCTGACTGGAAATAAAATAAAATAAATTAAAACAAGTGTAAAAAAAAATAATTATATACTTAGATCATATATATATATATTTAGATCATATATATATCATATATATATATATGATCTAAGTATATATATACACATATACTTACACACACATACACTGTCTAGGTGTATTTTACTACTAATATATATATATATATATATAATTTTATATATATATATATATATTTTAATTTCAAATTACACGTAGACTGGTACTGATTAAATATATATATAATTATTGTTATATATATATATTTATATATAATATAAAAAAATATGTAAATACGTAAAAAAATAAAATAAAAAAAATAATTAAAAAAAATAATTAACATATATTGTGTGTTATTTCGTTCTAACTGTATTGTGATATTAATATATATATTTATATCAAAATACACGTAGAACGAAATATATATATATATATATATACATAAATATATACGTATATATCACTATATATATATACCTATATATAAATACAAATATTTAAAACAAATTATATATATATATATATACACACATATGTTTCATGTATATATATATACATATATTAATTCTACACATATATTTATGTAATATTCTGACACAATTAGGTATCCTAATTAATTACAATTAGCGGGACCTGCCTGACAACCCATGCCGAAAGTATAAGGAATTTAATTTGCTAGCACTATATTTAACCCTATAACTTTCCAAGACACCATAAAACCTGTACATGGGGGGTACTGTTTTACTCGGGAGACTTCGCTGAACACAAATATTAGTGTTTCAAAACAGTAAAATATATTACAACGATGATATCGCCAGTAAAAGTGACGATTTTTGCATTTTTCACGCACAAACAGCACTTACACGGACGATATTATTGCTGTGATACTTTTTACTGTTTTGAAACACAAATATTTGTGTTCAGCGAAGTCTCCCGAGTACAACAGTACCCCTCATGTACAGGTTTTATGGTGTTTTCAAAAGTTACAGCGTCAAATATAAGGCTTGTGTTTCATTTTTTTCACATTAAAATTCGCCAGATTGCTTACGTTGCCTTTGTGACCCTATGGTAGCCCAAGAATGAAAACTACCCCTATGATGGCATACCATTTGCAATAGTAGACAACCCAAGGTATTGCAAATGGGGTATGTCCAGTCTTTTTTAGTATCTACTTAGTCACAAACACTGGCCAAAATTGCTGTTTTTTTGCATTTTTCACACACAAACAAATACTAACGCTAACTTTGGCCAGTGTTTGTGACCAAATGGCTACTAAAAAAGACTGGACATACCCCATTTGCAGTACCTTGGGTTGTCTACTATTGCAAATGGTATGCCATTATGGGTGTGAATTTATTTCCTGGGCTACTATACAGTCTCAAAGGCAACATAACCAATCTGGCAAATTTCAATTTCAAATGTAACACGCTATATTTGACCCTGTAACTTCCCAAAACACCATAAAACCTGTACATAGGGGGTACTGTTTTACACGTGAGACTTTGCTGAATACAAATATGTGTATTTTATTGCAGTAAAAGCAAACAGTATTATGACATTGACAGTTAAAATGTCATTTAGAACTAAAAAAATAACAACATTTCTTATTTTCTCCCATTTTTTTCATATTAAATTATGTTTCATAGCTAAATAGTTGATATTAAATGGAAGCCCTGTTTCCCCTGAATAAAATTATATATAATAAGGGGGGGTGCATTTAATATGAAAGAGGTGAATTACGGTTGGACAGACATATAGCGCAAATGCCAGGTTTTGTTTATGTTTTGTTCTGTTCACAACGTGTACATTTGGCTGCTATTGTTTTTTTCCTCCTGCCCCATTTTTGCCATAGTTATGTAGTTTTGTAGAAGATGCCTTCAATTAAATTTTCCCCACAAGATCCCCAAGCTGTTGCAGATGTAGGTTTACCGTATATACTCGAGTATAAGCCGACCCGAATATAAGCCGAGGCCCCTAATTTTACCCCCAAAAATTGGGAAAACGTATTGACTCGAGTATAAGACTAGGGTGGGAAATGAAGCAGCTACTGGTAAATTTCTAAATAAAATTAGATCCTAAAAAAATTATATTAACTGAATATTTATTTACAGCGTGTGTATATAATGAATGCAGTGTGTATATGAATGCAGTGTGTGTGTATGCAGTGTGTGTGTGTGCAGTGTGTATGAGTGCAGTGTGTATATAATGAATGGAGTGCAGTGTGTGTATATGAGTGCAGTGTGTGTATAATGAATGCAGTGCAGTGTGTGTATGAATGCAGTGTGTATGTATGAGTGCAGTGTGTGTATATGAGTGCAGTGTGTGTGTGTGTATGAATGCAGTGTGTGTATGAATGCAGTGTGTGTATGAATGCAGTGTGTGTATGAATGCAGTGTGTATATAATGAATGCAGTGCAGTGTGTGTATGCAGTGTGTGTATGAGTGCAGTGTGTGTATGAGTGTAGTGTGTGTATATGAGTGCAGTGTGTGTATATGAGTGCAGTGTGTATATGAGTGTGTATAATGAATGCAGTGCAGTGTGTGTATATGAGTGCAGTGTGTATATGAGTGCAGTGTGTATATAATGAATGATGAATGCAGTGTGTATGTGTGAGGGCAGTGTGTATGTGTGAGGGCAGTGTGTGTGTATGAGTGCAGTGTGTATGCAGTGTGTGTATAATGAATGCAGTGCAGTGTGTGTGTATGAGTGCAGTGTGTATATAATGAATGCAGTGCAGTGTGTGTATATGAGTGCAGTGTGTATATAATGAATGCAGTGCAGTGTGTGTATATGAGTGCAGTGTGTATATGAGTGCAGTGTGTATATAATGAATGATGAATGCAGTGTGTATGTGTGAGTGCAGTGTGTGTGTATGAGTGCAGTGTGTATGCAGTGTGTGTATAATGAATGCAGTGCAGTGTGTGTGTATGAGTGCAGTGTGTATGAATGCAGTGTGTATATAATGAATGCAGTGCAGTGTATGTATGAATGCAGTGTGTGTATGTGTGAGTGCAGTGTGTGTATGTGTGAGTGCAGTGGGTGTGTGTGTGCAGAGCATTGGTGGGGGGTTGGGCATTTTATTAATTATTATTTAATTATTATCTTAATATTTTTTTTTGTTATTTTTTTTTAGGTAATTATTTTTTTATTTTATTATTATTTTAATATTTTTTTTTCTTATTAGTTTTATTAATATTTTTATTTTTTCGTCCCCCCTCCCTGCCTGTTAGCTGGCCAGGGAGGGGGGCTCTCACTCCCTGGTGGTCCAGTGGATGGGCTGTAGGAGGGGGGCTGTCAGGAAGCTGTAACTTACCTTCACAGCAGCTCCTGTCAGCTCCCTTCTCTCTCCTCCGTCCGTGCAGCTCCCAGGTCAGTTTCCTCTGCAACTCTCGCGGCCGCGCGGAGCGTTGCCACGGTAACCCGTGGCAACGCTCTGACCCCGCGGCTCTCGCGAGAGTTGCAGAGGAAGCCGACCTGGGAGCTGCACGGACGGAGGAGAGAGAAGGGAGCTGACAGGAGCTGCTGTGAAGGTAAGTTACAGCTCTGCCAGCCCCCCTCTCCCCCCAGTCTGTATTATGGCAATGAAAATTGCCATAATACAGACACTCACTCGAGTATAAGACGAGTGGGAGTTTTTCAGCACAAAAAATGTGCTGAAAAACTCGTCTTATACTCGAGTATATACGGTACATCTCATAGGTATCTGAATTTTTGTTTTAGTTCTTTATTTAAAATGCAGTGCAATACATAAGTTATACGGGTCATAAGGCACAGCACCAGCATTTTATAATAAAGAGAAAAAAATGTGACCCCACACAAAGAGACAGAAAAAAAATAATGTAATGTATTTAATTATGATTTTTTTCATTGGAATTATATCTAAAAACAGTTTGCATAAACTGCAGATCTCTTGTCTGCTGCCTTTGCAAGCCCTCCTCTTCTAAATCACCCAGACTTTCTGTGGCTGTCCAATCACAGACTTCCCAATGCAGTTCAATGAGACGGTATTGCAAAGCAGGTGCTTGGGGCAGTTGCTGCCTCTTTAGTTAAGTACAAATAAGCAAACTGAACAAGGACGTAACAGGACCTGTTGTCTGCTTATATAGCCAGGGGGGTGTAACCAGTAATTTATAATTATTTCTATAAGTATTAGTATAATTTCTATTGAAACCTGCACTTTTTAGAAGATGGAAAAAAAAGTGGACACACCCTTCACACATAAAGCTTTTCAGAAAACATGCCTTCTAAACATACATGATTTATTTCTGAGTTAAATAGCAAAAAAAAACTACAATATTATCAAAGTTCTTTTTGGGGTGGGAGGGGTTTGGAGTGGTGTACAACAGAGAAAATAATTTTTCCAATGCTTTTCAGTCCAGCAATCAATATATTTTCTCAATGGTAAGATTGCAGAAGAAATACTTCAAACACGTTTAAGAGTAAACTGAATCTGCCAATTTATGATATTTTGACGGACTTCCAGGTACAACGTGTTTGTTCTGAAGCAGACGCAGTCAATAATGCAGCCTTCAAACTCCCCAGACTGTACCTGACAACACGCAGACTGAAGGAATACAGACATAAAAAGATATATTTAAAGTATTGAAAACAGTCTACATAAATACACATGTCAAGAACAGATTATTTTATTTACCTTCTTTTGTACATTTATAGGGAGGTTGTCTCCTTACAGATTTTTTACCGTTATATTTACTTATCCCCAATATTTAACAAATATGAATTTGAGTGAGGTGTGAAATAAATAAAACCTGTATTCAAACACTTCTTTATCCTGCAACAAGTGTAATTTTCAGAGGCACGATGGTTCCGCTTTAAAGAGCCATTCTGAGCCTCATTACCATTGCTGCTTATTATAGTGGTTTTGGTGTATTAAGTCTTTGGGTACCATCCCTAGTGCACCCATGTTTCTGTGTACCTATATCTGAGCTGAATGACAAAGAAAGAAAAACAAGCTCTGTGCACCTACCCTACAGTTTGCTGAATATCATTACTGTGCAGTTTTTTTTTTTTTTTAAGGGGTGGAGATAGTTAGAGCACAAAGATCATTGTATCAAAACCCGAGTTGTATTTAAAGTGTCTCAGACAAAGAGAAAATAGTGACATAAACTCCTGTAAAAAAAAATAATAGAATCCATATATATTCTCTGAAGTTCATACAATTGAAAAAAATATTTTAAAAAATCACCTTAAACTTCTGTTTTAGTTATTTTTCATGTTATGCTGTTTTATTTTCAAATTTATATTAAAGATTTAACAAATGACACCAGTAATCCTGTAGAGCACTGTAATAAACGTTTAACTCGCAAGTTGGAATAAACTTGGAATTAATAATAACATTAATAACTAAAAATAATAACTTAAAATAATAACTTAAACACAGAGTGTAAAGTCAGAGTCCACACTCCTTGCTTTCGGCAATTCAATAATATTTATTAAGAGAGGCTAATTAAACAAATAAACAATACATATACATTTGAAATAGGTTAGTATATGTTGCTACGAAAACTAATCATTGACTGAATGGAAAGTAGGCTAAACTAACATAGTATAACAGACATAGACACTTGATACAGTTACCACTCCATCGATCAGCAGCTGATAGTAAGAGAGAGAGGGTTTGTATAGTGGGGAGAGGGGAGAGAGAGAGAGATAAAGTGAAGAGAGGTAATCCAAAGAGAGGTAATTCAAAAGAGACAGAAAACTTGCCATTCACAGGGCTTTAAACAGGTTAGCCCCTCCTTCTGCTGGACACACCTCCCTTAGTCAATCCCTTAGGATGTAACAGAACCAGAGTGCCTCCTGGGGAGGGGGATTGCATTGGAAGGGAATGGAGGAGGAGTTTATCAACAACCCAACTGATTTTGCCTGGTGAAAGGCCATGTGCTTCACAGAGGACTCCATTATTGCCTAAGGGTAGAATGGGGGCTTGAAACCCTGTATTAGAACACAATAACACTTCATTGGCATACAGTTTGGCTGTTAATCACATCCCCCCACTTATTACAAGCACACATTAAATATTGTTTCATTTCTCCTCCTCCGCATATGTTTTCTTTACACTGATTTCCATGTGCAATGGACAAAGCTTATCGCAATCACCAGGGTTTACCAGGGAGCTAAGATGGAGATGTTCACTTGCAAGATAAGGAGGTGTGCATTTGTACAAAGAATTGTACACTTAGTCACTAACACTGGCCAAATTTGGCTTTGAAATTATTTTTTTGCATTTTTCACACAGAAACCCATATTAACCCTAACTTTGGCTAAGTGGCTATTAAAAAAGACTGGACATACCCCATTTGCAATACCTTGGGTTGTCTACTATTGCAAATTGTATGCCATCATGGGGGTAATTCTCATTCCTGGGCTACCATACAGTCTCAAAGGCAACGTAACCAATCTGGCGAATTTCAATTTAAAAAACAGAAAAATGTAAAATGTTATATTTGACCCTGTAACTTGCCAAAACACCATAAAACCTGTACATAGGGGGTACTGTTTTACACGTGAGACATCGCTGAATACAAATATGTTAATTACATTGCAGTAAAGGCTAACAGTATTTTGACATTTACCGTTAAAATGTCATGCATAACTAAAAAAAAGTTTCTTAATTTCTCCCATTTTTTTTATATTTTATTCATATTAAATTATGTTTCATAGCTAAATATTTGATGTTTAAAGAAAGCCCTATATATCCCGAATAAAGTGATATATAATGACTGTGGGTGCACTTACCGTATATACTCGAGTATAAGACGAGTTTCTCAGCTCGTCTTATACTCGAGTCAGTTGTCTGTATTATGGCAATTTTCATTGCCATAATACAGACAAGGACCGGGGGCTGTCAGGAAGCTGTAACTTACCTTCACCGCAGCTCCCTTCTCTCTCCTCCGTCCGTGCAGCTCCCAGGTCAGCTTCCTCTGCAACTCTCGCGAGAGCCGCGGGGTCAGAGCGTTGCCACGGGTTACCGTGGCAACGCTCCGCGCGGCCGCGAGAGTTGCAGAGGAAGCTGACCTGGGAGCTGCACGGACGGAGGAGAGAGAAGGGAGCTGACAGGAGCTGCGGTGAAGGTAAGTTACAGCTTCCTGACAGCCCCCCTCCTACAGCCCATCCACTGGACCACCAGGGAGTGAGAGCCCCCCTCCCTGGCCAGCTAACAAGCAGGGAGGGGGGACGAAAAAATAAATAATAATAATAAAAAATAAAATAATAATAAAAAAATAATAACATTAAAAAATATATATATTACAATAATAATTAAATAATAGTAATTAATAAAATGCCCACCTCCACCAATGCTCTGCACTCACACACACACACACACACACACACACTCTGCACTCACACACACTGCATTCATACACACACTGCACTGCATTCATTATATACACACACTGCATTCATACACACACTGCATTCACACTGCACTCATACACACACTGCACTGCATTCATTATATACACACACTGCATTCATACACACACTGCATACACACTGGATTCATACACACACTGCATACACACTGCATTCATACATACACACACTGCATTCACACTGCACTCATACACACACTGCACTCATAAACACACACTGCACTGCATTCATTATATACACACTGCATACACACTGCACTCATACACACACACTGCACTCATACACACACACTGCACTCATATACACACACTGCACTCCATTCATTATATACACACTGCATTCATACACACACTGCACTCATTATATACACACTGCACTCATACACACACTGCACTGCATTCATTATACACACACTGCACTCATATACACGCACTGCACTCCATTCATTATATACACACACTGCATACACACACAGCATTCATATACACACTGCATTCATTATATACACACACTGTAAATAAATATTCAGTTAATATAACTTTTAGGATCTAATTTTATTTAGAAATTTACCAGTAGCGGCTGCATTTTCCACCCTAGTCTTATACTCGAGTCAATAAGTTTTCCCAGTTTTTTGGGGTAAAATTAGGGGCCTCGGCTTATATTCGGGTCGGCTTATACTCGAGTGTATACGGTAATATGAAAGAGGTGAATTGCAGTTGAACAGACATATATAGTCAAATTCCAAGTTGTGTTAATGTTTTATTTTGATCAAAACGTGTACATTTGTCTCAGTCCTTGAGGGGTTAATATGTTAGGAGAAAATTAAATTAGAAATCTCCGTTTGTAATTAATGATGTAAAGTCTGGAAATTTGGAAGCTAAATGACTCTGACTTTAAAGTGCAAAAAATAAGGCACCCAGTTAAGCAGACTCTTTCATGCCGTAATTATAATGGATATTGTGTCAATTTTTCCTAGTGTTGTAAATTGAGCAGTTTAACATCAAACATTATTTTGTACTCTGAAAATATTTTTGTCTCAGCAGTTGCAGACTATACTTGTACTGAGAAAAAAAGTAAGTCTGCAGAATTTCTCAGATCGATTGCTGAAATGCATATCTCCCAACACGGATCCGAGACATGCCGGTGGGTGGGCCAGGAGGAGGTAGTAGAAGGGGAAGACCAGTGAGTCACCAAAAACAAGGCCGTGCCAGTCTGTCATGCGTGCATAGCGGGCTGACTGACATTGTTAGACTGGCCCCATTCAGGACTGCCCCTGTTCAGAGTGCTGCTGAGGCTTCCCGCACACAGCCTGAGTGCTCTGGTATTATCTAGCGCAGCACAAGCATGTCTAATGATGCACTCACACGGTGCTGATTAGCTATATTCCTTGGTGTCCCTCATATGCGGTCATCAGGGAGCATACCTAGGAAAGAAGGACAGGGGCCTACATTTAGGATGGTCCAGCTAAACCTTGGACAGTTGCAAGGTATAACAATATGTTTTTTAGTATTTGAATTCAATATAAATATATATATATATATATATATATTAATGGTGACCATATTACAGATTGGCTTCAAAATAAGTTATTTAGTTATTTAGTTATATACCTAAGGACCAGGGGGAAGATATAATATTATTTCAGATTCTGTTGATCATTGTGACAATAGTGCATAAAATATAACATTTAGAGCAGCAAAACAATAGTTTTTAATTATATTTGTGCGGTTCCCTGTATGGGATCGCTCTACAGTCATTTATGCAAATCAGCTGTTACATTACAGATTAGAATATATAATTTTACCATTTCACGTCTGCCTACATTCTACAAGATGCTGCCTTGATGTAAAAGGTTACTTTTTATGCTCTAAGCATCTCACCTAAGCACTAATTAGGAGACAGATTTTGCTAATAACACTACAATTATATTTTCACCCCATCATCAAATGCAGTGTTTAAAAAGCAATACAAATGTGTTTTTATTCCCCCCATCCTCTGTACAAATGATTTTAAGATTTCACACAATAAAGCAGTCATGGCACCAGTCAAGCTAATTAGGAGTAAATTAGTTAGGATATGATGTGACCCGTACAGAAGAGAAAGCTTCACACTCTAACCTTTTGTGCAGCATTCAAGGGCCCATATTTGATAAGCATTCAAACAGTTAAGTATGTGAAAGCCGTGTAATCCTTTTGGCATGTAAGGAATAGCTGTTCCTTTTCATTTGGTGCAGGAAAGTATCCTACTGACAAAACAGTTTCAAGTCAAATATCCTCAGTGTTTCAGAGTTGGCCAAAAAGTGTGGGATTAAAACCCAGCTACAAAACACGCAATTCAGCTCAGCCTTCCTTCTTTTGTAGCTATTTTGTTTAGCCACAAAAGCTTTTAGCAGGCTTTCAGTGACTCTGCTTTCAGTGTTCTTGTTTTAACGTATGGCCTGTTGGCCATTCACAAGACAATGAACTTTATTTTTAGATTTGTAGAGGATCAGTTTAAAGGGCTATTGCCATTAAAGAAAATCTTTGGTCAGTGGGCGTGTGTACGGTGCGTGTGTGTTTGTTTGTGAATGTATACAGTATTTATATTTATTGTTAAATTTTCCCCTTTATAATATTATAAAACAGAGAATATGTTGGCACTATGTAAATGATAAAAATAATAAGATGGGAAAATAATCTAAGGGGTTCTGGAAACACCATAATAAACCATAGAATTAATGTGTTTTTTTTTATATTACTTGATATTTTTAGGTTAGTGTTAGTATTAGTTTAAGTATTAAAGGATCACTATAGGGTCAGGAACACAAACATGTATTCCTGACCCTATAGTGTTAAAACCACCATCTAGCCCTCCTCGGCCCCTCATGCCTCCTTAACTATAGTAGAAATCTTACTGTATTCAAGCCTGAATCGGTAATTCTGCATGATGTTAGATTCAGAAAAACAAGCAGTCTGCTGACATCATCAGAAGTGGTAGCCTGATCCAATCAGAATGCTTCCCCATAGGATTGACTGAGACTGACAAAGAGGCAGATCAGGGGCAGAGCCAGCACAATTCAAACACAGGCCTGGCCAATCAGCATCTCCTCATAGAGATGAATTGAATCAATGAATCTCTATGAGGAAACTTCAGTGTCTGCATGCAGAGGGAGGAGACACTGAATGTTTGGATGCATTTTAGGCAGCCATGACCCAGGAAGGATCTCTAACAGCCATATGAGGAGTGGCCAATGAAGTTATTATCACTGGGCTGTAATGTTAACACTGCATTTCCTCTGAAAAGACAGTGTTTACAGCAAAAAGCCTGAAGGTAATGATTTTACTCACCAGAACAAATGGGGAGAAAAAAGTCTTTCACTGAGTTGAGTGAGGCCTGAATAACAGAGAATAGGATTGAACAGTTATATGGAGGTATTTACAACTGGGGAGGAGAAAAGGGGGGGGGGAGAGGGGTAGAGTATCCATGTGTTCTATACTATTGAAAGGTTTAGCAACCAAATTCTATCACCCAAAATATTAATAACTGTCTACATGAAATATTGGTCAGAAACATTAAATGACTATAGTACATCCTGCATGCACAGAATATTACAAACTACAAGTAAAATGGTTACAAATCTATAGTAATACATGAGAATGTTAGCAATCCAGGAATACAGGAGGTGGAGTATCTTCCAGCTTTAGTCAGTACCTGAGAGTGGTAGGTGTTTCACTGCAGGATGGAAAATGCAGTCTTTCACTGAGTTGAGTGAGGCCTGAGAGTGGTAGGTGTTTCACTGCAGGATGGAAAATGCAGTCTTTCACTGAGTTGAGTGAGGCCTGAGAGTGGTAGGTGTTTCACTGCAGGATGGAAAATGCAGTCTTTCACTGAGTTCAGTGAGGCCTGAGAGTGGTAGGTGTTTCACTGCAGGATGGAAAATGCAGTCTTTCACTGAGTTGAGTGAGGCCTGAGAGTGGTAGGTGTTTCACTGCAGGATGGAAAATGCAGTCTTTCACTGAGTTGAATGAGGCCTGAGAGTGGTCTCATGCTGTTCCTCATGAATTAATTAATTAACATGTACTAATTATACATCTCCATATTCCATAAAGACCAGGCCAGACTTTTTAACGTCTTGGTGATTCGAATCAAGTATACTGTAAACACGTATGGATGAATGAAAGCAATTTTTCTAAAACTAGTAGCCAAGATGTTTACAAACCCCTGCAGTGCAGAGCTCCGCTATCACCGTATCACTGTTCTGAAACAGTGCTGGGATGATTACTGCTTACATTGTATCTGCAAAGATTCAGCAGTTTTAGGAAAGAATAGCTTATCTCATTCCGTGCACTATTTATTGTTGGCTCTCTTTGATTAAATAATATAAAGTACAGGTTACGCTGATGTGACTGGAAAGGACTTTCCATTTAAAAATAATACGAGAGAAAGCACGCTGCGAAGATCAGCCCTGCCAGCATGCGTAACTATTTTAGGCCGTGAATTAAATATGCTGATGGTTGCGAACAGTCAAGCAATCCGCGGCAGAAAGACAATAAGATTGCTGTAACATGTGCCATTACCCCAATGCTCAGCTTTCTTTCCTCAGCACTTAAATAACATTCATTATCTCAAATGAAAACACATATCTAGTCACCTTCGAGGTAAGAGTCAGACAGCCAATTATAGCCCTTAAGCATAAAGATTGATGGGAACACAAGACCGGGATGATAGTCTTCTCGCCATTATTAGCAAGGGACTGAGGAGTGTTGGTTTAAAAAATTATGTGACTGAAAAAGGAAGAATTTTTCGATGAATTTATTTTTACTAGTTCTCTTTTGTACCTTGGTTTGTATGGTAATGTTCAATTATTGTGCACGAAAATATCCATATGAGAGTGTAGCATATATTAAGGGACTTTAATGACATCAAGAGGTTCTGGAGATATCATGACATGTTTCTGAATGTTTGCAGAACATTAACATGGCATTCATTTTGCATGATGCAGACATAATTTTAAATTTAACATTTTTAATTCAGGGCTATGGTTTCGGCAGAGGCAGGGTTATGCTCGGGGAAACACTGGGTCCTGGCATTCATGTTTTAATTTTGTGACCGATCAATGTATAGCAGACATCCAGTGTCCATTCACACAGAATTAAAAAAAATGTAAACCGGTGTGATTTAATTTGTATAATTCAGTTTTAAATTGTAAATGGAATGTAATAATTTAAAATAGCACCTCCATATTTGCAGATGGTGCACAAATGGAATGCATAAAAGAAAAACAAAAAATAAGGAGGAATAAATATGAATCTAGTTGAAGAGATTCTAGTTCAATATTGAATTGTCTATTATAATAAATAACTATATCTAAATTTCCTCTGTCATTACTTACCCCCTTCAAAATCGAGTATGTTTTTTATTTAATGTATTTTGCAGTATAAAATCTAGTCAATAAAGCCTTACTCACCCTCATTTATGTTTTAGTTTTGATTACCTACCTGTAGAGGAACAAATATCTCTGCCAGTAGTCACTATATAATGAGTGTAAAGTTGCACAGTACAGGAAGTGTAAGTGGGTAATAGCATTCTTACAGTCAGGAGGGTGTAGAAATGAATGAACTCTACCATCTCACTGGCAGCATTGCATTAGAAGTCCAGAGATTGATAGAAAGTGCTATGACATTTTTAAATACCTTTATTTTAGAAATATGATTTAACTGTATTTACTGTATGTGGGCATTATGCTCAAATCCAGACGTCCTTTTCACTTTCTGTTGTAATGTTTAGTAAACTGCACTACTAGTAATACCTCTAGGGTCCTTGCAAATACATATGCACAATGTTTTTGACCATTTTTATTTATACATTTTTTCACCCCTGCTGTTTGTGACAAAAAAAATATTTTTGCTTTTATACGAACGTTTCAGACCATGTGTAAAATATTGCAAGATAAAGGACACTGTAAAAATATTTTCATTTCCCAAATATTTTTCATTTTCACAACAATATATACACAAAATTGCTGTGTTATGATATGTTTATATGCAAGCTATGCACCCCTTGCTTCAAATAAATGGTATGCTAATATTTTCAAATAAAAAATGCTTGGTAGTTAAGGAGTTAATTTGTATAAAGCTGGTTATGTGCCCTATAAAATATAGAGCTATCTGAAAGTTACAAAACTCTGTGTACGCGGCAGTTTGGGTTTTTAGAAAGAACAGAAATGGTTGGCTTGGTGTTTAACAACATAATTCAGGGGTCAGGAGGTATATCGATCTGACAGGCAGTGGAGCAAGTTAGAAAATGCTTTATGCCAAAGCTGCTGGTTTGGGACACATTCCTAACATAAGTGATTGTTCCTTGGCCCCTTAATCAGGAAGACCGATATATGGAAAAGCTTTGCAGGGACTAAGTGGCATTTTGACAAGGCCTTGTGTGTCTTTTCTTTAAGGAAGGAGCTCAAAGTGAGATGTGTGAAATTGGAGATATTAGCCCAGTTTTTTAAATGGCCAGTTTCAACACCATCGGAAAGTTCTTAGGACACCATTATTTTTACTCCCTCCCCCATATTAAACTAATATGTATGTGTGCTTGTGAAAATTAAAATGGACGGCAAAAATCTGCACAACTGTATTCCAGCTGTATCCAGGAACTGAGTGCTTCCATCTTGGCTCAATGTCCGTCAATGTTACAAGCTCTGCCCTAGTCTTCCAGTGAACCCGTTAAATGTAGAAACATAAACAATTAGGGCTATTTACTGTAGTGAGAATTCAAGGTAAATTGAAAGCCTATTTCAAATTCAAGGTCATAATAGCAATACTGCAATATTTCTCTAAGCCAGATATGCTTCCATTCGACTACTTTGGCCTTACATTTGAAATTTACTTTGATTCAGTTTAAAGTCTCACTTGAGGAAATAACCCTGAATGTTTCTATATTTCAGTGAGGATATTATTTGATTTGTTTTCAAATGGATTCTAAATACTCGCGTAAAGGAAAGAGGAGGATCCCATGACTTAAGTGATTTATTTACTTTGTTTTCCAGAAAGAGTTACCATTTACAATATGTCCTGCTTCTTTTAAAGAAAATTATCCACATTAATTTAAACGTGAATCCAAATGTGTTGACCTTGAACAACGGAGGAAACAGTTTGTGTATTCTTATTTTTATTTATTTATTTTTTATTTATTTTTTAAATAAAAGTTCACGTTTCTGTGAAATCTCACACACCAGAGGTGGTACTCAAATGGCAGAACATTAAATGCTGCAAAAGGCAGAGTGGGAGTTGATATAGAACAAAGCTGCAGTAACAATCCTTTTTAATCACTGCTGGAGTGTTTGTCAGCTTGTTACATTTAAAACCGTTGTCATTAGCCTATGTGAATTTTAACCCCTTCAGGACCGGACTGTTTTGGCCATGTTGTGCGTTAAGGACCACAGCTGTTTTAACACTTTTGTGGTGTTTGTCTTTAGCTGTAATTTACCTCTTTTTTACTGTTCCCATACAAGTTATATATTGGTTTTTGTTTTTTTTCAGAACAAGAAGGGCTTTCTTTACATTCCATTATTTGTATCATGTCGTATAATTTACTTTAAAAAAATAATAAAACATGGTAAAAAATTAAAAAATGTTTTTTACTTTTACTTGAAAAATATTTTACTTATCTACAAAAGCTAATGAGGAAAACTGCTAAATAGATTCAATTTTTTTCCCTGAGTTTAAAAACACCCAGTGTTTACATGCCTTTTTGCTTTTTTTTTTTTTTTGCAAGTTATAGGGCTATAAGTACAAGTGGTAAAATAGAAAATAATTCCCAAAAGCTACCTTACTAGAAGATAGCCAATAGGAGAAGGACCCAGTCCAATCTCAACCGTAAGTATAAAAATAAGAAAAAAAACTAAAACTTTATTATAGTCTATTAAAAACATAGCATACTAAAAGACTAATGATTAGCCTCATAAGGTAAAGATGCTAGCAAAAAGGACGGTATGCTAAACAATGCACACCTCACCAGATTAGTGGAGAACCCAAGGGAATAACAGCAATAGAGAAATGGGGGGGTCATAATGGGCACAAAGTATGCGGTATCCCAAAAATGGGAAATAAGATATAAGGCCCCAAAATACGTAAAGGGATACATACAGCAATTCTAAAGCCTACTAGTAGAAACCTCTTCCCAAAACAAGAAAATCCCAGAAGGCAACCATCTCTCTAACCCTATGTCTCCTATATAACACCTTCGTGGGTGTTTTAATCTAGTAACTCAACCTAAATATTTGTTGCCCCAGGTGAAAAAGATACTAAATCATCATAGGTGGGAAGTACTCATAGAGTGCTAAAAATAAAATAACCCCACGCGCGTTTCGGCGTGACCGCACGCCGTCCTCAGGGGTATCGCAAATGAGACTATCCCAGCGGTATAATATATACCCATTATGTATTGCATTCACCTGTGTGCCAGCCAATAGCTGCGTTTTGCTGTACCGGTCGTCCTACCAATAGTATTGTGGGGGCGTGGTATTGAACTCCACGATCCCTGCCCATAGAGCATAATAGTGAACGCCCGGAGTGGAATGATATAACCGGGCGGTCTTAGCTCCAGGTAGGTTAACCCTTAGTGTTCCAGGCTGCAAAATGACTCAAACGGGGTCACTATATGAATAATCACTACCAATATCAGGCATAGTGTTCCCAATACTATATAGGATCCCAAAGGAAAGAGTTAATTACATCTGGCGCATATATTTGTCTTGCAAGAAAAAAAAAAACACTATGTTAACTCATGCTTATCCAGATTATGACCACTAAAAGCAAGTCAGTGATTAGATAGTCAGCTAGCAAACATGCATCAAGGAAAAATCTAAAAGACCATATCATATCCCAATACTATGTTACAACTATAATGTATCGAAAATGCGACACATAATGTTGCCATTCACCTGTAGATGAGTACTCAACTTTACAATGTATACTCACACATACAGATGATAACCATAGGGAAATTTATTAGTGTATTTATTTAGACTATAGTTCAGGCTATATATGTAGTATATGCCTATGCGTCCATAGTTTGTCATTATAGGGTCAAATAGACATTAATACCAAGTGCGCCTAAAACGCAGCAAATACAGACATAAAACAGTTAATGTATACACAAGGTATTATGGAAGGGAGTAGATAAATATATATATCACAGGCCAAATATCTAATGGGTATAGGACCGAGGGATAAAAAAATGACTAATAAAGAATTATATACATATGTACAAACTTATCAAGAGATACCATTTTGCAATCAGTACTATATCGGTAAATTAGATGAACGGAGAATAAGAGAAGCCTTCATTCAGCCCAAGTGGAGACAAAGTTTTAAGACGGTAAATCCAAAAGGTCTCCCTTTGTCTTAATCTTAAATCCCAATTCCCTTTTCTCGGTGGTTGTGATATGTGTTCAAGACCCATAAAGCGGATACCTGCTGAAAATTGATTAAGATGTAAATGTAAATGTCTTGAGACAGGTGTCTCCAAATGTTTCCTGACTGAATTTACATGTTCTCGTATCCTAAGTCTAAATTGACGGAAGGTCTTGCCCACATATTTAAGTCCACAGGAGCATGTCAATAAATAAATTACTTGGTAATTTATTTATTGACTTGCTCCTGTGGACTTAAATATGTGGGCAAGACCTTCCGTCAATTTAGACTTGGGATACGAGAACATATCTATCTATCTATCTATCTATCTAAGATTGTTATCACAGCATTACTCTGTCAAATATATAAATGAGGATCTACTGCATTGCCACACTTTAGATACCCTGCCCAAATTTATAGCCTTTCACTTGTATATACTTTGAACAAAAAACATTTAGTATCAAAATATACAAAAGGCCAAAACAGTTTTGTCTTGTCGATGCAGTACCCATCAGTTACCAATATGACACACATCACATCCAACATACACATGGCACCACATGACATAGAGCTGTGACAAAGCAGCCATCACATACAGCACCAAATGGCACTGGTATAGCTAACATCACTCACATTACACTATAACCACATCCAACACCCACATCACAGTATGGTTACATTGTTACCCACAGTTTTCCTAACATGCATACAATATAGGGTACTGCTGGGGCCAAAATATACAACATACAAAATATACAATCCAGCACACTCGCTTATTCACTAAACAATACTTTAAAATCTCACAGATTGTAATCGCTTTATTTAAAAACACCTCACCTAGGCAAAAAATAATGGGGGTTTAGTTACATTATATAATCATATAATGCATAAGCCTGCCACAGCGTCAATGTACCCCATTCTTGGCAGGTCCTGTGTGTGTGTGTGTGTGTGTGTGTGTGTGTGTGTGTGTGTGTGTGTGTGTCTCAAAGAGAAAATGTACCTAATGTTACTCCCTTTTCTTTTTCATTTTTTTCTCATTGGGAGTGCAATATTTGGCCTTATTTATTTATTTATTTATTGTTAATTGCGGTTATCCATATGTGCACTCCCAAGGGGATATATAAGAACCGCTATATATATTCAATTGTCCTTTTTAAATTTATTTGCTGTATTGAAGTGGGAAGTAGATTAGATATTATGTATCTAAATAGACCACCATTCCTCAACCAAGTTAGTTGGAAGTTTGGAAATCTGTCTGACAGAATCAATCAACTATTAACACATTTGTGGTGATGTCGCACTTGGTAAATTCTGAAATATAACTGTACACTTTCTGCAATGCACGGTACATTTTAAAACCTGCCCTCTTCACAGCAGCTGTGGAAGATTTAGATTTAAAAAAAAAAAAAATGTTTTTTTAAATCTTAAAACATGGTTTAGGTTTCATAAAACGTTGTGCTTCACAATAAATATCAATTCTTTTTTTCCCCCTTATTATGTAGATTATTTAACAAAAAGTCTATTAGATTTTAAATCCTTATTTATCCAGTGTTCACTCCGTGTCCTATGTTTCTACAACCTAATGTTCCAAATTGTCTTTAAATGCCGAAAATCTTCTGGTTGTCAGTATTTAAACGATCAAGTAAATGAATTGTATTTTTTATAGCTCTGGCTTGTTATTATAAGTTTCCATGTAAAACATTTTATATTAATTTTTTTATTGTCAAAATAGGTTTAAATGAATGTAGATTTCATCCATTTATATAGAATGTGTTTTAAGCTTATAATGTTTAAAATTGTAATTGTTCGAAATAATGAAATTTCTGAGTTATTCTGAATTATAGTTACAGTACTACTTTTTAAGTTTGAAACCTAAAACAAAGTTGGCAAACATGAAATGTTTATAGTAAACCCTAAGGAATTGTAAAAAAGTCTTAAAATTGGAACTGCCACTTCTCTGGAAAATTATACCATCGAATAAATCATAGAAAATCATCTGTAATTTGTGTTACTTGTGTGTTACTTTTTTTTTAATTTACACTTAGTAAAGGGACACTATAATCACCAGAACTACAGCTTAATGTAGATGTTCTGGTGAGTACAGTCAGTCCCTGCAGGCTTTGTGAGGTAAACACTGACTTTTCAGCTACCTCCAATCGGTGTTCCTCAGAATACTTCTAAAGGTGCTTCCTGTGGCATGGACATTCAGTGTCTCCACCCTCTGCATGGAGACACTGAACCTTCCTCATGGAGATGCATTGATTCAATGCATATCTACTAGAAGATGCTGATATTTGTCTCCACCCCCGGCCTGTCTACATGGCTGAGATCATCAGAATTGGCAATCTCAGCCAATCCAAAAAGCTAGCACCAGCAGAGTTGGGGGAGGGGGGCAGGGTGCTTGATAGTGTTTTAAACACTATAGTGTCAGGAATACATGTTTTTGTTTCTGACTGTATAGTGTTCCTTTAACAATGTATTAAAATACATTACAATCCAGTTCATTCGTGGCACAGCAAAGACAAACGTTGCTAATGAGGAGGAGGAGGAGGAGGAGGAGGAGGAGGAGGAGGAGGAATAGAACCACTGTTTCCTTCCTTGTTTTCTCTACGCTGATGACATATGCAAAGGACATACTTTTATAACAATGATCGACAAGAAGCTAAAACTGAGGCACAGGTTGCAGGTTTTAATTTCTACATATAATTACATTTTTCACATTTCTCACAAATATATACTTTTTAAATATAAGGGTTACGTAAGCATAGTATTAAAAATGTCGGGAAGTAACAGATTGTTTTCGCTACGCCTTTTTTGAAATTTTAGTTCTAGGAAACATTTTTTTATTTTTTCATTAAATATGTCAATATTTTTAAACATGGTTTTACATCAGAGAAAGTTTGAAATTATGACATTTATGTGTAAAAATATTGATAGAATAACAGATATTATGACGTCTTTCTACTTTTCATTTTACTGTTTATTCAACTACATATTTACATTCATTCCTGAAGTTACCAGCATGTTAATAATTAGGTATATATTTTGTGATATTGTAAGATTTTAGCAGTGAAGTGGAAGCTTACCCATTAAATATTTCTGGCAGAAGCAGCATGAGGTTCTATTAACCTTTAGATTACATATGAACTGAACAGTTGGCAACAAAAATCATTTTTAACATCAGCATGTAATGTGCGCATATCTTAGAAAGGAAGTCATGAATGCAATGATTTTATTGTGCTCCACCAAATAAATATACCACTGTGTCCCTTTCACAATCCACATCTTTGAACTTTACTTTGATGGCAAAGACATTTAAGGCATGTCTGTCGGTTTCGAAAAGACAACTGAAATAGACAGATCCGGTGTGGGACCAGTGGCTGCGTAATGCAGGGGAGGGGAGTTTTACTTACCCCCAACTGCTGTCCCTCCTAGCCACCATGTTCATGATGCTGGTATATTTGGCTCCAAACGCTTCAGCTGCCAGGAGCCACATCAGTGCTGTACTCTCGCACATGCTAGAGAGTACAATAATAAGACCGTGGGATAGACTAAGTCTGAATCTTACAGTTATCATTTGTGATGGCTGCTGCCTGGGTTTCCTGTACCCTAAGACAAGGTAGTCCCTATTTTGTTTTATGGTATCTCTTATTTGTGTTGGAATTTTAGTGAGATTCCACGCTGCCTTAATCAGTATTTCATAAAGATTAATCTGTATGAAATACTGAAAAGAAACCGTTCCGCTTTATGATCGGGAGGTTCTTCAGGTAATATCTGCAAGCTTCTTACCAGTACCTGGCTTGCTGTTCTTCCCGTACCACTGGGCGTCTTTTAAGCTTCCTTGTGTTATGGATTTAGGATGGCTTGGATAAGGATTAAGCTACCTGAAAGGGTCAGATTGCAGCTCTTCCACCATAAGCTGTTTTTTTGCCCAGATTTCTAGACATTTGTGCAGGCTCTGGTATGGTGACTTCTTGGAGTCTGAACCTGGTGCTCAAAGTGCTGTCGTTGGTATCCTGAAGGTGTTGTTTATTAAAGTGAACCTATTGTGAAAAAAATCAAGTACCTTTAATCACTCCCATATATTATTATTAGTAGTAGTATTTTTAGCATTTATATAGCACCAACTTATTCTGCTATGCGGAATCAATACATCTGCTAGCATAATGTATAGACAAAATCTTATGCCTTAATCTTAAGAGCATAAGTTGTTTGCGGCATGACAGGTGCCCTTTAAGGCATTTTCCCCAGCTAAGTCGGTTTCTTAACTTTTAACTCTTGCAAACTCCCTCTATTGTTCTTATTATATTCATGAAGTCCTGAGGATTATTAATTTCTGCCAAAAATGATCTCCATGAATATTAACCAAGATGTTGTTAACTACTTTGTCTTTTTTACATGTGTCTGACAAGGAGAGATTGTTGCATATTTGGATGTTTTTTGTGCCTTCAAGTATTGTGTTGAGGCTCTTAAGGATATCTTCTGTGTTTGTTCATTTTTCCAGACCTTGTAGAAGGCAAAAGGCTTTGAATATCACTCTCTCTATTTGGCTCAAATCCATGAGACTTTTGTCCTGGCTAAGAAGCCTCCCCCAGACAAAATCACTGCTCATTCTACTTTGATGGTGCCTGGCTAGCTTTATAGGGCTGTCTCAATCAGGCTTCTATGGGCCAACTCTGCAAGGTAGCTATTAAGTAACCCTTGCATAAATTTTCCAAATGATATCATTTTGATATTTTTGTGGCCGTTGATGCTGCTTTTGGCAGGAAGGTGCTCCAGGCAGTTGTTCCCATTTTTTTAGATGGTTTTGTACCTTGTTCTGCTTATACAATCTCATATCTCACGACTCATGAGCTGTCACTATTCAATAAAGGAGAACAAAATGTGTGCCTTACATGACAAATTTAATTTCCTTCTGCATGGTAAGAACCAACAAGGACATGCCCTTCCTGTTATCAAACATTGCATTATGGGTGTTTCTACCTCCTCCTGATTGGAAGGACTTTGTCCCATATGTCAGTCGTGTGGGCTGTCACTATCTGAAAGGAAATTAATTTGTCAGGCAAGACACATTTTTTTGATTACCGTATATACTCGAGTATAAGCCGACCCGAATATAAGCCGAGGCCCCTAATTTTACCCCATAAAACTGGGAAAACTTATTGACTCGAGTATAAGACTAGGGTGGGAAATGCAGCAGCTACTGGTAAATTTCTAAATAAAATTAGATCCTAAAAAAATTATATTAATTGAATATTTATTTACAGTGTGTGCATATAATGAATGCAGTGTGTGTGTGTATGAGTGCAGTGTGTGTGTATGAGTGCAGTGTGTGTATATGTGTGCAGTGTGTGTGTGTATGACACTTACCGCTCCTGTCAGCTCCCTTCTCCTCCGCGCTGGTCCGGTCAGCTCCCTCTGCAAGTCCCAGTGTAAGTCTCGCGCCCGCGCTATGACCCTGCGGCTCTCGCGAGACTTACAAGGGGAGCTGACCGGCGCGGAGGAGGAGGGAGCTGCAGGAAAGGTAAGTAAACGCTTCCTGCCAGCCCCCCTCCTACACAGCCCCATTGTCTGTATTATGGCAATGTAAATTCCCATAATACAGACATTGACGTGAGTAAAAGTCGAGTTGGGGTTTTTCAGCACAAAAAAATGTGCCGAAAAACTCGGCTTATACTCGAGTATATATGGTAGTTAGATATCATTCGGCATAATATTAGATTATTTGGTTGTAAATAGAGATTGGTGACCTCTATTATCGGACAGCTCTAATTTTGAAAATTTGCTCCTTGGTTCCTCCCATACATGCCTTAATGGATGGGCATTTGAAAATATATTTTTTAATACTATCACAGACTGTGTAAGACCTGTGTCCAGCGTTCCTTCATGGAATCTAGTTCTTAATTTGTTTACTCTGATGTGTAGTTGAAAATAACTTCTCTTTTCTAATTTTCTACAATACAATTTTCTACAATATCTCTATATTTCTACCACTGCTGTGGTGTAGTACATGTTAAAGGGTTACTGGGAAGAGATGGTCATTAACTATATATATATAATATATATATAATATATATATATATATCTCCCCCAGGTCCTTCTGTAGTTTTATCCATTTGCAAAATGATAGAACATAATTAAAGGCATGTTTCAGTGTTTATTACTGCACTTGTTAACGCAGCCCACTATCAAAAGGTTATTTATTGATTTTCCCTCTAATAAACAGAGCAAAGGAGTTGAGCTAATGGTGAACTGAGGATAAAGACAAGGAGGACAGGAGTAGTTGCCAAAAGGATATGACCCCGTGTGAACCGATTAAGACAAATGCACAGGAAGAAGCCTCTTTGGAGTAGTGCAGTGCATTTTCCATCTGAAATTATTAATGAAAACGTTTAAAATTTTACAATAAAATAGGGGTTCAAAATCATTTGATTCCATGCAATACCAAGTGTATCATATAAGGTGGCAGATCATGTCAGTGCAAACTGTAGATCACACACATAAAAACACTTGCCATTACGCACTTGGTAGTCTCAGGCACACACAGTGGTAAACTCTAGATTTACCATTACGTGTGCATCTGGTGGAAAGATACTAAACTGGAAGGCAGAGCCAGAGGACTTGTCAGTGCTTAATTCCATTAGCCAATGTTAAAAGGACACTATAGTCACCAGAACAACTACAGCTTATTGAATTTGTTCTAGTGAGTGGAATCATTCCCTTCAGGCTTTTTGCTGTAAACTATGTCTTTTTAGAGAAAATGCAGTTTTACATTACAGCCTAGTGATAACTTCACTGGCCATTCCTCAGATAGCTGTTAGAGATCCTTCCTGGGTCATGGCTGCCTAAAATGAATCCATTCATTCACTGTCTCCAACCTTTGCATGCAGGCACTGAACTTTCCTCCAAGAGATTCATTGATTCAATTCATCTCTATGAGGAGATGCTGATTGGCCAGGGCTGTGTTTGAATTTTACTGGCTCTGCCCCTGATATGCCTCTTTGTCAGTGTTAGCCAATCCTATGGGGACGCATTGTGATTGGATCAGGCTACCATTTCTGCTGATGTCAGCAGTCAGTGGGAAGGTCTAAAGGAAACAGGGACATTGCATGCAGCTGCAGACTTGAATACAAGTAAGATTTTACGGTTTTAGGGAGACATGAGGGGACTAGGGTGGCTAGATGGCGATTTTAACCATAAGGGTCAGGAATACATGTTTGTGCTCCTGACCCTAAAGTGCTCCTTTAAGAGTTTGACATTGGTGGAGAGTTTGACATTGGTGATGTTTAAACTGATGTGCAATCAAAACCAGCAGCTCTACTGTGTAAATATGAAGGGGACACTTAGGGTTCTGGTATCTGAATTCACATACAATTTCTTAATCAATAAAATGCTTTAACATTTTTTAAATGTTTTTTTCCCAGATTGATTCTGCGAGATAGAATCTTTTATTTTGTTATGGACCATCTTTCTGTTAAAAGAACACTAATGCGTTAGGAATACAACCTACATTCCTAACACTTTAGTGCACCTGTTCCTAGTTATATTGGTGCCTCCCCCGTATGTGTCATAATATTAAGAAAATAATGTCTTTTACAAATGTTTCCAGCACCTAGACTCTCACGGCGCTGCTTACCTCTCTGCCTCGTGTGACGTCGTGGAGTAGGCATGGCCTGCCCCCGGTCATATAGGACTATTGAGAACCTAAGTTTCCTTATAGAGCACATGTGCACTGTTGGGCTTTTGAGAGAGTGGCCGATTTATATAACCCAGGACTCTAGCTACAGTATTTCAGAGTGACAGGTTTGATTTGCAGCAAGCTCAACAAAATCTTTTATCCTTATGAGATTTGTAAAGTGAGTGCCATTATGATGTATAATAATATTTCATCTAGCATTACGCTTCTGAGCGAAGTAAAGCATATCTGCAACTTTAGTTTTTCATAAAGATACAAAATACCGATTAAGACTGTGTTGGAATGTCACTGAAATTCCAGCGCAATCCAATGCTATCACAAGACAAATTAAGGACCACTTCGTCTTCTAGTAAAGCCTGAGGTTGACAAAAAAGTTGACAAAAGAAGGAGCTGCCCTGTCAACTTTTGTCCCAGCAGCCATCACAAGCGAGAGTACAGCAGTGGGTCGAAGAGACCTGTGACATGAAGATGGAGGCGACTACTAGGAAACCGCATGAGGAACATAAACCTCACCTACCCTGAACCCCTCAGGCACCAGGCCCACGCCTGGTCTGTCCATTTCAGGGGTCTTTGCGAAATATGAAAAAACCTTTGAAATTTACAAATCCTAGTAATTCAGCAACACATAAAGAACATAGAGAGCTGACATACTTTTGATATCTGGTGCCCAGAAGGCTGTGCAGGAACGTCCTTGATCTCCTTATGTGGTCAGTCCTCCTCCCAGAATACAGAGCAGTGTAACACTATGGTGACATACAACGGGGACTGACTGTGTATGTTATGTTAGTCAATGAGTAATAATAATTGAACGCTTATTCTTGGCTCTTGAAAGATATTGAAATAATTATGTAATGTAGCCATTATGTATTCTCTAACTATGATGATGCTCCATTAATTTCCCACCATCCATCCTCATTTTTTTTTTTTTTTTTTTTTTTTACCTTTATCTACACTTCCCATTGTTATACAAGAAAAAAGCAAGCAATATTTTTCATATTGCTTTTATAGCTCTGCAGAATTTGTTGTTGCTGAATACATGAATGATAATAATCAGATTCAACAGGCCTGGAATTTTTTATTTAAACATAACATATTAAATATAAATATATATATATATATATATATATATATCAATTTGCACAGAAAAGGAGTACGAGCGCAGAATTGATAATAATGGGAATTTCTTAGAAACATCTTGAGTTATTCACCTTGGCTGCTGAACAAGACAGCATGAGACCTTCCAGTAATGTAGGATTATATATATGACATTTAATGGAGATGAATGGGGTTTTAACAGATGTAGAATGTACATAATTTCATTGCAAACGGAAACTACTTTCTAAGTAGAGTTAACGAGTAGTAATAACATTTTGCCTATGATCTATGTTGAATATAAAAATATTGGTTATCCACAGCCATATGAATTAAAATGATTCCCAAGTAAAACTAACATTATAGGGACATGAAAAAAAGATCAGGCCTGTTTGATATATGTATTTTGTATCGTTGGTATATCTTACATGTTCTATTTTACTGATGGCTTTTTATTGTGTGATTTGACTGCTCCTTTTCTGCTAAAGAAAAATAGAAAAAAAAGACTTAGAGTTTGCAACGTCCTTGTCAATTCTCTAAAATTCCCAAAGTTGTATTTTACAGTGGTCAGTAACCCAGTGGGTGCTATAGGGAAAAGTTACTTGAGATACAAATATAGCAATAACTGCTGACATGTACATCTAGGTCGCAAAACTTTGTGACAGCATGATTCCTTTTTTAAACGGTTTAAAGGAACATTACAGATTTATGAATACAAACACATTTTCCCAACGCTATAGTTTCCGGTTACCTATCTAGAATCCTGCCCCCCCCCCCCCCCCCCCCTCCCACATTTCACCCACTGCTGCACCGGTCTCTATGATGTCATTCTCCTCCTTGGCTGATATTATCAAGATTTATGTACAGAGAAGCACTTTTTGAGACCTATTCCTGCATAAAGTGAGCCTTTTATTTATAGTGCAGTATATTATTTATTTATTATTTACCAATATTAGTACTTATGTCAATTCATTTTAAATATCTATTTTGTTGCATGACTTCTATAGCTTACAGATGTGTGCAATGTGTCCAGAATGCTTCTCTGTAAGAAGCATTTGATTGGTCACTGCCCAGCATTAATAAGAACGATAGTGCGTAGCAAAAAAGGATTGGATCAGCTTAGCTGCAGAACCTGCACGAGAAGTAGGATTTTAGGAATTTGCAATAATAATTTTCGAAAAACTATTTTTTTATTTTAACTGCCTTTTTAAAATAAATTTAAAAAATGCTTTTTTTTTGCATAGACTCTCTTTACAGGGTTAAAATTAATTAAAATCTGAGTAAGTATCTAGACCTATCTTTCATTAGAAATTTCTACTTTTGTTTTAAAGTGATTCTACAAGCACCCAGACCACTTCTCAATGAAGTGATCTGGGTGCTATGTCCCTCTATTGTTATCCCTACAACTAAAACATTGCTGTTCTGCAGAAACTTAAATGAGCACTATAGGGTCAGAACACATTTATTCCTGACCCTATAGGGTTAAAACCACTATCTAGCCACCCTGCTCCCCTCATGTCTCTCTAAATATAGCAAAATCTTACTTGTATTCAAGTTTGGAGCTGCTTACTCGTCCCTGTTTCCTTTAGACCTGCTTGCTGACATCAGCAGAAGTGGTAGCCTGATCCAATCAGAATGCTTCCCCATAGGATTGACTGAGACTGACAAAGAGGCACATCAGGGGCAGAGCCAGCACAATTCAAACACAGGCCTGGCCAATCAGCATCTCCTCATAGAGATGAATTGAATCAATGAATCTCTATGAGGAAAGTTCAGTGTCTGCATGCAAAGGTTGGAGACAGTGAATGAATGGATTCATTTTAGGCAGCCATGACCCAGGAAGGATCTCTAACAGCTATCTGAGGAGTGGCCAGTAAAGTTATCACTAGACTGTAATGTAAACACTGCATTTTCTCTGAAAAGTCAGTGTTTTCAGCAAAAAGCCTGAAGGTAATGATTCTACTCACCAGAACAAATTCAATAAGCTGTAGTTGTTCTGGTGACTATAGTGTCCCTTTAAACTCTTACATTCCTGGGTTTAAATGCACCTTTGCTGAAATAGTCTAATAAATCTCAGCTATTTCAATCAGAGGGTCTGATAGAGACCATCTGATTGGCACAGTATACATGTTGCTGTGCACGTGCACTTGCCTCTCAGTGCTTTCCTATGGGAAAGCATTGGATTGGCTGAGATCATCAACCTCGATCTCAGCCGAGGAGGTTTGCCAGCACAACAGAGATTGTTGCAGCACAGGCTGCAAGATAAGTAAAATTTGCCATTCGAACCCTCACATGCAGGAGAGGACGTTAGTACAGTAAGATAAAAACTATAGTGTTCCTTTAACTTTCAGTTACTTGAATAACACCATGTATGTTTCAACAATCCTCATGTCCCTTTTTAATATTATTTTCAAAGACTCATTCTGTTGTGTACAGAAACAGGATGTGGCTTGTTATCTCTAAATAGCTTCATATAAGAAATAGACCCAATGGCTGCAGGAAATATAATTCTGCACAGTTGATGTAAGATAAACAGTTATTGCTTAGAACGAACACTTAATACAAACATTTACAGGGTTATTTAGTCCAAATGCAGCAAAAATCATGTTAAATTACGGAATTTGCCATTTTTACGAAGGTCAAGTCTAGAATGTTCCCATGTTATTCAGTACCATCCAGTATCTTCAAAATCTGTAGTTTTTATATGGGAATTCTATATAAAATGCACGGTTTGCATTTTTATACAAACCAAATTTCAACCACATTCACTATGAATAAATCTGATAGAAAGCAAATTCACAAAACAAATTCATGTGATTTTTGTATGTTTCTTTAAAACCGCTTTCTCCCATGGAAATAACTATCAGAATTGTGAAAAAAAAATGAATGCCCAAAATGTGGACATATGTTTCCCGGTCTGTCCAAAATAATTAGAAGTTACACTTCCAAGCGACACCTGTCACCATGTTATTGTTTATTGTATTACAGAAAAATAATATCATCTCGAGATACTGAAGACATTTATGAACTGCTCAATTTTTGGTCTTGGGGTTTATCAGCACTACAGAATTTACTGGCACTATATAAATAATAAAATGATAATAATTAGCACGCCTTCAAAACCCCTCCGTGGCTTTATTTTCTTATAATACATGGTTCACCGTTTTGTGTTATTCATGTTATTATTTGATTCCCTTTAGAATTCTGTGCTTTTTCGTACGAGTGGTACATGTGAAGAGATAAGTAATTGCAGCAGTGACAAGATATCAAAACACTAAAAAAAATTGTAATAACAAAAACATCTGCCAGTTAATGAAGTTAGGTCTTGAAAATGCTTGTCATTAAAAAGAGAAAAATAAAATGATAAAATATGGCACCTTGACAAGTAACAGCGGATAGGCATTTTATTTGGTAGTACAAATTTTATTATTGAGTAAACAGAGAATGATTTCAGCTTAGTATTAAATCTTGCAGATTTATAAACATGACAGATGTATGAATTCCTGATAAATGACAATACCTGTGCTTTCATTTGTTAGCACATTTACAAATGAATAATTTTGGCAATGATCTGTCCCACATAGATAAGTAAAAATAAATGTATATTGCTCCATAATATTAGTGTTATAATGGCAGTGAAGAGTTTATTTCCTTCCTTGGATGGGGAGAGCCCATGAGTCGCAACAAACTGGATGAAGTCCCTCCCAACTGGTGTCGGTAGAAACACCCAAATTGTAACACTTTAACATTCTCCTCCCTCTCTAGCCCTTCCTGTCTAATCCTCAGTTTTGCTTCTGCCTCTCAAGTTGGAAGGTTTATTTGTAGAAGCACTGACTGCAGTAAAATTATTGAAGATATCAAGGGATATCCAGTGTTCCTACTAAGACATATATGGTTCAGGAGATGGATGAGAAGTGCTTTGTGTCGGAGATATTCCCTTAGCAGATCCATCTGCGGATCATACAGAGACAGCTATATTTCCTTGGGTTTTTAGTAGTGTGTGTGGAACTGCACTCACTCCCATAAATCTGAGCCAGGGTGCTTGCTGAGCTGGAATCAAACACCAGATTCCCAAAAAATAATAAAGTAATAGAGATCCAGGCACTCCTTGGTTCAATGTACTTTATTAGGAACCACAACAGCACAACACAACAGATGTTGTGGTTCCTAATAAAGTACCTCTCTTGAACCAAGGAGTGCCTGGACCTCTATTACTTTATTAATATTTCCTTGGGTTGACAGACATTAGCTCCACATGGGTATATCGTTTCTGAAGTAATTTAGCTGGTACCAAACAGTGTGTGGGGTTTTCTTCCCAAGCTGTTTGTTAATCCCAAAGAAGGATGGTACATACTGGCACATCCTGGACTTTACCTTCTTAGTGCCCTCATGGCTCATGCACATACAAGAAATGGTGGTATATTCTGCACACTTACTCCCAAGGTGTCAGTTGGAGAAGCATTGCTTCATCTGCACTGTCTATGCCTTCAATGGCGGATTGCATAGAGGATCTGAGTTTTCTGGTGGCATCCTCAGAAATGGCAATATGCCACTTGTGTTCCCTTCAGTTATCTTTAGAAGGAAATTCTTAAAGTAGAATTCTCACCTTCTGGGCACTTTGCAGAATTTGCAAACGCTCCCAATGATAACATCACTTCTGGGGCCGGGGGGGGGGATTGCAAGAAAAGGTGAGTTAAACTTACCTGAACCAGTCCCTCATGGGCACCACCTTCTATTTGCCGGTCCTCTTCTGCTTCTGGCGCTTCACCGTCAGACGCCGACATCACTACTGTACTCTCACGCATGTTCTCACTATCCAGGAATAAATTGTCAACTAATAAACAAATGTATTTTTTATATTTGGATATATAAGGAAAGAGTCAATAAAACAATTACAATTTTTTTGTGTGTGATTTGTTTATATTAAATTTATCTTGTGAATTAGAAGGAGTTGCTTTCTCTTTAGCTATGCTTTGGGTTGTAACCAACAATAATGTACCCACCATTACACTCATAATAGGTCACTTTTGTCTCTTTTGTTTAACCCCTTACCGCCGGATTACGGACCCAGTCCATCATGCCGGGGAAGCAGTTAACGCCAGATGACGGACCGGGTCCGTCATGCCGTAAAGTTAACCCCAGATCGCGGCGATCGCGGGGTTAACGCTCCTCCTCGAATACAGAGGCAGACCGGGAGCACCGGATCACCGGATTTTTTGTAACCCTTTAGGGGTTAATTTTATTTTATTAATTAATTTAAATATATTTTAAAATGATATATTTAGCTAGCTGGGGTGGGTAGAAGTTAGTGGGGAATTGGGGAATTTGGTATTAGGCTAGCTAGGGGTTAACGTTAAAAAAAGTTTTAAAAAGTTAAAAAATACCACCCCCCTTTACCCAGTCCTAATAAAAATTAACCCCTTCCCTGCCAGTTGATCACTACCTACAGTGATCAAAATACAGATCACAGTATTATACTGTGATCCGATTTCTTTTTTTTTTTTTTTTTTTTTTAACCCTCAGTGGTTCAATTTATTTAATTAATTTAAATATTTTAAAATGATATATTTTGCTAGCTGGGGTGGGTGGGAGTTATGGGAAATTGGGGAATTTACGGTTAGTGCTGCTTACTGCTAGTTAGGGGTGAATGGTAAAAAAAAAAGTTTATAAAAATTTTAAATCTGTAAAAAAAAAGTTTAAAGAAAGTTTAGGAAAGTTTAAAAAAAAAATTAATAAGCAAAAAAAAGTTTAAAAACGAGTTTTAAAAAGATTCAAAAAGTAAAAAAAAATACATTTAAAAATGCTCATTACCATTACACCTGGAACAAACTAGAGAAAAAATGATCCCACGCTAAGGTTCAAAATATGCCTTTTGAATTAGCCCAGGGTGTATTCTTTAATAAATAGTATGTGTTTGTGGAGAAGTTTGACTAACCAACCAGCTAAACTACTCCTAAATGGAACATGGACAGAGAGTAAAACTTAAAAGTTAGAAAAAAACGCATCAAAACCCTCTATGAAGGGGGCATGGCCTAGCCATCGAGGAGAGCGGTCACATGCTGGAAGCACTCCAACACTAACCACCAAACAAATAGCAAATTGAGCTTGTACTTACCGTGCCCTCAGTCTGACTTCGGTCCCTGGTATCTTGGACACTATGGGGAAGAAGGCTAAGAAGCTGAAATCTCTGGGAAGACAGCTCGAGATATCAGAGACACGTTAAAAGTGAGGCCTAGAACTAAGATGGCGGACCTGCCTAGATCCTGGCACTCTTCCTCCTCTGAGGATATCATGGACGCACCAGCTAAAGTCACAGAAGCCACTGACCTTACGGAATTCTTACAAGAGCGAGACCTAGGGACCCCAGCTACTAAGGGGGATTTCCTGCTCTTCATGAAACATATCCGCGCTTTCTTCCACGCAGACATGGCGAAAATGCGCAAAGAGTTGTCGTCTGTCACAGAGAGGGTAAAAGCTACAGAGGAAGACATCTCCTCCATAACACAGCGGCAAGTGGGCACAACGAAGCACATCATACAACTTCAGGCCTCACACAAGGCCCTACAGGTTAGAGTGGATTCTCTAGACGATGCGCGCCGGCGCAATAATCTAAAAGTGCGAGGCATAGATGAGACTATTGTTGACAAAGAATTGCCGCATTTCCTCCGGCGCCTACTAGCTCACATACTGCACCCACGTCAAGCCAATACTATAGCAGTGGAAGGTGTCTACCGACTCACCAAATCAACAAGGGCTCCAGCAAGTGCCTCCAGAGACGTCCTAATCCGCTTCCAGTCGTTCCGGGATAAAATGGCAGTAGGGAAGGCGCTGAAGTCCAGAGCTCCCATACAATTTGAGGCGATGCAACTCACCTTCCTGCAGGATCTCTGCAGAGCCACACTAGACTGGAGACGTTCAGTCCGACAGGTCACTCAGTCCCTGCAGGAGGCAGATGTCCGATACAAATGGGGCCCGGCTAACACCCTCACAGCCATCAAAGGGGGCACCATTTACCACCTCACCGCACAAACAGATACTGCCTCCTTCCTGAGAGACCTGGGCCTTACATTGTACCCTTTGTATTGTGAGCTGCAACTGAAACCGGCTAAGTAATCTGCTGTATTCTCTGAAGACGCAGCGCTGCCTGGAGAGAGAGCTCTGGAGCTAAGCAATAACTATAGACCCGAACTTAATTATATTACTGTTCCCCCCCCCCCCCCCCCCCGGTGCTCACTAGTCATTGAGTACTGTAACTCCCCCTATAACACAGTCCTTTAACACCCAAAATACTGCCTAACTGTCCTTCCTTGTTGATTCCTACCTTACCCTTCAGCGCACGTAAAGTTGGCATATCCCATTATCCCATTATTTTTATAACTTAAAATTCTCATTCTTGCTGTCTACCATTCTTCAATAGCGGAGTACAGTATTATGTGACAACCGAAGTGTTATATGCCTTGCTATTTTATGTTACTCGACTTGCTTTATGTTGGAATGAGGCAAAAAATAAAGAATTAAAAAAAAAAAAAAAACCTCCATGAAAATTCACACTTTAAAACCTGAACTTGTCATCTCTTTTACAGCACTGTAACTTAACAAAATAGTGTCTAGGTCATACATTGGGCTTATGGTTTTACTCAGAAGATGTAACTGAGCGTAATTTGGTGATTTTTATGACAGTGATACATATCAAGTGTAAGAAATACTCAGCAAAAATGCAACACATATGTAAAAATGTAATTCTCCCCCACCCCCCACCACAAACATTGACTTAATTGGTAAAAAAAAAATGGTGACAAGTTAAGGCACAATATACACTATATAAGATACCCTGGTATGTCTGCTTTATCAGATGAAAGCCCTTTGTGGGGTTATTTGAACAGTCACACTGCTATAATACCCTAAAAGGAGACATAGGCCCATCAAATCCATCTACGAAAATTCTAACTATAGAAACTGAAATAGCCTTGCCTCTTATATACAAAGGCATACAATTGGGGTATCGTTATTCTCAGCAGATGTAGCTGAACACCTTGTTATATATGTATATGCCAAAATAAAGAAAAAACACAATTTTACTTAGCAGAGATTGGCGATGAAACGGCTACGTAAAAAGTGTCAAACTAACCATAGGTAAATAGCCTGCGATGTCGGCTTTATATAAATATATACTTTCGTGTGGCAATTTTTTTTTTCTGTGATGGCTACTAAACCTACAAGACAAACATACCAATTGTTACAAATTGAAATTTGATTTAGTCCTTGCATTTTGTGACCTGTAACTTTCAAAATAAGCTGAAATCCTATACAAATGATGTACTCTATAAATCAAGACACTTAAATGAATTTATTTTGAATTACTTTTTCTAAGCTGGACATATTATGCACACGCTATTATTGCCAAAACTGTGAAAACAATTTATTTATTTTTTAAATTTTGGGGGATTTTTTTTTTTACAATTAATGAGAATGTATCTATGTATATATGACATTAAATTAAAGCCCTGTTTGCCCTCTGAAAAACAATATATATAATATGTGTTGGTGCAATAATTGACAGAGATGCAAATTGCGTTTGAACACAAACAGCAAAAAATGTAAAAATGGCTTGTGTCCTTAAAGGAACACTATAGTCACCTAAATTACTTTAGCTAAATAAAGCAGTTTTAGTGTATAGATCATTCCCCTGCAATTTCACTGCTCAATTCACTGTCATTTAGGAGTTAAATCACTTTGTTTCTGTTTATGCAGCCCTAGCCACACCTCCCCTAGCTATGATTGACAGAGCCTGCATGAAAAAAAAACTGGTTTCACTTTCAAACAGATGTAATTTACCTTAAATAATTGTATCTCAATCTCTAAATTGAACTTTAATCACATACAGGAGGCTCTTGCAGGGTCTAGCAAGCTATTAACATAGCAGGGGATAAGAAAATCTTAATTAAACAGAATTTGCAATAAAGAAAGCCCAATTAGGGCTCTCTTTACAGGAAGTGTTTATGGAAGGCTGTGCAAGTCACATGCAGGGAGGTGTGACTAGGGTTCATAAACAAAGGGATTTAACTCCTAAATGGCAGAGGATTGAGCAGCGAGGCTGCAGGGGCATGTTCTATACACCACAACTGATTCATTAAGCTAAAGTTGTTCAGGTGACTATAGTGTCCCTTTAAGCGTAAGACAAGCTTCTGAAGCTGTTCTCTTAACGGGTTAAAGGGACACTGTAAGCACCAAAACAACTTTACCTTAATGCGGTGGTTTTTGCATATATATTATGGTCTGCTTGAACTGAATAAATAGTGATTTAACTCTAAATGGCAGAGGATTGAGCAGTGAGAGCGCATGGACATGATCTATACACCAAAACTGCTTCATTAAGCTAAAGTTGTTTTTATTGTGTTTAGCGTGCTGCTTTAAATTGTGTAGTAGTCATGTGATTCACATTATTGTTTAACAATATGTGTGTGTATATATTTTGTGTTTCACAATACTTGATCCTGCTTTAGAAACCTTTGGCTTCAACCACAAAGAAAAAGCAGGGCAGCGATTCTCCGAGTTTTAGACACAGTATCTGTCACTCACATCATACTTTCCAAAAGTCACTTTTTCAGTGGGACAAAAAGCCAGATTTTGAGCTCCTGTCTCACTCTTCTAGGTTTCTTCCTTGGTTTCCCGCTTCTGGGACAACGCTTAGGACAGCCAGCACATACAGCAAACCCAAGTGGCACAAATAGAATGACTGGCACGCCACTTTTTGGCCTCCCTCTCTGCCATCCCGCATTGATATCTCCCAGTGAGTGCATTGATAAGTAATGAATTGTGCATATCTGACAAGAGAATTGCAAATTCATACTCCAAAACAGCTGAGCTGGAATAATAATAGAGTTGGACATTGCTGCAGATTCAGCTATTTTGTCATAGGGAAACTGCAGTAATTTGCTACTTCCCCCCAAAAAACATACATCTGTTGGATTATTATATTCCATATCGCTCCATGGAGGATACGTGAATCTTTGCATCCATGCAACAACCCAAGTGTGGGATTTATTTACTATACAATTAAAAGTAATGACATGAAAATGGAACCACTAAATATTCCCTAATGAAGCTATTTTCCTCCTGGTTGGCTATTTTAACATACATTTTTCATGTCTATTTTCAGCAAGCTTTTTAGTAAATACACTGTAAAAGCTAATAAGTAGAAAATCCACATGCTGCTGCAGCCCTTCAATACAGTTAGAACAGATACATTGATATAAAAAAGGAAAGCAATAAGCCCTGTGACCAAATGGTGACCATTGTGGCATTGTCTCCATTGGCCAGCTGTCATGTGCGTTGGTATTAGTGGAGAAAATAAGCTACAGAGCAAGAAACAGGGTTGTAATAAGAAAATAGAATCACACCTCGGCTGAAAAAGATAAGTAAAATGCATGTGTTCCATTAGTATGGGCAATTTTCCTTTGATTAAACATTTTGGTGCTGACAGATGATGTCTCAATGTACATACATACAAGCCATTCACACCCATTAAATCAGTGGTGGCCAAAAGTTAGATGTTTTAAAACTGCAACTCCCATGGTACTTTGTCATTATAAAGGCATGCAAAGCATCATGGGGGTAATAGTTCTACAACATCTGGGGATCTATCTTTTGGGCACCAAGAACGTCATTACTACCCATGTCACACACGTACATAAAAGTACTATCTGTCTATCAATTCTCTTCTTAATTCTTGTCAGTCATTGCAGTTCCATCTTTCACTATCTGGAAACCCCCTTCTCAGATATGATCTTAATCCATTTCGATCACATAACTTGGCATCTATCCTTCTGCTTTCAGCTTGCTTTTATGCCTTTGGTCCATAATGCTTGGAAAACTTCCAAGAACCCATTAAAGGGCCACTATAGTGCCAGGAAAACAAACTAATTTTCCTGGCACTGTAGTGCCCTGAGGGTGCCCCCACCCTCAGGGTCCCACTCCCGCCAGGCTGAAGGGGGAGGAAAAACACTCACCTTTCTCCAGCGCCGGGCTCCCTCAGGCTCTCCTCCTCCTTCAGTCGTCATCGGCTGAATGCGCATGCGCGGCAAGAGCCGCGCATGCATTCAGCCAGCCCATAGGAAAGCATTCTCAATGCTTTCCTATGGACGCTGGCGTCTTCTCACTGTGAAAATCAATGAGACAGCCACTAGAGGCTGGATTAACCCTAAAGTAAACAAAGCAGTTTCTCTGAAACTGCTATGTTTACAGCAGGCAGGGTTAATCCTAGAGGGACCTGGCACCCAGTCCACTTCATTGAGCTGAAGTGGTCTGGGTACCTATAGTGATCCTTTAACAAAACCTGACTATGAGGCTGCACGAAGGGCTGTAGCTTTTGCCTGGCTAAAACATGGTATCCCGACCATTACAGGGGTGATAAACAGGGTCAGAGAGATACACCTGATTGATGATCTGACGGCTAGGGTGAGAGGGGCAACTAAAGCATTTCATAAGGTCTGGGAACCATGTGAAAACAGTCCTTTTGGAAATGAGTGAGACAAATTATGTGAATAGTTTCAAACGTGGGGAGGATCCTGGTGTCTGCCAACACTCGGTTCATACTGGCCTCTCTCCCGACCCCCCCACCTACCTGTGGCTCACATAAAAAGATGGACCATGAATCTGTACACCCCCCCACCCTTCTCACTTTACACTTTCCTACTTTCTTTCTATTTCTCTTTACTTTTCTTTCTCTCCCCTATGTCTTGGGGGATAATTACCACCAACAAATGTGACTGATAACTTGCAAACCTCATCTGTAATGGTTGATGCGATGCACCCTATTGGTACTCCATGTGTTATATATCACCCGTCAATTGCCTTACTATTATGTTGAGTGGATACTGTATGTGAAAGTAAGACGCTATACCATTCTGGTCATTGTTTATAGCATGTCATTCATAAATAAAGAATTGTAAAAACAAAACAAAAAAAACCTGACGATGAAAATGTGCATCGGTCCATCTAGTTTTTTTTTTTTTTTTATTTGTTTTGGTGCTTATGTGTAAAAAGAAAAAAAATTGCCTTTGCTTTGTGCAAATACATCAGTGTGTCCTTGACAGATGTTGAAACGTGAGCTATCTAGCTACTGAATACATTTCAATTTGTTTACAAATCTTGTATGATTTCCTCCTGTGGTTTAGACATTCTCTGAAACTTTAAAACAGTTTTGACAGTTAATGCAACACGCACCTGCATAAAGGAACATTGTATCACTTTAAATAGTCTAAGAGCGAATACATAGTCTTTAGTTCATTTCGGCAGCTACATACGTCAAAGTCTGAAATATTTATTCCTGCGTTGATTCATTTTATGTTGTTTCTCCTAGTGCTTGTAGATTGGTAAGGTAGTTGACTTGTCAGATAAAATATACATGCCTTAATGTGATATTTAAAGTAATCCTGTTAGAAGGTTCATTTGTAGAATTATTCACTAAACTGTAAATTATTAGGAATTTGCGAGAGAAATTGTAAGAGCTGGAAAACAAGCTGGCTTGGAGTCAGCATAGCCCTGAATAGCAAGTGAGGTAAGGGAAACTGTCCACATAAGCATGCAAGGACCAAATGGCACATTTTGTGATCATCCAAACTGGGTCCTCAATATACCTTGTGCCAACATTGAATGCCCTGCTTATTTAGTGTCGGCAGCATGATTTAGTTCTATTTTTCTTAAGTGAGTGGATGTTCAATTTAAGGTCTAAAAAGAATATATGACATGGACTACAAGTCCTTAAGGTACCAATATGGATCATCAAAGTCAAGTCATCCCCAGTCCATCCCAATAATCCATCCACTCTGTTTGCAAAATGCTGGATCTCAGCACCCAGGAGACAGCACAGCAAACTGTCTGGTTGAGATGATCAGAGCAGCAGATTACCCTGATCTTAATAATACCCCTACCACCTCAACTAGTCTAGCTTTTCTTACACTCTCAACCCCACCCATGCTAGAGAGACTGTTCTCTCAACTGTTAGAAGGAACAGTTTCTTCTAGTACAGCTACTCCTGAGTCAACATCTTCATTCAAATGGACAAATTTGTTGGGCTGCACAAAGTCACAACTAGATAATCCTTACCTCCCTCCCTCCCCCCCCTCCCCCCCCCCCCCCCGTACTTTACCCAACTATCACCCAGCTATATGCCTGTTCCCCAGCTGTCTTATCTACTCCCACTCCACTAGAAGTCCCTGCTAAACTATGCTCAGTGAGCAGCAGACCCCTTTCAAGATTGTCAGTCTGTCTGTGTCGCTATTTATTTTTTCAGATCTCCAATAAAAGCTTCCAGAGGGGCCACTCACTCTGCCGAAGAGGTATGGACCCTGAACGGATTCATCCAAGCATGCATACATGCAGCAAGATGCGCAACGAGTCAGACCAGCAAAAACAGTTACCTTGTTTGTTTGTTTTGCTTTTAAAGGGACACTCCAGACCCCTAAAGCAATTTAGCTTGCTGAAAGCTTTGTGTGAAGAGTGTGTACTCTATTTTTGCCATTTTGGAAAAAAGTGCAGATTTCAATAGAAATTGACACTTTTATTAATTATACTGGTTACACTGCTCTGGCTTTTCAAACAGGCAGTAGGTCATGTTACTTCCTGGTTTGGTTAACTTATTTGCACTGAACTTAGAAGGCAACAGTTACCCAGAGCACCTGCCGTACAAAGACTTCTCATTGGGAAATGCATTGGGAAATCTGTGATTGGACACTTACATACAGTCTGGGCGGGGATAGAAGGGGAGGGCCTACAAAGGCAGCAGACAAGAGATCTGCAGTTTTTGAAGATATTTTTAGATCTGCATGTAAGTTTTCATTTAGGGTATATCTAATCAGTGATTTTTGTTTTTTTTATTCATTTTGTATTTGGGCAGTGGAGTGTCCCTTTTAGTTAAATTTGAGCATCAGTAGATATTATGTAGAAAAAAAACTATAGATTTTACGTTTTCTGCAAGTACTTCCTCTATAAATGAAAATGGGAGCTAAATGAAATAAAACACAAATAGAAGGACAGATGGCAGTGTCATCAAATCCAAAACAATGCAGAGTAATCTGTACACAAAGCCACATTTGTAGCTTTCACTATGAAATTGTGTATGAAGGTGCACATTTCATACCCAAAATCTTGGAAAAGGAGGTGATGATCAACACCAATTTCAGCCTATCACTGCCATTCAGCTTGTACGAAAAAAAGTGTTAATTACATACAGAGGCGGCTCTAGACTTTATGAGGCCTTAGGCGAAACGCAAACATGAGGCCCCACTAACAAAAAAAAGGGTCACATATACACATTGATGCACTGTCTACCTGTGAATGTGCCTGAGAGTGTGTCTGACAGAGAGTATCCTTGTGTGTTTGAATGTATGTCTCTGAACATGTTTGCGTTTTTGTCTGAGACCCTATGTGTATGGGGTAGCTGTGTTGTGTGTATGGGAGGGGGGGAGAGGTGGGTGATGGTGAGAGGGGGGTGATGGTGTGGGGGTGATGGTGAGAGGGAGAGGGGGGTGATGGTGAGAGGGAGAGGGGGTGATGGTGAGAGGGAGAGGGGGGTGATGGTGAGAGGGAGAGGGGGGTGATGGTGAGAGGGAGAGGGGGGTGATGGTGAGAGGGAGCGGGGGGTTGATGGTGAGAGGGAGCGGGGGGTTGATGGTGAGAGGGAGCGGGGGGTTGATGGTGAGAGGGAGCGGGGGGTTGATGGTGAGAGGGAGCGGGGGGTTGATGGTGAGAGGGAGCGGGGGGTTGATGGTGAGAGGGAGCGGGGGGTTGATGGTGAGAGGCAGCAGGGGGTAATGGTAATGTGAGAGTGGGGATAATGTGAGAGTGAGAGGGGGGGTAATGTGAGAGTGAGAGGGGGGTAATGTGAGAGTGGTGGGAGGGTGATGCTGGTGGTGGTGGGGGGGTGATGCTGAGGGTGGTGGTGGGGGGGGGTGATGCTGAGGGTGGTGGTGGGGGGGGTGATGCTGAGGGTGGTGGTGGGGGGGGGTGATGCTGAGGGTGGTGGTGGGGGGGTGATGCTGAGGGTGGTGGTGGGGGGGTGATGCTGAGGGTGGTGGGTGGTGAGTGGTGATGCTGAAGGTGGTGGGGGGTGATGCTGAGGGTGGTGGGGTGATGGTGAGGGGGTGAGGGTGGTGGGGTGATGGTGAGACTGAGGGTGGTGGGGTGATGGTGAGACTGAGGGTGGTGGGGTGATGGTGAGACTGAGGGGGGTGGGGAGTGAGGCTGAGGGGGGTGGGGAGTGAGGCTGAGGGGGGTGGGGAGTGAGGCTGAGGGGGGTGGGGAGTGAGGCTGAGGGGGGTGGGGAGTGAGGCTGAGAGGGGTGGGGGGTGAGGCTGAGAGGGGTGAGGCTGAGGGGGGTGGGGAGTGAGGCTGAGGGGATGGGGAGTGAGGCTGAGAGGGGTGGGGAGTGAGGCTGAGGGGGGTGGGGAGTGAGCCTGAGGGGGGTGGGGAGTGAGCCTGAGGGGGGTGGGGAGTGAGCCTGAGGGGGGTGGGGAGTGAGGCTGAGGGGGGTGGGGAGTGAGGCTGAGGGGGGTGGGGAGTGAGGCTGAGGGGGGTGGGGAGTGAGGCTGAGGGGGTGGGGAGTGAGGCTGAGGGGGTGGGGAGTGAGGCTGAGGGGGGTGGGGAGTGAGGCTGAGGGGGGTGAGGCTGAGGGGGGTGGGGAGTGAGGCTGAGGGGGGTGAGGCTGAGGGGGGTGAGGGGTGAGGCTGAGTGGGGTGGGGGGTGAGGCTGAGTGGGGTGGGGGGTGAGGCTGAGTGGGGTGGGGGGTGAGGCTTAGGGGGGTGAGGGTGGTGGTGAGGGTGGTGGGGGCTAGGGGTGGTGAGGCTGAGGGTGGTGGGGGCTAGGGGTAGTGAGGCTGAGGGTGGTGGGGGCTAGGGGTAGTGAGGCTGACGGTGGTGGGGGTGATGGTGAGGGGGGGTGATGCTGAGGGAGGTGAGGGGTGTGATGCTGAGGGAGGTGAGGGGTGTGATGCTGAGGGAGGTGAGGGGTGTGATGCTGAGGGAGGTGAGGGGTGTGATGCTGAGGGTGGTGAGGGGTGTGATGCTGAGGGTGGTGGGGGGTGATGCTGAGGGTGGTGAGGGGTGATGCTGAGGGTGGTGAGGGGGGTGATGCTGAAGGTGGTGGGGTGAGGCTGAGGGTGGTGGGGGGTGAGGCTGGTGGGGGGAGGTGATGCTGAGGGTGGTGGGGAGGTGATGCTGAGGGTGGTGGGGAGGTGATGCTGAGGGTGGTGGGGAGGTGATGCTGAGGGTGGTGGGGGGTGATGCTGAGGGTGGTGAGGGGTGATGCTGAGGGTGGTGAGGGGGGTGATGCTGAAGGTGGTGGGGTGAGGCTGAGGGTGGTGGGGGGTGAGGCTGGTGGGGGGAGGTGATGCTGAGGGTGGTGGGGAGGTGATGCTGAGGGTGGTGGGGAGGTGATGCTGAGGGTGGTGGGGAGGTGATGCTGAGGGTGGTGGGGGGGTGATGCTGAGGGTGGTGGGGGGGTGATGTGGTGGGGGGGGGTGATGCTGAGGGGGTGAGGGTGGTGGGGTGATGGTGAGGGGGTGAGGGTGGAGGGGTGATGGTGAGGGGGGTGAGGGTGGTGGGTGAGGGTGAGGCTGAGGGGGGTTGGGAGTGAGGCTGAGGGGGTGGGGAGTGAGGCTGAGGGGGGTGGGGGGTGAGGCTGAGGGGGGTGGGGGGTGAGGCTGAGGGGGGCGAGGCTGAGGGTGGTGGGGTGGTGGTGAGGGTGGTGGGGTGGTGGTGAGGGTGGTGGGGTGGTGGTGAGGGTGGTGGGGGCTAGGGGTGGTGAGGGCTAGGGGTAGTGAGGCTGAGGGTGGTGGGGGCTAGGGGTAGTGAGGCTGAGGGTGGTGGGGGCTAGGGGTAGTGAGGCTGAGGGTGGTGGGGGTGATGGTGAGGGAGGTGATGCTGAAGGTGGTGGGGGTGAGGCTGAGGGTGGTGGGGGTGATGGTGGGGGGTGGTGAGGCTGAGGGTGGTAGGGGGTGATGGTGAGGGTGGTGGGGGATGAGGCTGAGGGTGGTGGGGGGAGGTGATGCTGAGAGTGGTGGGGGGAGGTGATGCTGAGGGTGGTGGGGGGAGGTGATGCTGAGGGTGGTGGGGGTGGTGAGGCTGAGGGTGGTGGGGGTGGTGAGGCTGAGGGTGGTCGGGGTGGTGAGGCTGAGGGTGGTGGGGGTGGTGAGGCTGAGGGTGGTGGGGGCTAGGGGTGGTGGGGGTGAGGCTGAGGGGGTGATGCTGAGGGTGGTGGGGGTGGGGGTGAGGGTGGTGGGGGCTAGGGGTGGTGGGGGTGGTAGTGAGGGTGGTGGGGGCTAGGGGTGGTGGGGGGTGATGGTGAGGGTGGTGAGGGCTAGGGGTGGTGAGGCTGAGGGTGGTGGGGGTGGTGAGGCTGAGGGTGGTGGGAGGTGGTGGGGGTGAGGCTTAGGGGGGTGGGGGGTGAGGCTGAGGGGGGTGATGGTGAGGCTGAGGGTGGTGGGGGTGATGGTGGTGGGTGGTGAGGCTGAGGGTGGTGGTGGTGGGGGGATGGTGAGGCTGGGGGTGAGGCTGAGTGTGGTGATGGTGACTGGGGGGGTGAGGCTGAGTGTGGTGGGGGGTGATGGGGAGGGAGAGCCTACCTTGATTTCCCTGGTGGTCCAGTGGGCTCCCTGGTGGTCCGGTGGCCATTACTTCCGGTCTGCAGCTCCGCAGAGCTGCAGACCGTGTAATCTCGCGAGATTTCAGAGCGTTGCCGTGGTAACCCGCGGCAACGCTCTGATTGGCCAATTCTCGCGAGTCACATGGTCTGCAGCTCTGCACACTGCGGAGCTGCAGACCAGTGTCTGCGATGGTGGCCGGGCAGCCAGGAGGGGCCTCGCACCCGGCGGCATACCGGGCAAGCCGCCGGGCCCCCTCCTGGTGTCAGGTCCTCGGTCACTGACCGAGGACCTGACACACTCTGCCAACAGGCGGTTTAGGCGGCCGCGAGGCCCCAGCCAGCGCGAGGCCTTAGGCGGCCGCCTAAACCGCCTAATTAGAGAGCCGCCTCTGATTACATATTATCAATCCTGCTAAGAAATGTGCAATCTGTGTGTGCCTGGGTGATCCTCAGTTTTTGTCAAACCTCTCCCAAACAGTTTCACAAAGAAACTGGGTCCAGGGACTATTGGCAACATAATCACTACACTGAGCTTTCCCTGAAAAAGCAAACTCCTTTTATTACTCGGTGTTAAAACATTGTTTGGAAAAAATGTGATATCTTCAGTGCCCCAGCATATTTTAAATTTTCCATTGCCAGCACTGAGCTCTGTCTCCCTGAAGATCTGGTAATGATTTGTAATCAGCAAACTCCCAAAGGCACCTAAATGCAGTGCTTTCATGAGCAAGACAAGGAGATTGGCTACAGATTCGCCACATTCAGCAATTCGGCATCACTAAATCTTTAAGAAAACTGGCTTTCAGTTGGCTGTATGCTGTGCCATCTGATGATACTACCATACACTGAAATCCAGAAAGTATAAACTACGAAATTGGAAACCTACCGCAATAACGTCCGATCCGATAAGGGAAACTTATTTGCTTTGAAAATTCCACAATGTTATTGTCTTTGCAGAAAGAAATGAAGGCAGGGTGAAAAAAACACAAACTGAAAACAGATCTCTGCTTCCTGTCTTGTAAAGTTGCTATTTTTACACATATTGAGTTCTAATTATAGAGAAATTAATTAGCTTGGCTGGGTGTCAAACTGTGACCTGTTTATCCTGTAATACAGTGTTCTTAGGAGACACAATCTAGACAGGATTGGTAATTAAACATAGGTATAAAGTCATACTTTGAGAAAAGATTCAATTCCATAACGTGTTTTTTTTTTTTGTTTTTTTTTATAAATAAATCTTCAGAATTTCCATTAAAGGTCATTTTGATGTTTTTCCCCATAATTAGTAATTCATTATATATAACGTATTGAAAATGGAGGTCAATTTTTGATAACTGTATCTTTTTAAATTGACTTAAAAGTGATTGAGAAGAAATTAGGGATTATTTGTTATCTCCCGTTTGTTCTGTAAACAATAGGGATGCATCGAAATCATTTCGTCCAGAAAAGGGTCAACTCTGTCGAAAATCAAGAGGGGTCCCGGCGGCTTGCCCTGTGTGCCGCCAGGTGCGAGGCCCCTCCCGTCTGCCCGGGGAGAGAGCTAGCACAGTATGTAGTTCCGCCGGGTGTGAGCTGCAGACTGCGTTGCATATCGTGATCTCTGGCCCATCAGAGCGTTGCCACAGGTTACCACTTCAACGCTCTGACGTCTGGATATCGTGAGATACAGCTCAGTCTGCAGCTCACACCCGGCGGAGCTGCAGACTGGAGAGACAGCTCACCGGACCACCAGGGAGCCAGGACACTGGATCACCAGGGAAACAAAGGTATTACTAACACCCTCCCTCAGTCACTGTCACCAGTCACCCCCTGCCTCAGTCACTGTCAACCTCTCCCTCAGCCACACGGTCACCCCCTCTCTGTCACTGTCACCCCGTCACTCTGTCACCCCTCCCTAGGTCACTGTCACCCCCTCCCTCAGTCACTGTCACCCCGTCACTCTGTCAGCCCCTCCCTCAGTCACTGTCACCCCCTCCCTCAGTCACTCTATCACCCCCTCAGTCACTGTCATCCCCTCCCTCAGTCACACTGTCACTCCCTCCCTCAGTCACTGTCACCTCCTCAGTCACACTGTCACCCCCTCCCTCAGTCACCCCCTCACTCTGTCACACCCTCCCTCAGTCACACTGTTACCCCCTCCCTCAGTCACACTGTCACCCCTCCCTCAGTCACTGTCACCAGTTACCCCCTCCCTCAGTCACTCTGTCACCCCCTCCCTTTTTTGGGGAAAAAGTCATTTTCCATTTCGGTTTTCAGCCAAGGGCATCCTGAATTTTTGGTTTCGGTTTCTGCCCAGAATTTTCATTTTGTTGCATCTCTAGTAAACAATACTTTTCTTCTCACTTACTTTATATACCATTATAATGTACTATAAGTTCTCCAGAATATAAGAAGTTAATGTCATATAAATTAATATAATAATTATGGCAGGGATTATAGAGAGAGAGAGAGAGAGAGAGAGAGGCTTGTCACTCGGTCTGTCATATCTTGCATTGGATTAGTATACATATTCTTTGTGTATCAATAACAGTCTTCTAGATACGCAGCTTTAATTCATATTGAGAATTTTACAGTACAGATTAGCTCTTAGTCTTGCGCATCAGATCATTGTGTAAGATATTGCAAAAATAACATCAGCGAGATACACATTTTCCTCTAATTTTTGCCTTGTTAATTGCTTGCATTTTAATAATTCAGATTTTAGTAAAATGTGCAATTATTCTTTTACCTCTTCAACTCTGTCATACATTCTCCCAGCGTTATATTCTTTGCTACTAGACCTGATACAGACTGCGGTATCCAAATGCCATGTAGGTGGCTTTAATTATTCATTGTTTGGTTTGTTGTTTATAGCATTCACAGCTGTTCTTTATTATTCAAAGGTTAAAACAAGATTAGCAAGTTAAAGGAACACTATAGCGTTAGGAATACAAAACAGTTTTCCTAACGCTATAATGTCCCTCTGCTTTAGGTATCCCCCCACCATCTGGGGATTGACAGGTTAAAAACCCATTTTACACTTACCTGTTTCCAGCACCTCAGTGCTCGATTGGTCCCCTACTCCAGTGACATCATGCCAATGGGGTAACAATGCACATGCGCAGCAAGTACAGCACACATTAGAGCTTCCTAACATGAAAGCATTGAATCAATGCTTTTCTTTGGGGATTTTAAAGACGCTCGACGTCCTCATGCAATGCGTGAGAACATCTAACATCTTTTCATGTAGTTAAACTCAGAATGCAGGGTGTTCCTCTAGAGGTTGTCTTTCTCAGAAACTGCAATGTTTTACATTGCATTGTGAAATGGACTGGGAACTTCACCAAGACCACTTCAATAAGATGAAGTGGTCTGGGTGCCTATAGTGGCCATTTAACTCTCACTGGTCAGGACACCCCACACCACATTGGTTAGCATTACCGTGCTTGGTAGAAGTGATAAGTCAATAAAGCCATTCCCATATATGTGATCATTTTTAGCTTGGGACTAACTTATTGATCTTCCCTAGTGCAATGGTAATTTATAATTAAGTAGCAGACCATGTGTTATTGCCACGGTACATCAGATTAATATCTTCTAGTATAGAAAAAAACTAAAACATTAGCAAGTTCTAAAATTTCGGTGTACTTTCAGCAATTTTTACAAATAAATTTATTAGGTTTTATAGAAACATAGTAAACTATTATCATTACATTCTTATAGGAACCATTTCTGCATGGGCATGTCACAAAAAAAGTGGCAAAGTTTATGGTAATGCATTGAAAGAGGAATGGTAACTCCTCAACATATTTAATATTATGTTTACTTATCACAACTATGGCCTCAATTTAATGTTGTTGGATGAGCTTTCCTAAAGATTTGATATTTTTGAGTAAACTTGTGAAATGTTTAAGTACTATGAAAAATATTTAAATGTTGCAATATATACTTTTTTACTATGATAACGTATTTTATATTTTACTATGTTAAAAAAGCATTTGGAAAGTTCAACCAAATATATTAAATCGAGACCTATATGTTTTTAATGGTTTATTTATTCTCCATAGATATATCAAGGATATGTAATGTTTTAGAGACATTGTGATATCTCTTATCTTGCAATATTTCAGACAGTAAAATATTCCACCTGCTGTCGGAAGGTACATGGGTTGTGCTTGTCAGTAATTCAAATTGTTCACATGGTTCCAGAGACGTTCACGTAATTAATCATGATCTCATAGGCCAGCAATGGCTAACACATCCAGTTATGCTCAGCTCAAATGAATCTGTTTGTAATTTTCTTGGTAGGCTTATCATTGTAGGGGTCCTATGGGTCGCATTTCAGTTGTTAAGCCCCAGTGCAGTAGCTAACTGTGTCATTAGACTCTATCTAAGTAGGCATGTGCCCAGCAACAACCTTTCCAAACCTGATTTGTTTAACGAATGCTAATTAAGCGCAGCTGTGCTCTATTGTCAGTTTATAGATGCTGAAGCATATTGCAGGCTCGTTTAACCCCTTAAGGACAGAGCTTCGGAAGCTTGTCTTTCACTTTGTGACAACGGCATTTTTTGCATTTTTTGCTGTTTGCGTTCAACTGCAATTTGCATTTGACTAATTTATTGCACCGACGCATATTATATAACGCTTTTTAAAGGACAGAAAGGGCTTTCATTTGATGTAACATATATATATATATACATGCTTATTTATTATAAAAAAATACAGAAAAATGCAAAAAAAATGAAAACATTTGATTTTTTTTTTTACAGTTTTTGCAATAATAATGTGTGCCTAATTAGTGCAGGTTAAGGAAAGTAATTAAAAATAAATTCATTTAGTTGTTCTGATTTACAGAATATATAATGTGTCTGGGATTTTCAGTTTTTTTTGGTAGTTACAGGTCACAAAGCACAAGGAGTAAAATAAACTTTTAATATGGAGCGATTTTAGAATTTGGTATGTTTGTCTTGTAAGCTTTATAGCCATAAAAGAAAACAAAATTGCCACACAAAAGTATATATTTATATAAAGTAGACACCACAGGCTATTTACCTAAGGTTGTTTTGACACTTTCTACGTAGCCATTTTACCGCCAACCTCTGCTAAATATTGGAGTAAAATTGTGTTTTTTGGGGGTTTTCGCACACAAACTTATAACACAGAACTTCTCATGTGTATGTTGTAAAGTTGGTGTGTGCTATTCCTGTACAAAGTTTTATTATGTGTTCAGTTACTTCTGCTGAGTACAACGGTACCCCCATTGTATGTCTTTGGCACTATTTCGTGAAGCTACAGTGCCATATAGGAGACCTGTCCTTTTCAGTATTCACAGTAGAATTTTGAGAGACGGATTTAATGAGCCTATGCTTCCATTTGGGGTATTATAACAGTTTGACTGTTCAAAAAACCCCCACAAAGGCCTACCATTTGTAAAAGTAGACACCCCAGGGTATGTCATAAGGTGCATATTGTGCCTTAACATGCCCCCATTTTTTTTACCATTACATGCAAAAGTATGTGGTAAAAAATAATTTTGTGCATTTTTTACATACGGATTGCATTTTTGCTGGGCATTTTGTATATTTCATATGTGCCACTAAGCTCAAACCCCCCAAATTATGCTCAGCTAAGTCTTCTGAGTAAAAGGACACCCCCATTGTATGTCTATGGCACTATTTCGTGAAGCTACAGTGCCATATAGGAGACCAAGCCATATCAGTTTTTACCGAACTTTGAATTTTGACGCCGGGCCTAAGTGCAATTTCCAAGCATCTTCGCAGATTTTAAATTCAAACTACCCCACAAAGGCCTACCATTTCTTAAAGTAGACACCCCAGGGTATTTCAAAAGGCATATTTTGAACCTTAGCGCGGGATCATTTTTCCGCTAGCGTGTACCAGGTGTAGTGGAAATAAGCGTTTTTTTCTGCCTTTTTGACACACAAAGTGAGTTTGCACAGTATATTTTGCAAACCATATGTGTACTACCACTGTATAATACTTCATATGTTGCTCAGCTATGTCTGCTGAGTACAAAAATACCCCCGTATGTACCTTTGCCAGGTATATGTGGACATCGGAGGGGCACATTTGGGACACAGCCATTCCATTTTTTCCCAACTTTCAATTTTTACGCTGTGCCCATGTCCCATTTTAGAGTATTTTACCAGGCTATATAATCCAAATACCCCATAAAGCCATACCATTTCTTAAAGAAGACATCCCAGGGTATTTCAAAAGGCATATTTTGAACCTTGGCGTGGGATCATTTTTCCGTTAGCTTGTACCAGGTGTAGTGGTAATAAGCGTTTTTTCTGCCTTTTTGACACACAAAGTGAGTTTGCACAGTATATTTTGCAAACCTTATGTGTACTACCACTGTATAATACTTCATATGTTGCTCAGCTATGTCTGCTGATTACAAAAATACCCCCGTATGTACCTTTGCCAGGTATATGTGGACATCGGAGGGGCACATTTGGGACACAGCCATTCCATTTTTTTTCAAACTTTACATTTTTACGCTGTGCCCATGTCCCATTTTATAGTATTTTACCAGGCTATATAAACCAAATACCCCATAAAGCCATACCATTTCTTAAAGAAGACATCCCAGGGTATTTCAAAAGGCATATTTTGAACCTTAGCGTGGGATCATTTTTCCGCTAGCTTGTACAAGGTGTAGTGGCAATGAGCGTTATTAAATGTATTTTTTTACTTTTTAAAACTTTTTTTACTTTTTAAAAACTATTTTTTAAACTTTTGTTTTGCTTATTAATTTTTTTAACGTTTCCTAAACTTTCGTAAAACTTTTTTTTACAGATTTAACATTTTTCTAAGCTTTTTTTTTACGTTAACCCCTAACTATCAGTAAGCAGCACTAACAGTAAATTCCCCATTTTCCCATAACTCCCACCCACCCCAGCTAGCAAAATATTTAATTATACAATATTTAAATTAGTTAATTAAATAAATTTAACCCCTGAGGGTTAAAAAATAAATAAAAGTTAATCGTCAGGGGTTAAAAAAAAATTAGATCACAGTATAATACTGTGATCTGTATTTTGATCACTGTAGGCAGTGATCGACTGGCAGGGAAGGGGTTAATTTTTATTTGGACTGGGTAAAGGGTTTATTTTTTTACATTTTTTACTTAAACGTTATTAAAACTTTTTTAACTTAATTTTTTAACTTTTTAAAGCTTATTTTTAAACTTTTTTTAACGTTAACCCCTAGTTAGCCTAATACTAAATCCCCCAATTCCCCACTAACTTCCACCCACCCCAGCTAGCTAAATTTATAACTTTAAAAAATTTAAATTAATTAATAAAATAAATTTAACCCCTGAGGGTTAAAAAAAAATAATTAACCCTCAGGGGTTAAAAAAAAAATCAGATCATAGTAAAATGTAATCCCTGCCAATTGATCACTGTAGTCAGTGATCAATTGGCAGGGAAGGGGTTAATTTTATATTAAAATGGGTAAAGGGGGGTGGGATTTTAATTTAACTTTATTGTTTTGTCACCAGGGGGCAGGATCACTGAAGATCCGGCTCCCTGCACTTCACACAGAACCAGGAAGTGCAGGGAGGCGGAGGTGAGTATAGAGAGCACATGTGCCCGCTCTGGCATGCTGTCAGAGCGGGCACATGTACTCTGACAGCCCGATCCGGTGCTCCCGGTCTGCCTCTAATGCAGAGGCAGACCGGAGCACCATTAACCCCACGATCGCCGCGACCTGGGGTTAATTTTAACGAGTGACGGACGAGGTCCGTCACTCGTCGTTAAGGCAATCCCCTGAGTGACGGACCTCGTCCGTCACTCGTCGTTAAGGGGTTAAGAGTACATTCATGCTAGTGTTTTCATCTTTTCCACTAGATGCGGATGTGTTCCTCTGTAATTTTATAACAACCATAGTTAAACTAGCTGTAAAGTTACCAAGCTAAACTCGTACACAAAGATTTTTAAAACCTGTGTGGGAATTAGCACTGATGACAGCCAGGGACTGGTCTTTGTTACACATGTGTAATTAAACCTGTGAGTGACAGATCGGTAAATGGGTTATGCAACTCTATGGCACTCATACGGTACATATATGCGTGTCCCATAGTGCTTGTTGCGTGGTGGAAAGGCATTGGAAAAAGAATGAGACAAATGTTTTGAAAGCACAGATGTAATGCTCTGTTTAATGGATATGGGCTTTCTAACCGCTTGGAACACTGCCAGCAGACTGACACGCACTTCATACAACTTCAAGAGAATAAAAAATCAATGCAATGATGTGATCTGTGGAGACTGGAATACAAAAACAATGTTTTAAACTAAATGTCCCAAACTCTTTACAAAGTAACATATTTTAATATATCCTACGTACAACATAGCAAAGGTCATTTCTGCATTCCAGTTTATCTATAACAGGGCACTCCATGCACCATAACAGTGTAGGAATGCGTCCCCATCCCCCCACCCCTTTTCTAATTTGCAAGTAGTCAAACCATTTTTGAATGTTTTTTTTTTTTTTTTTTTACTTTTTACCTGGGATCCGTTCGCTGCCCTCTGCCTCAACCATGAATGCCAAAAAGCTGGACGTTCTTAAGGAGGAACTTCTGTTAGATGTCCTGAGATACTTCCTGCAGTGCAGAGCTTAGCTCGTTGGATGAGAGCGATTAGCTGACCAGTCTGCTATGTGTGCTGACAACACATATTTTTAATATAGCAGGAATGTGGAACTGCACTCAATCCCAAATAAGATGTATCCGGGTGCAACAAGACCAGTCCCAGTACCAGGAACCAAATACTTGATGAAGAACAAAAATAGAAGAGAAGAGTGCCTGGACTTCTCTTCTATTTTTTTCTTCAACACATATTTTTAATGCATAGAATTTACATTATTATCCTGGAACATTAATTTACCAGGAGCAAAATTAATTATTTCTGTCTGGGCAGTGATTCACACCGAACATAGAGACTCCAAGTGCCACTGAAGTGGTCATGGTACTTGGAATAACCCCCTTTAAGAATTACTCTATGATGGAACATAAGAGAGTACGTACAGGGTTATTTACTAAATTTAAGTTCAAAGTGAATTTCAAATTTAAGGCCCAAATAGCAGAATTGTAAAACTTTATGAATAACCCTGTTATTTATCACACACATATTCAACATTGTTTTGTCATATATAATGTACATATAATGCAGACTGGTAAAAGTAACACATTAACACAGTATGAATAAAGATTCTATTATATTCTATCTATCTTTTGATAGAAAGCCACTAGAGGAGGACGTAACCCTGCAAGGTAATTATTGCAGTTTATAAAAACTGCAATAATTACACTTGCAGGGTTAACGGTGGTGGGAGTTAGCACCCAGACCACTCCAATGGGCAGAAGTGGTCTGTGTGCCTGGAGTGTCCCTTTAACTGTCAAATGAGTAATGCTTTATAATGTGGTAAACATGAAAAGTGCCTGGTAGTCATCTAAGTAGTTCAAAAGAACGTGCAAAGAAGTCACTAGTTGTAAGTGCCAGATATATGCAAAAAATTTTTTTTTTAAATTTCCCAACATTTTCGCTTTTGGCCCTTTTTACATTTACCACTTTTAGTCCTCAATTACTGGCTATCACTATGCTTGTTTGCCAGGTCCAGAAGTAGTGATGGTAAGTATTTGCTTGCTCTTCTGCTAACATATGGTATAGATTTTTTCATGTAGTTTTTGTTATGCTTTGTGTTTGTAATGTAAACAATGTTGGCTTGGTTGCTTCATCTAAGTGTTGCTTCTAAGTGTGTGTGGTTGGAGATATTCTGGAGAGTTTTACAGAAGCTTCAACTGTCTAAGAGTTGTGCTAAGAGTTTTCTTTTTTACTGTTACAGGTAAGATTCATCTGTAGGAAAAGGTTACTGATTGCACAAGGTTTGATTTCCTGTTGGTAATTATAAGGCATTTGATTAGTTAGCTACTTGCTATTGATTGCTGTTTAAATTAGCTATTGTTTGCAAATAAGCAGAGGCCTACCCAGGTGTTAAACATTCCTAGTGGGTGGTGATTTTAGGAGTATATAAGGGTTGTTGTCATTAGCTTGGCTAATATAGATTGGTTGCTTCATCTAAGTGTTGCTTTTAAGTGTGTGTGGTTGGAGATATTCTGGAGAGTGTTGCTTCTAAGTGTGTGTGGTTGGATATATTCTGGAGATAAACTGGAGGTAATCTGAGGTATTCAGGAGGATAAATAAAAAGTTAAGATTCGTTTGATTTAAATTATTTACCTCATTGGAATGGCAGACTTAGTTCAGTGTAATAGTTGCTATGCATTTGTTTCGTGTTCCACTTTTTGGAGGTTTGGTTGCTGTCTAATCTGTAGACCATTCTCTATCTTGCGGCAGGAGATTGTATTTTTGAAGTCTGAGATTTGTAAATTATCTGGTAAACAAACTCAGGCTGGAACTGCTGCAAAGCCACTGCCGCAGAGACATACTAGGAATGGCAGATGGATTACTGTAGGATCTGGTAGACTTAGAGTTGTGGATAACAGGCATATTGCACAGTCTGTTGCTCTACATAATTCATTTTCTGCACTTTCAGAGTGTAATGGTGTCATGGAGACAGGCACTAAGGGTAGTAGTGTTGTGGAGAGAGGCACTAAGGTTAGTGGTGTTGTGCAGAGAGGCACTGAGGCTAGTGGTGTTGTGCAGAGAGGCACTGAGGCTAGTGGTGTTGTGCAGAGAGGCACTGAGGCTAGTGGTGTTGTGCAGAGAGGCACTGAGGCTAGTGTGTTGTGCAGAGAGGCACTGAGGCTAGTGGTGTTGTGCAGAGAGGCACTGAGGCTAGTGGTGTTGTGCAGAGAGGCACTGAGGCTAGTGGTGTTGTGCAGAGAGGCACTGAGGCTAGTGGTGTTGTGCAGAGAGGCACTGAGGCTAGTGGTGTTGTGCAGAGAGGCACTGAGGCTAGTGGTGTTGTGCAGAGAGGCACTGAGGCTAGTGGTGTTGTGGAGAGAGGCACTGAGGCTAGTGGTGTTGTGGAGAGAGGCACTGAGGCTAGTGGTGTTGTGGAGAGAGGCACTGAGGCTAGTGGTGTTGTGCAGAGAGGCACTGAGGCTAGTGGTGTTGTGGAGAGAGGCACTGAGGCTAGTGGTGTTGTGCAGAGAGGCTTGAAGACTATGATGAGGCTCAATAGAAAGCAGTTGTTGTTGGGGATTCCATCATAAGAGGTGTGGAGATGGACAATGGTGGTCTTGTGAGGTGTCTTCCCGGAGCTACTGCTCACAGAGACCGGAGACGTATCTGTAATATTGTTAAGCAAGCAAAGCAGGAAGGGGAATTGGATGTACTTGTCCATTTAGGGACAAATGACTTGGCTTGCAATGAGGTTTCAGAGGTTAAGGAAGTTTTTAGTGTTTTTGCCAATGATATACGGCATGTTGCTTCCACACTGTCATTCTCTGAAGTTCTGCCTGTGCATAACACTCAGAATGACAGGCGGATGCGTATTAGGGACTTTAACTTGTGGCTTGGTGAATGGTGTCTGGAGCAAGGATTTGGCTTTATTTCTCATGGTAGCTCTGTTTGGAATGGAAATAAACTGTACAAAAAAGATGGTTTGCATCTTTCTCAAAAGGGAACAAATGTTCTCAGTGAGCAGTTCAGAGGTTTTGCTAGGATGTATTTAAACTAGGAGGGGTGATAAAACATCAATCCAATTGTCCCCCAAAACAAGGACAGAAGGTGCCTGTAGCAAGTATGTTAAAAAATGATAAGCTTAGAGTCATGTCTACAAATGCTCGCAGTTTAGGGAATAAGATCCATGAACTTGTGGCAATAATGGCAACTTATAGTGTAGATTTAGTCGCTGTTACTGAGACATGGTATAATGAGAAAAATGACTGGGGCATAGCAATACCAGGGTACTCTTTATATAGAAAAGACAGGGGAGACAAGAAAGGGGGGTGGGTGGCCCTGTATGTGAAGGATAGCATAAAATCTAGCCTAATAAAGGTTAGTGAGGCGAACATAGAGTCCGTTTGGGTTACGTTAGAATTTGGTAATCACACAGTAACTCGTGTAGGTGTGATTTATAGGGCCCCACGACAAATTGAAGATTTAGATAATCTACTAGTTGAAGAAATAGCTAAAATGACAATGGCGGGGGAAGTTATCATCATGGGTGACTTTAATCTTCCTGATGTGAATTGGAAAACAAAAATAGCTACTTGTGCCAGGAGCACACATATTCTAAACTCCCTACTGGGATTGTCTCTAAAACAAGTCGTTGAGGAGCCAACTCGTAAAGAGGCCTTACTAGATTTAGTGTTAACAAATCGAGATTTGGTATCAGATATTACTGTAGGTGAAAGTTTAAGATCCAGTGATCATCAGTCAGTGTGGTTTAATATAAGAACAGTGACTGAGTCACACCACACAAAAACAAAAGTTTTAGACTTTAGAAAAACAGACTTTTCTAAAATTAGAATATGTGTAAAGGAGTCATTATCAGACTGGAGCAATTTAAATGGAGTCCAAAAGAAATGGGATTATTTAAAAGTTGCACTACTGAAGGCAACAGAAAATTGCATTAGGCTTGTCAGTAAAAGCAAAAAATTCAAGAAACCACTGTGGTACTCCGCAGATGTGGCCAAAATAGTAAAAAACAAAAAGTTAGCATTTAGTAATTATAAAAAAAAAACAGTGAGGAAGACAGAATGATCTATAAGATTAGGCAGAAAGAGGCTAAGCAAGTCATAAGAGCTTCCAAATCACACACAGAAGATAAAATAGCACAGTCAGTAAAAAGGGGGACAAACTTTCTTTAGATACATAAATGAGAAAAGAAAAGTAAAACAAGGATTAGTTAGATTAAAAACAATAGAAGGAAGGTATGTAGATACTTTACTCTGGTCTCACCTTTGAGTCTCACATCCAGTTTGTTGCCAAGTCCTGTAGGTTCCAACTCAAAAACATAGCCCGCATCCGCCCCTTTCTTACGCAAGATGCTACCAAGGAGCTTGTCCATGCTCTAGTAATTTCCCGCATGGATTACTGTAACCCTCTCCTGATTGGTCTCCCCAAAAGCCGTACTGCCCCGCTACAGTCCATAATGAATGCTGCAGCTAGACTGATTTTCCTATCCAGTCGGTCCTCTCACACCTCGCCCCTCTGCCAGTCCTTACATTGGCTCCCTGTATCCTATAGGAGTCAATTCAAAGTGCTAACCCATACATTTAAAGCACTGAACAATTCCAGCCCCTCTTATATCTCTTCACTGATCCAGAGGTATGCCCCTCCTCGTACCCTCCGCTCTGCCCGCGACCACCTCCTGACCGCTGCTCGCACCCGTACGGCCAACTCACGCTTGCAGGACCTCTCACGGGCGGCTCCTCTCCTATGGAATAACTTGCCTACTGCCATCAGACTCTCAACCCTAGTCTTCAATCATTTAAGAAGGGCCTTAAATCCCATCTCTTCAGGAAAGCATATGGCCTCCCAGAGTAATCTCTCCCTTACATACCTGTCTCTTGCTCTCCTATGGGATAGTGCTTTGCTCTCTCCTCCAGCTCTGCTTCACTCCTACTTGATATTTCCTATCCTAATGTTTCTAATACCCCACCTCCTATAGACTGTAAGCTCATTTGAGCAGGGTCCTCTTCAACCTATTATTCCTGTAAGTTTTCTTGTAATTGTCTTATTTATTGTTACATCCCCCCCCCCCTCTCAAAATATTGTAAAGCGCTACGGAATCTGTTGGCGCTATATAAATGGCAATAATAATAATAATAATAATAATAATAATAGATGAGGATAAAGGTCTAGCTGACTGCCTCAATTAATATTTTTGTTCGGTATTTACAGATGAAAATGAAGGAAAGGGACCTCAGTTAAGAAAAAGGTGATTTTACAGAGGAAGATGTTCTATTTCAACTGTCAAAAGTAAAGACAAATAAGTCAATGGGACCTGATGGAATACACCCAAAGCTATTAAAAGAGCTTAGTGGTGTACTATCAAAACCATTAACAGATTTATTTAACCAATCATTGTTAACAGGAGTAGTCCCAGAAGATTGGAAGTTAGCGAATGTTGTGCCCATTCACAAGAAAGGTAATAGGGAGGAGTCGGGCAACTATAGGCCAGTAAGCCTTACTTCAGTAGTGGGGAAAATGATGGAAACGGATTGTTGAACATCTAAAAACACATGGATTTCAAGATCAGAGACAACATGGGTTTACTTCAGGGAGATCATGCCAAGCTAATCATATTGATTTTTTTGATTGGGTAACTAAAATTATAGATCAGGGTGGTGCAGTAGACATTGCTTACCTAGATTTCAGTAAGGCTTTTGACACTGTTGCACATAGAAGGTTTATCAATAAACTGCAATCTTTGAGTTTGGATTCCAATATTGTTGAATGGGTAAAGCAGTGGCTGAGTGACAGGCAACAGAGGGTTGTAGTCAATGGAGCATATTCGAAGCTTGGGCTTGTCACCAGTGGGGTACCTCAGGGATCTGTACTTGGACCCATTCTCTTTAATATTTTTATTAGTGATATTGCAGAAGGTCTTGATGGTAAGGTGTGTCTTTTTGCGGATGATACTAAGATATGTAACAAGGTTGATGTTCCAGGAGGGATACGCCAAATGGCAAATGATTTAGGTAAACTAGAAAAATGGTCAGAGTTGTGGAAGCTGACATTTAATGTGGATAAGTGCAAGATAATGCATCTTGGACGTAAAATCCCAAGGGCAGAGTACAGAATATTTGATAGAGTCCTAACCTCAACATCTAAGGAAAGGGATTTAGGGGTAATTATTTCTGATGACTTAAAGGTAGGCAGACAATGTAATAGTGCAGCAAGAAATGCTAGCAGAATGCTTGGTTGTATGGGGAGAGGTATTAGCAGTAGAAAGAGGGAAGTGCTCATGCCATTGTACAGAACACTGGTGAGACCTCACTTGGAGTATTGTACACAGTACTGGAGACCATATCTTCAGAAGGATATTGATACCTTAGAGAGAGTTCAGAGAAGGGCTACTAAACTGGTTCATGGATTGCATGATAAAACTTACCAGGAAAGGTTAAAGGAACTTAACATGTATAGCTTGGAGGAAAGACGAGACAGGGGGGATATGATTGAATCATTTAAATACATAAAGGGAATTAACACAGTAAAGGAGGCGACTATATTTAAAAGAAGAAAAACTACCACAACAAGAGGACATAGTCTTAAATTAGAGGGACAAAGGTTTAAAAATAATATCAGGAAGTATTACTTTACTGAGAGGGTAGTGGATGCATGGAATAGCCTTCCAGCTGAAGTGGTAGATGTTAACACAGTAAAGGAGTTTAAGCATGCGTGGGATAGGCATAAGGCTATCCTAGCTATAAGATAAGTCCAGGGACTAATGAAAGTATTTAGAAAATTGGGCAGACTAGGGCCAATGGTTCTTATCTGCCGTCACATTCTATGTTTCTAATGTTTATGTAATAATGTAGTTTATACAATCTTATGCAATTTAAAATGGCTATGTGGTTTACTATGAGCCTAGATGATGTTGATCTAGACTGAAGTGATATTAAATCTAATTCAGTTCTGTTTCTTTTTGTCTTTCTTGCAGTGCTGGACCCAAAGGAGATAACATATATGAATGGAGGTCCACTATACTAGGGCCACCAGGCTCTGTGTACGAGGGTGGCGTTTTTTTCCTTGATATCGCATTCTCCCCAGATTACCCCTTTAAACCCCCAAAGGTTAGTAGTGTTATTTCTGCACCCCTAAATGGAAATGTCCTTCCTATTCCCGCTTCATTATGCTTTGCTGAATTCAGATTGTTAAGGTTTCACATGAACTTGACACACTGTCATCTTTTATTACATACTGGAAGTAGTTTATTGCTTAAATGTAAAGGTCTCTTTTAATGATTAAATTCAATGTCTTACACTCAAAGCAGCCACCCTACCTTACTTTTCATTCCTCATTATTTAACCCTCCTGGTAACTAACACCATAATATTATCATTACGGCATTGTACTTATTGAAAGCTTTTATTGTAGTTTTCACTTAGAATGTTCTCGAAAATGTTGCACTTATTGCCGCTGCTTTTATTACTATGCAAAGTTAAATGTGACGGCTAGGATTTAATGTTATAGTTAAGGTTAGGGGTATATGCATGCAAGATATTTTTCGAACTCCCATCTTATAAAGGCATACAAAGTGTCTCCAGTCCTTAACCCCTTAAGGACACATGACATGTGTGACATGTCATGATTCCCTTTTATTCCAGAAGTTTGGTCCTTAAGGGGTTAAAGGGACACTCAGGGCACCAACACAAGTTGTAGTGTAGACATTTAAAGGGAAACTATAGTGCCAGGAAAACAAACTCATTTTCCTTGCACTAAAGCTTCCCCATTTGTCAAGGGTGCCTTGAATACAATTTATAGCAAAATCCAACTCCTTTAATTAACTATGCTTCCCTTTTATTTTTCCCCTTTTAATGTAAAGCAGTCATGGTGACACAATTTGACAATGGCCAGAGCCTAAAGCAAGGTTTTGTTTCAGTTGCTAATTACATTTACCCACAATCCATCAATCTTACAGAAAGGCAAAAAACAGACATCGTGAGCAGAGGCTGTGTCCTGATATTGAGATCTAGTACAAGGAACAAAATATAATAAATAAAAAGAGGGAATATATTCAGAAAGATACAGGATACATAAGGAAAAGAGTATCACTTTAGAGTTAAAAGATATTATAATCATTAACTCCCATCTTTCTGAGACAGGCAGAATATCTCCATGGATGGTATACCATAGATATAGCCTGTACTGTCATGCTGTTATAAATTATGCAGGGGTGGTGATGTGCTGCCATGCTCAAGTCATCACCAGATAACTACAGCTCTTAGACTTTGGAGCAAACAAATATGTTTCAGACCTTTGTAAACGGTCCGAATTGTTATTATTATATTTATATAGCGCCAACAGATTCCATAGCGCTTTACAATGGGATCTTACCAGTACTACTTTTACATCACAACAGGCAGCAGTGGTTAGGAAGCCTCCTTTGGCATACAAATACCAAACAGTACATTCTATACATCGCGTAGTGCAATTCGTCTGTACGGAAAAAAAAACATATTTAGAGTTGACATTTTCTTCTTCTTGGAGTGATCCATGATGTCACACTCTGCCTTTAAACCTTACTATATTTATTATAGCAGGATTATGATGTCATTATACAGAGGGTTTTCATGGATTTTGTTGCCATGGATGTATCACTGCTACATGATGGCATTAATAAGCATTAGTAAGGAAAAAGCGTTGCATTACAATAAAATAAAACCGTGGTATTTTTTTAAAAATACATATTAATTATTATGGATTAGTATAAATTGCAAAGAAGAAATCTATAGATATTATATGATACATATTAGATGGTGTGTATTGCTCATAAAAAGATTGTAAAACAAGTAGTATTTATTACTGTTATTAATCCATGCTTCTGTACACGTCTATAAATGAGTGCTCAGCTGTTGGCATGCTGTATAGGTCATTAAAACCGTTAGAACAGCAATGTCCTGCTACAACTTTCTTGAAATCCTCCTGCTGGTTTAATAATAGCTTAGCAAAGATTGTGTTAACATAGGCACAAAATGCCTGCCTCATTATTTTGTTCTTCTTCTTGTGGCCTCCAACAGCTCGCCGGATTATCACATAGTTATGACATGTATTATCTGAATTTGCTAAAACTATTTGAATGGTTGAGTGACTATGTTATTTTAAAAATGTTTCCTTAGTATCTTACTATATTAAAGTAAATTGAAATCATAGTATATGTTTAGAATTTTGCATTGCATATACAGAATGCTCAACAAAAGATCCTATTGTATGGTTTATTTTAAAATGTAAACATCAAACCAAATGGCAATGTACCAAATTGGGAAAAACCATCCGGCTGTGTAAGGGGACTGCTAAATCCGGACAAGCCTGAATCAGGTGAAATCAAGCCTGAAACAGGTGAAATCCGGACCCAATTGCTTCCAATCAGGACTTGATTTTAAAATTGCTATGCTAACCAGCTGCCACATTAAAGGTAAAAATAAATAAATAAATAAAAAAGCCTGTGCTGATCGAAAAGACACCCATATTACTATAAGGGAGGTTTTAAATCTCCTCATGTCCCCATCTGCCACACAGTAGTTGGGGGCATATCTGCGAAATTTTTTAAACTAGCGATTGGGCAGTAATGCCTAGTTGCTCGAAAGGCCTCATTCCACCGGGGGTACTGTCGTACTCGTGAGATATCGCTGAACACACATATGTTTTAGAGCAACAAAATGTATATTGACAATGACATCATCAGTAAAAGTGCAATTTTTTTGTGTGAAAATGCAAAAACAATATGAACACTAACTTTGGCCTGGGTTTACAACCAAAGTGGCTACTAAAAAGACTGGACATTCCCCTTTTTGAATACCCTGAGTTGTCTGCTTTTGCAAATAGATTGCCATGATGGAGATCGTTTTCATTCCTGGGCTGCCATACTGTCTCAAAGGCAACATAGGCCCAGCAAACAATCTGGCATATTTCGATGTGTAAAAACTGAAAAATGGAACGTGCTATATTTCGCCCTGTAACTTCCCAAAACACCATAAAACCTGTACATAGGCGGTACTGTTTTACACGTGAGACATCGCTGAATACATATATGTGTATTACATTGCAGTAAAGGCTAACAGTATTATGACATTCACAGTTAGAATGTCACGTAGAACTAAACATTTTGTTTTTAATTCTTATTTTCTCCCATTTTTTTATATTTTATTCATTATAAATTATGTTTTATACCTAAATATTTGATGTTAAGTGAAAGCCCTGTTTCCCCTGAATAAAATTATATATAATAAGTGTGGGTGTACATAATATGAACGAGGTGAATTACGCCTGAATAGACATATAGCGCAATTTCAAGTTTTTGTTTACGTTTTGTTTTTAACATAACGTGTATATTTGGCTCAGTCCTTAAGGGCACTCCCCCTGCTCGCAATGCCGTCCACGCAAGGACCTCACGATCACATGGCTCAGGGGCGCCGAAGAGGAAGGAGGGGGGACTCCCTGGGCTCCCAGGTAAGTCCCCATACCGCGATCGCCAGTTTGGGATCACCGGCAACCGGGTAAGTACCTAGGACAGCGGGGACGTGCTATGCCGCCACCCGGCGTTTAGAGCCGGTTCCCTAAGGACGGCATAGCGCGTCCCCCGTCCTTAAGGGGTTAAAGGAACACTATAGCGTTAGGAATACAAATATGTATTCACCGTTTAGGATACTAGGACCCCGTTCCGTGACGAATAAATGGTTAATTAACCATTTATTTACTTACCTTAATCCAGCGCCGGGCTCCCTCGGCACTGGTGACCTCTCCTCCTCCATCAACATCAGCTTCCAAATGGAGCCGAATACGCATACGCGGCCAGAGGCGCACGCGCATTCAAATCCGCCTATATATTACTCAATGCTTTCCTAAGGGGATCTTTTTTAACACTAGACTCAGTGAGGACATCCAGCGTCAAATAAGTGCGATTTACTCCGTGTAAATCGAGAGAGCGGCCTCTAGTGGCTGTCAGGGAGACAGCCACTAGAGGCTGGATTAACCCTGAAGTGTAAACCTGCTATGTTTTCGGCTGCAAGGTTAAAACTAGGGGTACCTGGCACCCAGACCACTTCATTTAGCTGAAGTGGTCTTGGTGCCTATAGTGTTCCTTTAAGTGGTTAAACCTGCAATGTAAACATTGCCATTCCATTAATTCACAGAACAAATTAAATTATATGGGTGTCTGTAGTGTCCCAATAAGGTGCATCGCAATTTCCGTGCAAACTAGTGGTTGTAAAATGGGGATGTGGAGTTCGTGGATCTTGTATATAGCAGTCTTGATTCCCCTGAGCTTGGTCCCTGCCTTAATGTTAACTAGCAAGTATTAGCACTTTACAGGCGTCCTAAGAGGCACTTACAATTTGCAGGTTTGAATGAGCATAACACGATGATGGACAGATATTACAAAATGGACTTTCATCCTTCCCAGACCCCTTCACTTACTTTGTTACTGAGAGCGGGGTTAGTCATATCATAACTGGGTTATATAATAAGAACACAAGCATAATTCTCGGAAACCCTCTTTTGTAGTTTCCTGCAGAGAAGTGTTTACTTACTGATCCCTTGTGAGTTTAGGGTTTCTATGCTTTGGATAGTTCGGTTTCATTTTATGTATACAAACTTTGTTTCATATGTATTAAATTATGTTTTTTTTGCATATTAATTTCTATCTTTCATGGTACTAGAGAATTCCCTCTGTAGTTAGCTTTGTTTATCACTTTATTAAATTGTTAATCTAGTGGAAGCAAAATCTTATATTGAGTTACCCAGGTTGGTATAAATCTTATGAGTCACCTTAGATGCCCACTGTAAGTTTTGGGAATGAAAACATGAGGTGGTGTTGGTAGGATTTTGGTTTTAATTTGGTGCAATTCTATGCCCTGTTAGTGATGTTCAGTTAGAGAGTGTGAGTATGATGGGTTACCAGCATGGAATCTATAAATTTACTATCACAATGTCAGTGACTGGAACATTCTGAACATTGTGTTCAGCATAGGCATGTGCACTCTACATTGTGTGATGCAAAGTGTGGACAATGTATATTATGTGAATTTAGGTGTGAACAATTGACATTGGTAGGTTAAAAAAATGATTGTCTTTTATTATTTATTATTTATATAGCGCCAGCAAATTCCGTAGCGCTGTACAATGGGTGGACCAACAGACACGTAATTGTAACCAGACAAATGGATGCACAGGAGCAGAGAGGTTGAGGGCCCTGCTCAATGAACTTACATGCTAGAGGGAGTGGGACAGGGGCGTACCTGGAGCATTTGGCACCCGGGGCAGATCTTATATTTGGCTCCCTCAATTTTAAAATGTAAAAAAACCCACACATGTTTTTTTAAATGTATTTAGCATTGAGCAGTGTTTGCATTTTTTAATGTATTTAGCACTGAGCAGTGTTTGAGTGTTAACATGTTTTTGTATGAAGTATGTGTGAGTGAATGTAGGGGTGTGTTTGCATGAAGTGTTGGCAATTGAATGCAGGCGTGCATTTTTTTTTTTGTAGTTTGTTTTTTGAATATGTGGTGTGTTTTTATGTAGCGTTGATATTTGGATGCAGGGGTTGTATTTGTGTGTATTGTTGGCGAAATGCTGATGTATGCACATATACACATATACTTAAATATACACACACTGGCACACATGCAGATACATAGATACACAGATACACTGGCACATAAAGACACACAGACACATAAGTATGCACATACAGACACATAGGTATGCACATGCAGGTAAATAGAAACACAGTCATGCACAGATACAGACGAACACTGACACATATACAGATAGACACACAGATACAAACACACATTGATACAAACGCACACACTTACAGAGACACATAGACACAGACACACATACAGATACACTGACACAGACACACAAGTATAAATGTGTGTTTATTGTATGCAGTGTGTGTTTGTGTAGTGTTTGTGTACTGTATGCAGTGTGTGTGTATATGTGTGTGTGTGTGTGTATAGTGTATGGTGTGTGTGTGTGTGTGTGTGTATAGTGTATGCTGTGTGTGTATGTGTGTGTGTGTGTGTGTGTGTATAGTGTATGCTGTGTGTATTTGTGTGTGTGTGTGTGTAGTGCACGCAGTGTGTGTGTGTGTGTGAAGTGTGTGTAATGAGTGTGTATTGTTTTTGTGTGTGTTCATTCCCTGGTGGTCCGGTGGCACAGTATGGTTGTCCAGTGAAGAGGGGCCCAGGAGTCTCCACATCCAGCAGCAGCATGTCCACTGTTCTCGTGATCCGCGAGAGCGTTGCTGCGGGTTGCCATAGCAACATGCGGCAACACTCTCGCATATCGCAATAAGAGGACCTGCTGCTGCTGGATGTGGAGACTCCTGCAAGCAGCATGAAAACGCGCCCCTGGCGCCCCCCAATGAGTGGCACCCAGGGCGGACCGCCCCCCATCTCACCCTTAGTACGCCACTAGAGTGGGTTATAGTGACATAAAAGGTATGTATGGGTTATGAAATAGGTTAGTAGAAAAGTATTCACTGAGAACTTAGGTGATTTTTTACAGTTGCAGGGGAGGGGGGGAGGGTGAAAACCCGCTAACAGTTTAAATGGTATTCTTTCCTGAAGGAAGTGTGTTTTCAAAGATTTTTTGAAGGAGTGGAGACTGGGTTAAAGTCTACCAGAGAAGGAAAGGGAGTTCAACAGAAAAGGTGCAGCCCTAGAGAAGTCTTGGAGGGGGCCTTAACGAGACATACTTATGTATTCGGGAGGATAGGTAGGTTGGAGCAGCATTATGTAGGGACTTGTAAGCAAGCACCAGAATCTTAAATTGAGCCCTGTATCTAACTGGAAGCCAATGTAGGGACTGACAGAGGGGGGAGGCGTGGGAGGTGCGGGCGGACAGGAAAATGAGCCTCGCCGCCGCATTCATTATAGATTGCAGAGGTGCTGTCAGGGTGGTAGTCCAGTGCCCGAGACCCAGACACAGTGTCCAGGCGGCGGCGCGTGGGCCGGGATGTTAAGTAGGAGTATGCCTGATGTTAAGTAGGAGTCACAGTGTGGAGGTGGATTAGCAGGGTCTGGTGCAGGGTAACCACACACCCCCTGGTGTTGAGCACCAGCGTTTGTGCAGCCACATACCAAGACCCTGATTCAGCTTATGCGGATACCAGGAACTAGGAGCTTGGAATTTAAGCAGACCTCCCAGGAGCTTAATAGGGAGGCTTTGCAGCAAGATTGTATCCAGTACTAGAAACAAGGCAAGACTAGAGATAGGCACCAAACATGAAAACAAGACAGAACTAGTAGAACCCAGAACCAGAGAAGGATAGTAAGCTAAACCCAGAACATATACACAAGACATGAGGAAAACATGAACATGACTGGACAGGACTGTACATGGACTGGGTATACAAACTAAAACAAGACAGGATAACATAGGCAAAACAAGAGGAGAAATAACTAAGTACAACATATGGAAATCATGGGGATTTAGTCACACTATATGATCATACATTGCATAAGCCTGCCAACAACGCCAATGTACCCCATATCTGGCAGGTCCTACACTGCCTAATGTATGCTAAAACATCCTAAGTAGACATATATAGCACTTATCTGCAAGAAAGGGCAGAAGCTTTGAGCAGAAAGGAATGAAAAGGAATGACTCTGAAACAGAAAGGAATGATGGAAAACAAACGGGTGTGGCAACATAAAACAAACATTTAAAGGAAACCTGGAGACTGGGAAATCCAGGGACGAACTATAGGAATGAACCCAGAAATCCCAGCATAAAGAAAACCAGACATAGACTAGAAAACCCCAAAAAAAAAAACAAGAAAAACTAAGCAAGAATAGCAAAAAGAGTACTAAATACCAGAAGCCAAGTCCAGACATCAGAACAAAGCAGAGCGATCATGACAGGTGCAATCTGGGAACACGTAGTACCACTGAGAAGGGGATTGCAGTAGTCCAGGCGAGAAAGAACATTGGCATGGACCAGCACCTTAGTTCCGTCTGGTGTTACATAGGGGCGGATGTGAGCTATGTTTTTGAGATGGAAGCGGCAGGATTTGTTGATCGACTGGACATGAGGGGTGAAGGAGAGGTTGGAGTCAAAGAGAACACCGAAGCAGCGAGCCTGCGAGGAAGAGGTGATGGTGACGCCATTGATTTGGAGGGAGAGAGACACAGGAGTAGCAACACTTGAGGGAGGAAAGACCATAAGTTCTGTTTTGGACCGGTTGACTTTAAGGAAGTGAGCTGACAAAAAATCACGGAGAGGCAGTCAGAGACACGAATCAAGATTGACGGAGAGAGATCAGGAGAGGACAGGTAGATGTGCGTTCCATCTGCATATAAATGATAATGGAATGTAGCTGAGTTTACCAAGGGAGGCAGTATAGATGGAGAACAGTAGGGTGCCAAGGACAGAACCTTGGGGAACGGCAACAGAGAGGGGTTGGGAAGAAGAGGCAGAGCCAGAGAAAGAAACACTGAAAAAGTGCTGGGAGAGGTAGGAGGAGCACCAGGAGAGAGCAGTATCTCATAGACCGAGATTACGGAGAATGAGAAGAAGCTGTTGATGATCAACAGTGTCAAAGGCAGCAGAAAGATCAAGGAGAATTAGGATAGAGTAATGGCCGCAAGATTTAGCAGTGATTAAATCGTTGGATACTTTGGTCACAGCTGTTTCAACAGAGGGACAAGCGTGGAATACAGACTGAAGTGGGTCAAGCAGAGTTGGATTCGAGGAATATATGAAGTTTTATGACTTGGCTGTGAAAAATGCATGGAAACCTGAAACCTTAAGAGCTATGTCAAATGAAAGAATGCCGTTATTAAGTGCAGACATTTTCTGTGTATCTCCTATTTATGTCAAAAGACATTGAACTGCTGATGTAATTTTTACGTTATTAAACAAGCTTCGCATTTTGACACTCTTGACTATGTGCACGTGTGGTCTACTGTGGAGGAGAAAGAGCCAAGTCCCTGCATTTATGAATTACCCTCAGAGCTAGCTGGGAATGGGTACAGTGCAAAGTTGTTATGGTACTTAGACTCACCCTTTCCCTTTTGTAAGCAAATTCTATATTTGGCATATGAAATAACACTCAGACTTTGGATATACTAGGTTTATTTGAAAACTGAAGATGTTTTGCATTGTATAGAACATGTTATCAGAACATATGTTACACTAAACAAATTATAATGAAGATCAAATCCTCATTTGTGAATTAATGGTGATGAAGTAATGAAAAAGACAACTTTTATGACCTGACTTTTAAAAACTTCAAAACCCAATTTCATAGAACGGTATAAACTTTTCCTTTTTTTTTTTCTTCATTGTTCTAAGCTGTATCTTGTGGTTTCACATGGTATGGTATATTGACGACCTTTAGCACACAATCCCGGTGACCTACTGTATATCGAATTACTACTGACACAGTGTTTACCTAAAACAATTAAATCTTATTTATCGTTTCAATGACACATTATTCTCATGTTAACTTATTCTGTTTGTTGAATTGCTTAAAATTCAATACAATTGACAAAAAAACACCTTTAAGATAAAGAATTTCTGATAATTACCCACATAAGCACCTCATAGTTGTACAAGAATATTGAAAATTATCTTGTCGAAAGATGACAGCCTGCCAATCTCTCAGCAATTCTAAACTCGTTTGAGTATTTGTTTTTCTTCACCTCTTGTTTCTTTTTATATTCATTTGCTTTTATTGATTTGCTACTTTATATCTCCATTGTAAAGCTGCCTGAATATATTAAATCTGCATGAATAAGAATTTATAAAAATGCTGATAAAATATGTTGTGATACTCATGTTCATTAAACTAAACATGGGCTTGGTAAAGATTACCAATTCTATCACCTGCAAAGCTAACCCCAAGAAGCTATCAAGCACATCTACTAGAACTACATCTACACAAATAATAGCTGTGTTTGAAAGTGACATATCATAATCTCTGCACTCATATACACACACACTGCATTCATATGAGGAAAGCCCATGCATGGTACAAGCAGGACTGGTCAGCGATCTAAATAACATTTCTTGTATAATTGGCTCACTAAACATGCAGTGAATTTGAAATCCCTTTTTGCATTAACATGGCTTTTGAATACCAGAACTTGTTCAGCAGTCAGCGTAATGATCATTATGTCACTTCTACAAACAGACAATTCTGTTACTCTGAAAGCCTTTCATTCAAAGGCTTGCCTTGAACAAATGACTGGAGTGTTTTTTTTTACAGTCAATATAACTGTCTGCGCTGCTCTCTTCCTATATTAAAGATGCCTGTGCAAAGTCACCGCAACATTCCTCCATCTCTGCATTGTGTCGTTTTTTTTCTTTCACTTTGTATTGATGGCATCTGCTGTCATTACCTTTTTATTTGTGTAATATCTTTATGGAATGACACATTTATCATAGTGTCATATTACATTGTATCAATTAAAATAACAGAATTTAAAGGAACACTAATCTGTATTCCTAACACTTTAGTGCCTCTGTCCCTAGATAAATATAGGTCCCCCATTCCCACGTTTGCAGTAAAAAATGTATAAAATAAAAGTTGTACTAACCTATTTCCAGCACTAAGGCTCCTGTGGCGCTGCTTTCCTCTCCTCATCCCTACAACTTTTTGTGCTGTAGTTACATCATTAAAGTGGAGAGACATTTTTTTAGTGATACAAACTAGAGTAGCAAAACCTCCCATTAACTAGGGAAACTTTAAGAAAAAGTCTTTATTTCACCCCATGTGAAAGGTTGGTGGTTCATTATTGTTAAAGGGACACTATAAGCATCAGAACAACTTAAGCTTAATTAAATGGTTTTCGTGTGTAGATCATGCCCTTGAAGTCTCACTGCTCAATTCTGCCATTTTGGGAGTTAAATCACCTTTTTTTTCTGTCTATGCAGCCCTAGCCACACCTCCCCTGGCTGTGACTGATACAGTCTGCAAGAAAACAAAATGGTTAATTTTCAGTCAGATGTAACATACTTAGAAGTTGTTATCTCCTGCTCACAGGTTTGGAGGGCTATTAACAGAGCAGGAGATATTACATTTTAAATTAAACAGAATTTGCAATAAAGGAAGTTTAACCCCTTAAGGACCAAACTTCTGGAATAAAAGGGAATCATGACATGTCACACATGTCATGTGTCCTTAAGGGGTTTAAAATTAGATCTCTCTTTACAGGAAGTGATTAGGAAGGCTGTGCAAGTCACATGCAGGGAGGTGTGATTAGGGCTGCATAAACAAAATTATTTAATTCCTAAATTGAGCAGTGAGACTGCAAGGGCATGATCTATATACAAAAACTGCTTAGTTGAGCTAACATTGTGTTGGTGCCTATAAGGTCCCTTTAAATGTGGTGAGAATTGCTATATAACTGTTTCTAATGATTATTAGATTAATATGTAGTTGCCTTGTTTTTATATATACTAGAATGCAGGGGCCACCAAGCAAATGATTTGAAAGTACAAAAAGTCTGTACTCCCCCAATCACTTATGATTTCTGTAAGATTAATACATTTAGTATTAGGAAGGATTTTATGTAGTCATTAATTAATTCATGTATAGCTTTTATACTTGAATATATCCTCTGCCCATGAAAAGTGACTCCAAAACTAATTAAAAAAGAAAATACATTTTGCAAAAAAAAAAAGTCTGTACACAAACTTAACCTACTTGACAAATTAAAGGGTTAATCAAATTATTATTATTTTTTTAACTGCATTTTAATAAAACACTACTTTTTGTTAGAGTAATCTTTGCTGACATGCCCCAACCCCCCCCCCCCCCCCCAAAAAAATAATTAAACAAATAGGGATAATCTTACTTCTATCGACTCTCAATGCCAAGTTCGGGTACTCCACCGGTAATGTTACTCACCCTAACTATAGGGGGACGAACATTAAGTTGGATGAGCTGAGGGGAAACTTGGGCAGAACAGAGAAGAGGGCTTGTTACCAGCATACTATGCCTTCTGACAACAGACCTCAACTATGCAAAAATTTAGCCAGCCTGGAAGACTTGTTTTGGAATGGCTAATGTCGCTGCCAGAGGTGGATAGACTTCTGGCAGCAATGGGCTTTTAACTCTGTATGTGCTTACAGAGTCAAAGCACAATGACAACTTCAAAACACTGACGAGGTCATGGTGCTTGGCGATACCCTTTAACCCCTTAAGGACCAAACTTCTGGAATAAAAGGGAATCATGACATGTCAGGCACGTCATGTGTCCTTAAGGGGTTAAATAAATAATCCTGATTATCCAACCCAGTTGCTGGAGGGTCCAAATATGAAGAACTTTATAACCAGACTTAGTGATACTTGCTTAGCGACAATGCAGATGACATAAGCAGCTGGTTGTCTTATCTCATTGAAACATTGAAATAAATTAAAAATATGCATGTGCCTATTTCTTTTTTGACTTCTAATTTTATAATGTGTGTACAGGTGGTCCTCATTTTGCGACCTACTTGTTTTATGACGGCTCGCACTTACAGCCAGCTATCTCGCAGGGTGGTAAGTGTGGGCCAATGTGGAAATTAGAGGGTTTCCCTGATCTGCTGCGTTTGTCTATGTTTGGGGACATTTCCCCCATGGATCAGATTGTTCCAGCACATCTTGCAGATGCTCAAGTGGATTAAGATCTGGGGAATTTGGAGGCCAAGGCAACACCTTGAACTCTGTCATTTTCCCCAAACCATGCTAGGACAATTTTTGCAGTGTGACAGAGAGCATTATCCTTCTGAAAAAGGCCACTGGCATCAGATAACACCATTGCCATGAAGAGGTGTATGCAGTCTGCAACAATTTCTAGGTAGGTGGTACATATCAAAGTAATATCCACATGAATGCCAGGACCCAAACTTTCCCAGAACATTGCTAAGAGCCTAACACTGCCTTCACCAGTGCATCCTGCTTCCATATCTTCCAAAGATAAAAGACGCACTTGCACCCACTACGCAGCCAGATACGCAGTAAACTGCAATACACTATGTGTTCTGACACCTTTTTATCATGGCCAGAATTGCTGTTGTTTTTTCAGCCCTTGTCATAGTCACTCGGATCTCTTTGCTTGCCTATTTTGCTTCCAACATGTGAAATTCAAGAATGACTGTTCACTTACTGCCCAATATATCCTACCCATTGTCAGGTGCCATTGTAATGATATAATCAATGTTATTCACTTCACCTGTCAGTGGTTTTAATGTTGTGGATGCTCAGTTTTTAATTATATATATATATATATATATATATATATATATATATACGGATCTCCTTGCTAAAATCCTTCGTTGTTGCAATAAATCTGATTAAGTGGATGCATGTCACAGTTTGTACTTCTGTCGACCAAGTGAATTATTTATATGCATCATCTTTTCAGTTTCTCCATCAGGTATCATTGAAGGGCCATTAGATCTGTCTACAAGGCAATGTGTCACAATCTCCTTTTTAATATTTAAAGTGCCAATATTTGTGCTGGGCTTGCGGGTGTTGATATCGGTTTCCTCAACATTCGAGACCTCTTGAGACATTTGTTGAGCATGCTTTTATCAACTGGAAAATATATAGCATTTTATTGAAAGGCTAATGGAGACATAATATTACCGTATATACTTGAGTATAAGCCGAGTTTTTCAGCACATTTTTTGTGCTGAAAAACCCCAACTCGGCTTATACTCGAGTCACTGTCTGTATTATGGCAATTTACATTGCCATAATACAGCCTGGGGGCTGTGTGCGGTTACTTACCTCTCCTGCAGCTCCTGTCAGCTCTCTCCTCCTCCGCGGCGGTCCGTTCAGCACCTCTGTCAGCTCCCAGTGTAAGTCTCGCGAGAGCCGCGGGGTCATAGTGCGGCTCTCGCGAGACTTACAGTGTGAGCTGACAGAAGAGCTGCACGGAGGAGAAGGGATCTGACAGGAGCTGCAGGAGAGGTAAGTGCCCCACCCCACTGAACTGCCAATGCCACTGGACCACCAGGGAAGGAGAGCCCCCCTCCCTGCCATGTATCAAACAGGGAGGGGGGACGAAAAATAAATACAATAATAATAATAAAATAATAATAAAAATAAATTAATAATATAATTAAAAAAAATATTAAAAATGCCCACCCCCCACCAAGGTTCTACATCACACACACACACACTGCACTCATACACACACACACACTGCACTCATACACACACACACACACACACTGCACTCATACACACACACACACTGCATTCATACACACACTGCATTCATACACACACACTGCATTCATACACACACACTGCACTCATACACAAACTGCATTCATACACACACACTGCACTCATACACACACACTGCATTCATACACACACACTGCATTCATACACACACACTGCACTCATACGCACACACTGCATTCATACACACACACTGCACTCATACACACACACTGCACTCATACACACACACTGCACTCATACACATACACTGCACTCATACACACACACTGCACTCATACACACACACTGCAGTCATATACACACTGCATTCATACACACACTGCACTCATATACACACTGCATTCATACACACACTGCACTCATACACACTGCATTCAAACACACACTGCACTCATACACACACATTGCACTCATACACACACACTGCACTCATACACACACACTGCACTCATACACACACACTGCACTCATACACACACACTGCACTCATACACACACACTGCATTCATACATACACACTGCACTCATACACACACACACACACACACTGCAGTCATACACACTGCACTCACACACACACACACACACACTGCACTCATGCACACACACTGCACTCATGCACACACACTGCACTCATACACACACACACTGCACTCATATATACACACACTGCACTCATATACACACACACTGCATTCATATACACACACACTGTAAATAAATATTCAATTAATATAATTTTTTTAGGATCTAATTTTATTTAGAAATTTACCAGTAGCAGCTGCATTTCCCACCCTAGTCTTATACTCGAGTCAATAAGTTTTCCCAGTTTTTTGGGGTAAAATTAGGGGCCTCAGCTTATATTCGGGTTGGCTTATACTCGAGTATTTTTGTTTTTTTTTAACCGGGTTATTTTGCAACAAGCTCTGTCTCCTCTCACCCTGTTCAAAATGTAGGTGTATGTTTGCATCCTCTGAGATATTCAAATCTAAAATGGCACGAGTCATATAATAATGTTTTATATTCATGGCCAGCTGAAAAGACACAGTCTATCAAAATAACATGAATGAGGCTGTTCGGCTCCCTGATGGCAGCCACAATTTTTTTTCATGATTAAACGTTCTCGCCCATCTCACCCATGCTCTTACATTTTATACAATAAAATGACCAGGAATTACTTATTTCAACTACTTCTTGATCCCTACCGAAACTGCAGATGTCATAATCCTTTTGTTTATCTTTAAAGGGAATCTAAAAGCACCATAACCACTAAATCATATTGGATGCAGTCCCTTGGTTTTATCAAGCCATTTTTAAGGGTTTCCTGAACACACAACACTCTTCTTTGCTTGGAACATCACATAGAAACATAGAATGAGACGGCAGATAAGAACCATTTGGCCCATCTAGTCTGCCCAATTTTCAAAATACTTTTAATTAGTCCCTGGCCTTATCTTAAGTCTAGGATACCCTTATGCCTATCCCACACATGCTTAAACTCCCTCACTGTATTAACCTCTACCACTTCAGCTGGAAGGTTATTCCATATGTCCATTACCTTCTGTGTAAAGTAATACTTCCTGAAATTATTTTTAAACCTTTGCCCTTCTAATTTAAGACTATGTCCTCTTGTTGCGGTACTTTTACTTCTTTTAAAAATCGCCTCCTTTACTGTGTTGATTCCCTTTATGTATTTAAATGTTTCTATCATATCCCCTCTGTCTCATCTTGCCTCCAAGCTATACATGTTAAGATCCTTTAACCTTTCCAAAGTATCAATAGCCTTCTGGCGATACGGTCTCCAGTACTGCGTGCAATACTCCATGTGAGGTCTCACCAGTGTTCTGTACAGTGGCATGAGCACTTCCCTCTTTCTACTGCTAATGCCTCTCCATGTACAACCAAGCATTCTGCTAGCATTTCCTGCTGCTCTATTACATTGTCTGCCTACCTTTAAGTAATCTGAAATTATTACTCCTATATCCCTTTCCTCAGATGTTGATTAGTAGAGTATCAAATATTCTGTACTCTGCCCTTGGGTTTTTACGTCCAAGATGCATTATCTTGCACTTATCCACATTAAATGTCAGTTGCCACAACTCTGACCATTTTTCTAATTTACCTAAATCATTAGCCATTTGTCTTATCCCTCCTAGAACATCAACCCTGTTGCAAATTTTAGTGTCATCAGCAAAAATACATACCTTACCATCAAGTCCTTCTGCAATATCACTAATAAAAATATTAAAGAGAATGGGTCCAAGTACCGATCCCTGAGGTAACCCACTGGTAACTAGACCTTGCTTCGAATATACTCCATTGACTACAACCCTCTGTTGCCTGTCATTCAGCCACTGCCTAACCCATTCAACAATATTGGAATCCAAACTTAAAGATTGCAGTTTATTGATAAGCCTTCTATGTGCAACAGTGTAAAAAGCCTTACTGAAATCTAGGTAAGCAATGTCTACTGCACCACCCTGATCAATTATTTTAGTTACCCAATCAAAAAAATCAATAAGTTTAGTTTGGCATGATCTCCCTGAAGCAGGGGTGTACCTGGAGTATTTGGCACCCGGGGTGGATCCTTTATTTGGCACACAATGTGTGTATAGTGTATGCAGTGTGTGTATGCAGTGTGTGTATAGTGTGTGCAGATGCAGTGTGTATGTTGTGTGGAATAAGTGCTGCCACTTACCTGCCCGTCCCATCCTTCTCGACTGGTGGTCCGGTGGCACAGCATCACTGGGCAGTGAAGAGGGGCCCAGTACTCTCCATGCTCGTTTCCCATCCAGCAGCAGGGTCCTTTGTTCTCGCGATCCGCTCTCGCGGATTGCAATAACAGAGGACCTACTGCTGCTGGATGGGAAATCACGTGGATACTCGAACATGGCACACCTGTCCCTTTTCATAAGACACAGGGGTGGCGATATGCAGCCCCTGTGAAAGTTCGCCCTGGGCACCCCCTTAGTGAGTGGTACCCGGGGTGGACACGGCACCATTCACCAAGCCACAAGCTAATATGCATCCACCTGTCATTCTGAATGTTATGCACAGGTAGAACTTCAAAGAATGACATTGTGGATACAGCCTGCCGTATATCATTGGCAAGAACACAAAACAATTCATTTACCTCAGAAACCTCATTACAAGCCAAATCATGTGTCCCTAGAAGGACAAGTACATCCAATTCCCCTTCCTGCTTTGCTCGCTTTACAATATTACAAATACGTCTCCTGTCTCTGTGAGTAGTAACTCCAGGAAGACATCTCACAAAGCCACTATTGTCCAACTCCACAAATCTTAAGATAGAATCCCCCAACAACAACTGCTTTCTATCAGGACTCACCTTGTCCTTTTTGTCATTGGCTGCTCTCTTGCTCACCTTAGGCATAGAGGATGGTGGTTCCACAAACTCGGTGTCTGAGTCTGTCTCTGTAACATAACTACAATCTGTGTCTTTACATAATTCATTTTCTGTACTTTCAGACTGTGCAGTATGCCTTTTGTCCACATATCTAAGTCTACCAGATCCTACAGTAATCCATCTGCCATTTCTAGGACATCTCTGTGGCAGTGGATTTGCAACAGTCCCAGCCTGAGTTTGTTTAACAGATAATTTACAAATCTCAGACTTCAAAAATACAATCTCCTGCCGCAATATAGAGAACTGTCTACAGATTAGACAACATCCAAACCTCCAAAAAGTGGAGCATGAAACAAATGCACAACAACTATTCCACGATGAAGAAGTTTCACCTAGCCTTTTAATCATAGACGAAAAGAGCCGTGTTAAGCTGCAAATGTTTGCATTGTACGACTAGTTTGTAAGGATAAAGAAGATGTAACTTCCCCATAGTGGTGTCCCAAGCAGAGGGGGCGTGCTCTGGATGATGCAGAATCCTTTTTTTTGTTTGTTTGATTCTTCACTCATTGTACACTAACTGTGGCAGTATACTGCGGTGGTTATCGTGATTAGAGTTGTTACGGTTTTTTTCTTTTTTTCTTCTATTGCATAGATGGTAGGAGGGGGGTTCTACATCAACCTGTGTCATGCCTTTAATAATAGTAGGTGTTTAAAAGTGTTTTAAAATAATTTGAAATCCAAAGCATGTTATTGTTTCATGAGATATTGCTATTAAATGTTTCTTTTTTTCTTTTGGGTGGTTGGGGTGGTGGAGATATAAAAGTATTCTTGCCCTTGTCTGGTAGGACTGTATGAGCAATAATTGTATATGTGTTTTTATAACAATTAACAACATAAATCTTTTATTTTTTTAAATAACAAAATGACAAGAGATCTTGTTTTCTACCAGGTGACATTTCGGACAAGAATTTACCACTGTAACATTAACAGCCAGGGCGTGATCTGCCTTGATATCCTGAAAGATAACTGGAGCCCAGCCCTAACGATTTCTAAAGTTCTCCTGTCTATCTGCTCGCTGCTCACAGATTGCAACCCTGGTAAGATATTTTGTGTGTGTGTGTGTGTGCACATACATTGATTTATTGTGCATGTTAATATTTACAAATTCCTATCTGTCTATTTTCCCATTCTGCCTGCTCCAAGTATAAATGTGTTTTCTGTTTATGTAGTTTTCAAGTTTATCTGGCTTGTAGTCATAGCTTGGCCAATTAAATCAGGTCAAACGATACATAAACCTATAAAATACCTCATTCATTTGTATAACTACATTAAAGCAGACCTGCCATTATATATAAAAATATATTTGAAAATGCCTATATGTTGAGAATATATTTGAAATGGCAAAAAATGCAAAGGGTCTACACAAATTAAATAATGGGCTCTTTTTTATATATGTATTCATGTGCTTAGAACAAAATGAGACAAATCCAGCATAATCCACTTTTCCTCATGGTTGATGGCAGCTGTCAGTCGCTAATCACTAGGTCAGGGTTAGCCAATCTTCTGCATTCCATATCTTGTGGACTACATCTCCCATAATACTCTGACAGCTATAATGCTAGCAAAGCATCTGGGGAAATGTAGTTTACAACGTCTGGAGTGACGAAGGTTGCCTACCTCTGCACTAGGTCATAGGACTTGCACTGTTCAATAAATCACAGTGGTACACAAGTCGACTCAGAAGATGTCAGCCATCTCCTGGAATGTAGTATGAAAATACCAATAAAATAAAAAACTTTATGAAAAGGTTTGATCCATTTGGATTGGTATTTCCAAATCAGAAAGTAATCTTTACTTGCTATGATGTTTCAGTACTAATAAAGCTTTGTGCATTTCTATGGCATTGTTAATAGTCATGAAATTTTCTGTCTAAGCACCTTAATCTCTACATTTTATGGAGATGGTTATGGTTCAAGGATTCTATGGGTGTAAATCCATCTAGTTTTTTTTCCAAGACCATTTTCAAGTAGTTTGACAAAAAAAAAAGAGAAAACCGATCTAAAGCACTTAAAGCTTGTCCTCTTAGTTTCACCATTCCCCATTATGTATCTAACTATTTATTTATTTATTTATATAAATATATATTTATTTGACTGTAAGGGTACACATTCATGCTTTATTTAGCTTTAATTTTTTGAGTTAATTAAAGGTGTAGTGCACACAAAGGTTGGACACAAAGCACCTCACCTTAGTAGTCTATATTTTATTTAATGTTTCATTTGCCACACATTTTGTATTTGAATTAGCTTAAAAGAGGACTACAGTGCCAGGAAAGCAAACTTGTTTTCCTGGCACTATAGGGTTATTAGGTGTGTCCCCCTCCCGCTGGGCTGATGGGGTTAAAACTCCTTCGGCCACTTACCTTAAACCAGCGCAAAGCTTCCTTGGCGCTGGTGACCTCTCCTCCCCCTGCGGACGTCAGCTCCGAATGCGTATGCACGGCAAGAGCCGCGCGCACATTCAAACCTCACCTATAGAAAAGCATTACTCAATGCTTTCCTATGGACGTCCAGCGTCATCTCACTGTGATTTTCACAGTGAGAATCGCGGAAGCGCCTCTAGTGGCTGTCAGGTAGGCAGCCACTAGAGGCTGGATTAACCCTCAATGTAAACATAGCAGTTTCTGTGAAGTGGTCTGGGTGCCTATAGTGGCCCTTTAAATTTTGTATTAAAAAAGGAAGAAGAAGAAAAAACAAACTTGCACCCATTGAGTCCTTTTCCTAAAAGCACTACAATACTCTTTAGTGGTTGTGGTGCTGGAAATTTTCCTTTAAGTTCCCCGATTTGTAAGACAAAAGGTGTCCATTTTTCTATTTTCTGACTCAATAAAAAAGGTTGTATTTGAGGGACTTGCATCTTTCTTTACTGTCGCTAGCTATGCAACTATGTTGGGAGAAAAACTAATTAATGGACTTAATGTGCTTCATTTAGGCAGATTTGTTTCTATTAGTTCAGTCTTGCAAACATGAACGTGGCATTTTACTAATGAATTTAATCAAATTTGCCTACGCAGCTAGTAGAATGCAATAAATTGTTATACTTTATAAATTGTCGCCTTTTCCTTTTTCATGAGGTATATTGTCTTAATTATGCAGTGTTGAGAAATACGTTGGCTCTTCATAAATAACATTAACAAATAACTACATGCTCTATGGAGATATTTCTAAACATAATGGAATCAGTTACCAAAGACCAAACGTCACATTTTTGCTTTGGTTTTATGCAAAGCATATATCTTTATCTCAAATATTTGTTGTTAGTGCTGTTTGTTTTGTTGTTTTGTTTTTATTACTTGCTGTGTCTGTGTATATTATCAGGCTTCAAAGCGGAGCTATTATTCGCTGAGCAGCGGCATTGTGGTATTATTTGAAGACAATGTGGTCCTTCCCAACCAGATGCTCTTCTGTATAAACTGTATAAACTATATAAACTTCAAGCACTTGTAGGCACAACCAAAAACTAAGTTATTACTTGTCCGTTTTTGAATAAGTTCACACACCTGTTAACCTCTGATTACCTTCAAAAGCAAACCAGTAAGTGTCTGGGAAATCATAGCCAATCCTGCACCTCTTGCTGAGATTGCTATTTACTACACAAACACATGCTATGTGCTTTTCTTACAGAAAGAAATATGGTCTGCTCACACATGTGCACTGCTGCTGTCTATTCACAGAGACGCATAAGAAATGAAAGGGGAAACTTTTTTTGGACAAAGGGTTTTGGGAGAAGAAAAATGATTAGTGGATCTTCTTCCTGGGTTGGGAGGAGCTTGCTACTGTATAGGTCAAACCAAATATCACAGCACGTATTGTAACAGGGAAGCAGATGTACATTCACATCAAACTTTATAAAAATTTTTTTTAAAAATGACAGTCCATTTTCTAGGTTAATAGCATAGTTTCCTGGTTAGGAGAGAGGTCCTTCTTAGTGGGACTTCAGCATATAATCCGCACATACTAGTTGGATGGATTTTAAAAGGAAGGAACCGGTCGATCATCATTCAAACAGCTTTTACGGTCCACATAGTGCTACATTATAAAGACCCACAATATTCAAAGAATATTATATGTTAAATGCTCTTCCCCTTTAGGTCCTTAACAGCAGCATGTGCCTGGGTCAAGCTATACAAGGAGGCAAAAAGAGCAGGTGGATCCCCAAAGGTCCAAGGTGCACATATCTGTAACGCTCCCCTATTTGATGTCAGAACTGAGAAGCCATGTTTCTTAACACATTTAAGACATGGATCGTTGACATGGCCTTCTCCCGTTTACCACTAACCTTTCATTTCAGTTCTCTTTCTTTACCGCTACAACTTTTTTGTTTTGATGTTTTCCTCACATATTGCAATCAGGCGTGCTCTGTTTTAAGTGATGTAGAAATCATAAGGCAGATGTACATTTACTTGGCAAGTACAGCACCTTTAGAAACTTAACATGGGTGTTTTTTGTTTGTTTTTTGGTAACCAATGATCACTTTCAGCCATGGTGTATCATTTTAAATTCCAAAAAATAAAATATGTGAGCAATTCTTTTGCATGTATAAGAAAAGAATACAACATTGTTGTAAGTCATTTTAAATTAAATGAGAGCAGTAAAATTAGAAACAAAACTCCATTCATATGGTTCTAAGTCAGGACCCTGTACAATGTTGGGTCATCATTTTGCCTAAATCTAATGTATAAGACTCATGAAACCAATGTGAAAGAACTTCAAAATCTAACCCTCCGGAATGAGTTAAAGACCGAAATGACTTTTTTTCAAGGAAATCCTAGCACTCGATCTGTCTTACACATATCAGCAACACAATATAGATAAACTCTCATGAGACTTGGTCTACTAATTTTTCTACACAAATTTATTTATGCGTCTATCAAATCTAAAATCATTGATTTTCGCAGCTATAGAGTTATGCATTCCTTCCAGAGCCAGGCGTCGGCAGCTCATTGTCCAATGTCAACCACTCTGTGTTCAGCCAGAAGAAAAGCTCCCATACCGCAGAACATTAAAGAACAATGGGAAAGCAGCTGTTGTTTAGCTCCTCTCTACACCATTAGCAAACCACATCATTCAAGGCTGACGACCTGCCATTCTGTATGCACACGCATGGGTACCCAGATTGTTTTTAAACAGTGCCTGCTCATGTGCAAGAGGCCAAAATTTGCCAGTACTTATATGAATAGCTGCATATGGCTTAGGACCGATCTGTTCTAATGACATTTCCAGAAAGGAAAAACACTACAACATGCAAGCGTAAACCCTTATTTTTTTTATGAATTAAATATTAAACGGATGAAATAAACACTACAACATGCAAGCGTAAACCCTTATTTATTTTTTTATGAATTAAATATTAAACGGATGAAATAAACGCTTATCTTTGAAGTTTTTGGAGTTGCTTCATTTGCTTAGGCAAATGCTGGTGCTGGCAGGACCTCCTTGGCAAGGAAACAAATGTACCTATCAAAAGGCTCCCATTCTGGTCTATGGATTCTAATCACATCCTATAAATCTGTGTCCACCAGGGATTGGTGTGATAAGTACCGTAGTTTCCCCATATCCCAGGAACAATTAAACTCATCACTTGTAGATGGTAAAGCTTTTTTGTAATGTGATGCAAGCTATAATGCCAACGCTGTCGGTTTCTACATAACCCAGTTTCTAGGTTAGGAGGGAGGTCAACCTTATTCGGACATTCAGCATATGCATGTTGCACACACTAGCTGGATGGATTTGAAAAGGAAGGAAGAGATACAATGTTCTCCTTTTGACATCTCTGCTACAGGGAACGGGCTTAAAGCTCTACCAAGTTTTCTAAACTTTAGCATTTTTTTTTTTTAAATCTGCCTAAAAAACTAAATTAGGAATGGGTAAATTTTTGGGTGTTACCTTGTTTTTGTGCCTTAAACCCAAGGGCTTGCAGTATGACTGCATTGAAACCCTCTTCTTTGGAGAGATCACATAACTTCTGATAATGTCCGTGTCTCTGTTCTGTAAATAGTAAATCTGCTCTTGTAAACAATACCTACCCTTTCCTTGTGGAAATCACATGATGTTCTGACCTTCCCTGGTTGGCACCAAGCCATCTTCTCCATCTCTGATTCCACTGCAAGCATTTCCCATGTCCTATGCTGCGTCAACATAATGCTGCTAATGATGTGGACCTGCGTCATTTTAAATGTCCACTCACATTGTGGGGATGTGGAAATTATGCTACCATAAATAGATGATTGTTTCATATATTCAGTGCCATGTTATGGTCTCTTGTGTCCCAATAGTGCGTTTTTGTATTCTTGTGATTTTTGGCGTTATTGACTCTGCCTGGTCTGGCCATTCTTTCTTCTGTAATCCTTTGACTAGGCTTTGTTAAATGCTATTGTGTACCTCTCTTATCCTTGGCTAACCCTGATTATCCTCTTGTCTACAGTGCGTTAATTCCGACCGCCTCTCAGGACCGGTATTACGCTTCCTGGGTTGCGTCATTCTGGCATTTCTATTTACACAACCCCACAAGTGTTCATGCAGGATTGTGTCATTTCTGATGCAACTCAACTTATCCAGATGAGTCACATCAATTGTGATGCAACGCAGCCCAGTTGTTGGTCATCGGGGACGTAATACTAGTGTCCAGCCATTCACATACCTTCTTTTTGCGCGGGGATGATGCAAATTAATCATGTTAAGCCTTGACATTTTTAAACCTCTCCTGCCAATGCCTGTCTCTGTTTTGGTTCTCGCTGACCCAATAACACGTCCCTAGCAGGTGAATGTATTTAGGTTCTGGTTTTGGCATGTTTACCGATAATACTAAGCTCTGTGCTTTTAACCCCTTAAGGACACGTCATGTGTGACATGTCATGATTCCCTTTTATTCCAGAGGTTTGGTCCCTAAGGGGTTAAACTTTTAGCTTGTCTTACCATTTTTCCTGTTTCCTCCTGCTTTTGGCCTTGGCTCAATCTCTGTCTATTCTCTCCATTAATCCTGGCCATTCTAAGGACCGCTAATACTGGCTATCCCTTCTATATGTTTGTTACTTTGGTGTTTTCATGTTGGGGTGCTCAGCTACTAGGGCAAGCTTGTGCTGGCAACTTGTTAGATATAAGCGATGCCTTGTGAAAGCTTTGATAAATCTCTGTGATTTCATGGGATATAGTTCCTGGCCATAAGATATAACTGAATTTTTTTTTACTAGCCAAGTTTTCACCCTTCTTAAAAATCCTGTACTGTAAGAGCTGTATATATATATATATTTTGTTCTGGTTTGTTTTTTAGATCAGAATCTAAAATATGCGTTAACAATTGGTGGCAAAAATGACTCTTGATTGCCACTTGAAATATATATCATGGGGGCGGGGCTGGGCCGCCGAGCCGAGCGGCAGCCACCCTTGCTGGCTCCGGCTACTAACAGCATCAAACAGCTTAAAAATACCACAATTGGACCCGAAATTGCTCCAACCATCCGAGGAAATGACAGGTAGTCGGATGGTGAGGAGCCAGAGAGCGGGAAGCTGCGGCACAAACCCGGCGAGCACCGCTAACGGAGCGCATAAAGCCTGTCACAAGCCGCATGAGCGGGAACCGCAATACACAAGAGGCATGCAGGGGGTCGGATCCGGCCCCGCTCCCCCCCCACACGGCCCAAGAGTCCGAGCTTCAGAGACTGGAGGAGGGGACCCATCCGGTGAGTGTTGTCCTCCCTCATGGAGCCAAAATGGCGGACGGATATCCCGCGCATGAAAAGCGATGGGGAGGGCACCCCACGCACACTATAGAAACCCAGACCAGGGCTCCTCGGCCCCCGGAACAGCGGGTCCCACAACTAGACTCCCCTGGGCGGCGAACTGACTGGCATGGAGCCGGCCCTGTTACTCGGGTTTGGTGGTGGCCCGGGAAAATGCCCCCAAATCTGCGAGCCCTGTGGAGCTGGGGTGCGCAGACCACCCGGTGGACCGGTGACCGGGGGGCTGCGTGCCGGCACCAAGTATGAGACCGGAGGAGGGTGAGGCAGGATGAGGCTGGAGCTCCAAAGAGGCCTTACCGATGCTGGGGAGGTGCAGGAGGCTGAAGCCCTGGTGGACTCTACAGGGGGGGGGACGCTGGACAGCTGCGGTCTCTGAGTGCCCACAGCATGGTGGACCTCACCGCGGGCACGTTCAACAGCATTGGGGGGGGGGAAGGAAGGGGGCCTTCTGTGACTGGGGATGCCTGGGGGACTGGAAAAGGTACCGCATGGTGCGGCAAACCCGGAGAGAGGTACTGGGAGGTTCAGAACTCCGGACTCCATCTAGCCCCCTCCAGCGAAGTGACTCACATTTTTTTTTTTTTTTTTTTTTTTTTTCTCTCTTCACAGTCAGCTGGAGAAGCTCAGTGGTCCCACAGCCACTCTCCAATCTGCTCTCGCCCCAAAACCAGAAAGACACCAGCAACATTGAGATCCTCTCTAAAGCTGACTAAGACAACTGTTTAGGATCCGAGTCGCATGGGGGATGGGAAAGTTGGACTCTCTAGCATATGTATTTTGCTATAAGGTTTCTATATGTCCTAATGAGCATTCTACATAAGACTGCATGTTTCTTAATGCTACCGCACGCAAACTGACATACACGTACCCGCATATGTCCTTTAAAAATCTGCATCTAAAAATATGCACCCTTACACAGTAACGATGCATTCACTCTGTTACGTAGTTTTTGAGTTTTAAAACAAAGTACGACAACAACTGCATACTTAAACGACTGTTAAGTATATTCTGATGTATAATATGTACGATGAGAATTGCAAAGTTAGAACAGTGTACAATATCTTATTCGGTTATATACAAGTTAGGTAGATCCAATGTTTTAATACTGCCTAATTACTGCTTTGCATGTTATAACGACTAAGCAATCACACAACCTAACTAACACAAAGCACTGACACAAACCAGCTGCCATACAGCACTTGCATACACCAGACAACACAACGCAAATAAGCCACCCAGCTAACACAAACTAAAGACATACACCAGCTAACATAAGATAATGGCCCGAACAACTAGCGTAAAGCAACTACGCAACCAGCAAACGCACAACACTTGCACGCACCAGTTGACACAATACACTTATTTAACGCTCTAACTGACCTAATAGGGCGACACAGTTCATGAGACTATATAGCACAAAGCCACGTACCGTGAACGAAAATGTTAAGCTAAACTGTCCTCTGCGCAGGCAACCAAATGTCTACACTGTTTTAAACCAATGCTTAAGCCCCTGCGTGGGCAATCACTTGCCTTTCTATTTTAAAAAATCAGTTTGATACATGCATTTATATTGTGAAAACAATAAAAATATTTAAAAAAAAAAAAAAAGAAAAAGAAATATATATCATTGTCAGCACCTAGTTGTATTTTTGTCCTTTCTCCTACCCTGTTATAGAAGTGTCTGCAGCAAGAGGCGAACAGATTTTATTGGCTGTAAATTGACCCCACCGTAGGATTAGAATTATCTCGGCTATTATCAAGTGCTTTTTCAGCAAGTGCCTAATGTCAATGACTTCAATAATTAAACAGGTACTGAAGGGCCCTCAGGCCTTGTCAGAAGTACCCTGTGGTTGAGTCACTTTGCAGAAAAGCAGATTTTGTATTGCTATTATAATTTTTTGGGACTTGTCATTTCTCAATGGACGTGTCTCCTTATAACGAATTCCTACATCAGTTTGTTTTGTTTTTGTTGTTTTTTTTGCCACATATTGAACTTTGTAGCACTGTGTTAAATCATAGAATTCCATAGAATTTTTAATTGAACCATATATTGAGATGGCAGATAAGAGCCCAACAATCCATACTGTTTGCCCTTTCATTCAGTACACGTCGTCATTTCCTGTAATGAAGCTTTGTTGACTTCAAGTCCTGAATTATATCACCAGTGGTATGTTTGTATATATGGAAACATTTAAACAAGTCACTGCTCAGTGATCCCACAGTCTCGAGTAGCCTCAAATTTTTTTTATTAATACAATAATCTTTTCATATAGTTTTGAAAGGAAATTGATTTTTTTTTTTTTTTATTATTTTAAATTAAGTATATGTAAAAAAAAAAAAAAGAGAGAGAAAAACCTATCTTTACCAATAGTATATGACAGGATCCTTCAGCTATATACATACACCTTGGGCCGGAAATGGTTTGACCCCCACGGTTAGTCTCCATGATCTTCCCTACTTCACTCCCTGCACAGAAGCAGGGGAAGCCAGAGAGACTGACTGATACAAGGTGTATGTATATGACTGACAGATCCTATCATATAGTAAAGGTAGGGGTGAGTTTGTCTCATTTTTTTTTCTTTTTACATATATCTAATTTAAAAAAAATTATTTTCTTTCAAAAGTTTATGAAAATATTTTTATATTAAAATTAGTATTGAGGTGATAGTTGTCCTTTAATGCCTTAAAAGAACAGTGTTGTTATTAGCAAAGCATCAAATAAAATAAAGAATGATGTGTACTATGCCTTGAAAACCGTACAGCATTGCCTTTTAAAAAGCATCTATTATTATCTTTTCATATTTGCATACGTATAGTCACTGTAAGGAAACAAAATGCATGCAAAAGAACAAATTGATTTAATTCCTTGCACTTTAATGGTTAATTATACCCCATTCTAATACCATCTCTAAATACATTTTCCTCCCGTATTGAATCATATTTGTTAATATCTGGCAAATTTGAGGAAACATCTAATAATCACTATGTATGGTGCCATGTGGCAGAAGGAATCTGATGTAGTAATTATGAGATAATATCCTTTCTAGCTTAATGCAATTATGAAAATATATTTAATAATTTGAGTAAGAGGCTTTTAATGTGCAATCTCAGGCCCTTTTCTGAGACTTAACAAATACGGAAATGACAGGCAGAATCTTTAAATAGTTTTTTACGTACGCAAATTGAGCCTAAGGGTAAAATATACATTAATGAACAGATGTGATTAAATATTAATTAGATTTATATGGCAAAGCCTCTGCACTGCAGGGAATAATATGTAAGCTATCTTGTCCACATAACTTACTTTGTTTTTTTCTTGTTGCATTTTCGACGCATAGAAATTATTTTCCCTAAAATGCTGAATGAAATCTAAAAAGTGCTGAAACTTTTCACAATGCAGAGTTTAATCAATGAGGATAAGCTCAATTGTGCATAGTTTGGCCCCTTCCCTCCATAAAAACAGCAAAAAACAAAACAGAATTTGTTTCCAGAACTCGGCACATTAAGCTGAACTACACCGCCACATTCTTAATGATTTCTGGTCTGAGCTGCAGACAAGAGGCCTCTTGGCATATGCATACCATAAAGCAGGATGCCTGTGGGTGGGGTAAAAGGAGTTGTGTCAATGATGCAAATGATGTCTCTTGCACCACCAAAGGGGTGGTGCTAGAGACACCCCCTTTCCATCTTCTCCTTTCCACGTTTGTCCTAAGAATAGGCAGGTGAGTATACCATGAATCCAGTCTTGCAGGCTTGAACACTAAGGCCAGAAAATGTAGGGAGCTTGCAGTGCTCTCTGCTTGGTCGAAGCACAAGCGCCTCTTGCGCGTAGCACTCATACTACTCTTTCTTGGGACAGTTCTCTGGTGTCTCCAAAAGCAGGACACCAAGAAACAGTCGAGACCCTGACATAGCGTCAGTCCTGCATAAATTGAGACAGTTGGGAGGCCTGCATACACATTCTAAAGACTGCTTTCACAGCCCGGTGCGTGTGTCTGGATGTTTATTTTCCTTTTCTGAAAATGTAGGGATGTGATGCAGCAGGTAACGTTCCCATTTCAAAATGTTAAGGTACCATGATAGAGATTTATCAAGCCACAACATGTGCTATTCTGGTTGCAAAGGGCTAGTTGTTGAGAGATATTCTGTTGATTTCAATAGTGATTAGCATTTATCTACCACTCGCCACAGAATAGCACCTGTGTTTATCTTGATCAAACTAGCCTCATATGTGGAAAAAAGTGTTTCTTAATATCCTGTTTGCCATTTGGTCTATTACATATCAACTTGAAGGCACTATAAATATGAAATAGAAAATAAAAAGTGCACCCAATCCTTCTGTTGGCATCTTTAAAATTTTATCCATAACCAGAGCTCATCTGCAGTGCTGAATTACTGAAGTTAGTTGAGAACATTTAAATATTTAATAAGTATTGGGCTGCAATAAATTGATGTAGAATGATGACAGTATTGATCTGCAGATTGATAGATTTGACTTAACCTAACGGTGATTAATCTTTAGAGCCAAATGGATGACCTGAAGACCAACACTGTTAGAGGCTAATGCGTGGTTCCCGTCTTTAATATTGAATCATATTGTAAATAGTTTTTTGCAATGTACACATAGTATTAATGATTTAAGAGTCACACGGGGTCAGCCAATGAGTTTTCTTATGGGGGAAAAAAGCCACCAAAGACATTTACCAGCTGTTTTGCTGCTCTCACTATAGAAATAACAATGCAAAAACAAAAGACAATGGAAGTTGGAAAAAAATTATTAGTGCAACAGCTTAAATCCCATGTGTCATACACTCTAAGGGGCGTTTGCTGTTTAAATAACTCATTTAAAAATCTTACATGACTGTACAGATAGTAGCTGTAGAGGAGCATGAAAATATTCACATGATACTAATTCATAATAAAACTTAGAACAACTTTTGTTCCAACCTTGTTTACTCTCATTTCATGTTCTTTTCCTTCTTCCCTAAAAAGGTCAACAGTTAACCTCCCTGGGTATCGAAGTTTTACTTACTTGATGAGCAAACGCTGGTTTAGTGGCTGTTGCTGCCTGTTTTAGCAAGCAAGTGATGCACATTTTTTGCAGCAGGTCCCATGTAGATAGCAGGCTTCGTGGTTTATTAAAACACTCAACAGGGGAAAATGGACGCAGGCCTTTTCATTGGATAGCGATTGCTTCTCCCATTTGCATTGATGACTTAAGTGCGCATGGCAAATGGCATTGCAAACCGTGCCGACCTGCAGCACTAAAGAAGTGGCATCAATCTCATCCCCCTCTTTATTTAAATGTGCAGCATGGCCCAGGAGGTAGAGAGTGACCGACCAGGCCGTGATGAGATTGAATGAGCAACTAGCATTCCTCTTAATCTGCAGGCCAAATACAAGAGTTTAGCAAGCCGTATCTGGCTTGTTGGCTTTATGTTTGACCCATGCACTAAAGCTAAAAGGCTGACTTAGCATGTGTCCTAAGCTGGAAGAAAACCCTAATACCCTTTAAAACCTTAATGAAGGTTTGTTGCCAGTGTGCAAACTCCTTATACCCAAATAATTAATAATTTCAGCACAGCAGGTTAGCACAACAAAGCATTCTTATTCTTCAATTACCTGTGTGGATGTGGGTGATTCCCATGTTATTTTTTCTGATGGGGTTAATATAAAAATCAAGATCAGTGTAAACGAGCCTAAAAAAAGTGTTAGACTAAAATGTCATAGTTTGCCATGGGCATAGTTTGCTTGAAAAAGACCTTATAGTAGGTCGAAACGTTGCTGCTTTTTTTTGTTCCATTAAATCTGCCTGCGGCTTTGACACTTTGAGTGCCTGCTGAACTTTTTTGTTGCCTTAACGTGGTGGGATACCTGCTCCGGAGCACCAGTGGCTGCTGTGATTGAGTGCAGTTCCTATAATAACTTTTGCAATATAGTTTGCCGTGTGGCTTAATTGCCAAGTGTCCACCCACAGCTGAAGCTACTGACAAAACGTCCCAGTTTTTATAAACATACAAAAGGAGCTTACATAACTAGCTTATGCAAGTAAAATGCACATTTCACATATGTGAGAATGCAGCTACTTAAATATTCAAGACATCAGCCCACCTTGGAGCGCTGGCCAGGCACCCGGAGAAAGTCCAAAATCATGTGATATTCACCCAAGATTAATATTATTTTCACATAGCTGTATCTAGCCCTTAAAGCTCTCCAAGTTATTAGTGTGACTGTTTTCATCATTTATATTTTGTCAATTTTTCTTATATTGAGGCATGTGACATGACATAGACATTACATAGAGAAGACATGGGAGTTATGGCAGATAATACACAGACATTGTCATATATACATTGTTATAAGCTCCTAGGTGAGGCGGCCTCATTTTTTAAAATGTATTTTTAAAATATAACAGGAAAGTTCACGTTATGTAAATATAAACAGGCAAACTTTCAGTCGCATGGATAAAGTAAAGAGGTAAATAAACAAATAATACACTGTGCGATGTGAATAATCTAAAGAGGTATATTAACAGGACGTTCAAATGCACTGATGATAGGCACTTGGCCTCTTCCCATGTTTACCTAAGTTATGTAGTCAAACTAGATAAACATGTCTAGACATAGACTGAATAGTGCACGCTAGTTTAATGTGACAACAAAGCCACTGGTTAATTGCCTTAAAAGAGGGAATAAGGAGGGGGGCGGGGTTTGCAGCCGAGCGAGCTGGACGTGTCCGGGTAGAGCTCGCTGTAACCATGGTGCCAACTGCCTACAAAAGCCGAAATTCAACTTCAATCCTGCTTGCCAGTGTGGGGGAACCGTGATGGATAAAAGGGCCCCGAGAAAGCAGTCGAAAAAAACGTCGGAGACGGTTACATCGGTCTCCGAGATGTTTGCGGCCACCCGCGCTGTGCGATTGAGCACCCAAGATGGCGGACGGGACGGCCTGGGAACGCCGCGCTCCCCCTCGAGCCCGGGAGGCAATGTCGCCGCAGGGGCATCGGACACGGACACTGGTCAGATATTGGCCAAACTATCGGAAGTGCGCACATACCTGGCCACTGAGATTGTCCGTAACACCGCTGAAGTGAAGGCCGAGATTCAGGCCTTGGGCGCGACGACGGCGGCGCTCGAACAACGGCTGGAAACCACGGTCTTAGCCCATAACGAGTCCGCTGCCCAGATCAATACACTGACGTCCCAACTTGTGATGGCTGAAGCGGCGATCGATGATCTGGGCAACAGGTTGCGACGAAACAATATCCGTCTCCGCGGCCTCCTGGAACAGGAGGGAGAGGAGTCCCTCATTGAAGTTGTCTTGGGCATATTTAAACCGCTTCTCCCCGACATACCTGATTATCTATGGCACATCGAGCGCGCACACCGAGCGCTTCGTGCCAGAAGAGCGGATGATAGAAGGCCGAGGGACGTTATCATAAAATTCTTGTCGTTCCAGACGAAGGAGGCCTTAATGAAGCGGGGCAGGGACGGCTCCATCACTTACAAGGGGTCTGACCTGGCCCTGTACCAAGACTTGACCCCGGCTACCCTTCGAAAGCGGCGAGAATGGCGCCCTATCACCGAGCTCTTGCAGCAGGAATCCGTTAAGTATGCCTGGGGTCACCCTTTCCGATTGATGGCCTTTAAAGATGGCCGCACCAAAATTTTGTTTGCAGATGGTGATCCGGCGGGTTTCCTGACAGAGCTGGGGATCCGTCTTCCAGAGGGCTTTGCGGTTCCGAGGGCGACGGCGGAGGCCCTTCCTGCCCTTCCTCGTGAATGGTACGCGGCGGGCGAGTGAGGACGTTTTTCTCAACGCGGCTGGGGGATAGATATCGGTGGATCCAGGCGGTAAGCCTCTCTGGGTGGGCCCCTGTTGTTTGGGAGGGCGGGCTGCGAGGGTTCCTATGTTCTCTTCTCTTGGGTTTTTTATCTGGCCCGGGCTTCTGGGGTCCCTGGCGGGGCTGCCCCAGATCGGCTTCTCTCCATGCTTCGGGTGGGTCCGCAACATTTGGGGTGGGCTAGGGGTTCATCTTAATGTATTAAACTTTGCTCCTACTCCCTTACGGGCCCCACATTATGGCCCCGGCTTCTATCCGCTTTGGTGTTCCGGGGAGGTGGGGTGATATGCGACGTGGCAATGGAGGGTCCCCCCTAACTACCCCTGTGAGCTTGCTAAGGCAACGGGCGACTTCGGACATTCGCTTCCTGATGTTTATATGTATTTATTCGACTTTTGAATTTTGCTTTATTCTGCCGGGGACCTCGGTGCTGCTCTGGGCGGCGGGCGGGGGTCTTTTGATGGGTTGGGGTGATTGTGTTATTACATGTTATAACCGTTAAGATTGCCTGATTCTCCCGACTAATTTTGTAGTGGGTATGGCTTCCAAAAGGTCTTACACCCGGGCTTAGTGTGGTGGGGGTTTACATCCCGGCCCATATTTTTCGCAACCGACCGATGCTGGGTCTCCAGCCCTACGTTTTGTATCCCCCCCCCCCTTCACTGGGTGATTTTTGTGATCCCCCTCACTATCAGCTCTGGGCCTGCTCGAGTAGATAAGGCCTCTATGTTACTCATGGGGGGCGGTATTCCCTTTGGGGTTGCGGGGGGGTTGGGGTTCCGCTTCCCCCCTGTCTAGCATATATCCCACGCGTGTTATTTACTGTAAATTGCTTATTCCTGTTCCGGGGGGCGGGCAGGTGGGTGCTTACTTCCTTGCGGTTGCTTCCCGGAACGTGGAGTTTTACACTGGGGGACCTCGTTTTGGGGGGGGTGTCCCTCCCCCTCGTGGTCTTCCCTTCGTTCTTGGAGGTCGTTATCCTGTACAGATGGCCTCTTACATATGTGCTTCCCCCCTATGCCAGTTTGTCGGCTTATGAGGGGGATTATTTCTGTCCTTATGGGTAATGGGGGCGGAGGGGGGCACGGGATATTGCACGGGCCTGGTCTGATGGGGTGGGGCAAGCGATCCCTCGCTACCGGGGCTTGGGGACCGGGTCGTTACCGGCGGTATTGATATACACGTAGTTTTTCTTGAAGAGTTTTATATTGGCACCCTAGGGGTGCTCATTTTTCGTTGGTCTATGTTCTGGTTACTCTGGAGCCTTTTCTGGACTCCAGGGAAGCCTCAACATATTCCCCTAATATCCCTGGCTATGGGTAAGACCAGGAGATTGTTCTTGTTCTCATTGTTACTCTCTCTTTCTTTTTCTACTTCTCTTCTTTTCATTATCCCTCCCCCTTCTCACCCTCCCTCCCCCACCCCCCCTTTCTGAGACTCCCCTCGGGAGGGGACACTGATATATTTTGCTGTGACCTCATACTCTGCTTTGGCCGATGGGACTCGGGTGGCTGTTATCCGGTACTGCCTCATTTATCGCTCCTTTTATCTCGATTCCTAGTAAGAATTGTTAGCAGGTTAGGCCCTCTCTTTGATAAACTACAATGCCTCTAAAAATCTTAACCTTGAATGTTAAAGGCCTGAACGCACCGAGTAAACGCCGCCTTATGTTCAGGGAACTTAAATGCATGAACCCGGATATAGCGTTCTTGCAGGAGACACATATACCGACCTCAGCGAAATTTGCTCTCAGGGATCACACCTTTAGGTCTGTACACGAAGCAAGGGCTCTAAACAAACGAAATGGGGTGGCGGTGCTTATACACCACAGATGCCCGCTCCGAGTGGGGTCTGTTACAGCTGACCCAGGTGTGCGCTTTATCCTAGTATCGGGAAGTCTGTACTCTCATACCATTCATCTCCTAAATATTTATGCCCCAAACGACCCCTCTGTGGAATTTTGGGATAACATGACCCAATTGGTGAACGGCCTGCCTCACGGCATGGTGATTGTAGGGGGGTACCTTAATGCTACGCCGTGCCCCGCAGTGGACAGGGGCCTATGTGGTGGACTCCCGAGGTCACATAAGAGGGGCAGCCAGGACAAACTGCTTCACTCCCTTCTACATCGTACGGGGCTCATTGACACCTGGAGAGCACACCACCCTGATGGCCGTGATTACACCTTTTACTCAGCGCCCCACGATACCTACTCCAGGATCGACTTATTCTTAATTAACTCTTATTCCGCATCCAGAGTCTCAGGTACTGCAATTGGCTCCATTACATGGTCGGACCACGCTGAGGCCACGCTGACTTTGGATAAGTTGTGTGTGGCTTCTCCGTGGTCTTGGAAATTAAACACCTCACTGCTGCAGGATGCGGCCGTGGTGGAAACTGTTCGTAAGGAACTGCTAGAATACTTTGCGAGGAACACGGTAGATGGCATTCGACCTGCTACGGTGTGGGCCGCGCATATTGATTTGCGAGGCCTCCCTGAAGAAGAAGCGTAAATCACAACTATTGTCATCATTATTAGAGGCTCTGGGGAAGGCGTGAATAAAAGCATAAGGCCATCCCGTCACCAGGCAACTTGTCTGATGTACGAAATCTTCGATTCGTGACACGCTTCTAGACGATACCGCCAGAGCCATTACGTGGTCCAAGAGGACATTTTACGAAAAATCCAATAAGATGGATACATTGCTGGCCAGGTCTCTCCGCCCGAGACAGGGACATTCGCATATTACGAGGATCAAAGCCGCTTCAGGTAAGTTCTGTACAGACCCTACTGAAATCGCTCAGGTTTTCACGGAGTACTACACCAATCTATACAACCACTCCAACGGTACCGCCTCGGACCAACGACACGAAGCTGACGACACTCGTGCATTTCTGTCTCGCCTCTCACTCCCTATATTGAGGGGCACAGAATCTGACGCCCTTGGAGCACGCATATCGGCTGAAGAGATAGATGATGCAATCTCATTGTTGAAAGGCAACAAGGCTCCAGGTCCGGACGGGTTTGAGGGCGGCTATTATAAAACTTTCCGTGAGGAACTCGTTCCCCACTTGGAATCGTGGTTTAATGACCTAATGGAGGGAGGCGCCCCGGATCGGGACATGTTGCTGGCGGATGTTGTGCTTTTACCGAAACCGGGCAAAGATGATCTTTCCCCGGGCAGTTTCCGCCCGATCTCGCTGATCAACCACGACTCGAAAATCTTGGCTACCCGACTGAACCCCTTACTGACAGGATTGATACACCCAGATCAAGTGGGATTCGTGCCCGGCCGGCAACTTTTTGAAAACACTAGGCGGAATGTCGACCTCATATGGCGGCAAACTAGTAGAAAAATCCCAACGTTGCTTCTGTCCCTCGACGCGGAGAAGGCCTTCGATAGGGTTAAATGGCCTTACTCTTCGAGGTTCTTCGACATTTTGGCTTACCAGACACCTTCATAACCGCGATTAAAGCAATGTAAACGGATGTTAAGGCACGGGTCCGGATATCGGGGGCACGAGTGACACCCTTTAGCCTTGGGAACGGCACTAGGCAGGGATGCCCTTTGTCTCCCTTGCTGTTTGTCCTCTCCTTAGAGCCCCTTCTGCAGGAGCTCCGAAACAATCCGGATATCAATGGGATTTCGATTAGGGGCCGGCGGTATGTCGTGTCGGATTTTGCCGACGACATCTTGCTGACCCTGACGGATCCGGTTAAGTCGATGGGGGCTCTGGCGAGTGTCCTCGATGCCTACGGCGGGCTGGCCGGCTATAAAGTGAACATGCCTAAGTCTAGCGCCCTCCCTCTCTGCATGACCGAATCTGACGTGAGATCCATAGGTGATACTTATCGGATTCGTATAGCGAGAGACCATGTCAAATACCTCGGGGTGTGGTTGACGGCGGATCCTGCTCGCCTATTCGCACAAAACTATAACCCCCTGATCCGCACCCTGATCACCGATTTGGAGAAATGGCTGGATAAACCGATTTCTTGGATCGGTAGAATCCATTCGGTGAAATTGAACGTGCTTCCCAGGATTCTTTTCCTGTTCCAAGCCCTCCCGGTCAAATTGACCAAATCTGACCTAGGTGTTCTCCAGCAGACGATAGGGAAATTTATTTGCCAAAATAAGAAACAAAGGGTTGCCCGAAACGTTCTTTATAGGGCTAAGACGAGGGGGGGTTTGGGCCTCCCGAATCTGTACTTTTACTATTTGGCAGCTCAGCTATCACAAGTAGCTCTGTGGCACTCCCCTACGGAAGAGAGGAGGTGGGTGGATTTAGAATCGTGTCTCATGGGACCCGACTTGCCCCAATTTTTTGATGTGGGTCCCTAGGGACCATAGGCCCTCGACCTGCATCGAATGTCCGGCTATTGCGAATTCCCTGAGACTCTGGGATGCTACCTCAATTAAATACGGCCTGTCATCCCGACCTTCACCCATGGCTCCTTTTTTGAGAAATACAGCTTTTACCCCGGGACTGGATGCTAAAGATTTTAAGGGTATCGAAAGCACCGGGGTACAACGTATCTGCCACTTGTATGTGGGTGGTTCCCTTATATCGTTCGAGGAACTGAAAACCAGGGCTACCCTACGCCCCGCCGATTTTTTTTCCGCTACCTTCAGATTCGGGATTTCGCCCAGACTCCTTACTTTGAATCTATATGCCTCAGAGAACGGATCCCTAGGGGCCTCATTTCCATACTATACACTCACTTAAGCGAGAGTACGACAGAATGGGGGGAGCTCACTTATATATCTCAATGGGAAGCCGACTTGGGCGAGGAACTGGAGGGTATCGAGTGGCAGGAGATCTGGGAGGCTGCGGCCACTTCGTCTATATGTGTCTCCATGCAAGAACAAGCATATAAAACCATCTTTAGGTGGTACACCACTCCAGTGAAGTTGTATAAGATGCGTAAAATGCCTACAGATCTATGTTGGAGAGGATGTGGTCAGAAGGGGACATACCTACACATGTGGTGGGATTGTCCTGAGGCTCAAAAGTTTTGGAAACTAGTGGCGGGGCTCCTGAAAGATATCTTTGATAGGGAGGTTAAACTAAACCCCTGGGTATTCCTTCTGGCCAGATCTATGGACGACTGGTCCAGGCTGGAACAAAATTTATTACACAAAGTGAACCTAGCAGCCAGAAGGGCCCTTGCCCAGGTGTGGTTACATGATAAGTCTCCCCCGCTTGATGTTGTTATTCAGAAGATCAAGGATGCTTTCCTTATGGGCGGGTCAGAGGCACCCTCAAAAAGTTTGACAGGGTCTGGGCCCCTTGGGTAGATAGCGGAGTAGGCGATTAAGGGGCCGGAAAAATGGGATCTTTCCCCCGTGCCCCCGCCTCCGAGGTTATATCCCTGGATCCGCTCTACCCTTTCATTCTGACCTTCTGTTATGGACCTATCGGGACCCCGACAGGTCGGTCTTAACCTACGGCCCATGCCTGGGGCACAATGATCTTTGCCACCTCCCATAGCCGTATTGAACCTAGGTCACAGGAACTCTCCATCACGATTGTTGACTGACAGTATATCGTACTCTCCCCTCCCGTCTTTACCCCCCCCCCCTCCCTCCCCCGTGGTCTACCTTCTCTTTTTCTATTCTATCTCTTCCTATACTTTCTACGATCATCTCCACTTACACCACTTATCCCTTTCTACTATGTCCCCTCCTTGGACAGCCTTGCCCAGTCTACGCATGGGATGCCGACGCACATACGTTAGCTGCGGTGGGTTCAATAGCCCTTATTGATGCAGAGGGATCGGCTGGTCCACCTATCCAGGGGCCTCGTGCATTAGATTGGAGTTTGTAGGCTTATTGGATAAGAGCACCAGCCCTACGTCTCATCGGACACGGGTGTTATATCAGCCTGACTGGTGCATGGGGAATGATCGGTTTCTTATTGTTTACTTAAACTCAAATAAATAAACAAGGTGGACCACCATTAACATCTACAATTTTCAGGTTATGGCTAAAGAACACTATTTTGTTACGAAACTTTCATGAAGGTCACTAATGCTGCCCTTATTTGCATATATACTTTGCCTGTTACAATTATCAGTGTTCTTATCTGTGACTATGTATTCCATAATGTCTTGTTTTTTCCTATTGTTTTCGGTTGCTTGCAATGTCTTGCCTTGTAATAAATAAAGAATTAAAAAAAAAAAAAGAGTGAATAAGTAGTGAGGTAAGAGAGCAAATGTGATGAGAATTGCCATTCAACTCCAGACAGTAGGACCCTCAACATACTGAGCTGCAACAAATTCTACTTACTCTAACCAGGAACAGGAACAATTCTTATTTTATGCAGTTATTAAATTTCATTCTCTAAATAAAAAATATCCATATATGATGTGAATGTATACCCCCTCCTCCAAACAGCCATGAACCAGAAGTTGAAGCTGGGCAGAGGGATAGGGGCAATATTCAATATTACAAGCTTGGCCATGCTACATTCTACTAACAGGGGCATACATTCTGTGCTGGCTGACCAATTGAAGAGTTCTCTGAACTCCCCAGCCAGGTCACAACAGATTAAACATGGGCTGACCCGCAAGTGCCTCAAACCCTAAGTCTATGACTTGTTTGCATGAGTGTTCAGTCTGCCACTGAAAATGGCGTTATACATTGTGATCAGTGTGCACCTGCAGTGCAGACGTGATCTGGAAGCACATTCTTGACCAAGGCAAAACATCTGGGAAGATGTAGTCCACAACATCTGGAGTGCCGAAGGTTGCCTGCCCCTGTTCTAGGCTGTAAAATATTGTGTACATTTTGTGCTGTCCAGATTGCTTAAATACTGAACCTCTCTGTTGTTGGCTTAGAAAGTGCACAATAGTGGCCACTGTGAGCTGAATGCTTATTAATTTATTACCAAAAGTGACTAGTCAGGGGAGGCCATGCTAGGTGTTGTAGGCACACAGGAACGGAAACTATATAAAAGGAAACATTCATCAGCAATATACGTTCATTATGTTTCATAAATTACACAAGGTTGACATTGTCACCAATTAGCGGATGACTGGTCCACTTTAAAGTGAAAGCATCTAAAAATTTAAAATGGCTCATACGATACCCATGCTATACTGAGTTTTATTTCTAAAAAATTTATAAGGCATGTCCGATTTAAAACCTAATAAAAAGATTACAAACAAGCACTAGAGGACTTTATTACCATTGCCAGTTTGAGAGAAGCACTTGCATCAATAGAAATCCTCTTCCGAGTGTTGTTGACAACCACCTATAAAGCCAAGATGTTACCATTGTAATTAGAAATATGTGTAGAAAATTATCTCCACGGCCAATTATATTTTATGCTCTTAAAGTTTTGTTTTGAGGCAACGAGGCCACATTCAATCTTTCCCTTCTTTTTTTTTCCATGGCACATGAAACCGTATTCAATTAGCAAAAAAAGACTTAATTATTTACAATATATGCTTTTACTTTAGTTTAATGCCTAGTCTTGGTGATGATATCCACTTACCATCCCTGTGAGCTCAATATATTGTACATACACAGTGTAAAATATACCTGGGGACTTTGCACCTCTGTCTGTCTGGTGCTGCACCCTCCCCTCTCATTGTGTTTAAAAATGTACGATCTGGGAGTGTGATCTAAGTGAAAATTCAGCAGAGATGAGCAAAAGAGAGAGTGTAGTCATACAGTCATAGAGTCTGGATTACTACTATCGAGACTGAAGAAGTTTTTGAACTGAAGGACCGTCACAGGGAATATATTTTAGAAACTGTTCTGTACATAGATTATTCATATTGTTCTGTATAAAACACCTTCAGCAGGACAATCCCAATGTCATGGTCCTACACCCAGGGACACCAGGGAAGAGTCCCCAGGCGCAAGCGTTCTGCAACAGCTGATGTGGCTAAGGCTGTAGAAAAAAAGTTCTAAAACTCCTAATTAGTTTTAAAGAAAAAATAATTCGTTAAAATAACACGTTTTCTTTCTTTTCTAGCTGACCCCCTCGTTGGAAGTATCGCTACTCAGTACATGACTAACAGAGGGGAGCATGACCGAATGGCCAGACAGTGGACCAAGAGATACGCAACATAGGAATTTAACATGGAGGACCTGTGCAAGCACATTCACTAAGTGCATCAATAGCTCTTTTCTTGACTTTTTTTATTATGTTGAAACATTTTGTGACAAAATACTGTATGTTCTTTTTTTATTAAAACCTTATTAACTTGAATTTCCCCACAAAATTAATTGGGAGTTTTAGTTTCTGTGCAAGAAATGTTGAATATGTGATAGTATAGAGCTTTGTTTGAAAGCCTTGTATCAATATTTGTGTTTTTTTTTTTTGTTTTCTATTATTTTTTTGAGGTTACAATTAGTACTTTTTAATTTGCCTCTTCTATACGTAGGTTTAGTGTTAAATATGTATTTTTGGTTAAGATTTGATTTTTTTTGTACTTAAAAGTCTTTCATGGCGGGTGCATGCTCCAGGGAACAAACTTTTATAATATAACATTTGAAATCAAGATTCACTGTGGAGAACAAGACTGTGTTTTCCCCACAGGGGACTTTCTGAATGAACAAAAAAAAGTTGTATTTTGATCTATTTAAAATTGCTTGTAAATTAATTTAGCAGGATGTGGAGCAGTTGATGTACACGTGTTATAAAGCACTCAATAAAAACACTGCGACTGGTTCCTTTTTTTTTTCTACAAAGAAGCAAAGGGCACAGAATGTAACTGATGAGCAATGCCGCAATTTAGAACTTGTGCTTTTAAAGGAATACTCCAATAAAGGCATATTGTTGTTGTTATGGTGTGATTAGGCAGTGGGTGAAGTTCCCTTGGTTTTTTTTGGTTTTTTTCTTTGTCTGTTTGTTTGTCTTGTGGTGTTCTTGTTTTGTTTTTGTTTTTCCCGGAAACAAAAATGCCATGGGGATTATCCAACACCAAAATTTAAACCCCTCTGCTTTGAATAGACTTCACCCCTAGCTTCTGGTACTATATGTACTATAATAAGCTGTAGTTTAATGAGCTGTGTAGTGCTTTAATTGACCTCCCTTTATATGTGTATCTGATTGAGAAGATCTATTTTTTTTCTATAATGCCTCAGAATCTCTCACACTCACATAGTTTTAAGAGGTTTATATACTTGGGAGTCCTTTCAGATATCAATCTAAAATACAACAAAATATTGAATACAAGTAAATGTTAATAGTCATGTCTTCTGGGATTCCCTGACTCTTTAGAAACATCTTGTAAAATTGGCACCTTGCCAAATTTGAGCTGTTTCAAGATGAACCAAATACATACTATCATATAAAATGGATGAAAGCAAAACAAAATGGTTCCTAATAATCTGTATCAGTTGAGCCTTGTTTAGGGAAAGGGTGAGCTTTGTACCCCTAAAAAAAAAAAAAATATGTACAGCTTATACTAGCTCTTGATGAAACAGTTCAAGGCAGGTGGCTTGCTCTATTGTACTTGTAAAAGCTTTACATCATTAAGTAAAATTCTAAGGACCGTTCATTGTGATATAAGACTAAATCAAGCGTATAACTAAACGGACTCCTTTCTTCAATGTAGAAGCCCCCTGCTGTATTTTCCACCCATGTCAGTCATTCTGAATAATCTCAATGCTAATTGAAAAATCTATCTTGGTTTATTCACATTTACTGCTGAAATTGTTGGGATTTTAAATTATAATTGGCTTAAGAACAAAATCAGTAGGCAGCCTTGAATATATAAATGAAACCATAACTGAAGAACTCGGATCTGTCATATTGCTCAACTTTAATCAATATTCTGTTACAGAAGCGACTTTATGTTTCAAGATTCTACGAATACAAATTTAGGCAATTAGATCTACGAGGCATTTAATTATTCACACACTGCATACATTGCGGCACACAAACCCTGTGTATTAACAGTTATATTTAAAAATCGATTCTAGCATTACAACATAATTTAGTTTAGAAAAACGTCGCCTGAGAGGGGATATGATAACATTATACAAATATATTCGGGGCCAATACAAACCATTGTGTGGAAATCTATTCACAAACCGGACTTTACATAGGACACAAGGCCATGCGTTTAGACTGGAAGAAAGAAGATTCCGTCTAAGGCAAAGGAAAGGTTTTTTTACTGTAAGAACAATCAGGATGTGGAATTCTCTGCCTGAAGAAGTGGTTTTATCAGAGTCCATACAGATGTTCAAACAGCTACTAGATGCATACTTGCAAAGACAGAATATTCAAGGATATAATCTTTCAAGGTAGGGTAATAACTGCTTGATCCAAGGATAAATCTGACTGCCATTCTGGGGTCAAGAAGGAATTTTTTTCCTAGCTTGTTGCAAAATTGTGCTTCAAACTGGGTTTTTTTTTGCCTTCTTTTGGATCAACAGCAAAAAAACAAATGTGAGGAAGGCTGAACTTGATGGACGCAAGTCTCTTTTCAGCTATGTAACTATGTAGACTTTTCTCATAGGTGTATTCTCAAATGAATGAAGTTTTATGCAATGTCTTAAGCAGCTTTATGTTGGCACCACTTATGGCAAAGTCTAAAGTTGGGAAGGAACCAGCTTCCAAGAACTGAAGTCGTGGAGGTGCATCTTGTCTGGTAGGCTAGGTTTTTGAAATATGTGTTGTGTGCATTGTTGCTTTTGATAAATACAATACAAATAGGAGAATTTTTATTACCAAAAAAGCTAGTGAAATTAAAGGATTTTCCACTAGGCATTGCTCTATAAACTGGTCAAATAGTCACCATAAAACCTACTACAAAGAAATGAAAAACCCAGGAGGACTAAAATACTGACCAGGAGATATTAGCCTGAGACAATAAAGAAGCATTCACAAAACGCGTAAGATGGATCAAGATGGAGGGTGTCATGTGGAATGCATACAATTGGTGGAACGCACGCCGAACCCAGATCATTTCCCCGGATCATAACATCTGTAGGGAAAATTGAGGAAGCAGGTGGTAGATACTGCTAAGTGAGTGTTTTTAATCCTAACAAAATAGACATGTATCATACACTGAGCATTATGGATCTCTTTTTTTCCCCCTCTTAGATATAATTTGGACGGTTGGAAGTGTTTACCTTAAATGTTTTTCTATTACGTATATTCTATGAATCATTTTTATATTATATTTACTTTTTCCATAAAAAAACACCGTGTATAGCAGTTGGCAGCAATAATAGTTCAATAACTTTGATCTAAGATGTGGAAAGTCCCCAAAAATATGCAACTAGAGGTAAGATGTTATAGGTCAGACCTATTTGGAAACTGGAAACCCCTCAGTTATTAAAAGCATGATCTCAACACAATTAACGGGCATCATCAAAACGATCTATAGTAGGTTATTCAAATGAAAATTGCTAACCATTGACAATAGACAAGAACTTTACAGCTGCACCCGTTTATAAAACGTATTTTTGTAATCTGCAGTGGATCAGATAAGACAGTCTACCAGTGTACTATAAAACGTGCTTTGGTAGGTGTTGAGCTCATTAATATGCTGTATATTTTCATGTTCAAATCTTTGCAGTATTTGAAAAAATTTTTTTGCAGAATTCTGCTCCATAAGCCTGCCTCCTTTGCTACCCATTCTATGTAAAATTCTCAGCCAATGTCTAAACCCAACATGCCATGGAACCTCTTTTATTCCAAAGGATGCTAATGAGACTAAAGGCGCCTCAGATGTTACACCTCTTTTGTAAATTAGAATACGGGATACCTTGTTCGTTTCTCTAACAACAAATTTTAAAGGGTATTGTAATTCAACCTGGAGTTCCCCTTTTAATAATTGTTACATTTAATAATGTTTATTTAAATATTATGTTGGGCATTGATCGTTTTGTTGCAGATTTTTTAATGGTCTGGAATCCCTTTTAGAGGTTTGTTGTGTAGTTCCCTATTGCACATCACTGCTACACACACTTAATTGAAAAAAGCATGTGCCTTCCTATCCCTTGTAAATATAGCTACCTCATTTTAAGAAAATGTAATTATTTTTTTTCTACAATCTTTATTTAGTCATATATCAAAGAACAAAAAGTTCCAATAAAATTATACAGTATAGGATATTAGAGAGTAAAGGAACATTCAAGTGATGCAGTACATTTAGATTAGCATTATGGGATTACCGTATATACTCGAGTATAAGACGAGTTGTTCAGCACATTTTTTGTGCTGAAAAACCCCAACTCGACTTATACTCGAATCAATGTCAGTATTATGGCAACTTACATTGCCATAATACAGACCAGGACCGCCGGGCTTGTGATGGGGGCTGGCAGCGAGCTGTAACTTACCTTTCCTGCAGCTCCTGTCAGCTCCCTTCTCCGGTCCGGTCAGCTCTCTTCTCCTCCACTGCAAGTCTCGCGAGAGCCGCGGGGTCAGAGCGTTGCTACGGGTTACCATGGCAACGCTCCGCGCAGCACTCACTCCGCGAGACTTGCAGTGGAGGAGAAGGTCGCTGTTATTGCTATTGTTCATTTATGCTATTACAGAGTGAACCTATAATATTTGCTTATCAGACTATTACACCCTGAAGGGCAGTCCAGATCCCAAATGCTGGAAAGTTCCCTCTGCATGAGAAAAACGCCAACCTGGGCAATAGTTTCAGCTTCGTCAGCGAGGTGTAGCTGATTTCCAAGGATATCTTGGAGCTGCTATGGTTGGCTCAACAGAGCTTTGTCAATTGCCAAGGAAGGCCAACAAAGAGTGCTGCTGCCATTAACCCCTTAAGGACACATGACGTGTGTGACATGTCATGATTCCCTTTTATTCCAGAAGTTTGGTCCTTAAGGGGTTAAAGAGGGCTTCCAGATCTTTTGGTGGATTGAAACCTGGAATGTGACAATGTCAGTGATTCACAGTCCTGCTGTAGATAAATGGGTAGTGGACAACCTTATTCACAAGGCCTTTCTCCCCAGGTAGTGGAATCTCCATCCACAGATATACCAGACAGTTCAGTACTAGTGTCTTTCAGAGATCAACGTAATGACCTTTTGTTTAAATGCTCAACTCCCAGTGTGTTGTGCTAGAATCATGGGTCCAGGTGCACCTCTAGTACAGGCACTGATGGTGCCTTGGAACTTTCACTTGATCTTATTTTTCCCTCAAGTCCCTGTATAATCTCAGATGGTGATCAGTATTCAATGAGGTCATAATGCCACCATTCTCATACTTTATGACATCACTTTTGCCATTAAAAAAAAAGAAATCCGTGACAATTGCCATTATACAACTTGACAAGGCTTGACCCCTTAACTGGGCTGAAAGGTGGCTCTTGTGTTTTTTTTTGTTTTTCTTGAATGCTTGATCTGCTTGTTACTGCTTTGCAATTTGTATAGGCTATGTTAAGTAATGACGTCTTGTTGATTAATTAAAAGGACATACAATTAAAAGGACCGTCTAAGCACCAAAACAACTCTAGCTTAATTAAGTGGTTTTCGTGTACAGATCATGACCCTGCAGTCTCAGTAGTTAGTTGCTTCCACTTAGGGGTTAAATCACATTGATCACACTTTCCCTGCCTGTGCCTTGCACAGTCTCACCGCACAATACCTGTAAAGGGGAGATCTAATTATTAAACAATTTTAGTGTTTAATTTGTTATCTCTTGCTTTGTTAACCTTTTAAGGACATAATTCTTTAAGTGCCCCCTTACATATTCTATTTTAATTTTTCAATGAAAAGAAAGGGCTTTATTTTAATATATTCTATATGTATACCTAACACAATACTAACACAACACTAATTGTGAATAAAATGGGGGGGAAATGCATTTATAATCAATTATACACATCCAGTGCATGTATGTCTAGGATCTACATTCACTCTTAGCCATTAACGCTATACCTACCCCCAACGCTATACCAACCCTAACCCATGCTTACACTCTAACCATGTACCTACGCTAACCTTACACTTAACTATAAGCTTATACTACCCCTAACTATAAAACCGCATTAACCCTTACCTTACCCTAAACCTAAGGAATAATATCTGCTTTAATCAATACTGATATCAGCCAATGGATTTCCTAACTAAAATAGTAGAGAGCAATGTGTAGTAATAGAACATGGATAATTTGTGGCTACGACTAAATGCACTTTGTTTTTATTAATATTATCCTGCACTTTTATGTATTTTATCTACTTTCAGATTGCTCAACTCTATCCAAATCTTACTCTAATGAGATATATATAACATGAACACCGCCATTTGTTAAATCTTAGATTTCTTTTAAACTAAACCGCTGCATGGTAATTACTCACATTTAAAGACACGTTAAGTAGAAATATTTGTTTTGTTATACAGTACATTTAAAAAAAATAATAATCTAAAAATCGATCTGGGTTTGGATTAAGCTATGAATTGGATGGACTACCCAAAAGGGTATTCAGAAAACATAACTTAAAGGATAAATAAGGGCATTAAAGTTAAAAATGTGTGCAAGTAAACACAATTTTAGCCATAGTCTTCAACTTTGCAATCACTTAGTAAATCGGATTACCTGGAAAAGATCAGGGCTTATAAATGCTTGTTTATTGCGGGTCCTTCTCGTTATTATTTGTACTGCCCGTTGCCATTGGAAAGTTAAGTGTTTGTAAGAGGATTTTTTTTTATTTACAAGAGTAAAAGTCACAGGTTGGTCTCAATGGGAGAGATTGAGAAAGAAAGTCACTTGTATTCCATCTCCTAACCATAAAAATATATACAAGCTTTAAAACAGAACACATACAATCTACAATAGTTATGTTACAACAGGCATGTTATGGTACAAAAAAATATTTAAAGTAACACTACAGGGTCAGGAACACAAACTTGTATTCCTGACCCTATAGTGTTAAAACCACCATCTGCTCACCCTTGCCAAAAAATTGTACTTTTATTCAAATCTACAGCTGCTGCCTTTGCCCCTGATCTGCCTGTTTGGCTGACATCATCAAAAGTGATTCTCTGAACCAATCACAATGTTTTCCCATAGGATTGGTGGAGACTGTCAAGAAGGCAGATCAGGGGCAGAGCACAAGTCAAACACAGCTCTGGCCAATCAGCATTTCCTTAATGTGTCTCTATGAGGAAAGTTCAGTGTCTGCATACAGAGGGTGGAGACACTGAATGGCAGTGCTGCACACTGTGCAGTACTTTCACAGGAAGTACCTCTAGTAACCATCTGAGGAGTGGCCAGTGGAGTTATCACTAGGCTGTAATGTAAAAACTGAATTTTTCTGAAAAGTCATTGTTTGCAGCAAACAGCCTGAAGGTAATGATTATACTCACCAGAACAAATACAATAAGCTGCAGTTGTTGTGGTGACTATAGTGTCCCTTTAAAAAAGAAAAAAAAAAACTTATTTGAAAATGTTTCACAGAAGCTCACTCTTCGCAGAATAGGCAAAGAAAACAAAACTGAACAAGGAATAGAGCAGCACTAAACAAACTAACACTAGGATGGGACGCAGCACACCTGATAATAGGGGAGTCCCTCCAACCCCCAATAAACCTAGAACAAGGCAAACAACAATATGCAACAATATACAGGTAAATCAAAACAAAAGGTTTTACAACATAGAATTTCTTTACACTACAGAAGATTTAAATATAGAAACAGTTTGATGTTTGATTCAAGGTAGTATATAGATTTATAAAATGCACATTCTGTAATAATGTAAAAAAAAAAAAAATCCAGTAAGCCTGGCAATTTAGATTTTATTCTGTCTATTATTCCATCACTCTGATGTTATATGAGACAGTACTCTGTGAGTCATTGTCCTCACCATCTTTAACCAAAATACCCGAGACAAGCATCGATATCTGTTAAATGGTCGACTCGTAAGAGACCTAAAAGATGAGTTGTCCTATTAATTAGTCATGAAATGTCACTGCTACTGAAAGCAAACCAGAGAAAGTGCAAGAATCACATTCTTTTGTCAGGTTCCAATAGACATCAAAGTGCAAGTTTTAGACACACAATAGCTTACTAACATCTGGTAACAATGCCACGATCAAACAGATACATCTCACTAAAATATAGACATACCAGCCTTCTGTGTGTCTGGAAAGAACAAATAATTAATATATGTTTATTGATCAATGGCAGATGTAGTGCAATGTCCCTGAAAATATAGCTTAAAACTGATACCAGAGGGACAAAGCTGTGTGTTTATGTTACTGTTTATTTATTTTATTCTACACTGAGCTGTTTGTAAGTTAAAGGGGCACTCTAGTCACCATAACAACTTCACCTACATACCTTTTTTATGAATGTGGAGTTATCGATTGGCTTAGAGCATCAGCATAATGCTCTAGCCAATCATTGGCACCCCTGCCTGAATGCACTCCGCACTTCCTGTAATTCAGAAGCCAGATGCCGCCTGAGGAAACTGGAGATTGGTGCTGGAGGCAGCCTTTGGTGTTAAACCATTAGTTTAGATGAAGTTGTTATGGTGATCGGAGTATCCCTTCAACTTGGTAGTTTAGTCCTTGGGGAGATCCATGCTGCAAAATTTTAACTATGAAAATGTTACCATCTTACAAGTGTAGAGGCTAATATATTAACTAACCTGTATTTGTGGGAAGGGACCTGGGTTTTTAATACTTACTTACACTGCCAATCAAGATGGTCCTAATGGTTATTCTCAACAGTTGCTTTCCATCCATCCATTCATGGTTTTAAGTGTTTTTTTATTTTCAGATTTATTTATTTTGCAACCTTGACCTCAATTTAATAAGCTTTCCAAGTAATTCAGTACTGTTAGAAAAACTTTCTAAACAATTTATCTCCATGATCACCATTATGTGTTATTAAATCTATGAGACTTATTGTAGATAAATCATCTGGAAAGTGTTTCCAACAGTATTCAATCATTTGGAAAGCTGATTAAATCGAGGCCTTAATGAGTTAATCTCTTACTCTTAATTCATTTTCGCAGTAGCCACTAAGTGGTGAATGGAATCAGTGGAAGGGGCTGTGACCAGCGTGCAGGTGTGAAAACCTAGCAATACTTATCATCTGCAATTGCCTACCATCTCTTCGTAATTCTATTGCTTATCAGTGACATTTATTTCACTGACCGCCACGGAGTTGACTGTAAAATAATCTAGGTTGAAAAAAAAAATGTTTAACATTTCAAACACTCCTGTATCTGCTCACCAAAAATCAACAATGAAAACCTACGTTTTCTTGAGTGTAGCGCTGAGTGTGATAGAATAATACAACAGTGAATAGTGCTCTTAATTGCACTTACCCTCTTTTACACACTTGTATACATGAAAAAAAAGGGAAAAATAGACAAATAATTGTGCAGTATGTTTAAGGTGAATTACAAAATTTTTTGGTGAATTCTGAAGATAGAGTCAAATTCACTCACATTTATTAGAGCCTTTTATAGATATAGGGCTCTAAACTTCCTGGCATCTGTGTCTTTTAGGGTAGACCACACGACCCCCCTCTCACGATATACGTATACGTGTTCTCCTCCAAGTTTAGATAGAAAAAAGACACAGGTAATCTGATCTGAGCGTAGTATTTCCAAATACTATAAATATCAATAAAAAATAAAATATAGTATTGCTCACCTTTTTTAGAGCCTTTGTTAACCGGCTCTAAGTATATTGGCCTAGTGTCAATTTGTGGGGTGACACTACCCCTTTCTGGAATCACTTCGACAGGATACAGCAAAGAAGGTTGAGTATAAAAATATATTTATTATAAAATGAATATTCTAAAATTATGTATACAGTTTTACTAGAAAATAATAAAATCTGAAATTTCATATATAAAATACAAATATTTGTTGCCAAAACGCGTTTCGCCGTCACACGGCTTCCTCAGTCGGCTCCTGATCTTCTTCTGAATGAAATCGCTTATATGTCTTTAAATCGACCGCCAAAATTTCCTAAATTTTTAGTCCGGTGTGTTTCCAGTGGCTCGGGTTGATGTCGTCGCGTCACTTCCGGTCCTCCGTACTACATCCCCCATGGTGCTGTGCGGATCTCGGCGTCACTTCCGGTGTGTGTCAGCGGTGTTATGGGGAATTGAGTCCAAAGTGACATCGTTGAATAATTCGTTTTTAGTCCGTGATTGTATTTCAAGCATATAGATCATATGTTCCGGGTGGAAGTAGAACGAGATAATTGTAACGTTAATATTCAAGAACAATTAACAGAAATGTGTAAATATTAAGATGACAATAAATAGAAATAAAATTATAAGAAAGTGTAATACATTATAGATTTGTCTATATTTGGTTACTTTGTTTAGTGTCATATGTCCACCCCTGCAGGTTTGGCTGGGGGTTGTTTTTATCCTTTCGACAGTAAAAGTGGAATACGATAAAGATGACACACACCGGAAGTGACGCCGAGATCCGCACAGCACCATGGGGGATGTAGTACGGAGGACCGGAAGTGACACGACGACATCAACCCGAGCCACTGGAAACACACCGGACTAAAAATTTAGGAAATTTTGGCGGTCGATTTAAAGACATATAAGCGATTTCATTCAGAAGAAGATCAGGAGCCGACTGAGGAAGCCGTGTGACGGCGAAACGCGTTTTGGCAACAAATATTTGTATTTTATATATGAAATTTCAGATTTTATTATTTTCTAGTAAAACTGTATACATAATTTTAGAATATTCATTTTATAATAAATATATTTTTATACTCAACCTTCTTTGCTGTATCCTGTCGAAGTGATTCCAGAAAGGGGTAGTGTCACCCCACAAATTGACACTAGGCCAATATACTTAGAGCCGGTTAACAAAGGCTCTAAAAAAGGTGAGCAATACTATATTTTATTTTTTATTGATATTTATAGTATTTGGAAATACTACGCTCAGATCAGATTACCTGTGTCTTTTTTCTATCTAAACTTGTAGGAGAACACGTATACGTATATCGTGAGAGGGGGGTCGTGTGGTCTACCCTAAAAGACACAGATGCCAGGAAGTTTAGAGCCCTATATCTATAAAAGGCTCTAATAAATGTGAGTGAATTTGACTCTATCTTCAGAATTCACCAAAAATTTTTGTAATTCACCTTAAACATACTGCACAATTATTTGTCTATTTTTCCCTTTTTTTTCATGTATACAAGTGTGTAAAAGAGGGTAAGTGCAATTAAGAGCACTATTCACTGTTGTATTATTCTATCACACTCAGCGCTACACTCAAGAAAACGTAGGTTTTCATTGTTGATTTTTGGTGATCTTTTATATGTGGTGGGTTTTGTAGGAGTACCCACGGAGTGTTTTAGCGGCTATTTTCTCTAAATTGTACACGAATACAAAAAGCGCCACCTATTCCACATTTTTGTGTGTTTTGAACTCCTGTATCTGCTGCTGATATGAAAAAAGGCAAAACAAGATTTGAAGGGATTTTCATTATGACACAATAAAAGTAAAGGATATTGACTCCAAAAATGTCAATCAGATTTCTCCTTGGATGATCAAACTGACATTAATTCTATTAACGTTTATATAATTGAAAATTCTGTTTTTTCCAAAAAACATCCAGACTTTTTTTTTTTTAAATATCTACTAAATCTGATAAAAAAACACAACCTCTTTGGGCGGAGCCTGACCGGGGAACTGAACAGACACAATATCTGAGAGCTCCCGAGCCTGGACCTGATTTTCGGCAAAAAACGAGGGAACCCCGCTCAATCCTGAATCCCTACTTACCTAACCTTGCAATCCAAATGCTGGGGAACGGGTGGATACCTCACACACTCAGAAAGCCCACTAGGCTACCGGTTCAGAGACTCGGGGCCTACACCACGCAGGGTAGAGGAGAGACGGACGCTCTCCCACCCCACCGAAGCAAGCGGCACCCGAAGTATTGGGCCTACCCTCCCCCCCCCTTAGGACCGGTGGGGGTTATCCCGGTCCCAATAATCGACACCAGTGAGCCTACAAGGAAAGCAACAGAGGGCAACAGCCTAAAACGTGCACTAATCCAGCAGACCGATAGCTGCACTAAAATGGCGGATGCACAGCCTGACAAAAAACACGCGGCACCAGAGTCCCAACACTCCACCTGCGAACCACTAGATACTCGCCTGAACAAACTGTTTGAAAACTTCTGGGCAAAGGTGGAAGCACGACAAGCTGCTGCACGGACACGAATGCAGGCAAGCGGGAGCACACAGAGAAATCAAGGGAGTGACAGCTGGAGAGGACCCGGGAAGCCCTTGGGCAAAAACCCGACGACGCAGAACGCTACTCCTCTCACAAGCCCATCCGGGCTGCGGGCCCCAAAGGGCAAAGCCCCAACGCATCCCCCACACAGGCGGAGGCCTGGGCGCCGCAGGTGGCGCAACTCCGCCGCAGCCTTCAGACCTACCCCACCAGGGAGGGACCCTGCCTTTACAAGGCCCCGAGACCGTGGTGATATGATGCTGGCCCCACAAAAAGCCTGGAGCGAGAGGGTTACCCGAGTATACCCCTGGCCGTCCGCCGACACCCAGACCTACCCGGCACTGCCGCCACAGTTCCCCCTCAGAGGAATAGGAGGACCTGTTGACGTGCGGACGGGCGGACGGACGGCCTCCCCACGAACACCAAAGGACGCTGTGCAGCCAACCTTACGAAACACCCATTAGGACATGAGCATTCACAGACCCATGAACTGGAAAACAAAAAGGCGGAGGTACCACTAACATGCCACGGAGGTAAAGCACAGAGACATTCCATGCACTTACAGACCAGACGCCTGAAAACCTCCGGGCAAGATATGTGCAAATATTTACATTATGCCTCTAATCATTATGTGCCTCCTATTGATGTTTTCAATTACTGTGTGCCTATCACTGATATGACCCTAACTTTGCCGTTACACCCACAACCGTAAAGGGGTTAACCACTGTTTAGGTGAAAGAGATATGTCTCTCATGTGAAATTGCATGCACTGTTGATTTCTACAACTATGTACTGTGTCTGGTAGAGCTTCATTTGGATGCCCTTCTTGTTTAATTTGTTTGCTTTCAATACCAGCCAGTGACAGCTGAACATGCACATGTATGTTTAATGTTAAACATACCTAATATATGCTTCAAACGTCTGACCCTAAAACCCCTATACACACATAGCACAATGTACGGTGACAAGACGTCAGACTAATCTGTTAAGGATTAGCCATACCTTAACGACAATGACGGCACATACAATGGGAACAACAGACAGAGCAGTACTCAGGACGAACATCACGTGACGTAGCACGACAGCAAAACAATGGTCACACTTAATTTACCACACTCGACTCCCTGCAAATAACCCCAGTCTGGCTGTCATATGCTACCGTTGATCGACATACAACGACTTCGCAACATGAGGCACTAAATTGTGTAATGTAAAATGTACTGACCTACCTGTTATCTGTTAGCATTACTAAACTGTATAGTTTGTTATCCCAGTTAGACCAACAAGAAGACTTATTTTGCATGCCTGGCAACCACTACTAGCACGATGCTTAATACTGACGGGCTAGTTTAAATCGATGCTATTTTAGTCTTCACAGATCAGCCTTAGCTCATATTGCTTAATCTGAAGGTTCTTCACATAATAATTTCTACTGGAAAGTTTACACTCGCTATATGGCATCTTAATTCAGCTTGTTTAAAACATGTTTCCATTAGGCGACTTAAACAAGGCATTATTATCCTGGAAATGTAACTAACAATGTTTTCAATGTATTAACCCCAATCTGTGAGTAACCTATGCATTTCCCTTTCTCTATTCTGTATCCCTCATATGTGCCTTAATAAAAGAAAGATTTAAAAAAAAAACAACCTCTTTGGACAGAGAATTTGATATCTGACTGTAAAGAACACTTCTTTGCTGTAGGCAACATCTTGCTGAAATGATTACAGTGAATAGTGCTAATTTTATTATTTGCCTCTAGTGATGTCCCGAACGGTTTGCTGGCGAATAGTTCCTGGCGAACATAGCATGTTCGCGTTCGCCACGGATGGCGAACATATGCGATGTTCGGTCCGCCCCCTATTCGTCATCATTGAGTAAACTTTGACCCTGTACCTCACAGTCAGCAGACACATTCCTGCCAATTATTATACATTATCCCTCCCATAGCCAGTAACCTGTGTTTATTATACATTATCCCCCCCATAGTCAGTAACCTGTGTTTATTATACATTATCCTCCCATAGCCAGTAACCTGTGTTTATTATACATTATCCTCCCATAGCCAGTAACCTGTGTTTATCATACATTATCCCCCCATAGCCAGGAACCTGTGCTTATTATACATTATCCCTCCCATAGCCAGTAACCTGTGTTTATTATACATTATCCCTCCCATAGCCAGTAACCTGTGTTTATTATACATTATCCCTCCCATAGCCAGTAACCTGTGTTTATTATACATTATCCCCCCCATAGCCAGTAACCTGTGTATATTATACATTATCCCCCATAGTCATTTATCGTTGGACCTAGGCAGCATGATGTCTTAGGCCGGCCCAGAGAGTGAGTGAGTGAATAATAAAATACATATGTTCAGAAACATATTAGTAATATATGTAAATCGGGTTCATGCAAAGAGGGTGAAAAGGTATTAAAGAAAAACACACTTATTGCATCAAATTTACAAAGCCAAACTTTTAAAAGCTTTCCTCATTTCTTTCTCGGGATGAGGAATATATCGGTTGTAGACTGAAGATTTCCATCTGCCCAATCTTTTAATAATATGCACTGGAGTGTCAGTGTTGAAGGAGACCGAAGCTGCCCCTATTATAAATGAAAGACCCGAGACATGGATACAACCCAATCTTAGGAGTAGTGTTCTGATGTAGAAGATGAATTTAGCCGTAGTCAGAGGGATTCAGTGAGAGTAGTGGTGAAATGTGTGTGGCATGACTGAGTATGGGTAAGTAAGAGTCAAGTATTTTAACTGGGCACTAGTTCTAGGTGGAATAAAGTAGTATAGCGGATGGATGAGTAGTTTGGTTCGTTTTAGAGGTTTGTAGAGAAAGTATATAGTGATCATGATATAGTGATCATGACTTTAGCGATATCCAATATTTTTAAGGTGGTCTCAAACAAACACAAACATAAAATGCTATATAAAATTTGTGGGAATATCGAATAGTCATGTACAGTAAATCAGAGAGGGCTCAGAATATCGAACCATCGATCGGTAACCTGGATGAAGTAGGGGGTCTATCTATTTTATTAAATACGCGGTAATATGCTTTTAATGGGATAGGACGTTAGGAAAGGTGTGTGATTGGGATAAGTGGTTGTGGCTGTGGCTGTATTTACCTTATCCTGGGACCGACCTGGCTCCTAAGCTTGAGCCGCGCGTGGCTGGATCACTCCTGCCTCCACACGAGCTGCATGCGGCTTGATCTCCTCTTCTGACTTAGCCGCGTGCACTGATCGCAGTGATCGGTCACGTAGCCCGTCTGGCACTAGGAGCACGGCTCGAGTCACAAGCTCGCTCTTAAAGGGGCAGTGGGAGCCAAAAGTTGATTCAGGCTCCCATTGGCCCACGTCATTGCAGGACCCCCACACACAAACGTTTTGGGGGCACAATAGCTTGCATTTAAAAAAAATATAATAGCAGTCAGTTTCCTTCACACGTGTGCGTTTCATGGCCTGCCAGGGCACAGTGTCACACCAGTGCAACTCATATCTGGTGTAACAGTAGTGTACATTTAAAAAAAAAAATATTGTGGCCAGAAAGAGTCCCTGTGGGTTTTAAAATTCGCCTGCCTATTGAAGTCTATGGCGGTTTGCCGGGTTCGCCCGTTCGCGAACATTTGCGGAAGTTTGCGTTTGCCGTTCGCAAACGGAAAATTTTATGTTCGCGACATCACTATTTGCCTCTGGTAATAATCACTATTTTATGGTTTATAAGAAATGCAGCTGTTTACTCAAGTTATTCCTATTATATTTGAGCTTCATATCATACTGTTGGGCCTTATTTATTAAATTTGAAATTTATGAGTTTGAGACCAAAACAAATACCCTGGAAAAAAAATCCAAGTTGGAGTGTGCTTACAGTTCATTAATATGGCCTAAAAAAACTGAGTTTCCTTAGTTTCCAGACATGAATACCACTGTTAGTGCCTTATTACACTGAGAGAGATCTATGTATTATTGTATCTTTCTCTGTGTGCACCCAAAATCAAAAGCCAGCTGACCTCACACTTTTTGAACCTTAATTGTTAAGATTCCAAGGAGGGAAAAAAATATGCAACATTATATGCATATGACCACCCAAGTTCAACTACATATTCTTTCTGTTGGTTCTTTCTCTCTGTCTTCCTCTAGACCAGGCTTCCCCAAACTCCAGCCCTCCAGATGTTGCTGTACTACAACTCCCATGATTCTATTTCATGCATTCATAGAATCATGGTAGTTGTAGTTCAGCAACATCTGGAGGGCTGGAGTTTGGGGAAGCCTGCTCTAGATCATGCATAGACTACCTTCGGCACTTCAGATGTTGTGGACTACATCACCCCTGATGCTTTGCCAGCAATATGGTTGTAAGAGCATTATGGGATATGTAGTTCACATCTGGAGTGCACAAGGTTGCCTATCCCTGCTCTAGATGGTATGTCCGTCATTTAGGTCATCTCTGATCTACCCCTTCCTGTGCATTCTCCATTAAATTTCCATTCTCAATGACTGACTCAACAGAAAATGTGTCTACAATATAGATGTCTGGGCATCTGTTATCACAGTGCTTCATTTAAAAAGAAAAAAAACAAAATAGCAAAAAAAAAAATCACGGGTGTCGTACCCCAACAGGAATGGCGAATCCCACCAACAGAAGTACTATGTAGACATAGCAGGCCTTAAGTAGGTTCACATGGGTTCTCCTTGGTCCACGTCATCTCTGCAACACCAAACAGCATGGGGTCATTAGATGATGCGGTCCCTTTGAGGGTGTGACATCATTAAAATAAAATATATTTTAAAAGGGGTGTCATTCACCTTGCAAACCAGCAGAAGAAGCCATTCGCAGGACCGAAAGTGAGCATAGATCCTATTGAGACTGCGCAGCCCGAGGAGGTGAGCGGAGCAGGCGCCGTGTATAGGTAAGTTCGTGCAAGAGACTTATAATAGTAAAATACAAGACAATGAATTAATGCTTCAAAAATGAACAAGCAACTTTAGAAACCCTAAATTTACATGGATCAATAAGCCTGTCATTTTGGAATTTCTAAAGCAAAACATACAGGTGTTTTAAAAAAAAAATAAAAAAATTCCAGTCCTCCAAAACACCCCTTACAGATGTTATAAAAATAACACTCCAGCACATGTGAATTATGTGAATGTATCCCAATATATGACAGCGAAAGACTACCATCTTCTTGCCAACGTCTCCAGTTTTACAATACCTGTCATTGAGACCTGTCAAGTTCAGGCAGCTTTTTATAGAACAAAAAGACTGCCAGCAAGAATCACTATAAAAGTTCCAATTTATTTAATACAATGATAATACTGGGAAATTGACAGCTATTATTTTATCAGCTCCTTAAACTCCTAATATACTTTGTTTATCGATGTAACTGATATTATCTGATTCCCCTTATTATTTCCTCTTTGGTTGGTATGCATGGCAGTTGCCATGTTTGAAAAGTCAAAAGAGCTTTCAATCACTTACATACATCGTATACAGGTTAAGGACATCTACATTTTACATAAAAAAATGTTAACCTAGTGTGTTTTAACCACTCAATTTCTCAGCCCTGTGTTTTCTTTTGTCCAACATGATACACAGCATTGACCTAAAGATGGAGCTCTGTAACTTGAATCACCAGTGGTAAGATCAAATATCTCCCTCACAGGCCAAGAGCACCCTGGTGCGGCTGGTGGAGGGCAGAGAGCATGTGGCTGCAGACCAAGGGCATTGCTCTCATTGCAATACTAGCCCCTCTTATATCTCCTCACAGATCCATAGGGATGTCCCTTCTCGGTCTCTCCATTCTGCCCTTGACCACCTCCTGTCCGTTCGCACCTGTACGCCCAACTAACGCTTGCAGGACTTCTTGCGGGCGGTTCCCTTCCTATGGAATAGCCTGCCTACCTCCATCAGACTCTCCCCTAGTCTTGCATCTTTTAAGAAGTGCCTTAAAACCTCTTTTGGAAAGCTTATGGCCTCCAAGACTAACCCCTACCTCACATACCTGTCTCTTCCTCTCTCCTAAAGGGCAGCACTTTGCTCTCTCCTCCAGCTCTGCCTCACTCCCACCTTATTTGATTGCAAATTCCTGTCCTATTGTTTTTATACCCCACCTCCTATAGACTGTAAGCACATTTGAGCAGGGCCCTCTTCAACCTATTGTTACAGTTAGTTTTCTTACAATTGTCCTATTTATAGTTTAATCCCCCCTCTCATAATATTGTACAGCACTACGGAATCTGTTGGCGCTATATAAAAGGCAATAATAATAATAATAATAATAATAATGAGCTTCGCTATGCAGAACGTTGCCACAAGATACTATGGCAATGCTCTGACACTCCTATATTTAAAACTCTGAATCCCCTACCCACCTCCCATACACTGCAACCCCTATATTCAAATTACTGCCTCTATACACACACACACACCATTACAACCCTGCAGCCCCTATGCACACACATTACAGCCATAAACACAATAGCCCCCTACAAACACAATACAGTCCTATACGTACACATTACAGCCTCTAGATGCACGCTTCAACCCTAAATACACACTACAGCCCTATACACACAGTAGGTAGAGCAGTTAGATACACACTACAGCCCCTATTATCATTATTATTCATAAAGTGCCAACAAATTCCACAGCGCTGTACAGTTGGTGGACTAACACAAGTAGTTGCAAAACAAGTTGGATGTATAGAAATATAACACTTTATATATGCACATGCATATTCCATAAGCACGCAATACACCCTTTACTAGCCATGTCTCAGTACAACCCCAATTCCCACACCCTACATCCCAAATCCCCACATTTATACACTACAGCTCCTCACTCTCCCACATACACTTTAGCATCCACCCCTCCCCCCCCCCCCCCCACACACACACTACAGCCCCCAACCTAACACACTCTGGCCCTGGCCTCCACACTCTACACCACTGTCACGGCTCCCGTCGGATGCAGTCTGTTCCAAGAGTGGTCTTGGACCCAGTGGATGCACTTTTTTTGCAGTGGTTCCCACTTACCTAAACAGCGACTAGGTCTGTAAGCATGTTAGATGCAGTTGCTGCCAATCTGTACCTTATAAGGACTCTTGGGTCCCCCTCATTTATGACTCAAGTTTCAGCATCACATGACATTTTTCTGGCAATTAGAGCTCTCCTTTAGTTATTTAAACTCTGCCTGTCGTGTTTTTCATTTCTGGTGATTATGAATGCATGTTTCATTTGAATCCTCTGTGTGTTTGACTTTTGGCTTGTATTTTATATTCTATTGTCCTTGACCTTGGCTTGTCTCACCGTGTAACCTCTCTGTACTCCTGATCTCAGCTTGTCCTGTTTATTCTAGTTTTATGTTAAATGCAGCCATTCTACCTTCTACAACTCTGTCCATACACACACACACACTACAGCCCCATTTGCATACACACAACTCTACCTTCTCACGCATCCTCCCCCAACATGCAGAATCCCCACACTCACAAGCAGCCACCTTACACACCACAGGTAGCCAACCACACAAGCGGATTACAAATGCATACAAAACCACAAGCAACCTCCATTTTACACACATCACACACATATATACCTTCTCCCTACCCACGCCGTACATGTTGCAACACTACAAGCTGTCTCCAACACACAACAAGCCTTCATGAAACACCTGCTGAATCCTCACATAAACCCGTCAATACATAACTGGTGGGAGAAAGAGGAAAATGCTACAAAAGGATAAATATGAGGGAAAATAAGGACTGGCAAAGAATTAACAGGAAATAGGAAGTTGAAGAACAAAGATGTGTGCAGCAGGAGAGGTAGAAAGATTTAAAAAAAAAAAAAAAAAAAAAAAAAGAGAGACTGCAGTGAAAAGTTTTATAAACAAAGCAAAGTGGATTTTTGCCAAGGGCAGTAACATTTATTTTCACTGTCGATTGCCTTGGATATCCAAAATAACAAACGAAGGATGTTTCTCTATTGCCATGTATTTCAAGTGTTTCAATAAAGAATATACCATTGTGCAGTTCATTCATCTATTCATATTCCTCCTGCACTATTTGATTAAGACAAGAAATTAATTTAAACCAATTTAAGATTCCTCTGTACTACAAGGGTTTAATACCCAATATTTATTACGTAGTGACAGATGGACTAGCACTAAATAAAATATACATCACTTGAAGCAAAACTGTGTTTGTTTTATATTGCACTGGACCATCTGTTCTTCGGTAATAAATAGTGGTTTAAAACCCTTACTATGTTGGGATGTGTTGTGCTTGATTTCACGGTAACTGATTACATCCCATGTGGGTGATCGCACCTCCACTGTGATAAAATCTTTTAGACACTATTATTTTTCCAGTACCCACCCTCCTATGACAAGGAGATTACTCTTGTTTTCTACGGAAAAAAAAAAAAACAGCTACATAAAATGCAGGCTGTTCCAAATGGCTAAGCATATTGTAAGTATACGCCAATGTACATATAACACGTAAATTATGTTTTATTTAAAGGAACATCACACCAATCCCATAACAACTTTAACTCAATAAAGTTGTAATGGGGACAGGAGTGTTTGGGCGCCATCTTACCTTCAAGGATGAAGCCATTTTCCAATGGTTTAACTGCAAATCTTGTCCCCTTGTGGCTTACATAGCTGCCCCATGTCTCACTTCCGTTCGGCCACCGCAGTCTGAGGAAAGTTTTGGTGTGTGGCCTGTGATAGGTCGAGAGCATCGTCTGACACTCTTAGTCTATCACTGGCCAACCATTGAAATAATTAATATTATTATCATATTATTACTCTCAACAGGCAGAAGTGATTAATTACTATTAATGTAAACAATTTCTGTTACTATGCTAATATTTTAGACCCTATCTGAAATATTTCAAGATAAGGAATGCCTATCTCTGGATGTTTTAATCCCTTCGATAATTCTGTAAAGGATGAACCAATGAATGAAAAAAATAACATTGTGTAAAGAATGTTAAATTATGTTAATAATTATTATATCGATACCCCTGAAGAGTAATCTAAACAAAAAAGGTTTTTATTTTTACATATTCAAGTTATGTATCTCATGTTTCAAGTAGATGTTATTTAATTGTATTTTTTAATGAAAAGACTTTGTGAGCACCACTGAGGTTTACATCAATCTCATGGCACTCGAAAGATTAAAAAATAAATAACTATTAAACATTTGAGGAAAGAAATATGTTCTTCTTCATAAGAGATGGAGATATATGACTTAATTATATATCTTAGTATTTCTATATATTTAAACCGATACCTTTAATTGTTTAGTTTAGGTGGTCTAGTTATCTTCTGTGCAAGGTATTTATAAAGGACACATCAAGGAACCAATGTTCTACTTATTTCTTTCCAATGATAGAGCATTCTTCTGACCTTATCCCGGAGCTATCGCACCGGAGCATGGATCACAGATGATGAAGGTTTCTGCTTTAAACATGGCTTAAAGCATTACATTACAGAACAGCAATTTTTGTCAGTGTTACTGATTGTTTTATCACCAACTACCTACTCTTGTGTCTTGTTGCACTGTTAACTGTAGGAAAATCAATATCTAGACTCTCGGTTCCTTTATTAAAAATATTGTTCAAGCACAATTGCTCCCTGTACTGCTTTAAAATGTTATTACCTTATATTCAAGGAGTAGAGAGGATAATAACATCACATATTTCTATTCACTATAATAATAACTCAGTATCCCACGTGCCATGACTCACACATTTTTTTCCAGGGATGTTGTTCATTACCGAGATGGGAGCACCAGTACAGTCCACACCAATCGCATGGCACTCGAAAGGTTAAAAGATGAAACTACGGAGGGGCGTGGCCACGGACCTCATGGAAACGGTCGCATAAGCTGAGAGCTCCGCCGACCCGTGGGTCCAACAGCGTGTTTTGCGCAGCAATCTGGCCACTAAACACAGCCACACACGAAGCTTAACCCCTTAAGGACCAAACTTCTTGAATAAAAGGGAATCATGACATGTCACACATGTCATGTGTCCTTAAGGGGTTAATACACCCGGAACACGATGACCGCGAAATCTGCCAAGAAACTGAAGCAGAGAACTATGGACTCTCACTTACATACTCAGCAAAATGCCCCTGCACGAAACCAAGATGACGCCGGAAGAACCGGATCACCCACATGGGACTATGATGCAGGCGACAGCCAATGCAGCTTCCCCAACACTACTATTGCTCCTGCTACGGATGCCTCAATCAGTTCCATGCTTGAAAGTCTTAAAGCAGCCCTGCGCTCCGATTTTCAGAAAATGGCATCAGACATACGAGCTGACATTCAATCACTGGGAGACAGAACAGCACACTTGGAAGAAAAAACTGAGGGATTGCAAGACGCCCACAATGACCTTGCAGAGGCACATGCAGCACTGGAGAATAAGGTCAGATACTTGGAGGGAAAATTTGCAGATAATGAGGATAGGGACAGGAGAAACAACATCAGACTCCGTGGCATACCCGAAAATATTGGACCACAAGATCTGGTGCAGTTTGTGCAGCAATTATTTAAGACCCTGATTCCCACACTAACAGAGGCCGATCTCCGCCTAGACAGAACACACAGGCTTCCCAAACCTAAATACTTACCTGCGACCACATCAAGAGATGTTATTACCAGAGTCCACTATTTCACGGTAAAGGATCAAATAATGCAAGCATCTCGGCTCAATACCACACTGCCAGGCACTTATGCGGACATTAAACTGTTCATCGACCTCTCAGCGGCCACCATGCCCAAGAGAAGGTCGTCTGCACCCATTACGGCGGCTCTTCAGAATGCCAACCTCCTGTACCGTCATCTCCTTGGAGGAAGGTCTAAAGCTTCTAGAAGATTGGAATGTCCCCATCCCCACGATTGACTCTCGTAAACATGACCTACCACCGCCGCGCAAAATGGCTAGAGACTGGCAGCAGGTGCCATGGAACAGACCGTCTCCGCAAGACCGCAGAAACCCTGCTCCTTAAACCTTCACAGACAACACCCCAGGACACGTAATATAGTTTGCGAGATTAGCTTTATGTATAATAGGTTAAACATGTCCACAGTCATGTGTTTTCTGTATTAATGCTGTTTCAATGTATGAAAAGTACGCAGTAGCGGCCGTGAGCAATAGGCCCATGACTGGCCATGGAAGTGTTGTTGCATTTTCGCTCTTACTTACAAGCTACACCTAACTATTTTTACTCCTCCTGCAACCGACGAATAAGGTAGCTATTGCTTACCATATTTTGCATTTAACTACCACCAACCCCCATACAAGGCTTACATAGTAGGCCACCACACATCCGTCTGCATATTCTTGCATAAGGCCCTAAGGGCTCACGGATTTTTGTATATAGTTCTCACTCCTCCCCTCCACCCCCACATCTGCCCAGGCCGGACTGACTCCCTACCACGAAGGTAACATTCACAAATACCCAAACCCGTCCTATTAAGACACAAGGTACAGTGACTGATATCAACCCTACAGAGGTTGTTGAACCATCATGCCCCTGAAATTCCTCTCACTCAATACTAAAGGCCTAAACTCGCCCAATAAACGCAGATTAGCACTCCAAGAGGCCAAAAAACAAGGGGCACATGTGGCTTTATTCCAGGAAACCCACTTTAAATGGGGCGCAAGACCCAGGTTTAACTTGCTTGGTTCCCAACAGACTACCATACATGTTTCCACAAAAAAAAGAGAGGTGTGTCGATACTAATCAATAAGAATGTGGTCTTTGAGCTGATTCGTAAGATAAGCGATAAAAAAGGGAGATACCTGTTATTACAATGTCACATTAACAATCAACCGTATACTTTGTTGAATATTTATGGACCTAACGAAACTCAGCCAGTATTTGTAGCTAACGTTTTTTCTCTTCTGTCGATGTATAGTTTTGGGGAGGTTATTCTTGGAGGCGGCACTAATTTTCTTCTCGATATCAATATGGACTCATCCGCCGCAAGAACGGTAACCACACTGACAGCAAAACAGAGACACACTCAGACGTCCACAATATGTCGTACGCTACACATAACTATGCAGACCCCTGTAGAATATACCACCCAGCTGACATAGACTACACATGCTACACGGCCGCACACAACAGCTACTCACGAATTGACAGATTTCTAATTAAAATTACGTCCCTAGAAAAAGTGACTAATACAGAAATCGGTACAATAACGTGGTCAGATCACGCCCCTATCACGATGACTATATCTGAACAGTTCCCCATGAGTGGCAGAACCACTTGGAGATTAAACGAATGCCTTCTCAATGACCCAGTAATAGTGTCCCATATTTCTACAGACCTCCAAAATTACTTCACTGACAATGTACGCCCTGACACATCACCAGACTATCTCTGGCTTGCACATAAAGCAGTCATACGGGGCAGCTCTATAAAACACGCTAGTCAAGCCAAGAAAACACGCCAGGCACAATATTTAGAAATCGTTACCGAAATAACCTCCCTACACATAGAAACAAACGCTCACCATCTCCCACGCCGCAGGCTGCCCTCCTGCAGGCCCACACCAAACTACGAAACTTCGAACTGGCCAAGACTACTTACATATTACAAAAACACAAGCATAAATATTTCGCCTATGGTAACAAAACGGGAGCTAAATTGGCTTTACAGCTCAAAGATCGATCGCCTCCAGGATTGCCTTCCTAAACAAAACTAATGGTCAGAAAATCATTGATCCGAAACAAAAATGTTAAACGAATTTTCAGAATATTATCATAAACTGTATAATCTGCGGGAGGAGGGAGGGGTGCACGTTCCCACGATTACAGACATTGACAATTTTTTAGCTGACATACAACTACCAGCCCTGCCACCTGATCAAACATGTCTACTGAACCAACCAATATCATCAGAGGAAGTATCCAAGGCCATAGCTGACCTACCCTCACATAAATCACCTGGGCCGGATGGCCTCCCCAATAGGTATTACAAAGATTTCTCGCGTATACTACTCCCTCACCTCCTAGACCTATACCAACATAGTATCCAAACTGGAACATTGCCCCAGGAACTTCTCTTAGCTCACATATCCACGCTGCCCAAGCCAGGCAAACCTCCCACCTCTTGTAAAAACTTCAGGCCAATCTCCCTCCTAAACGGAGACGGCAAAATCTACGCAAAGATACTTAGTAATAGACTCACATCCATAATCGGCACACTGATCCATAACGACCAAACAGGGTTCATTAGTGGACGTCAGGGCTCGGATAACACCCGAAAAGTCCTCAACATACTGGCTGCGATGGAGGAGGGGTCGGTCGGAGGCCTCCTACTAGCACTGGATGCGGAGAAGGCCTTCGACCGACTCAATTGGGCATACATGTAAAGGGTGTTGCGGACATTTGGCTTTCCCGACGAATTCATCAAAGGCATTATGGCACTATATACAACCCCAGCAGCTAAAGTGGCTCATGGTGGTTTCATCTCCGACCCCTTCCATATATCAAATGGAACACGACAGGGGTGCCCTTTGTCGCCCCTGCTCTATATTCTATCCCTTGAGCCCCTAGCACAAAAAATACGAAATTACCCCACCATACAAGGCATTAGAGTCTTAGGATGCAAATACAAACTGGCACTATTCGCTGACGATATCCTAATGACACTGGACAACCCACAACTCTCGGTGCCCCCACTGATGGAAACACAACAGAAATTTGGAGACATATCACACTACCGCTTAAACCAGGATAAAACGCAAGCACTACCCTTCAAACTTCCCCTAACCACCACATCCTCCCTGAAGGAACGATATAAGTTTGATTGGAGGACAACCTCCCTTACTTACCTCGGCGTAAAAATCGCATCTTCTATAGACGAAGTGTGGAAATTAAACTACCACTCCCTCCCACAACAATGTAAGAAAGACACACTCAGAAGGTCACAGACGCACATTTCTTGGTTGGGCAGAGTAAACGCATACAAAATTATGTTTCTCCCGAAACTGCTTTACATGTTCCGAATGCTCCCCATCCAAATCCCTCAAACACTTTTGAAAACATTACAAGCTATATGCAACGCATTCATTTGGGGAAACAAAAAACCACGTATAGCTAGTACACTGCTGTATAAGCATACAAAACAGTGCGGTGTCGGATTGCTCAACATAGGCTTGTATTATAAAGCCTCAGCCCTGGCTACAGGTGTACTGCTACATACCAACACGGGAACCACACAATGGGTGGACATGGAAAAGGCCCAATTCGGTGACTCACAGGCACTGGCACATCTATGGACACCAAAATCTCTGAGGGCATCACATCCGCACCTCCTACCCACCACAAAACTTACTGTCCAATATTGGACGGCATACATGGAGACCATAGGGGAAAAGCATAAATTCCATGTTCGGATCCCACTGATAGCCCTCAAAACCATCTCGCCAGACATTCGTCTTCAACAATGGACACAGGCAGGTATCACACACATACACCAACTACTCCAATCCCAAGGAGTGTTACCATTCCCCGAAGTACAACAAAGATGGGACCTACCCAACAATGCTATCTTCACATACTTACAAATTAAGGGGATCATCACTGCCTATGTACACAATCAACTCGCGAACCCTGACACCGTGTCACCACACACAAAGGCACTCCTAGAGCGGTGTTGGAAACATCCCGCGAAACCAAAAACAAGTTCCATGTGCTATAAAGCGTGGGGGGACATCACACCTGAAACGACACCTCGCTGCAAAACACTGTGGGAAATAGATTGTGCTACCACACTTACAGACGAGGAATGGATACAGACATTAAACAACTTATCTAAATGGACTAAATGCTATTCACACGTAGAAGCACATAGAAAACTACTGTACAGATGGTACTTTACTCCCCACAGGCTTCACAAAATCTACCCGAACTCATCTTCGCTCTGCTGGAGATGCTCCGCAGCAGAAGGCACACTCATACATATATGGTGGACATGCCACAAAATCCAGCCTCTATGGAAAGCAGTGCACACCACACTGCGTGCACTCGGACTCCCGGATGCCCATTACACCCCTGAAACATACTTACTAATGAGATTCCCTCCATCGAGCACACACTCACACAAACAACTGAGTGCCATCATCACTCTGGCTGCCCGCAACCTCTTGGCTTTACACTGGAAATCCACCGCCTGCCCAAACAAAGCCCAACTATGGGACAAGATACAACAATTCTACATATATGAACGAATGGCCACGCCTGACACCAGGTCAGCACAGATGTTTCACACAACATGGTCACCATGGGTGGAATTATATAACCAGCAATACGTTGGGTAGAGCCGTGCTCCCTATGAACCGCTCCCATAGGACAGTGTATAGGAATGGGATATATGTCAATGTAATTATGTGAGCGATAACTGAGCTAGCAATCTTCCATGTCGACTTGTGTTACCTTGTTGTACCAACCCCCACCCCTACGTTAATTCTATTATATCACCTGCATTACATGTCTCTGCATTGCTCCACAATGCAAATTGTTTTGACTTGTACTTGAAATTGTACTTCCTTGTTGAAAACTCAATAAAACGTATATTGAAAAAAAGATGAAACTACAAGATAAGTGGTTTTTAATTCAAATAAGTACAATCATCATTCTAAAAAAATACTACATTTATCAAATATATTTTCCTACTTTTTATCCTGGGAGAATTATGGGTATTGTAGATAGTAGTGCATTTTATAAATTTTGGATTATTCTAGCTTTGGTGACAAAATATAAATTTTACAACAAGACATGAGGATTCATAATTGCATTTTTAACTCTATGACAACAAAGCAAAAGAAACGTGCAAAAGGACAAAAATAGACGGTACAGAAAATGGATTTGCGATACTAGTCTGCAGAAGCCTGAATGTCTGAAATAGGGCCTCTGGGCTCCAACGTTGCAGAGGCCGCCACTCCATGAACTGAATGTGCTCCAAAAGAACAATTGATGCTAGCGGAGGCTATAAACCAGCATATCCCCCCAAAAATTTAGAAGAGACATCGGAAATAAGTCGTTGATTGTCAGTCAGGGATTGAAGAGGAGCTATAGAGGAAATGTATTACGAACAACATAAAATTTGGGTCAAAGCGTGAAAAAATGGATAGGAGATAAATAAAAATGAGTCATGGCCCATTGGGTCACCAAAAAAATTGGTGACCCGATGTGACCCGAAGTTAATGGAGTGATAAGTCCGCTTTGTTATGTCAAGACTGGAGAAAAGAAATGTCTACTGAAATGTCCCATAAGGAAGCCTAACGGGAAGACAGAAATCTAGCCAAACCACAAAGATGGTAGGATCTTTCTCTGGACAGGTACAAGAGCAGCCGAAATCACTGAACAATTAAGATTAATTGTATGGTATGATTTCACCTGAGAGAAAAGAGTAGAGAGGAAATTGTTAACCTACAATAAATGGGGATCCAAGTGTCATTCCAGATACCAGCGATTCTTCAGTAGTGAAAAGGATTGTTTGTGACTTGGAGTGGGGTTCACCCACATATGTTTATTTCATGAAGTGAGTGTCAGGAGATAGGGATTCCTCCCGAGTGTGAAGAGAATCCAGAGTGTTCAATATCCAAACAGCCACGTGGCACAATCTTGGGGTAAATGGACATGAGCGAGCCCGAACATGCTCATTTTCATTTCTGATTGGGAGAAAAAATGGGATGAAATGCAGAATGGGCTGGTTTTTTTCCCAGGAAGCAAATAAGCAGCTAAGATTACCATGAAGGACAAGAGATCTTCCCAACCATGTGGATTGGCAAAATAAAAGTTGATTGATGCTAAAGGGACAGCCACTTTTAATGTTGCTTTCTCACAGATCATGTGCATTGACCAATAGAGGGGAAAAGAGGAGAAGCAATAAAACAACTTTCAAGCAGGATTCTTCTAGATACTTTAAAGGGAGACAGACCAGCATTGACTGTGTTTTTAGCCTTCCTATGCCTTTGATGGAGTAGGAGATTGCCTGTGTCATTGAGATTAGTGTGAGAATCACGTGTGCTTAATGTTCTATCTAGCAGCTTGTACTTCAATTAAAACTATAGAAAACCTTGAGTGCGAGATAGAAAAGTGTCGTTTAGCAGGTATTTTGTCATTTATTCTAGAGTAAGACTATTTTATTAATATCCAGTTGTTAAAAGTTATATTTATAACTGTTTGGAGAAAAGAAAATGCTTTGTTTTGGATCTGTGGGGTAAGGGAAAAAATATATATTTTTTTACCCTGGCTCATTGATTCTAGTGTAAAACTATTATTAGATTTCTGTTGTATCTAGGAGCTCGCCTTAGCCATCTTTCCTACCAGAGACCCCCTGGGCAGAAGTCTTACTTTGAAGAGGTTGATGATTGTCATGAACGCACCCTACTTCAAGAGTGTGTGTGACATAAATGTCATGGTGAAAGGGTTAAAGATCACTATTTGTCTGCACTAGACCGGAAATAATGACAAAATCCCCCTTAATACCACCCACACTTAAACATAATACCGTATATACTCGAGTATAAGCCAACCCGAATATAAGCCGAGGCCCCTAATTTTACCCCAAAAAACTGGGAAAACGTATTGACTCGAGTATAAGACTATAATGAATGCAGTGTGTGTGTATGAATGCAGTGTGTGTGTATGAGTGCAGTGTGTGTATGAATGAGGTGTGTGTATGAGTGCAGTGTGTGCGTATGAGTGCAGTGTGTGTATGAGTGCAGTGTGTGTGTATGAGTGCAGTGTGTGTGTATATGAATGCAGTGTGAGTGTGTGTGAGGCAGTGTGTGTGTGTGTGTGTTGCAGAGCCTTGGTGGGGTGGTGGGCATTTTTGTTATTATTTTTTTAATTATTTTAATATTTTTTTTATTATTATTTTTAAAATATTTTATTTTATTATTATTTTATTTTATCATTATTATTTATTTTTCGTCCCCCCTCCCTGCTTGATACATGACAGGGAGGGGGGCTCACACTCCCTGGTGGTCCAGTGGCATTGGCAGTTCAGTGGAGGAAGCACTTACCTCTCCTGCAGCTCCTGTCAGCTCCCTTCTCTTCCGCGCCGGTCCGGTCAGCACCTCTGCCAGCTCACACTGTAAGTCTTGCGAGAGCCGCGCTATGACCCCGCGGCTCTCGCGAGACTTACACTGAGAGCTGACAGAGGTGCTGACCGGACCGGCGCGGAGGAGGAGGGAGCTGACAGGAGCTGCAGGAGAGGTAAGTAAATGCTTCCTGACAGCCCCCCTCCTACACAGCCCCCAGTCTGTATTATGGCAATGTAAATTGCCATAATACAGACATTGACTTGAGTATAAGTCGAGTTGGGGTTTTTCAGCACAAAAAATGTGCTGAAAAACTCGACTTATACTCTAGTATATACGGTAATATAACTATTTCTATTTTATAAATGGGGTGCCTTGATCCGCCAGGTAAATCAATAATAAAAACCCACCAAATACAACTTAGCCCAATATTTAAGGAATTGCAAAAATACTAATTAGTCTCTTCAGGTAACGTGATTCTTTACCAGACAAAGGCAGAACTTAATAAATTAATGTTTATTATGAGCAAAAAATAGTCACAGTGCATACAAAAATATAGATGGCAATCAAAATTAGTTACACCAACAACAGATAAAAAAGCAAAAGAGCTAAAATAACAAAAAAGTCCTAATCACTTACTCAGCTCTTCAATGTAAGACTTCTGCCCAGGGGGGTCTCTGGTAGGAAAGATGGTGACTTATTTCAAAATTAGTTTTTGGCCCCATTGTAAGACTTGCAATGGAATGTAGTCGGCACTGGTTCAGCCAAACAACACGTGGGTCCAAAAATAGTAAAACAATAAGTTGTGTTCGACTGTTGTCCTAAGAGAAACATCATTCTGTGATTAAAAAAAAACCAAATATTTTTATTTCTGTCATTCACGTAACATGGCAGGAAAAAAAACGCTTCTTAAATAAACACCAAGAACAAAAAAAAACCTGTTTATAAATGTATTAAACTTCACTTTCCTCCCACTTTCATAGTGTTTATTCAGACGTCTAATCTATTGTATACAAATGGACTGGGCAATTAGTCAAAACTCAAATGATAAGACTGTTGGCAAAAAGCATCATTTTCACAATTATAAGATTCAGTGAGCAGTCAAAACTCAAATGATAAGACTGTTGGCAAAAAGCATCATTTTCACAATTATAAGATTCAGTGAGCATTGCTCACTGAATCTTATAATTGTGAAAATGATGCTTTTTGCCAACAGTCTTATCATTTGAGTTTTGACTTATTGCCCAGTTTATAGTAGTTTCATATAAAATGTAGTCAGCAGTTTATTAAACCAGCAGAACAGTGTGCTATATCACTCCTATTTCAGACTAAAGATCATAGAGGCGGTATAGTTTTATATAGTCTTCTTGCTAATTAGCCTTCAGAGTCTAACTACCAGTTCAATCCATTAGAGCAGGGGTTCCCAACCCAGTCCTCAAGTATCCCCTACCAGTCCAGGATTTTGGGATTACCCTATTGTGTCTAAAGTGTTTTCTTTTCTAAAAACACCTTAGACACAACTGGATAATCCCTAAATCCTGGACCGTTAGGGGATACTTAAGGACTGGGTTGGGGACTACTGCATTAGGACATTAAGAATCGTGGGGAATAGCTCTTTACAAAGAATGGAAACCAAAGAGGATTGGTTTTAATTCTATAAATGCACAACCAGCCATGAAAAGAACTGCAGCCCAGTTCAGATTAATAGAACCTGCTTCTCTGTGACTGTTTGGCTTTCTACAGAAAGGAATGGCCTTTCATGAGCTCCAATTTGTCATTGACTAGATTGAAAAACAAAGCAATACCTAGTAAACGTGTATTACTCATGGGGTCTCTTGTTCTTTAAGTTTATCTAGTCAATATAATTTAATGGGCTTAATGGGGTTTTAAGAGACAGCTGCATTATTTTGGGAAACAGGAAAGAAAACAGAAAAGACACTTTAAATAAATTCAAATGTAACCAGTATATTGCAGCAAGTGTCTCTCTAAGAACCAGTATAGTAAAATAAATACAAACACAAAGAATAGTATCGCTCGCTGTCCATGATAATTAAAGGGACACTATAGTCACCAGCACCACAGCTTGATGAAGTGGTTATGGTTTCTATAGCCTGTCCCTTAGCACTGTAAGCACTGCCAATTGCATTTATTTATAATTGCTTCCGTGTGGCAGACCTTAATATCTGACACAGACATTGCTTTCTCCCCAGCCTATCATGTCTGCTGTTTACCCTTCTGTGGGATTCAATTTACTCAATATCCCTAATGCACTCGAGCTTGCTGAAAAGCTTTATGTGTGAAGAGTGTCCTCTTTTTTCATTTTGCAAAATAAATATAAATATTTAATTATGATTTTTTTTTTCATTATACTTATATAGAAACATAGAATGTGACAGCAGTTAAGAACCATTCAGCCCATCTTGTGTGCTCAGTAGAGATGTCCCGAATAGTTCGCTGGCGAATAGTTCCTGGCGAACATAGCTTGTTCGCGTTCGCCACGGCGGGCGAACATATGCGATGTTCGGTCCGCCCCCTATTCCTCATCATTGAGTAAACTTTACCTCACAGTCAGCAGACACATTCCAGCCAATCAGCAGCAGACCCTCCCTCCCAGACCCTCCCACCTCCTGGACAGCATCCATTTTAGATTCATTCGGAAGCTGTGTTCTTAGTGAGAGGAGGGACAGTGTAGCTGCTGCTGATTTAATAGGGAAATCGATAGCTAGGCTAGTGTATTCAGTGTCCACTACAGTCCTGAAGGACTCATCTCATCTCTGCTGTAAGGACAGCACCCCAAAAAGCCCTTTTTAGGGCTAGAACATCAGTCTGCTTTTTTTTTTTCTGTGTAATCCAATTGCAGCTGCCTGCCTGCCAGCGTGTGTATCAGGCTCACAGCGTATACTGTGCCCACTTGCCCAGTGCCACCACTCATATCTGGTGTCACAATAGCTTGTATTTAACAAAAAAAACTTTTTTGACTGTAATATAATAGCAGTCAGTTTCCTTCACACGTGTGCGTTTCAGGGCCTGCCAGGGCACAGTGTCACACCAGTGCAACTCATATCTGGTGTAACAGTAGTGTACATTAAAAAAAAACCTAGAAATTTGACTGTGAAATAATAGCAGTCAGTTTCCTTCACACGTGTGTGTTTCAGGGCCTGCCAGGGCACAGTGACACAACAGTGCAACTCATATCTGGTGTAACAGTAGTGTACATTTAAAAAAACAAATACAATTTTGACTGTAATAGATTGAATAGCAGTTAGTTGTCTGCAAGCGTGTGTGTCAGGCCTACAGCGTCTACTCTGCCAACTTCTGCCAGTGCACAGTGCCACTCATATCTGTTGTCACAGTAGCTTGCACGCATAGTACCACTAATAGAAAAAAAAATGACAGGCAGAGGCAGGCCAACCCGCAGGGGCCGTCGTGGTCGTGGTGCTGTGATTCCCTTTGGCCCTAGAATAATGCCCAGTGTTCAGAGGCCACGTACCCTGAACTCGAAAAGTTCTGAAGACATAGTTGATTGGCTAACACAGGACACCCAATCTTCTACAGCTTCCACTCGGAACCTTGACGCACCATCCTCCTCCAGCTTAGCTTCGGGCACCTCTCAAGTTACCACTCACCAGCCTGCCGCCACCACCAACACTAGCACCACAGCCGCTTCACTTGATCTGTCAGAGGATTTATTTACACATCAGTTGGAAGAAATTAGTGATGTGCAACCATTATTGCCAGAGGATGTAGATAACAGGGATATGTCTCAGTCAGGCAGCATTACACACATGGACGTACGGTGTGATGATGATGATGTTGTACCCGCTGCTGCTTCCTTTGCTGAGTTGTCAAATACAAGTGAAGCGGTTGATGATGACGATGCGTCCGTGGATGTCACGTGGGTGCCCGCTAGAAGAGAAGAAGAACAGGGGGAAAGTTCAGATGGGGAGACAGAGATGAGGAGGAGACGAGTTGGAAGCAGGGGGAGGTCGTCGCAAGGAGCTAGTGGCACAGTCAGACAGCATGCATCGGCACCCGGGGTCAGCCAGACAGCATGCCAATCAACGCATGCTGTTGCCACCTCCAGAATGCCGTCATTGCAGAGCTCAGCAGTGTGGCATTTTTTTTGTGTGTCTGCCTCTGACAACAGCGATGCCATTTGCAACCTGTGTCAAAAGAAACTGAGTCGTGTGAAGTCCAACACCCACCTAGGTACAACTGCTTTGCGAAGGCACATGATCGCACATCACAAACACCTATGGGATCAACACATGAGTACAAGCAGCACACAAATTGAAAGCCGCCATACTCCTCCTGGTCCAGCATCTTCAGCCACGTCAACCACTGCTTTCCTCCTTGCCCCCTCTCAACCATCCACCACTCCGTCTCTCGCCTTGAGCAGTTTCTGCTCATCTGCCCACAGTCAGGTGTCTGTCAAGACATGTTTGAGCGTAAGAAGCCAATGTCACAAAGTCACCCCCTTGCCCGGCATCTGACAGCTGGCTTGTCTGAACTCTTAGCCCGCCAGCTTTTACCATACAAGCTGGTGGAGTCTGAGGCGTTCCAAAAATTTGTAGCTATTGGGACACCGCAGTGGAAGGTACCTGGACAAAATTTCTTTGCACAAAAGGCAATCCCCAACCTGTACTCGATTGTGCAAAAGGAAGTAATGGCATGTCTGGCACACAGTGTTGGGGCAAGGGTCCATCTGACCACTGATACCTGGTCTGCAAAGCATGGTCAGGGCAGGTATATCACCTACACTGCGCATTGAGTAAACCTGCTGATGGCTGCCAAGCATGGAATGCGTGGCTCTGCAGAGGAGTTGGTGACACCGCCACGACTTGCAGGCAGGCCTGCTGCCACCTCCTCTACTCCTCCTACTTCATCCTCTTCCATAACCTCCTCGGCTGAGTCCTCTTCTGCTGCTGCGTCTTGCTCCACATCAACGGCACCCTCCCAGCTCCCCAGGTACTATTCCACATCCCGGATACGGCAGTGTCATGCCGTCTTGGGGTTGACTTGCCTGAAAGCAGAGAGTCACACCGGACCAGCACTCCTGTCCGCCCTGACTGCACAGGTGGATCAGTGGCTGACTCCGCACCAACTGGAGATCGGCAAAGTGGTTTGTGACAACGGAAGAAATTTGTTGGCGGCATTGAATTTGGGCAAGTTGACACACGTGCCGTGCATGGCACATGTGTGTAATCTGATCGTACAACACTTTGTGCATAAGTACCCAGGCTTACAGGACATCCTGAAGCAGGCCAGGAAGGTGTGTGGCCATTTCAGGCGTTCCTACACGGCCATGGCGCACTTTTCAGATATCCAGCGGCGAAACAACATGCCAGTGAGGCGCTTGATTTGCTACAGCCCGACACGTTGGAATTCAACACTCCTAATGTTCGACCGCCTGCTCCAACAAGAAAAAGCTGTTAATGACTATTTGTATGACCGGGGTGCTAGGACAGCCTCTGTGGAGCTGGGATTTTTTTTGCCACGTTACTGGACGCTCATGCGCAATGCCTGTAGGCTCATGCGTCCTTTTGAGGAGGTGACAAACCTAGTCAGTCGCACCGAAGGCACCATCAGCGACATCATACCATTTGTTTTTTTCCTGGAGCGTGCCCTGCGAAGAGTGCTGGATCAGGCCGTAGATAAGCGTGAAGAGGAAGAGGAAGAGGAAGAGTTGTGGTCACCATCACCACCAGAAACAGCCTTATCAGCATCGCTTGCTGGACCTGCGGCAACGCTGGAAGAGGATTGTGAGGAAGAGGAGTCAGAGGAGGAATGTGGCTTTGAGGAGGAGGAGGAAGACCAACCACAACAGGCATCCCAGGGTGCTTGTTGTCACCTATCTGGTACCCGTGGTGTTGTACGTGGCTGGGGGGAAGAACATACCTTCAGTGAGATCACTGAGGACGAGGAACGGGACATGAGTAGCTCGGCATCCAGCCTTGTGCAAATGGGGTCTTTCATGCTGTCGTGCCTGTTGAGGGACCCTCGTATAAAAAGGCTGAAGGAGAACGACCTGTACTGGGTGTCCACGCTACTAGACCCCCAGTATAAGCAGAAAGTGCCTGAAATGGTACCGAATTACCGCAAGTCAGAAAGGATGCAGCAGTTCCAAAATAAATTAAAAAGTATGCTTTACACAGCGTATAAGGGTGATGTCACAGCACAACGGGAATCTAACAGGGGAAGAGGTGAAAGTAATCCTCCTCCTCCCACGACCACGCCGGCAAGGACAGGACGCTTTACAGACGTGTTGTTGATGTAGGACATGCTGAGCTTTTTAAGTCCTACGCATCGCCACAGCCCTTCGGGGTCCACCCTCAGAGAACGACTCGACCGACAGGTAGCAGACTACCGCGCCTTAACTGCAGATATCGACACTGTGAGGAGCGATGAACCCCTTGACTACTGGGTGTGCAGGCTTGACCTGTGGCCTGAGCTATCCCAATTTGCGATAGAACTTCTGGCCTGCCCCGCTTCAAGTGTCCTGTCAGAAAGGACCTTCAGTGCAGCATGAGGTATTGTCACTGAGAAGAGAAGTCACCTAGGTCAAAAAAGTCTAGATTACCTCACCTTTATTAAGATGAATGAGGGATGGATCCCGAAGGGACTGACAGTGGGCGATACATTCGACTAAAAAAGGCCTGTTGAGGGGGACGTAACAGGGATTAAACTGATAAGAATAGTACTACTTAACACACCACTCCTATTTGGTGGCACATTAGATTACACGCGCAGTGCCCCAAATTTGAAGTAGAAGGGCCAACCAAGCATCTTTTTCCATCTCCCGGTTCCTAAAATCGATGCCATATACACGTCCCCTGATAGGGGGCATAACAGGGATTAAACTGATAAGAATAGTACTACTTAACACACCACTCCTATCTGGTGTCACATTAGATTACACGCGCAGTGCCCCAAATTTGAAGTAGGAGGACCAACCAAGCATCTTTTTCCATCTCCCGGTTCCTAAAATCGATGCCATATACACGTCCCCTGATAGGGGACGTAACAGGGATTAAACTGATAAGAATAGTACTACTTAACACACCACTCCTATCTGGTGGCACATTAGATTGCACGCGCAGTGCCCCAAATTTGAAGTAGGAGGACTGACCAAGCATCTTTTTCCATCTCCCGGTTCCTAAAATCGATAGGGGACATAACAGGGATTAAATTGATAGGAAAAGTACTACTTAACACACCTTATAATAACGCAGAGAGAGGCAACGCAGAGAGAGGAGTCTGAAGAAGAGGAGTCAGAGGAGGAAGGTGGCTTTGAGAAGGTGGAAAACCAAACACAGCAGGCGTCCCAGGGGGCTTGTTGTCACCTTTCCCTTGGTGTTGTACGTGGCTGGGTGGAGGAAGAGACCTTCAATGACATCAGTGAGGACAAGGAACGGGACATGGCTAGCTTGGTATCCAACCAAATGGGGAGTTTGCGGTTGTGCAAATGGACTGTTTGCGGTTGTTTGCAGTGCGTTAAACGGGGAGTTTGGTCTGTCACTGTGAAGCGGGCGTAACCCTTACACTACCTGATCGATACAACATCATACCTGATGTTTTATAGCACGTTATTCCAAACAATTTAGGAACGTTAGGTGATTTATGCCCTTTATTGACAGCTCCGCTGACGTCGGCAGAGGGAGCTGACGTCAGCGGTAGAGGAGAGGTCACCAGCGCAGAGGGAGCCCGACGCTGGAATAAGGTAAGCTTCTGAAGGGGTTTTAACCTTCAGCGCCCCCTTTAAGGGGTTTTTAACCTTCAGCGCCACGGGAGGGGGACCCTGAGGGCACTATAGTGTCAGGAAAACCAATTTGTTTTCCTGACACTATAGTGATCCTTTAAAAACAGCCAATATCTGCTTCTAAAATATGTTGAATTATTCCGTAAAATTTCATATTTTTCCCCAAGAGTTAATTATTATCCATTTATGAACTAGTCACAGCTCCCTTATAGTAGCCTTTCCTTTGATCGTTCAACTATTATAATTGCAAATTGTAACGCGGATATTATAATCTAAATTGAAACATTTTCTATACTTAGCATGACTTTAAATGATGTTGTATATTTATAACTGGTGTGATGTAAAGAATATGATTTTGTCCATTGATTTCACTTGTTCTTTTTGTTTAGTGTTTATGAATGAGGTGAGCAATGGTAAATTTAATTAACTACCATTATGTATCCACTTGCTGATCTTTTTGACTGGCATGAAAGAGTTACATACGAAAGTAATGTTTCATTTTCCCTTCGAAAATCTGATTTCTTCCAGGATTTCTTTGAACTTAAATCTTCCTCTGGAAATCATATAATCCCCAAATATCCGTCTCATAAATCCTTCCAATTATCTCTCTAATTAGGTTTAAAATTTAATTTGCGTACATTTATGTATTGTGTCAGGTACCTCTAGCAGCCAGTGAGTTTAATTAAATTATATTCATGGCTGTATTGGTAAAGGTTTTTGTATTTTGGTGAGACGCTACACATACAATACTTAAAGGGGCACTCATTTCCAGATGTTGCTAGGCATTATTTGGAGGAACAGCTAAAAAGCATTAAGCCTTTTCCCACGCTGTGCAAAATCAGTCTAGTCGCTCTGATTGGTTGGCTTGTAAGCCAATCAGAGCGCTGTGACTGAACTTGGATAGCGTTTTCCCGCCTTGCAAAATTATTCTTCGGGGATCCCTCCATGGGTGAATATGGATATTTTTCTTTTTATGCATTGTGATTTTTTATTTTTCGGGAGAGGGGGTCTTTTTTTTTCATTTTTATAGTGGTGTCGGTTATTATAGATTTTTATTTGGCGTTTTGTGGATCTGAAAAAAGAAAATTTAAGAAAACTACATCAGGTGGTAAGTACACCATTTTTTTATTAGTACTAGATTAATTGCCCCCTCCCCCATTACTGTTGTGAGAGGGGTATGCAGAATTTATTTTACTTGGGACGATAGCTAGGAGCTTGAAGACCCTAGCCACCCTGGGGTGTGGGGAGAGATATATTTTTTGGGGCTGGACAATGGTATGTCTACCCAATAGTATATAATTAGAGTCTCCACATAAACGCAGCCCATTGGTCCTGCCCATTATCAATATTAGAGCCCCCACACAATGCCCCTCTTATCGATATAGAGCCCACCATGGCGGGTACGAGGGACCTGCCTTATTTATTAAGTTAGTAACCCCACTGTGAAGGCACAGGGGTTGGAGTGTGAAATGTCCACCCCATGTTTTTTTAAATTGAAGCTCCCACCTGATGCCCACAGTTGACCACATGGGTTGTACATCACTAGCAACTGTGCGACAATAGCTGCTTAGTTGCAAGTCTTTAATTTTATTTAGCAGCTGGCTAGCTCATTTGGTTAACAAGCACTGGCTAGCTGCCACATGATTAACATTTGTGCCACTGAAATGTTTTCCATCACCACATTTAAGTTGAACCGAATCAGCACTGTGCCGAACGTCATGCATCCCAAACAACATTTCAAATTTGGAAAAAACATTTCCTAAGAACTAAGCGATCAAACCATGCAAAACCCTACCAACCTCTAGAACAGGCATAGGCAACCTTCGGCACCGCAGATGTTTTGGACTACACCTCCCATGATGCTTTGCCAGCATTATGGGTATAAGAGCATTATGGGGGATGTAGTCCACAACATCTGTAGTGCCAAAGGTTGCCTACCCCTGCTCTAGAACTTGCATTAGCTTAAAACATTATACTGACAGGAATTGTGGGTGTTTCAGCTTACTTTGAAAAGATGTTTGGGCGATCAGGCAAATGATGTGCAGTGAAGTACATAAATTACTATACTTTAAAATACTATGCAATTTACGAATTCTTCGTTGAAGGATTTGCCAAAGGCATATAATGTTAATAAGGCTGGCACTGGGGTTTTAGCCAGCACAAGGGAGCAAGTAACCCAATTATGTAATGTAAAAATGGATATTCACAAGAGTAAGACATGTCCAGATAAAAAAGAGGAACAATCACATTTTGAGACAGGAAGCTGATAGTGCTCATAAGGACATTACACAATAGTTTAACGGTGTTATTGAAAATTGAACCAAAAAGGCATTAAGTTCATTGCTAAAGTGCTTAGAATTTGTCCTTTAGTATGTATTGCATACTAGTATGAAATTCAAGTTTTATAACAGCTTTTCTTAGCTAATGCTTAATGAGGTAGCTCTAACAGCTTGTCTACATCATGGTCCATTGTACCAGGATTCAACCATGTTAGCTCGCTTGTCCTTACTCCTAAACATATGGCATGCCTATCCGACCTACCATAATAACTCACAAATCATTTTACAGCCCAGACAGGTCACCTACTTCTTCAAAACAATTCTAGTTTTCTAATTAAAAAATATTGTTTTGCTGAAGCTGTTGGCTTTGAGGATTCATAATCTTTGATTTTCCATATTTCATTACTAGTGATGTCCCGAACGGTTCGCTGGCAAATAGTTCCCGGCGAACATAGCGTGTTCGCGTTCACCACGGATGGCGAACATATGCGATGTTCGGTCCGCCCCTATTCGTCATCATTGAGTAAACTTTGACCCTGTACCTCACAGTCAGCAGACACATTCCAGCCAATCAGCAGAAGACCCTCCCTCCCAGACCCTCCCACCTCCTAGACAGCATACAATTTAGATTAATTCTGAAGCTGCATTCATTTTATTTATTTATTTTTGTATTATTATTTTTTTTTGTGTTTATTATACATTATCCTCCATAGCCAGTAACCTGTGCTTATTATACATTATACCCATAGCCAGTAACCTGTGTTTATTATACATTATCCCCCCATAGCCACTAACCTGTTTATTATACATTATCCCCCACAACCAGTAACCTGTGTTTATTATACATTATCCTCCCCATAGCCAGTAACCTGTGTTTATTATACATTATCCCCCATAGCCAGTAACCTGTGTTTATTATACAGTATCCTCCCATAGCCATTAACCTGTGTTTATTATACATTATCCCTCCATAGCCAGTAACCTGTGTTTATTATACATTATCCCCCCCATAGCCAGTAACCTGTGTTTATTATACATTATCCCTCCCATAGCCAGTGACCTGTGTTTATTATACATTATCCTCCCATAGCCAGTAACCTGTGTTTATGATACATTATCCCTCCCGCATTTCCGGACTTTTCTGGACTTTTGTTGCAGCCGCTTGGTAGATAACTCCCTAATTCCCACGGTATTAGGGAGTTATCTACCAAAAGGCTGAAAGACCTAAATTGGTCTTTCAGACAAATTTACTAATACTAAGTAAAAATTACTTAGTATTAGTAAATTGTACCCCTACTCGCAATACCGCGAGTAGGGGCATGTCTATTAAACAATGAGCAGCCTGTGGCTGCTCACTGTTAAAAAAAAATAAAAAAGGGTCCTCCCTCCCTGAGCGGGTGGGGGCCCTAAAGTAAAAAAAGGGGGGAGGACCTATTGAGCGGTGGGTGGGGGCCCTAAATACTAATAAGGGGGGGACCTAATGTCCTCCCCCTGGCCTCACCCCTGAGCGGCGGGTGGGGGCCCTAAATACTAAAAAAGGGGGGCCTAAGGTCCTCCCCCCTGGCCCCCACCCCTGAGCGGTGGGTGGGGGCCCTAAATACTAATAATGGGGGGACCTAATGTCCTCCCCCTGGCCCCCACCCCTGAGCGGCGGGTGGGGGCCCTAAATACTAATAAGGGAGGGGGACTTAATGTCCTCCACCCTGGCCTCCACCCCTGAGCGGTGGGTGGGGGCCCTAAACAAGAATAAGGGGGGGACCTAATGTCCTCCCCCCTGGCCCCCACCCCTGAGCGGTGGGTGGGGGCCCTAAATACTAATAAGGGGGGGACCTAATGTCCTCCCCCTGGCCCCCACCCCTGAGCGGCGGGTGGGGGCCCTAAATACTAAAAAGGGGGGCCTAAGGTCCTCCCCCCTGGCCCCCACCCCTGAGCGGTGGGTGGAGGCCCTAAATACTAATAATGGGGGGACCTAATGTCCTCCCCCTGGCCCCCACCCCTGAGCGGCGGGTGGGGGCCCTAAATACTAAAAGGGGGGGGGGGCCTAATGTCCTCCCCCCCTGGCCCCCACCCCTGAGCGGCGGGAGGGGGGCTCTAAATACTAATAAGGGAGGGGGACCTAATGTCCTCCCCCTGGCCCCCACCCCTGAGCGGCAGGTGGGGGCCCTAAAAAAAGGTCCCCCCCAGGTGACTAGGGGTCCCCAAACCCCTAGTCACCCCCTCCCCCCCCCAAAAAAAGTGACATAGATTATTTTAAGCAAACAAATATGTTTGAATGACTATCTGTTCCTGTCCAAATCTGAGATGATTAAATTGCGTATACGCAGAAGTAAATTCACACTGACACATGGAGTTCAGGTTAAAAGAACTTCAAGAAAATTTAATGGCATCTGGTTAAAAAGCGGGCCCTTATAAGAGCAATATTACATCATCATTGAATATCAAGATAACAAGAAATAAACATCATTAATTGGTCTATGTGTTAAGTGGTAAGTTAAATGCCCTCCCATCTATATTATTCATTGGTTTAAGTGTTAAGTGGTCAGTTAGGCATCCTCCCATCATGGGATGTCGTCATCTTTGACAGGGATGGGACATAAGATTCAAGCGCCATTGTTGTTTAGCACGAGGCTCGCTCGATGGGAGGGGGAATCTGGCAGCCAGCCATTTTGAGTACTTGGCACCGTTTAGCTTCGAGGTTAGTTTCAAGGCTTTTTTTGTGAATAGACATTTCATTAGTGCAGTTTCTCGTGATCTAACTATGGCATACATTGTTACATATTACAGGAACTTGATGATTCCGGTGTTAGTCATATTCTTCTAGAAAATACATTCTCTGTCTAATATTCTAAATGCTGTTAGGAAAATCTGTCATATAATGAAGTTAGATGGAATTAATGGAGAAATTTAATACAGGTTTTAATAATTCTACAACAGTCCCCCCTATGAAATGTTAGACACTAAAAAGATAAACTTTATTTGTTAATACCAGAAGACGTGTTAGCCCAAAGGCACAAAACCCTATGAAGTAACGGTTCTTAAAGTCTTTTTAGTTCTTCAGAGGGACATCATAAAATAGACAAGCTTACATTACCATATGGACCTGTGTTATCTGGAATATAGGCACAACAAGTCATGGTGACAGGTAGTATTTTACATACACCCCCCTTCTCAGCTAGAATCATGTCTAAGGCCATTCTGTTCTGGAAGGTCATCTGGGATGTGGCCTGCAAAACGTTGTTGGTTGCAATAGATATAATAAATGCAAATCAAAATATTATTATTAGCAGTGACGGTTGGGAAAATGGACGCAAACTTTTCTTTAACTGCAAAATCATCTGGTACCCCCCTTGGCACACCTATGGCATCAATATATATGTATATATATGTCAAACTTCCCTTTAGAGGGGTGCTCCTTTTTGTGTTCTGAAGCATGAAATGTGTCAAGAGTACCTTGTCATGTATTATGTGTATGGACATAATAACCTTGGCTAGGGCACATTTGTTTATTCATCATAGTATTAAACCTGTCCCACGCTACATCAGTGTAGGTGGACTCGGATCATTTAGTCAATATTAATATCACCACAAACTCAGGATGGGCAGATAATCCTGAAGAAGCTTGGCGTTTGAATCTCTTTAGCTTCACGAGGTCTCCTTTTGGGGTCCTCGGCTTTCCATCGATGGCAGGTGGTCAGGCATTATTATGGCCATCAAACACCTACTTGTTGGTATCTTTTTGTTTTCTAACAAGTCATTTTTCCTTTAGAGTCAAAGGTGTGTCAAAATCAACAAATGTTACTTCCCATGTTGCAGAGAGAGTCTTGAATCTGGAACAGTGAATCCACTGAGTGATCTCTGCAACTTTCAAAATGCACTATTGGGTATATGGTCTTGGTTGTCACATTGATGACCGACTAGGCCTCTGGCCATCCTGGCAAAATGTCTATTATAACTAGTGCATATTTGAACCGGCAGCTCTTTGGCACCTGGATATAGTCACTTGGATTCTTGAAAGGGATAGTGAGAGTTAGCTAGATGCTTAGAACTTTCCTCCTTTTTGAGCTGTCCTTGGCACAAATGACACAGGATCGGCAGTAACTGTTGATTAGAGGAGTAATTCTAGGTGTTTCAGAGTATTTAGAAATCAAAGAGTTCGGGGGGCGGGGCCGGACCGCCGTGCTGGACGGTCGCAAGACTGGGCAGCTCCTGCAATTCAGTGCAAGTTGCCCTCTAAAGCCAAGTCTCCCCACGCAAAATCCGACCGCCAGAGCAGATACCCTGAGCCGAGTGACTACTGGACCCGGGGAGAGGCTGGCTCACGGAGCTTCAGTCCCTCGGGGGAGAAAAGCGCAATGCCCGAATAGGGGCCTTCTCCTGCGGTGAGTGGGGCGGACGGCCGCCGCCCCACTATCCTGCGCCACGGAACCTAGCCACGGGTACTGACCGGCGTGAGTCCGGCTCCGTTCCCCCCCCTCTGGACCGGGGGGGTGATCCCGGTCCACACACTGTGGCCCTAACCGCGACACTACAACTGGGGCGGGGAGCCCGACAACAACTTCTAAAATGGCGGGCGCCATGTGCGCGGATGGTAGCCTGAAGGCCTCAACGGGCGCAAGTACCCAAACCACCAGCAAACTCCTGGCTGGCCCGGCTTACACACCCGGGTCATGGACCGGGCCTCCACAGCAGCCTTCCTGGGCCTTGATCCCCTGGAGGACGTTCCCCGAACCGCAGCCCTGAGCCCAAGCATCTTCCAGCAGTGCAACCGGAGCCGAGGACACAAGTGGCCTGCTCAAGCAAAGTCCAAAGCTGGCAGGGTGGAATACACCGGGCCAGTCCTCCCATCACACCTCCGCTCACAACATCGGGTCAGAGGCAGGTGAGCCACGAGAATGGGGGATCCCACAAGCCCAACTACATTAATTGCCCAGGAACACGACAGACAGCGCGATTACTATGGTGAGACCACACTGGAGCCCAGCACATAGCGATCCTGCTCGCGGAGGCTTCCACAGCTCGTTTAGGGCTTCACCTGCAGCCTGCTGTCACACACCCACACAAGCATGATTTCACCGCTTCATCCAGGGACTGTCCTCCCCAGGCGTGCTCCCTGTCAGCTACTTGCCCAGCTGGACACTTAAACGCTGTAACCACCCCTCACTAGGTTTAGACTAGCATGTTTCTGCAACTGTTCATATCTATTAACACTCTATGCAAGATGTCACTCACTAGCATACTGCCTGTAGTCTACTGTTTATTTTTAGGCACAACACAGTTTGTACCCTAGCTAGGTCTTCACATGCATAGTTCCTACAAAGTACAGCTTAGAACAAACGCTAACCCTATATGTTTTAGTACCTTACTGCAATATACTCTGTTGCACAAACAGTGAGAACCACTAAGAGATAACCCCAACCAACTGCGTAGTCCTATAGAAGAAGATGGTTATGCTTCAGTTCTCAGCGGAGTTTAACAATTTATTATTATTATTTTTACAAACATGAAATAGGATGCAACTATTTGTTACTCGAGTATAATATAAAAATGTGCAATGTTTTTCCCTGCCGAACCAATGTACAAGCTTGTCGACAATCTACACGCCCTAGCTGTTGTGGCAGAGCGTGCTGTATGTGAATCTCCCTGCACAATAAAAATAAAGAATTTAAAAAAAAAAAAAAGAAATCAAAGAGTTCATGAGGGTCTTGGATAGGTAAAAAAAAATTATCCATGGGCCCACTGCCCAGTACATGTTTTTGGGTGAACAGAACTTGAGAGTGTTGGAGTACAGCCCGTCTTCAAGGGTTGCCCCTTTCTGTTTTCCAGCTTTCTTCAGCGTCAGCAGCTGCTTGTCATTCTTTCAGGAGCTTGAGATCTGTGGATAGGATCTACATGGTGAGTATAGAAGTTTCTTCAGTGGACACCCTTCTGTCCACTTCCCTTGGTGCACTTGTGGCTTGGTTGGCAGCTTGGTCAGCTGAGTGGTGCTTCTTCTAAAATCAGTTTTCCGTGGGCCTTTACCTTCAGTATGGCCACTTCTTCAGCAGGTGTAGGGCATCCACCAACTTCTTAATAGCCGTGCTATGCTTAACTGGCGTGCCAGTCGCTGTGTGAAATCTTCTTGTCTTCCTTCAGACATTTTGCATGCCACTGAGAAGGCTGTCAATTCGGCGTCTTGAGCAGATGTGGGTGAGGAAAGTGAAGATGCTTGACGTACCTGATCTTCTGTAGCAACAGCAAATCCAGTATGGTACCTTTCCTCTTTATCCGCAAACAGAGTGGAGTCAGGATCTGGCAAAGCTACTGCATGCCCTGTTGAGAGGTGTCTTGTTTCTTCTTTCATCTGTTCAAAGCAACCATGAGGAGCAGTAGAAGAGGTATCCTCACCTATTTCTGTGTGAGATTGGGGGTATTTGTCTTTCTATTTACAGTTCTCTTGCTGACCCCCCTCTGTAGAGAGCTGATATTGATTTTTAGTGTTTCATGTTTTTGTTCTAATGAGTCAGGTTCCTTTCATGAGATTTCTGGGGACTTAGTGAAGAAAACATGAGGGACAGCCACCTCCCAGTGATGATACAGGTGTCTTACTTCCATGGGTATCTGGGTCAGGACCGCACTATTTCCTTGAGAGTGCCCAAAACAGGTCTTTCATGATGAAGTGCACCTCCACCAGTCTGAATAATTTTTCGTAGTGTGGTATTCTCCCCTGGGAAGTGGCGGAAGAGTGGCCGGAGCAACTTTCCTTCAAAATATAATGTTGTCAGGTAGAGGCAGAGTTGTCTATGGGCGGAGGAAATTGGTAAGGAATAAGAAGGGAGGAAGCATATAAAGGATATAGATATGGTGGTGGGGAGATGGAGGAATGAGTAGCGGGTGGAGCGGGAGGGGGAGAAGGTGGATTAGGAAGGACAGGAGAAGTAGGAAGAGGAGAAGGTGGAGTAGGAAGAGGAGAAGGTGGAGTAGAGGGAGGAGTAGGAGGAGGAGGGAGGAGTAGGAGAGGGAGGAGTAGGAGGAGGAGGGAGGAGTAGAAGGAGGAGAAGGTGGAGTAGAGAGAGGAGTAGGAGGAGGAGAAGAGGAAAAGGTGGAGTAGGGAGGAGTAGGAGGAGGAGAAGGTGGAGTAGGAGGAGGAGAAGGTGGAGTAGAGAGAGGAGTAGGAGGAGGAGAAGAGGAGAAGGTGGAGTAGGGAGGAGTAGGAGGAGGAGAAGGTGGAGTAGGAGGAGGAGAAGGTGGAGTAGGAGGGGAAGAAGGTGGAGTAGAGAGAGGAGTAGGAGGAGGAGAAGAGGAGAAGGTGGAGCAGAAGGAGGAGAAGGTGGAGTAGAGAGAGGAGTAGGAGGAGGAGAAGAGGAGAGGGTGGAGAAGGTGGAGTAGAGAGAGGAGTAGGAGGAGGAGAAGAGGAGAAGGTGGAGCAGAAGGAGGAGAAGGTGGAGTAGGAAGGACTGTAGATGAAGGGGAGGGATCGGTGGAAGGAGTAAGCGGAGGTGGGCAGGTAAGGGAGCAGACAGGTGATGTAGCAGTGGAGGTGGGCAGGGTTGTGAATGGGTTTGAAGGGAGGAAGAGCAGACGGGAGAAATGGGTTGGAGGGGGAGGGTGGTAAAGGAGAGGATGAGGGTGACGAGATCTATAGGACGGTTGGGGGGGGGAAAGAAAAATGAGGATACATCAGAATTCAAGACTAGGTAGAAATGAGGAGGCAGGTAGGATTCTCTTCCGCTATGGAGGCTGCAAATAGCCCATGTACAACAACTATTAACTGACCCTATGCTTTCCCTAGAGAAAAATAATAAAAGGCTAACATGCTCATCTGTCTGAACAGGCCTCGAACGCTTCACTCCGTGGGTGTCCCGCAGTGGCTAACCCACTACTTCTCCCACACCAGACTTGTGCCCGTGGAGACAGACACTATCCCTGACTCTCCGTTCTTTATTTTATTTATTTATTTCTAACATCTCAAAATGTATTTTCTTACATACATCACAAATATACATTATCACAATTTTATGTCTCGCAAAAGGGATAAAACTTATTCTACTCTTCACTGATAATGTATTAAAACATAAAAAAAAAATAGACAAATTACATTGTTTTCTGCAAAATAAATGAAAAAGATAATGGAGATTTTGTTAAGCTTTATAAATAGCTATACATTAATTCACCTTTCTTGTTTTCCAGTTTCTGGCTGTTAATGACAATGTACAATGTAATAGAGCAGCAGGAAATGCTAGCAGAATGCTTGGTTGCATAGGGAGAGGTATTAGCAGTAGAAAGAGGGAAGTGCTCATGCCATTGTACAGAACACTGGTGAGATCTCACTTGGAGTACTGTACACAGTACTGGAGACCATATCCTCAGAAGGATATGGATATCTGAGAGAGAGTTCAAAGAAGGGCTACTAAACTGGTTCATGGATTGTAGGATAAAACTTACCAGGAAAGGTTAAAGGATCTTAACATGTATAGCTTGGTGGAAAGACGAGAAAGGGGAAATATGATAAAGGCATTTAAATACATAAAGGGAATCAACACAGTAAAAGCCGAGACTATATTTAAAAGAAGAAGAACTACCACAACAAGAGGACATAGTCTTAAATTAGAGGGACAAAGGTTTAAAAATAATATCAGGAAGTATTACTTTACTGAGAGGGTAGTGGATGCATGGAATAGCCTTCCAGCTGAAGTGGTAGAGGTTAACACAGTAAAGGAGTTTAAGCATGCGTGAGATAGGTATAAGGCTATCCTAACTATAAGATAATGCCAGGGACTAATGAAAGTATTTATAATACGGGGCAGACTAGATGGGCCGAATGGTTCTTATCTGCCGTCACATTCTATGTTTCTATGTAATGCACTTGCTGCTAGTAACAGATCTGGAATCAATACACTATAATGCCCAAAGTCTCGACTTATGTGTATATGCAATAATAAAATATCTGGGCTTACGTCAAAAATGATGTTAGTCAGTCTTTAATCTTGGAGGCTATCATTATCCAATAAAGACAGATTGGAGCACACTCCCCCCTTATCCATTTGTTAATAGTTAGGCTTATAATGTTTACTGGTATGGTAATTAGGTGGAGGTCACGGACTGGCTGTGCCAACCTCCTTTTGTTCTAGGGGCCATTTTCTTTTAGGGCATTTCAACATTACACTATATTATAGCTAATAAAATAAATCAGAGAAGCAACATTCTGTTCGGCAAAATGAAATACTAAACTATGGACAGACTTGACGGATTAAATAAAACAGTTGAAAACAACATACATCTAACAGCCCGTAAAGCTGTCTCTAGAAACATATACTTTTAAAATACTAACTTAACAACCAGTGGCGTACATACCGGGGTCGCAGGGGTCGCGGCTGCGACCGGGCCCGGCCCACCAGGGGGCCCGGCCGCCCTGCGACCCGGTATGTATGTCACTGGGCCAGCCTCTTCTCCTGGGGGGCCCAGGAGCCGGCCACCTCCGGGCCCCCCGAGGCTGGCCCTGCTGTCATCCGGCTGGCCGGTACTGCGGGCGCGCGAGGGAGCACTGTCTCCTAGGTGCTTCCTCTTCAGCTCCCTCGCGCACCGCACTGATACCGGAGCCGGAAGATGACGTCATCTTCCGGTGCCGGCATCCCTACGCGGCGCGCGAGGGAGCTGAAGAGGAAGCACTCAGGAGACAGTGCTCCCTCGCGCGCCCGCCAGCCTGCCTGCCCACCGGGTGACCGGCCCCCCAGGAGCCCAGCAGCACCACTGGACCCCAGGGAATCCCCTCAGCTCTCCCACAGGTAAGGAGGCTGGGGGGATTTTAAAAAAAATGTGTTTGTGAGTGTTAGTGTTAGTGAGTGTGTGTTAGAGTGTGAGTGTATGTTAGTGTGTGTTTGTGAGTGTATGTTAGTGTTAGTGAGTGTGTGTTAGAGTGTGAGTGTGTGTTTGTGAGTGTGAGTGTATGTTAGTGTTAGTGAGTATGTGTTAGAGTGTGAGTGTGTGTTAGAGTGTGTTAGTGTTAGGGAGTGTGTGTTAGGGTGTGTTAGTGTTAGTGAGTGTGTGTTAGGGTGTGAGTGTGTGTTTGTGAGTGTGAGTGTGTGTTAGTGAGTATGTGTTAGAGTGTGAGTGTGTGTTAGTGTTAGTGAGTGTGTGTTAGGGTGTGAGTGTGTGTTTGTGAGTGTGAGTGTATGTTAGTGTTAGTGAGTATGTGTTAGAGTGTGAGTGTGTGTTAGAGTGTGTTAGTGTTAGTGAGTGTGTGTTTGTGAGTGTGAGTGTATGTTAGTGTTAGTGAGTATGTGTTAGAGTGTGAGTGTGTGTTAGAGTGTGTTAGTGTTAGTGAGTGTGTGTTAGGGTGTGTTAGTGTTAGTGAGTGTGTGTTAGGGTGTGAGTGTGTGTTTGTGAGTGTGAGTGTATGTTAGTGTTAGTGAGTATGTGTTAGAGTGTGAGTGTGTGTTAGAGTGTTTTAGTGTTAGTGAGTGTGTGTTAGGGTGTGAGTGTGTGTTTGTGAGTGTGAGTGTATGTTAGTGTTAGTGAGTATGTGTTAGAGTGTGTGTTTGTGAGTGTGAGTGAATGTTAGTGTTAGTGAGTGTGTGTTAGAGTGTGAGTGTGTGTGTGTTTGTGAGTGAGAGTGTATGTTAGTGAGTGTGTGTTTGTGAGTGTATGTTAGTGTTAGTGAGTGTATGTTAGTGTGTGTTTGTGAGTGTGAGTGTATGTTAGTGTTAGCGAGTGTGTGTTAGGGTGTGAGTGTGTGTTTGTGAGTGTGAGTGTATGTTAGTGTTAGTGAGTATGTGTTAGAGTGTGAGTGTGTGTTAGAGTGTGTTAGTGTTAGTGAGTGTGTGTTAGGGTGTGAGTGTATGTTAGTGTTAGTGAGTGTGTGTTAGAGTGTGAGTGTGTGTGTGTTTGTGAGTGTGAGTGTATGTTAGTGAGTGTATGTTAGTGAGTGTGTGTTTGTGAGTGTATGTTAGTGTTAGTGAGTGTATGTTAGTGTGTGTTTGTGAGTGTGAGTGTATGTTAGTGTTAGCGAGTGTGTGTTTGTGAGTGTGAGTGTATGTTAGTGTGTGTGAGTGTATGTTAGTGTGTGTGAGTGTATGTTAGTGTGTGTGTGAGTGTGAGTTAGTGTGTGTGAGTGTGTGTTAGTGTGTGTTTGTGAGTGTTAGTGTGTGAGTGTGTGAGTGTGTGTTAGTGTGTGAGTGTGTGTTATAGTGTGAGTGTGTGTTAGTGAGTGTGTTAGTGTGTGTGAGTGTGAGTGTATGTTAGTGTGTGTGAGTGTGTGTTAGCGTGTGTGTGTTAGTCTTAGAGTGTGTGTGTGAGTGTATGTTAGTGTGTGTGTGTGTGTGTGTTAGAGTGTGTGTTAGTGTGTGTGTCTGTTACTGAGTATGTTTGTGTGCATCTGTTAGTGAGTGTGTATGTATGTTTGTCACTGAGTGTGTGTCTGTCAGTAAATGTGTGCGTCTGTTCATGAGAGTCTGTGTGTGTGTGTCTTAAGCACTTACCTTTCTCCAGCGCCGGACTCCCTTGGCGCTGGGAATCTCTCCGCCTCTCAGCTCCGAATACGCATGCGTGGCACACGCGCATTCAAACCGCCCATAGGAAAGCATTATTCAATGCTTTCCTATGGACGTTCAGCGTCTTCTCACTGTGATTTTCACAGTGAGAATCGCAGAAAATCCTCTAGCGGCTGTCATTGAGACAGCCACTAGAGGCTGGATTAACCCTCAGTGAAACATAGCCGTTTCTCTGAAACGGCTATGTTTTCAGCTGCAGGGTTAAAACTAGAGACCTGGCACCCAGACCACTTCATTGAGCTGATGTGATCTGGGTGTCTGTAGTGGTCCTTAAAGTGTATGTGTTTATGCATGCACTGGCGTACATACCGCGGTCACACAGGTCGCAGCCCTGCGACCCGGTGCCCGCCGCCATGTGTTGCGGCCCCTGCCCGCGCAGCGTAAGCGCGCGCGCGGGGGGGCCCACGGATCAGTGTGTACGCCACTGTTAACAACTTCTAATTCTTGCATCAGATTCACTCCTTAACCATCCTATCAATTTCTATTGGAATAACAAAATACACAATTAGAATATTTTCTAGCAAAAATTCCATTGCTAACACTGAAGAGACAGACCTGAATCGCACTTAAACTAAAGACAGACCAATACAAACACACCCAGGCAACAGATAGTCAAAATGCAGGTAAAAAGTATTAACAAATAAGGTATAGGTTCTCTGGGCAAGATATTACCTGTCTTTGATGTCCTCTTGGCAGCCAATCACAGACACTGGGACAGATAAATCACAGGGAAAAGAAACATACCGGGGCTAGGTCAAGTGCTGCAGCAGACTCTACCGTGTATTCAGAGGTGATCAATCTCCTTCCTTCCCCCAGGATTCATCCACCCAGGTCTTATTGGACAGCTGCCAAATAGGTCATAACCCAGAGCCCCACGTTGAATGAGCCAAATTGACATAGATTATTTTAAGCAAACAAATATGTTTGAATGAATCTGTTCCTGTCCAAATCTGAGATGATTAAATTGCGTATACGCAGAAGTAAATTCACACTGACACATGGAGTTCAGGTTAAAAGAACTTCGAGAAAATTTAATGGCATCTGGTTAAAAAGCGGGCTCGCAGACCCTTATAAGAGCAATATTACATCATCATTGAATATCAAGATAACAACAAATAAACATCATTAATTGGTCTATGTGTTAAGTGGTAAGTTAAATGCCATCCCATCTATATCTATATCTATATTTTTTTCTTTTTCATTACAGGTTCATAGTTAAAGGTCCCCCCCTCATTATTTTTAGGGTGAGGGGGGGTAGGTAGGGGGATACTTTTTTTTTGCTCGGGGGGAGGGGGTGACTAGGGGTTTGGGGACCCCTAGTCACCTGGGGGGGACATTTTTTTTAGGGCCCCCACCCGCCACTCAGGGTTGGGGGCCGGGGGGAGGACAATAGGTCCCCCCCTATTGGTATTTAGAGCCCCCACCCACCGCTCAGGGGTGGGGGCTAGGGGGGAGGACATTAGGTCCCCCCATTTATTAGTATTTAGGGCCCCCACCCACCGCTCAGGGGTGGGGGCCAGGGGGAGGACCTTAGGTCCCCCCCCTTTTTAGTATTTAGGGCTTCCACCCGCCGCTCAGGGGTGGGGGCCAGGGGGGAGGACATTAGGTCCCCCCGCCTTATTAGTATTTAGAGCCCCCACCCACGTCTCAGGGGTGGCGGCCAGGGGGGAGGACATTAGTTCCCCCCTCTTATTTTACTGTAGGGCCCCCATCCACTGCTCAGGGGTGGGGGCCAGGGGGGAGGACATTAGGTCCCCCCCCTATTAGTATTTAGGGCCCCCACCCACCGCTCAGGGGTGGGGGCCCGGGGGGAAGACATTAGGTCCACCACTATTCTGATTTAGGGCCCCCACCCGCCGCTCAGGGGTTGGGGGCCCGGGGGGAGGACAATTGGTCCCCCCCATTATTTTACATTAGGACCCCCACCCACCGCTCGGGGGGGGGAGCAACTGGTCCCTTTAGTTTAAAAGCGCGGGTGGGGGCTCGGGAAGGGGGACCTTGCTCACTGTTTAATAGACATGCACCTACTCGCGATATAGCGAGTAGGGGCATAATTTACTAATACTAAGTAATCTTTACTTAGTATTAGTAAATTTGGCTGAAAGACCAATGTTAGGTGATTTATGTCCTTTATGGATTAAAACCAGACTCTGCATCAACTATGTAATTTTCCATGGTAGTTTTGCCATGGATCCCCCTCCGGCATGCCACAGTCCAGGTGTTAGTCCCCTTGAAACAACTTTTCCATCACTATTGTGGCCAGTAAGAGTCCCTGTGGGTTTTAAAATTAGCCTGCCTATTGAAGTCTATGGCGGTTCGCCGGGTTCGCCCGTTCGCTAACATTTGCGGAAGTTCGCGTTCGCCATTCGCGAACGGAAAAATTCATGTTCGCGACATCACTATTCATTACACATTGTATAGCACAGGGGTCAGCAACCCATAGCATACAAGGTTCCATTCCACAGTACACAAGGCTGCCAGACGAAAACTGGTTGTTCCTGAATTCTACCGATACACATTTAAGGCATTGTAATATTCAATCTGTCCTCTGCGTGTATTGGCAGGCATCGGAGAGGAATGAGTCGTACTGCAGCTCAATGCACAAACTTCATCCTCTACAAATCCACCTGCGACCATGCAACGCCTAAACCAAGTAGTCATTAGGCCTGCTTGCTGGTAGCAAAGAGGAAGAAATTAAGAAGGGCTTCCTACAGGCAGTCTGATTCATTAGACTTAACATGCCCTCCATCAGCTCACCACAGCAAATCAGCTGCTTGTTGGGTTGGTGCAGGGGAGTCCATTTTCTGTACCATTCATGATTATAGAGGGCAGACCTCCCAAAGACTGGCTCAGGTCTCTTTTCAAGCTATGCCTAGATGTGCTCCTTCTTTCCATTTTTTCACACAGCGGTGGGCTGTACAATATTGGGCACCACAACCATAGTATGCTCCTGTTACAGGTACCTGTCCCCTTATCAACACCCAATCGAGCTGGGTCTGGAAATGATGGTGTATCTTTTCGGTGTGTGTTTGCATCATATATCACCAATTTTGTTTTTCTAATTATTGAAGAGAAAGTAAAGAAAACTCGTTTGTGGTTTGTCTACAAGATCTCACTTTACAAGCAATGATCTCTTGTTTGGTTTCCACAATAGAGTGACATGAATTGTGGTTTGTTTAACATCCTTTAATGGTTTTACTGCAGCTTTGTGCTTGCAGAAACTGTTAAGAACAAAAAGTCGTGGGCACTGGGCATGTTTTACAGGGCTGACTCCAACAGACAAAACAAAGCCAAATCATTCAGGCTCTCATATTCCCCAATTTTTCTCCTCAAAGGTTAACATTGATGGAAATAATAATTAATGCTGATAATACTAATAGGGTAAAAGGCACACACACTCTTCTTGAATCCTAATCTGGGGTGCAAATCCAAACCTGGGGCTGGCAAACCCCAATACAAGAGTAGATGAGTAAAAATTGATCCAGGCACTCAAGGATAGTTGGATGGCAGATTTAATGAAGATTTAATATTTTCACCTCAAATAAATAAATACCTCTTTGATGTTTAAACTTTGCTATTGTTTTATGTACATTTTTACTTAAATACTAATAGAAGTTTACTAAAGCAACTAAACAGAAATTATGTAACTAAATAGAAATTCTAGCTCCTCTTATATTTCTTCACAGATCCATAGGCATGCCCCTTCTCGGTCTCCCTGCTCTGCCTGTGACCTTCTCCTGTCCGCTGCTCGCACCCGTATGGCCAACTCACAATTTTTCCCCACCATAACTTTCTTGTTTTCTGCTCCACAAGTTACACCTAGCCTCAATAACAATCCAGTAACCAACCTCATACTGATTAGTTGCATTAACAACAAAACAGCTGTCCATGAGTGGTACACTGGCTTTGCATGTCTTACTAAATTTCAAAGCTGTTGTATACAGCAAACACAAATGGATAATGAGGCAAAAATATGATTTATTTTTTTGAACTAATTTGCATATGGCCACCCAGAATCCTTCGCAGTAGTAACATCACTGAAAATTTGAGATTACTGAGGAAAAGCTTATGGCTTGACTGGTGTCCAGGTCTGTGTTTAACAATGTATTGACTATCTGAACACCAATATGTATGAAATGTGTTGCGTGCTGTACTGCGCCTAGTACCTATCAAATACACTGTGCTAGATTGCTTTTGCAAAAAAATATTAACAAAAGAAAAATGCCTGCAGACGTTTCTCTCTAGACTCATTGTGCACCTTCCATACTTTGCCCATTTGCTGTCCTTTATCTTAAATAGCGCTTGTAATGACAATTTAGATGATCCTCTAAATTGCTGATCCTAGCAGAAGAGAGAGTGGGAGATCATTTCATTTAGCAATTTATTGACTTGCTCTGTGACTGCCTGTAGGTGTAAACATAAATCAATGAAAGAGTGCTCTAAAAGTGCCTTTTAACTCATTGTAGATCATTGACCATGTGTAGGCGCAAGTAAATTTAATTCTACATAGTAAATGAGATTGCAGTAACTTGACAAATCCATCACAGTTAAAATGTAAATTGTTGATTCAGAAGAAGTCGAGAAAGGTATTCATGAAGACATTTTATAGTTTAATATAAAGGTGGATAAATGATGTCATGTTATGAAACACAGTCAATCATTCTGTACCCGTCAGTAACTATTTTAGAAAAGAACACGTGGGATTTTACATAGAAATGTCTTTGCCTCTCTCCCACCTCACCTGGATAGATTAAACTCCCATTGTATCCTACAGCCCAATAAAACCTAATTCTTTTCTTTTATCGGCCTACTCCAATTCTTCTCGACTCTCACTGCTAGCTTCTTGTACAGCAAAGTGAAGCAAATGTCAACATTATCACGCACTAGCTATGTATCTGTACTAAAGCCATGATTTACTAATTGAAGAAAAAAAAAATGAAAGTGTAGGTACACTAAAATCCGGGATGTGGGTGTTACTTAATGAAGACCAGGAAAAGGCAGAAATTTTAAATAACTATTTCTCCTCTGTATATATCAAGGAAGAACCTATGGCAATAGATTTGCAAATGATTGCTGCAAAAAACTTGCAGAAAAATTGTAATTGGCTAACTCAAGGCAAGGTGCTGCAACAACTAAAGAAAGTTAATATAAACAAAACTCCAGGGCCTGATGGTAATTATCCACGAGTACTTAAGAAACTAAGTGTGGATATAAGAGAACCTCTGTTTTTATTCTTTCAAAATAATTTTTTTTCAGGAAGTGTTCCAGAGGATTGGAGGAAGGCAGATGTGGTTCCTATATTCAAAAAGGGTTCAAAATCCTTGCCTGGAAATTATAGACCTTTGAGCTTAACTTCTGTGGCTGGGAAAATATTTGAAAGGATATTAAGGGATAATATTAAAGAATTACTTGAGAAGATTGTGGTTATCAGCAAAAATCAGCATGGTTTTATGAAGCACAGGTCAAACTACGGTAACTTGATTGCGTTCTACGAAGAAGTAAGTAGAAGTATAGATCAGGGTGTTGCAGTGGACGTGATCTATTTGGATTTTGCCACATTTGATACAGTTCCACACAATAGATTAATGTTCAAACTCAAAGAAATCGGTCTATATGAAAAATTCTTGTTCTTGGGTAGAACATTGGCTTAAAAATAGTACAAAGAGTTGTCATTAATGGTACATTTTCAAGCTGGACCGAGGTGACAAGTGGTGTCCATCAGGGTTCTGTTTTGGGACCCCTTCTATTTAACATGTTTATAAATGATCTTGAAAAAAGCCTTGAAAGTCATGTTTCAGTGTTTGCAGATGACATAAAACACTTTAAAATAATACAATGTCAGCAAGATATTACTTTGCTGCAGTGGGATTAAGATAGACTGTGGGACTGGGCACTCAAATGGCAGATTAAATTTAATGTAGAAAAATGCAAAGTTATGCACTTTGGCGTAAAAAATGCACAAGTAAATTATACCCTTAATGGAAGCAAATTAGGGATAACAACACATGAGAAGGACTTGAGAATTGTTATAGACAACAAACTCTGCCACAATGTGCAATGTCAATCAGCAGTGGCTAAGGCCAGCAAGGAATTGTCATGCATGAAAAGGGTCATTAATACTCGGGATGAGAATATCATTTTGCCTCTTCATAAATGGCTGGTAAGACCACATCTTGAATATGCTGTGCAATTTTGGGCACCTGTTCTAAAGAAGGAAATTATGGCACTAGAAAGAGGGCAGAGGCAGGCTACAAACTTAATAAAAGGAATGGAACATTATAGCTATCAAGAAAGGTTAACACATTTAAATCTCTTTAGTTTAGAAAAACGTTGCCTCAAAGGGAATATGATAACATTATACAAATATATCTGGGGCCAATACAAACCATTGTGTGGAAATCTATTAACAAACAGGACTTTACATAGGACACAAGGTCATGGAAGAAAGAAGATTTACTCTAAGGCAACAGAAAGGTTTTTGTGCCGTAAGAACAAAAAGGATATGAAATTCTCTGCCTATAGAAGTGGTTTTATAAGAGTCCGCACGGATGTTTAAACAGCAACTAGATGCATACTTCCAAAAACAGAATATTCAAGGATATAATTTTTTAATGTAGGGTAATAGCTGCTTGATCCAAGGATTAGTCTGACTGCCATTCTGGGGTCAAGAGAGAATTTTTTTCCTAGCGTGTTGCAAAATTGGAAGTGCTTCAAACTGGTTTTTTTTTGCCTTCTTTTGAATCAACAGCAAAAAACAAATGTGAGGAAGGCTGAACTTGATTGACACATCTTTATATCTTTATATCTTTTCATGTGACAACACTGAAGAAATTACACTCTGCTACAATGTAAAGTAGTAAGTGTACAGTCTGTATAACAGTGTAAATTTGCTGTCCCCTGAAAATAACTCAACACACAGCTATTACCGTCTTAACCGTTGGCAACAAAAGTAAATACACCCCTAAGTGGACATTTCCAAATGGGCCCAATTAGCCATTTTCCCTCCCCAGTGTCATGTAACTCCTTAATGTTACAAGGTCTCAGGTGTGAATGGACAGCAGGTGTGAAATTATGTGTTATCGCTCTAACACTCTCTCATACTGGTCACTGGAAGTTCAACATGGCACCAAATGGCAAAGTACTCTCTGAGGATCTGTAAAAAAGAATTGTTGCTCTACATGGATGGCCTAGGCTATAAGAAGATTGCCAGGACCCTGAAACTGATCTGCAGTACGGTGGGCAAAACCATACAGCTGTTTTACAGGACAGGTTCCACTCCGAACATGGTAGACCAAAGAAGTTGAGGGCATATGCTCAGCGTTATATCCAGAGGTTGTCTTTGGGAAATAGACGTATGAGTGCTGCCAGCATTGCTGCAGAGGATGAAGGGGTGGGCGGTCAGCCTGTCAGTGCTCAGACCATATGCCGCACACTGCATCAAATTGGTCTGCATGGCTGTCGTCCCAGAAGGAAGCCTCTTCTAAAGATGATGCGCAATTAAGCTTGCAAATAGTTTGCTGAAGACAAGCAGGCTAAGGACATGGATTACTGGGACCATGTCCTGTGGTCCGATGAGACCAAGATCAACTTATTTGGTTAAGATGGTGTCAACCGTGTGTGGTGGCAACCAGGTGAGGAGTACAAAGACAAGTGTGTTTTGCCTACAATCAATCATGGTGGTGGGAGTGTCATGGTCTGGACCTGCATGAGTGCAGCCGGCACTGGAGAGTTAATTGAGGGAACCATGAATCAATACAGATAACAGGGTGCCACAGTCACTTAAATACCAACAGAAATTCCAAATATATATGTATATTTTTTATTAATAATTCTTTGTTAATTTTTTATTAATTTTTTTTATTAATTATTTTGCCTTGTTTATGGAACACTACATTTGGGTCCATTTGTAGGTTTGTAAGGGTGTTAGCCTGCTTTTGTTAGTATTTAGCTTGCCTTCAGGTAGGGCTGTGAACCCAGGATCGTACTTATACTGAGCATTTTTTCAGTAAATGTCCAGTGTGAGGCTGGGTATATTGTCTATAAAGTTTTATATGCGTTCCAGCGTGGGTGCGCATGCACGGATCGACCGTTCGCACGTCGTGACGTATGACGGTGCGACGGACGTCATGTGCACATGCGCAATCACGAAACAGGATATACGGACCGGCCTATTTAAACCACAGAAGATCGTAAAGAAGATAGATGCTCCTGAAGAAGTCGCCCAGACGAAATGCGTTGAGCCTCAGCAGGAACCCTATTTTTTGGTATTAGCAGTCTTTGTTACATGCTTGTTTGGTGTATAGCATTTTATTATTGTGCATTCAATCAGCCTTTGAGCAGTGGGAGTTAGCTGTTGTGTTTTACGGTCTCTCCAGCACCCTGCACTTTGAGTATTTGCACTTTAGCATATGCACTTTACTTTAACAGCATGTTAGTTTAAGCTGCTATTCGTAAGGGTTTATCTTTTGCTTGTTTTGCACATTTATGGTGCCATTGCCAATAAATGGCTTTTATATTGTGATTTTCAATACATTTGAAGTTAAGACTTTCTACCAACCATTCTACTCTTGCTTATTTGAAATTTCTGTTGGTATTTTAAGTGACTGTTGCGCCCTGTTATATGGATTTATTCAGGTGTGTTGTTTTTTGGTTTATTGAGGTTGGAAGTGACCTCTGGACAGTGGCTGGCCTGCACTTTACCCTATTTTATCCTATACAATTACTTCCACCCACTCATCCCCCTTTCTTTTGTTTAGGGAACCATGAATGCCAACATGTACTGTGACATACTGAAGCCGAGCATGATTCCCCCCCTTTGGACACTGGGCCACAAGGCAGTATTCCAACGTGATAACGACCCCAAACACACCTCCAAGATGACCACTGCCTTATTGCAGAAGTTGAAGGTAAAGGTGATGGACTGGCCAAGCATGTCTCCAGAACTAAACCCTATTGAGCATCTATGGGGCATCCTTAAACGGAAGGTGGGGGAGCGCAAGCTCTCTAACATCCACCAGCTCCGTGTGGTCGTCATGGAGGAGTGGAAGAAGACTCCAGTGGCAACCTGTGAACTCTGGTGAACTCCATTTCCATGAGGGTTAAGGCAGTGCTGGAAAATAATGGTGGCCACACAAAATATTGACACTCTGGGCCCAATTTGGACATTTCCACTTAGGGGTGTAGTCACTTTTGTTGCCAACGGTTTAGACATTAATGGCTGTGTGTTGAGTTATTTTGAGGGGACAGCACATTTGCACTGTTATACAGGCTGTACACTTGCTACTTTACATTGTAGCAGAGTGTCATTTCTTCAGCATTGTCACATGAAAAGATATAATAAAATATTTACAAAAATGTGAGGGGTGTACTCACTTTTGTGAGATAATGTACATGTAAAGTAAATATTGATTTATCTATGGAGTTGAACAAAGAGTAGCCCAGATAAACACAGAACAGTCCATATGGCTTTCATACTTTCAAACTTTGCTTGATGTGTTCTTTTCTTTGTATCTCCCTTTACCCTGCATCAAGTTGGGTTGTATTGTTGCCTAGAATCTAGCATCCTCTGGGGTGGATTCTTTTAGCAGTTTACTCTGTTAGAGTCAATGGGAGTATGCTATTCAGCCAATTACTCTGCTCAGAAAATCCTGTCCTATGTGTCCCTTCCTAACCACCTACCCATAGCGCTAATTCTTTTTAGGATGCATTTCTTCCCACACCTCAAGGATAAATGGAAATACTAAATACATATTAAAATATACAGAAGTTATATAATTCTGCTATCTAATTTGTCAAAAAACATTGAACTCTGCACATTCAGTCAATACTAAAATAAAAAAAAAACCTGTTTAAACCCTTAACGCCATTACGGCGTTCTATGCCGTCCCCATTATAATGGGCTTTAAAGCCGTTGCGGCGGCATAGAACACCGTAATGGCTTAAGTCCTCAGGAGCCTCCAGCTACTCACCTTCCCGGCGATATTCTTCAGGAGGACTGCCTCACAGCCCAGGCAGCCCTCCTCCCGCAAATCAGGCCCCCGGGGCCATGTGAGCGATCACATGGCCCCCTATAGCTGGCTGTAGATCTGCCTGCAGGGGGACTGTCTAGGCTGTCAGACAGTTCCCCTGCTTGTGGGAAGAATACAAAAAAAATATTATTAAACATGTAAAAATAAATTAAATGTATTTTTATATATATATATATATATATATATATATATTATATATATATATATAATATATATACATCTTATATATATGTAACAGCATACGTGGTGTATTTTAATGTAAATATAATTACATATATTAGTATTAAAATACACTTAGAATGATGGGTAACAAGGTGCTTTTGATTTTGTTCTTCTTGGATTTATTAATCGACAAATGCATACGTGCCCTAGTGAAAACGCCTGTAAAAATAACCCACCTTGTATATCCTATGATATGCTTCCATAGCAATTCTAACCTAATACTCTGTGACGCAGACCTCTTGTATTGCATACATTGAGCCTATCTCGCCTGATGAACCATGTCTCTAACGTCTAACCTATGCACCAGATGTATCCCGCATATCTAACTTGTTCTCCCTTTATATAAAAATGGCTGTATGTTCTATGACCTTATCAACATAATCCCTACGTTCATGGATAAGGCTTTATGCCTCTCTTGCAATGTTAGGTCATGATATATAATGGAACTGTCACATAAGTGCCATTGCATACTATTCAAGCCTGTTTATAATATGTTTTCGTTAATCAACATAAAAACAAAAATGAGGCATTAATATCGCGGAAATGTACACCATCAATGTTATTGCTGTATTAACCCTATATTATGTACCACTTGCACGTTTCCCTTTCTCCATTCTGTAACCCATCTTGCGTGCCTCAATAAAAGAAAGATTGACAAAAAAAAAAATACACTTAGAATGAAGTTACATATATATAAGATATATATATATATTATATATATAATACATATATATTTTATATTTATATATACACATATAATTACAATAATAAATACAATAATAAAATTAATAAATAAAATATTTGTGAAAATGTTTAAATAAATTATATATACATATGCAATTTCATTCTAACTGTATTTTGTTATTAATATATATATATATTGGTAACAAAATACACTTAAAATGACATTCTATATATATCTATCTATATATAAAATACAAATAACCGCAAATATATATATATATATATATATATATATATATATATAGATAAATATATATAATTCCCTAAATGATTACATAAGTATACACGTAGAATTTAAATACACATATATGTATATAGTAATCTTTTAACATAATTATGTGATTTAATTAATTACATTTTGATTGACATGCCTGACAACCCAGGCAGAAAGTGCAGAGAATTTAATTCGCAAGCACCATATTTAACCCTGTAACTTTCCAAGACACCATGAAACCTGTACATGGGGGGTACTGTTTAACTCGGAAAACTTCACTGAACACAAATATTAGTGTTTCAAAATGATAAATTGTATTACAACGAGGATATTTTTAGTAAAAGTGAAGTTTTTTTGCATTTTTCACACAAGAGCGGCACTTTTACTGACAATTTTATTGTTGTAATATGTTTTACTGTATTGAAACACTTATGTTTGTGTTCAGTGAAGTCTCCCAAGTATAACAGTACCCCCCATGTACAGGTTTTATGGTGATTTGGAAAATAAGAGAGTCAAATATAAGGCTTGCATTTCATTTTTTTCACATTGACATTTCCAGTTTGGTAATGTTGCCTTTGAGACCGTATGGTAGCCCAGGAATGAGAATTACCCCCATGATTGCATACCATTTGCAAAAGTAGACAACCCAAGGTATTGCAAATGGGGTATGCCCAGTCATTTTAGTAGCCACTTAGTCACAAACACTGGCCAAATATTAGTTTTTTGCTTTTTTCACACAAAAACAAATATGAACGCCAGCTTTGGCCAGTGTTTGTGACTAAGTGGCTACTAAAAAAGACTGGACATACCCCACTTGCAAGATCTTGGGTTGTGTACTTTTGCAAATGGTATGCCACCATGGCGGTAATTCTCATTCCTGGTCTACCACAGGGTCTCAAAGGTAACATTACTAATCTGGCAAATTTTAATGTGAAATAAATGAAAAATGGAATTGCTATATTTGACCCTGTAACTTTCCAAAACACCATACAATCTGTTAATAGAGGTGTACTGGTTTACTCGTGAGACATTGCTGAATACAATTATGTGCATTTTATTGCAGTAAAAGCAAACAGTATCAAGACATTTACAGCTAAAATGTGAGGCGGAACTACAATTTTTTTTTTAAATCTTAATTTCTCACAGTTTTTTTTATTTTATCCATAATAAGTTATGTTTCATATATGAATAGTTCATGTTAAATTAAAGCCCTATTTCTCCTGAACAAAATTATATATAATAAGTGTGGGTGCACTTAATATGAAAGAGGTGAATTACGGTTGAACAGACATATAGCGCAAATTCAATTTTTTGTTTACATTTGTTTTGATCAGAACGTGTACTATTGACTCCGTCCTGAAGGAGTTAATATCTGCTGTGTGCAGTCCAGTTGTGTTGCTAGGGGGAAAAGGATCAGGGGCTTCAGCCCATGGATAAATATATGGAACCTCCCTCACATATATGGACGTAAGCTTCTAAGACTAGCCCTATACAATGCCCTCAGTCCAACCCTAAAACCAAATGTTTTCAATAAATTGCATTGGACAATCATTATTTATTAATTCCACACCTTCGTTAACAACTTGCAATGAAATTGCATCATTTTTGTTCAGTTTACCTTTACTATTTAACACACACAGCAGATCTTGTTTAAAGTCAACACATTGGAACTTTCAGGGTTATTCATGAAAGTGAGAAGAGGTGGGAATCCAAAGTGAATTTCCAATTAAATAGCCGAAATTAAAAAAGAAAAGACTTGAAGAATTTTACAATTTGGCCTAAAAGCTGAAATTTACTTCGAATTTCCAGCAGTTCATTGAATAACCCTGTACCTATTTCTAAACCTGTACCCCTTGCCTGAATAATTAATTGTGCCATTGATTTGTGTGAATTCTCGCTATGTTTATATGTTTTCCTGTAAATCGAACATCTTATTACTGTTCTGAAGAAACTGTGTAATTCCCCTAATGATTATTGCGTGTCCTCTGGTCATACCTGCACCTTCAAGACTCACAGCAGTTGTTGAGGCAGCGACATTCATATGGGGTAAGTAGTGTTCGGCACTCCATATGTGTGAACTACATCTCCCCTGATGCTTTGCCAGCATTATGGTTGTAAGAGCATTATGGGACATGTAGTCCACAACATCTCCAACATACAACATGATATCAAACCCTAAAGAACACTGAGATAAGCTTAGCTGCAAGGGATATGTGTTGCAAAAAATGATATGACGTTTTTATACAGGTGCACAAGCAATAATGAAATGTCTGTGCTTTGCAGAACACGTTCATGTGGAATGTGTTTCACGTTAGACTTTATGATACCAAGTTTTTACTTTCCATATGACACGTGTTATGGATTACCGGTCGGTGTCTATGGCTATACTTTCTAATGTGCACGAAACTCGCTCTATTACCAGTTGAAATGTTTATATCCTGTATGGCTTTTAACATAGCTTACTAAAGAATTTTTGTTTCACTTCTTGAATGGTTTCTGTATTATGCAATCTTTTCAGGAACAGTTGGGATGATTGCAGCGCGCTGTGTGCACCAAGGAGAAGAATCTACGTACCAGCATGGACTTGTTTGAGTATCTATATTTTATAAAGTGATGTTTATATGAGCATGAATGGGCAGTACATACAAAGGCATAATTACAGATGAACAAGGTCTGAATTGCAACAAGCATAAAAAAAGAACACCTGATTAAACAATTGCCATTCGAACAATGCATTAAACTGTACTCTTGAGTAAAAAGTCAGAGAAAAAGAATAGAATGTATACGCCCACAGACATACAATAAACTACTTATTATCGTAGATAGATAGGCACACTAGTATGATGGCACATTTTGCAGTCATGGAAGAAAAGATGAAGAAACAAATAAATCAGACAAAAAAGGGATTAATGGTAGAGATTAATGGATTAAAACTGATTGAAAAAAAAATCATAGATGGTCAAAAGTGTTGAACTATAGCAGGGTGACATCATGGTGACAGCATGGAGGGAATCAACCTGTAGCATATGTCTATACTACCCGGGATAGTTAGTCATCTCTGTGAGTTGGGAGATTGAGAGATTCCATGAGTCTCAGGAACCAGCCGAGTTTGTTTTACTAAAGTGAAAACTGTCTAGAAATCGACGCCAATTAAACAATCAGGTCTGTCTTCAATTTTACTATTTTTGGCCTTAAATTTGAAATTCACTTTCAATTCCTGGTGAGTCTCACTTTAGTGAATAGGTGTTCAAATAGTTTGGATGTGATTTCGGTGTGCTCAAGATAACTGTTCCACCTGCTCATGCTCCCCGCTGCTTTAACCATGTACTGAGACCAGGAGCACTATCCTTTTTCAAGTAGGGGGGGTCAGACTTTTTACACCATGCATCCATCTAATCATTATCATTGGGTTTATATCTCTTGACGGGAAGATCTATCTACACATCAGGAAAATGTATTAACTGTACTGGATTTCCGACACTCTATGTGAATGAGGTGTCTAAGTACGTTCTGGGTAATGCAGAGAGAGGGTTAATATGAATGTGTAGCTGCAAACCTTCCTTAATGTTTGTGCTAGGAATTCCATTACCTCTTTCAGAACATTTATCCTTTAAAGATACAGATGAATAAGAGTCACTCAAACCATACGACACTTGACATTTGATGAATGCGACTATTTAGTTCAATTTTACGAAGGAAATGAAGCTGAGTCTGATTATACCAAAGAATGTTAGACATGCCCTGAGAAAAAAATAGCAGAGCACGGATCAGCCTCTTCCTTGTTAGGAAGATCCACAGGTCATCAATTAATTTTTTTTCTTAGGGAAAATGAAAGGTGTAAGGTGACCCCTGCTGCTACATTATATATACACTGATAATGAACATAGCCTACAGAATAATGATATACAGTAGCTATGTTTATAATGATAGAAAAAATCAAGAGCCGGTTGTAACACTTGCCCTACAGACTGTCAAGGGATACTATATTGTGATAATTTTATAAGGGACAGGTATTATGTAGATATTGTTTTATAGTGTTTGGAATTGTACATGATTATTACGGTACATAGCCCAGTTCACAACCATATGGCTGCTATCTGCATATTGAGCAGTACCAATCAACCTATATAATGAGCGGAACTGTAGCTGGTGGATAAGTAGACCAGAATGAGAGACTCCTGATTGGTGGAGCCTCTTCATGGGCAGGTGCAAGTGTTACATTTGTTATGTATCGTTAATTGTGAGTATTTCTCATGATTTATTATTTATTTCATTATTAGTATTTAAAAAGAAAGACTAATCGTGCTAGAGCATCTGCGTAAAATTAATATAATTATAATGTACATACATAACTTTTAGTGTATATTGTAGTTTATCCTTGTTCTGCAAGGGCAATTATCTTCATGCCTTCTTTGGTAACTATGTAGCCCTAACTCTATCTAACCCTAAAACTAATCCTAGCTACACTTAACTATAGCTAACATTTACCCTTGCTAACCCTGACTCTAGCTAATACTATCCATAAGTAGCCATAACCCTAAGTATCTTTAACCCTACCTTAAGTCTAGCTAACTCCAGCCCAGGTCATAATTAACCTTAGCTACTCATAATAATTGACCCTAGCTTTGTCTAACCTTAGCCAACCCTACCTAGCCTTAACCATTAATGGTTCTAATCTTAACCCAAGCTTACTCTAGCCATAGCTAAACCTAGCTAACCCTAACCATAAGTAACCCTAAAATCGACCCTAGCTAATTCTAACCATAATTAATCCTAATATTTACCCTTGATAACTCTAATTATTATTACTAATGGAGGCCTACAGCTGCCTCACATTGATAGGCATAGCAATCATTGGGCACAGCCATTCCTTCACTTACTTGCCTTGGGGGTCTTCCATATTGCTTTTTCTATGATGCCTCAATACTGATGCTATAAGAAATAGCACAGTCTCTGGCAAGATCAGCTTTTTGAGCAATCTTGTAACAAAGACTGTACGGGGTATGCTAGCTGTCATGAGAGCATAAGTGGCAGTGTCACAGTGACACAGGATAATATACAACAATGCTGTATTTCATGTCATCTTTGTAAAATAAATTATAATTAAATATATACTATAGAACTAGTGAGGGACAGGCTATTTATTTAGCCGTTTGCCTCAAAAAATTACCTTTTAGATATTTCCTTATAATATTCTTTCTTTGTCTGTGAATATTTGTAATTTGTTGCACTATGGAAAACGTTTAAACTTTATGAATAATCTGATAATGATTTGATATGACCATATAAAATCAGCACTTGATAAGAGTGACAAAGTGCCTCCTATTATTGTCAAACACTACTGACTGTAGATAAAATAGTATTTATGATAGGTGGAGAGATCCGGACTATGAACCTGGTAAAACGGAGATATTTTTACGAGGAATGCAATCCTTGTAAGGACTTTATGTAATTGGTTAGGTTACATTATACTACATAAGGAAGCATTTAAACATAAATATGATAACGTACACTTATGGAAATTATTAACACATCCCTTTGATACATAGACCCATAAAATGCATATAATATACCAAATCCCTCTGTCCATCTTTTCTAGGCGCTCCATATTATTGAAGTGTCTGTAGATATATTCCAGAGCTTTCCGGCAATAAAACACCCACTAATGTGTCTTTATATTTCAAATAAATGTGTTTAGAAATCAGCCTGTGTATATAAGCTCAATTGTTCATGTTTCTAAATTAGATTTTAGATGAATGACTTGTTATTAGCGCTAAATATCTTGGCACTATATAAATGGCAATAATAAAAATAACTAATAATAATTAGTAAGTCACCCAAAATGTCTCAGAGTGACCTTGCTCCTGGCTTAACCCCCGTTAACATCTCTAAAAATAAAATATCTGGATCTCTAAAAATAAAAGAGAACATTGAGGCGAACTTAGCAAGACTTTTTTTCCCCTTCTCCCACACCTTTATGTTATTTTTTTTTTTTAATGTAATTTTATTTTAGCTGAATGGATTCCACTCTACACAATATGTATCAATTTTCATCAAATTAAATCTTTCATTCTCTTTATAATTTTATTATAAAGTCAGAACACTCCCGTAACTTGCTTTTTTAACCTGCAATAAATTACCAGCAATACAAACACTGATATTTGGCAGTGCTTGCACAGCAGGCTGTGGTTTAAATACACTACTGTAAAATCACGGGGGAAAATAAACTGCTGATGTGTTTTCTGTGAACGTGACTTCTCATCACACATACCTAAACAAAGAAGCTCTCAATTAAGCAAAGACTCATTTCACCAGGAATAAGGTGCCAACACACTACCTTCCACCACAACCCAACATAGACATCCCCTGTGTTTTACTCATGATGATCTAAAATGCTGACTTAATACTTTATTTAGTACAAAAATGAAAATCTTCAGCTGGAGACCAAGTAAGCTATTGCAACCCCAAAGGATATTTTGATGTTGAAAACAAACTGTAACAATACAGTTAATTGGAATTTCATGGTTCACATATTCCCCTTAAGGAGTGCTGTGCTATATTGTATCATTATTTTTGTTGTGACAGTGAAATTGAAGCAGGGGGTTTCTCCCCCCCCCCCCCCCCCCAAATGTTTCCTGCAGTGCTTTTTAGTTGGCTTTTAATAATCGTTTTTTTCTTCGTATCTGTAATCGTCCACATGATTTACTTAATAACTACTTCTGTGCTTGGTAATCCTAGAAAGAGACAAAGCATTCTTTTTTATTTAATCTGTTTTCATTATTATTTTTTACTATTTTGGATCCCTGGAGTTGACCCATTGAACCATTGCCTCCGAAGGTGTTACCATTCTCAAGATATAATTGGTTTTATCTACAGGGTCAAAGTTCAACTCCCATACATCACTAGGAAGTGGTTACACCACCGAGAGATAATATCGCAACTTTCTAATGGACACTATTTATTGTTTGTAGCACTGAGCCGGGAGCAAAAGTCAAAGCAAAGCTCGGCATAGGAAAGGGTAAAGAGAGAATTTCTTGTGAAAACCAACTGTCTCAATAATTGAATAGAATACATAGTGTTGCTTCAGAAAATACCAAGGTAAAAACTGATGCCTTCAGGTCTGTGAATTAATTTAAAAAATATATATATATATATATCGAAAACATGTGATAGACTGACTGAGGACAAACTGTAAAACCTATTACAAATAATAAAATAAATAAAAGTAAGGTAAATAAAATTTTAGGGCCAAACTGTGCTTGGGGAGTTGTATTCAAGAGGGTCTTAATATTTTAATATTAATACAATGATTAGATAGTTACCTAGGATGAAAAAAGACTTGTGTCCATCACGTTCAGCCTTTTTCACATCTGCTTTTGCTATTGATCCAAAAGAAGGCAAAAAACCCACTTTGAAGCACTTTACAATTTTGTACCAAACTAGGAAACAATCCTTCTTGACCCCAGAATGGCAGTCAGATAACTAATTGGATCAAGAAGCTGGTAACCCACATATTAAACATTATACCCATGAATATTATGCTTTTGCAAGAATTCATCCAGTTTCTGTTAAAAAATCTGTACAGACTCTTACATAACTACTTCTTTGGGCATAAAATGTCACATCATTATTGTTCTTACTGTAAATAACCCTTTCCTTTGTCTTAGACTAAATCCTCTTTTCACAAGTCCAAATGGGTGTCCTCGTGTCCTGTGTATAGTCCTATTTATGAATAGATTTCCAGACAATGGTTTGTATTAACCCCAAATATATGTGTATAATGCTATCATTTTCCCTCTGAGGAGCCGTGCTTCTAAACTAAACACATTTTTAAATTGTTTCCCTTTCTTCATAACTAATATTCATAACTAATATTTTCCATTCCCCTCTGCACTTCCAGTGCCATAATATCCTTCTTTAGAACGGGTGCCCAAAATTGCATAGCATATTCAAGGTATGGTCTTACCATTGATTTATAAAGAGGCAAATTTATATTTTCCTCCTGAGATTTAATTCTGGAACAAATATCTAAATAATGTCTATAAAACTTGGTATTACACTTGATAATATAGATAATATATAAATAGACACCATTGAATGAAATGGTGGCGTGCTGTTCTAAAACCACCAGTGGTGAAACTAATATATCAAATGAGTGTACTATAACGGTTTGAAATCAGGGCCGGCGCATCCATAAGGCGGCACAGGCGGCATGGGCGTAGGAACCCAAAAAAATCTGGGGGGATAGCATTTTTACTCGCCGGGTATATTCTTATTCCGTAAACTAGGAGTTGTTTATCCCATTGTACAGCGCTACGGAATTTGCAGTCGCTATATAAATGATTAAATAATAACATTAAAGGGTCACTACAGGGAAGGGGTTTTACTTACCTGGATACAGCGCCGAGATCCTCCTGATGCCGCGTCCCCTATTTCGTCAAAATGACGAAATAGGAGGGTGCGAGCAGGGAGCAATAAAACGCTTCTATTCAGAACCGTCATTGCTCTCTGGTGCGCATGCGCAGCTTTGCCGCACATGCGCAGATACTTCATAGGGCGGCATTCATGTCTCGACTAGGAAGCACCTCTAGCGGCCATCTGAGTGTCCACTAGAGCAATGATGGCGAACCTATGGCACGCGGCCATAGGTTCGCCATTAATGCAGAGTAGGCACACTCCCCCACACACACAGTACCCCTACCCCACACACACACAGCACCCCTACCCCCACACACAGCACCCCTACCCCCAGCAGCACCCCTACCCCCCAGCAGTACCCCTACCCCCCACACACACAGTACCCCTACCCCCCCACACACAGTACCCCTACCCCCCCACACAGCACCCCTCCTCTCCCCAGCACCCCACCCCTCCCCCACACCCAGCACCCCTCCCCTACACCCAGCATCCCTTCCCTCCCCTACACCCCTACCCCCCACACACATCACCTCTACCCCCCCAAACAGCACCCTTACCCCCCACACAGCACCTCTACCCCCCCACACTGCACCCCTACCCCCCAAAAACTGCACCCCTACCCCCGCCCAGCACCCCTACCCCCCACACAGCACAGCACCTCTCTCACACACACAGCACCCCTCATACACACACACACACACATACAGCACCCCTCACACACACAACACCCCTCACACACACACAGTACCCCTAACCCCCATACACAGCAGCCCTACCCCCCCACACAGCACCCCCACAACACGCCCAGCACCCCCACCCCCCACACAGCAACCCTACCTCCCCACACAGCACATCACCCCTCATACACACACACCACCCCTCTCACACACACACACCACCCCTCACCCACACACCACCTCTCTCTCACACACACACACACACACACACACAGCACCCCTCATACACTTACACAGCACTCCTCATACACTTACACAGCACTCCTCATACACACACAGCACCCCTCACACACACACACACACACAGCACCCCTCACACACAGCACCCCTCGCACACACACACACAACACCCCACACACAGCAACCCTCACACACACACAGTAACCCTCACGCACAGCACCCCTCACACACAGCACCTCACACAAACCCTTCAATGCAGTATGTGTATTCAGCAGTCTGTGTGTGTGCGTGTATTCAGCAGTCTGTGTGTGTGTGTATTATGCAGTCTCTGTGTGTGTACTCAGCAGTCTCTCTGTGTGTACTCAGCAGTCACTGTGTGTGTGTGTACTCAGCAGTCTCTCTGTGTGTGTACTCAGCAGTCTCTCTGTGTGTGTACTCAGCAGTCTCTCTGTGTGTGTACTCAGCAGTCTCTGTGTGTGTACTCAGCAGTCTCTGTGTGTGTACTCAGCAGTCTGTGTGTGTACTCAGTCGTCTGTGTGTGTACTCAGCAGTCTGTCTGTGTGTACTCAGCAGTCTGTCTGTGTGTGTACTCAGCAGACTGTCTGTATGTGTATTCATCAGTCTCTATATTCAGCAGTCTTGTGTGTGTGTGTGTGTGTGTATTCAGCAGACTTTGTGTATCTATTCAGCAGTCTGTGTGTGTATGTAATGCATTTTTGGAGATACTAATAAATATAAGCTTCATTTTATCTATTTATATCATTATTTAAAATTTGTATCATTGAACTCTCTGTTCAAAAAAATTTGGCATGTATTGCGGTTTGGGCACTCGGGCTCAAAAAGGTTCGCCATCACTGCACTAGAGGTATTCCTCAGCAATAATGTAAATACTGCCTTTTTACGAAATGGCAGTGCTTACATTAAAAAGCCTGCAAATACATGCTATAGACACCGGAACTACTACGTTTAGCTGTTGTGGTTCTGGTGACTATAGTGTCCCTTGAATATAGAGAGGAAAAAAGAATCATCACAAATGTAAGAAATAAAATGTCTGTATCATTATTCTAAAAATTATTTAAAAAAAATAAAAAAAATATGCACATTCCTAGCTTAATTTTTAGCAAGACAAATGGCACAAACATTTTGTACTTTGCAGATTACTTTTTATATTTTTTTTATACATATACAGATTGTGAGATTGTGTAATACTGCCCCTGACTAAGGGTGACCACATTTCCTAACTGCCATTCAGTGACACTGTCAGAAATGCATTCCATACATTTTACTACCCGTCTCTACCCCTTCCATTTATATTAGAACCCCACCTACCCCTTCCATGAATATTAGAACCACCCCTACACCTCCCATGAATATTAGAACCACCCCTACCCCTTCCATGCACAAAAGAACCCCACCTACCCCTTCCACGCATATTAACCCCCCTTCCCCTTCCATGCATATTAGTACCACCCTAACCACCTCCATGCATATTAGTACCCCCTAACCCCTTCCATGCATATTAGTACCACCCTAACCCCTTCCATGCATATTAGTACCCCCCCTAACTCCTTCCATGCATATTAGTACCCCCTAACCCCTTCCATGCATATTAAAACCCACTCTACCCCTTCCATTCATATTAGTACTCCCCTAACCCCTTCCAATCATTTTTCTACCTCCCCCCTCCTTCCATCCATGTTAGTAGCCCCCCCTAAACCCTTCCAATTATTATTACATACCCCTCTCCCCCTATCCTTATTAGTAGCCCCCCTAACCCTTTCCAATTATTTTTCTACCTACCGCTCCCCCCATCCATATTAGTAGCCCCCCTAAATCCTTCCAATTATTTTTCTACCTTTGTCCCCCCTTTTACCTGACATAGCAGGGGGACCTCTGGACGTCCAGCAGGCGCAGACTGAGCGCCGGGTAGTCACGTGACACCCGGCCAGGGCCGGTGCAAGGATTTTTGCCGACCTAGGCAAAAGTAAAGTTTGCCGCCCCCCCCCCTCATGTGACATCACAATGCCCCACCCATATGATCTGCCATGTTAACTAACGCCAGTGCTGGAGTGCCGCCGTGTTTACATTAAAAGGCCTGCAGGGACAGGCTATAGACACCAGAACCACTACATTAAGCTGCAGTGGTTCTGGGGACTATAGTGTCCCTTTAATGTGAGGTAAATTAGAGATTAGTGCCACAAATAATATGCTAGATTGCCTACTTACAACCAGATGAGGATGATGATGGGCTCTAGCTGCAGTCTGGTTCCACTGGTCTGGTGTAGAACAGGCTCTCTGGAGGCTGTTTGTAACTGTGGTCACAAAAATCAATGTTCTGGAAGAACGGGAAGCAGCTCCATTCTTTGGGGGCCCTTTACACAGCCCAAGGTCTGGGTCCCAGGGTCCACCTTCATGTTCCACCAATTGTTCACAGGGGGTGGAGTGTGTAGGGGATGTCCTGATATGTGTGTAAGGAATGCATTGTGTGAATCTGTGTTTGTATGTGTAAGGGCTGCAAGGTGTGTTTCTGTGTATGTACGGAATGCAGTGTGTGCGTGTGTAAGGGGTGCATTGAGTGTGTGTAAGGAATGCATTGTGTGTTTCTGTGTGTGTAAGGGATGCATTGTGTGTAAGGGTTGCATTGCTTGTGTGTGTGTCTAATTCATTGTGTGTGTAATGCATTGTGTGTTTTTCTGTGTGCAAGGGGTGCATTGTCTTTGTGTGTAAGGGGTGCATTGTGTGTGATTGTGTGTGTGTGATGGATGTCAATCTCTCCCCCCTCCCTTGTCACTCTCTTCTCCCCCTCTTCCTCCCTTGTCACTCTCTTCTCCCCCTCCCTCCATTGTCACTCTCTTCTCCCCCTCTCCCTCTCTTGTCACTCTCTTCTCCCCCCTCCCTCCCTTGTCACATTCTTCTCCCCCCCTCCCTTGTCACATTCTTCTCCCCCTCCCTTGTCACTTTCTTCTCCGCCCTCCCTTGTCACTTTCTTCTCCGCCCTCCCTTGTCACTCTCTTCTACCCCCCTCCTTGTCCCTCTCTTCTACCCCCCTCCTTGTCACTCTCTTCTACCCCCCTCCTTGTCCCTCTCTTCTACCCCCTTGTCACTCTCTTCTCCCCCCGTTGTCACTCTCTTCTCCCCTCCCCCTCCCCACTCTCATTCCCCCTCCCTCCCCTGTCAATTCCCCTCCCTGTCAATTCCTTTCTCTCCCCCCTACCTGTCAATTCCTTTCTCTCCCCCCTCCCTGTCAATTTCTTTCTCCCTCCCTCCCTGTCAATTTCTTCCTCCCCCCATCCCTGTCAATTTCTTCCTCCCCATCCCTGTCAATTTCTCCCCCCCATCCCTGTCAATTTCTTCCTCCCCCCCCATCGCTGTCAATTTCTTACTCCCCCCATCCCTGTCAATTTCTTACTCCCCCATCTCTGTGAATTTCTCCCCTCCTGTCAATTTCTTCCTCCCCCCATCCCTGTCAATTTCATCCTCCCCCCATCCCTGTCAATTTCTTCCTCCCCCCATCCCTGTCAATTTCTTCCTCCCCCATCCCTGTCAATTTCTTTCTCCCCCATCCCTGTAAATTTCTTCCTCCCCCCGTCCCTGTCAATTTCTTTCTCCCACCCCCATCCCTGTCAATTTCTTTCTCCCACCCCCTGTCAATTTCTTCCTCCCCCCTTCAATTTCTTCCTCCTCCTCCCTCCCCCCTGTCAATTTCTTCCTCCCCCCCGTCAATTTATCCCCCCACCCTCCCCTACCTCTGTTGTAGCGTGGCCGAGCCCTGTATGGTCCGCGGGTACAGGGAGATTTTGCTCCCTGTACCCGGCCGGACTAAAAGGAAGTGCACACTCAGTGTGCACTTCCTGTTATTCCGGCCGTTTACAGGAGACAGATGCCCCCTGTACCCGCGGACCATACAGGGCTCGGCCACGCTACAGTGAGGAAATGACCGGAGGGAGCGCTGAGCGCTTCCCTCCTGTCAGCCCCTCTCCTCATGCTGCGCCCTGGCGGTGCGCCCTCATGGACGCACCAGCCCGGGCAAAGCTGCAGCCGCTTGAGGCTCTCTGCAGAGCGCTCGGGCGGCTGCAGCATGAGGGGGGCCGGCGGAGCTGGCGGGGATTTCCCTATAACCTGTCCCCCCCGCATGATTTGCTGGGGGGGATGCGTCCCCCCCATCCTCCCCGGCTCCTACGCCCATGACAGGTGGCCGCCTTAGGGTGCCAGAGAGGGGGGGGGGGGTGCAAAAATACGAATCCCCTGCCTCTGGCTGGAGACTCGGATTTTTAAACTCACCTCGCTCTCCCTGCAGCCAGCACACAGCAGGAGCAGGGCAGTGAAGTCAGCCGTCCTCCTCTGATGATGTCAGAAGGGGGCAGGACTTCTATTGCTCCCAGACTCCCCAGCGGTCCTGACTGCAGCTCCAGCCTCCAGTGTAGCCCGTCCCAGCCGACCACCAGGGGTAAGGTTCTCCCCTCCCTGGCCCAAGGTAAGCCTCTGGGAGGGGAAATAGGTGGGGGAAGAACTTTTATTATGTTTGTCTATTTTAATTGTTTTAAATCAAATGTTTTTTTGTTTGTTTGTTTTTTTGCAACCCCTCTCTACTGCCTCTGCAACCCTCTGCAGCCCCTGCCCCACCATACTGCCCCTGCCCCCACTATACTCCCCCTGCCTCCACTATACTCCCCCTGCTTCCACTATACTCCCTTCTTCCCCATTATACTCCCCCCTGCCCCCACCATACTCTCCCCTGCCCCCACCATACTCCCCCTGCCCCCACCATACTCCCCCTGCCCCCACTATACTACCCCTGCCCCCTTTACAGCCCCTCTATAGCCCCTGCCCCACCATAGTGCTCCTGCCCCCTCTACTGCCCCATGTGCCCCTCTACAGCACTTCTATTTCCCTCTATAGCCCCTGCCCCCACCATACTGCCCCCTTTACAGCCCCTCTATGTCCCTCTATAGCCCCTGCCCCTCTATGTCCCTCTATAACCCCTGCCCCCACCATACTGCCCCATGTGCCCGTCTACAGCACCTCTAGAGCCCCTGCCCCCACCATACTGCCCCTGTCCTCCTCTACACCCCCAATGTGCCACTCTACAGCACCTCTATTTCCCTCCATAACCCCTGCCCCACAATACTGCCCCTCTACAGCCCCTCTATTTCCCTCTACAGCCCCTCTATTTCCCTCTAAAGCCTCTGCCCCACCATACTGCCCATGCGCCTCCTATACAGCCCCTGCCCCCCTCTACACCCCTCTTTCCCTCTACAGCCCCTGTCCGCACAATACTGCCCATGTCCCCCTCTTTTGCTTTTGTGCCCCCCTCTTTATTCCCTGTGCTTCCTTTATTTCCCTCTACAGACCTTGCCCCCTGCCTCTGCCCCCCTTTCACACGCCTCTACTGCCCCTGTCTCCCCCTCTACTTCCCCTACCCCCCTATACAGCCCCTGTCCCCCCCTCTACTTCCCGTTTACCCCCACCATACTGTCCCTGTGACACCACTTCATTGCCTCAGTGTCCCTCGTTACAGCCTGTGCCCACACCATACTGCCCCTGTGTCCCCCTCTAGTGCCCCTGTTTCCCACCATACTGCCCGTTTCCAACCACATTGCCCCTTTGCTCCCACCACAGCCCCTATACTCCCCTCTACAGCCCCTAACTCCCTTACTTCACATCCCTTCCACTCCCTTTTGCACACCATAACTCCAGTACAGCCCCTATTCCCTTACTACAGTCCTTACCCCCACTACAACCCCTCTCCACCAATTGCTGCCCATATCCCCCACACTACAGCCCCTGTTCCTACTTGCAGCCATCAACCTACTTCAGTCCCTAACCCCCTACTACAGCCCCAATTCCCCACTACATTTCCTAAGCCCCCAAATACAGCCCCTAACTCTCAACTACAGCCCCTGTCCCCCTACCACAGCCCCTAATGCCTCAATTAGAGCCCCTATCACCCCACTAAAACTCACTACCAGCCCCCCACCCAAGATTAGGTTCTGGATATTCCCCTGCTCTTTATACCTATGTCTGCATGTCTCTGTATGACTATGTGTGTCTGTGTATGAAAGTGTATATATGTCTGTGTCTGTATGTCTCTATATGACTGTGTCCATGTGTTTCTGTATGACTGTGTCTGTATGTCACTGTTAGTGATGTACCGAACTGTTCGCTGGCGAATAGTTCCCAGCGAACATAGCGTGTTCGCGTTCGCCACGGCGGGCGAACACATGCACGGTTCGATCCGCCCCCTATTCGTCAACATTGAGTAAACTTTTACCCTGTGCCTCACAGTCAGCAGACACATTCCAGCCAATCAGCAGCAGACCCTCCCTTCCAGACCCTCCCACCTCCTGTACAGCAACCATTTTAGATTCATTCTGAAGCTGCATTCTTAGATAGAGGAGGGAAAGTGTAGCTGCTGCTCATTTGATAGGGAAATGTATAGCTAGGCTAGTGTATTCAGTGTCCACTACAGTCCTGAAGGACTCATCTGATCTCTGCTGTAAGGACAGCACCCCAAAAAACCCTTTTTAGGGCTAGAACATCAGTTTGCTTTTTTTACCGGTGTAATCTAATTGCTGTTGCCTGCCTGCCAGCTTCTGTGTCAGGCTCACAGTGGATACTGTGCCCACTTGCCCAGTGCCACCACTCATATCTGGTGTCACAATAGCTTGCATTTAAAAACAAAAACATGTTTTTCACTGTAATAGATTGAATAGCAGTTAGTTGTCTGCAAGCGTCTGTGTGTCAGGCCTACAGCGTGTACTCTGCAAACCGCTGCCAGTGCACAGTGCCACTCATATCTGGTGTCACAATAGCGTGCATTTAAAAACCCAAAAACTTTTTTTTCACTGTAATAGATTGAATAGCAGTTAGTTGTCTGCAAGCGTCTGTGTGTCAGGCCAACAGCGTGTACCCTACCAACCTCTGCCAGTGCACATTGCCACTCAAATCTGGTGTCACAATAGCGTGCATTTAAAACCAAAAACCTTTTTTCACTGTTATAGATTGAATAGCAGTTAGTTGTCTTCAAACGAGTGTGTCAGGCCTACAGCGTGTACTCTGCCAACCTCTGTGAGTGCACATTGCCACACATATCTGGTGTCACAATAGCGTGTATTTAAAAGCAAAAAATAGTTTTCACTGTTATAGATTGAATAGCAGTTAGTTGTCTTCAAGCGGGTGTCAGGGCTACAGCGTGTACTCTGCCAACCTCTGCCAGTGCACATTGCCACTCATATCTGGTGTCACAATAGCGTGCATTTAAAACCAAAAAACTTTTTTCACTGTTATAGATTGAATAGCAGTTACTTGTCTTCAAGCGGGTGTGTCAGGCCTACAGCGTGTACTCTGCCAACCTCTGCCAGTGCACATTGCCACTCATATCTGGTGTCACAATAGCGCGCATTTAAAACCCAAAAACTTTTTTCACTGTTATAGATTGAATAGCAGTTAGTTGTCTTCATGCGGGTGTCAGGCCTACAGCATGTACTCTGCCAACCTCTGCCAGTGCACATTGCCACTCAAATCTGGGGTCACAATAGCGTGCATTTAAAACCAAAACACTTTTTTTCACTGTTATAGATTGCATAGCAGTAACTTGTCTTCAAGTGTGTGTGTCAGGCCTACAGCGTGTACTCTGCCAACCTCTGCCAGTGCACATTGCCACGCATATCTGGTGTCACAATAACGTGCATTTAAAACCAAAAAACTTTTTTCACTGTTATAGATTGAATTGCAGTTAGTTGTCTTCAAGCGGGTGTCAGGCCTACAGCGTGTACTCTGCCAACCTCTGCCAGTGCATATTGCCACTCATATCTGGTGTCACAATAGCGTGTATTTAAAAGCAAAAACATTTTTCACTGTTATAGATTGAATAGCAGTTAGTTGTCTTCAAGCGGGTGTCAGGCCTACAGCGTTTACTCTGCCAACCTCTGCCAGTGCACATTGCCACTCATATCTGGTGTCACAATAGCGTGCATTTAAAACCCAAAAACTTTTTTCACTGTTATAGATTGAATAGCAGTTAGTTGTCTTCAAGCGGGTGTCAGGCCTACAGCGTGTACTCTGCTAACCTCTGCCAGTGCACATTGCCACTCATATCTGGTGTCACAATAGCGTGCATTTAAAACCAAAAAACTTTTTTCACTGTTATAGATTGAATAGCAGTTAGTTGTCTTCAAACGAGTGTGTCAGGCCTACAGCGTGTACTCTGCCAACCTCTGTGAGTGCACATTGCCACTCATATCTGGTGTCACAATAACGTGTATTTAAAAGCAAAAAATAGTTTTCACTGTTATAGATTGAATAGCAGTTAGTTGTCTTCAAGCGGGTGTCAGGCCTACAGCGTGTACTCTGCCAACCTCTGCCAGTGCACATTGCCACTCATATCTGGTGTCACAATAGCGTGTATTTAAAACCAAAAAACTTTTTTCACTGTTATAGATTGAATAGCAGTTACTTGTCTTCAAGCGGGTGTGTCAGGCCTACAGCGTGTACTCTGCCAACCTCTGCCAGTGCACATTGCCACTCATATCTGGTGTCACAATAGCGCGCATTTAAAACCCAAAAACTTTTTTCACTGTTATAGATTGAATAGCAGTTAGTTGTCTTCATGCGGGTGTCAGGCCTACAGCATGTACTCTGCCAACCTCTGCCAGTGCACATTGCCACTCATATCTGGGGTCACAATAGCGTGCATTTAAAACCAAAACACTTTTTTCACTGTTATAGATTGCATAGCAGTAACTTGTTTTCAAGCGGGTGTGTCAGGCCTACAGCGTGTACTCTGCCAACCTCTGCCAGGGCACATTGCCACGCATATCTGGTGTCACAATAACGTGCATTTAAAACCAAAAAACTTTTTTCACTGTTATAGATTGAATTGCAGTTAGTTGTCTTCAAGCGGGTGTCAGGCCTACAGCGTGTACTCTGCCAACCTCTGCCAGTGCATATTGCCACTCATATCTGGTGTCACAATAGCGTGTATTTAAAAGCAAAAACATTTTTCACTGTTATAGATTGAATAGCAGTTAGTTGTCTTCAAGCGGGTGTCAGGCCTACAGCGTGTACTCTGCCAACCTCTGCCAGTGCACATTGCCACTCATATCTGGTGTCACAATAGCGTGCATTTAAAACCCAAAAACTTTTTTCACTGTTATAGATTGAATAGCAGTTAGTTGTCTTCAAGCGGGTGTCAGGCCTACAGCGTGTACTCTGCTAACCTCTGCCAGTGCACATTGCCACTCATATCTGGTGTCACAATAGCGTGCATTTAAAACCAAAACACTTTTTTCACTGTTATAGATTGAATAGCAGTTACTTGTCTTCAAGCGGGTGTGTCAGGCCTACAGCGTGTACTCTGCCAACCTCTGCCAGTGCACATTGCCACTCATATCTGGTGTCACAATAGCGTGCATTTAAAACCCAAAAACTTTTTTCACTGTTATAGATTGAATAGCAGTTAGTTGTCTTCAAGCAGGTGTCAGGCCTACAGCGTGTACTCTGCCAACCTCTGCCAGTGCACATTGCCACTCATATCTGGTGTCACAATAGCGTGCATTTAAAACCAAAACACTTGGGGGGGCGGAGCCAGGCGTCCGTACTGAATGGCAGCAACTCTCATGAGCTCCCGTAACTGAGGATACTACCCGTTACCATCCACAGCCCCACGGAACATTACCCGCCGACAACACCTACCCTTCACCCCCCAGGGTGGTGAGCCGGACACAGATGCCATTTCTGTTCCCGCAAACGGGCAGAAAAACCCGGCGGAGATCGGGGGCCTACCAGGAATATTGCACGGCAAGGCCTGCACCAGACCTACTGGCACTGACGGCTGCCTTATCCAGCCCGCTGCTCACCCACGGGGAAACCCCTCACCGTGAATCAAGCAACATGGGCCGAAGGTCACAGAAACCCCCACAAGGAGCTAATAGGGACTCCCTAGATATCAGCACCATGCTGCAGCGCCCAACGGCCTCCAAAATGGCGAACCCACCTGATAGTGTCAGCAATCTGGAAGACCCAGAGGAGCGGTCTGAAGAGATGACGGAACCCCAACAGCCACACTACCCCACAGTAGAGAGAAGGGAAAACCTAAACCCTGCCACTAAGCAAGATATTGCAGACTTGCTCCAAGAAATGCGGCAGATGCACGCTGCAGATATGGACCTGATCAAAACAGAGGTACAAGCGGTGACTGCACGCACACAGGCCTCAGAGGAAGATATACAAGATCTCCGGAAAGAGGTACAAAGCCTAAAAGAAATGGTCCAACACCTACAAACCTCTCAAACTACCATAACCACCAGAGTAGATCAGGCAGAAGACCGCCACAGGCGCGCTAACATCAAAATCAGGGGGATCCCTGACTCAGTCGACGCGACTGAACTGGCCCATTACCTTAGGCGCCTCTTCAGCACGCTCTTACCACCCACTCAGGCAAAAAAGGTAGCACTGGACGGATTCTTTCGAATCAAGAAACCCAGACAGGCCCCACAAACGGCCTCCCAGGACGTCATCATCCGCTGTCAATCTATGACCGATAAAGCCCGACTTATGGCCGCGGTCAGGGGGAAGACCCCGCTCCCCTTTGAGAACTCATACCTCTCATTCTACCAAGACCTCACGCGGAACACACTCCAATGGCGCCGGTCCCTAGGCCCAGTGACAAGGAGACTACAAGAAGCAGACATCGAATATAGATGGACACTACCAAGAGCCCTGATAGTAACCAAGGAGGGCACCACCCATAGACTCTCCTCACTTAACGAGGCGGACTCATTTTTGCAAGCCCTGGGGCTACACATGAGACCCGCAAATGCGGAGACCCCCTCCACCCCCCATGCTTGGGATCCGGACAGAATAACGCCATTCACCCCCAGGAGACGGGAAGATAGAGGGGCACCAACTTGAGATGACTAGCTCTCACACAAGCATTATGTTTTGTTCCACTAGGTTTTGCCCAAGTTTATAGTAAACCCCACACTAGTTCCCCCCAACGCTGCAACCACATGACGGATATCGGACCTTACCAGACCGAACATTTTAGCACCCCAACGGGAGCCCCAACACCTAACGCAGACTCTATCACCTGCTGAGGCCGGGAGACAGACTCTCACAACCCATAGTACCCTCCCTCCCCCCGTGTCCCCCTAGGTTAGGGGACGACCTCCTACGACCACTAACCACACACACCCATGTCACACTGAGTGCCGTCATTGGCACCCCTACACTCTGAGCGACTGCACATATACCTGGCCCAACAACACAGTACCCAATACGACTCACCGACACTTGTACCGCCTGAACCCGGAGGACGAACCTCAAAAAAAAGGGTCCAACCACAGACAGGGCAACCAGACACTAATACGGGCCTACCCACCTCTAGGTTGACCTCCCCGGGAGTCCACACCAAGGGACACAATCACAACCCTAAAACCAAACGCGCACCCTGCCTGAGAGACTACCACAACAAACAAGCAACGAACACAACGTACACACCCCGACACAGGAGCGCAGCTGGACCACCAACAACTGTTCTACCACTCCCGAGCTGACCCAAACATGTCTTAAATAACAAAAAAAAAGAGGACAGATGAATATGAATGTCATGTGTCATACCTGTTATAGAACCTATGGTAATTTAAACATTCAATGCAAACCCTGTAATAACCTGCTTTATCCTCAATAAAACAAAGAATTAAAAAAAAACAAAAAAAAAAAACACTTTTTTCACTGTTATAGATTGAATAGCAGTTACTTGTCTTCAAGCGGGTGTGTCAGGCCTTCAGCGTGTACTCTGCCAACCTCTGCCAGTGCACATTGCCACTCATATCTGGTGTCACAATAACGTGCATTTAAAACCAAAAAACGTTTTTCAATGTTATAGATTGAATAGCAGTTAGTTGTCTTCAAGCGGGTGTGTCAGGCCTACAGCGTGTACTCTGCCAACCTCTGCCAGTGCATATTGCCACTCATATCTGGTGTCACAATAGCGTGCATTTAAAACCCAAAAACTTTTTCACTGTTATAGATTGAATAGCAGTTACTTGTCTTCAAGCGGGTGTGTCAGGCCTACAGCGTGTACTCTGCCAACCTCTGCCAGGGCATATTGCCACTCATATCTGGTGTCACAATAGCGCGCATTTAAAACCCAAAAACTTTTTTCACTGTTATAGATTGAATAGCAGTTAGTTGTCTTCATGCGTGTGTCAGGCCTACAGCATGTACTCTGCCAACCTCTGCCAGTGCACATTGCCACTCATATCTGGGGTCACAATAGCGTGCATTTAAAGCCAAAACACTTTTTTCACTGTTATAGATTGCATAGCAGTAACTTGTCTTCAAGCGGGTGTGTCAGGCCTACAGCGTGTACTCTGCCAACCTCTGCCAGTGCACATTGCCACGCATATCTGGTGTCACAATAACGTGCATTTAAAACCAAAAAACTTTTTTCACTGTTATAGATTGAATTGCAGTTAGTTGTCTTCAAGCGGGTGTGTCAGGCCTTCAGCGTGTACTCTGCCAACCTCTGCCAGTGCATATTGCCACTCATATCTGGTGTCACAATAGCGTGTATTTAAAAGCAAAAACATTTTTCACTGTTATAGATTGAATAGCAGTTAGTTGTCTTCAAGCGGGTGTCAGGCCTACAGCGTGTACTCTGCCAACCTCTGCCAGTGCACATTGCCACTCATATCTGGTGTCACAATAGCGTGCATTTAAAACCAAAAAACTTTTTTCACTGTTATAGATTGAATAGCAGTTACTTGTCTTCAAGCGGGTGTGTCAGGCCTACAGCGTGTACTCTGCCAACCTCTGCCAGTGCACATTGCCACTCATATCTGGTGTCACAATAGCGTGCATTTAAAACCCAAAAACTTTTTTCACTGTTATAGATTGAATAGCAGTTAGTTGTCTTCAAGCGGGTGTCAGGCCTACAGCGTGTATTCTGCTAACCTCTGCCAGTGCACATTTCCACTCATATCTGGTGTCACAATAGCGTGCATTTAAAACCAAAACACTTTTTTCACTGTTATAGATTGAATAGCAGTTACTTGTCTTCAAGCGGGTGTGTCAGGCCTTCAGCGTGTACTCTGCCAACCTCTGCCAGTGCACATTGCCACTCATATCTGGTGTCACAATAACGTGCATTTAAAACCAAAAAACTTTTTTCACTGTTATAGATTGAATAGCAGTTAGTTGTCTTCAAGCGGGTGTCAGGCCTACAGCGTGTACTCTGCCAACCTCTGCCAGTGCATATTGCCACTCATATCTGGTGTCACAATAGCGTGCATTTAAAACCCAAAAACTTTTTCACTGTTATAGATTGAATAGCAGTTACTTGTCTTCAAGCGGGTGTGTCAGGCCTCCAGCGTGTACTCTGCCAACCTCTGCCAGTGCACATTGCCACTCATATCTGGTGTCACAATAGTGTGCATTTAAAACCAAAACACTTTTTTCACTGTTATAGATTGAATAGCAGTTACTTGTCTTCAAGCGGGTGTGTCAGGCCTACAGCGTGTACTCTGCCAACCTCTGCCAGTGCACATTGCCACTCATATCTGGTGTCACAATAGCGCGCATTTAAAACCCAAAAACTTTTTTCACTGTTATAGATTGAATAGCAGTTAGTTGTCTTCATGCGGGTGTCAGGCCTACAGCATGTACTCTGCCAACCTCTGCCAGTGCACATTGCCACTCATATCTGGGGTCACAATAGCGTGCATTTAAAACCAAAACACTTTTTTCACTGTTATAGATTGCATAGCAGTAACTTGTTTTCAAGCGGGTGTGTCAGGCCTACAGCGTGTACTCTGCCAACCTCTGCCAGGGCACATTGCCACGCATATCTGGTGTCACAATAACGTGCATTTAAAACCAAAAAACTTTTTTCACTGTTATAGATTGAATTGCAGTTAGTTGTCTTCAAGCGGGTGTCAGGCCTACAGCGTGTACTCTGCCAACCTCTGCCAGTGCATATTGCCACTCATATCTGGTGTCACAATAGCGTGTATTTAAAAGCAAAAACATTTTTCACTGTTATAGATTGAATAGCAGTTAGTTGTCTTCAAGCGGGTGTCAGGCCTACAGCGTGTACTCTGCCAACCTCTGCCAGTGCACATTGCCACTCATATCTGGTGTCACAATAGCGTGCATTTAAAACCCAAAAACTTTTTTCACTGTTATAGATTGAATAGCAGTTAGTTGTCTTCAAGCGGGTGTCAGGCCTACAGCGTGTACTCTGCTAACCTCTGCCAGTGCACATTGCCACTCATATCTGGTGTCACAATAGCGTGCATTTAAAACCAAAACACTTTTTTCACTGTTATAGATTGAATAGCAGTTACTTGTCTTCAAGCGGGTGTGTCAGGCCTACAGCGTGTACTCTGCCAACCTCTGCCAGTGCACATTGCCACTCATATCTGGTGTCACAATAGCGTGCATTTAAAACCCAAAAACTTTTTTCACTGTTATAGATTGAATAGCAGTTAGTTGTCTTCAAGCAGGTGTCAGGCCTACAGCGTGTACTCTGCCAACCTCTGCCAGTGCACATTGCCACTCATATCTGGTGTCACAATAGCGTGCATTTAAAACCAAAACACTTGGGGGGGCGGAGCCAGGCGTCCGTACTGAATGGCAGCAACTCTCATGAGCTCCCGTAACTGAGGATACTACCCGTTACCATCCACAGCCCCACGGAACATTACCCGCCGACAACACCTACCCTTCACCCCCCAGGGTGGTGAGCCGGACACAGATGCCATTTCTGTTCCCGCAAACGGGCAGAAAAACCCGGCGGAGATCGGGGGCCTACCAGGAATATTGCACGGCAAGGCCTGCACCAGACCTACTGGCACTGACGGCTGCCTTATCCAGCCCGCTGCTCACCCACGGGGAAACCCCTCACCGTGAATCAAGCAACATGGGCCGAAGGTCACAGAAACCCCCACAAGGAGCTAATAGGGACTCCCTAGATATCAGCACCATGCTGCAGCGCCCAACGGCCTCCAAAATGGCGAACCCACCTGATAGTGTCAGCAATCTGGAAGACCCAGAGGAGCGGTCTGAAGAGATGACGGAACCCCAACAGCCACACTACCCCACAGTAGAGAGAAGGGAAAACCTAAACCCTGCCACTAAGCAAGATATTGCAGACTTGCTCCAAGAAATGCGGCAGATGCACGCTGCAGATATGGACCTGATCAAAACAGAGGTACAAGCGGTGACTGCACGCACACAGGCCTCAGAGGAAGATATACAAGATCTCCGGAAAGAGGTACAAAGCCTAAAAGAAATGGTCCAACACCTACAAACCTCTCAAACTACCATAACCACCAGAGTAGATCAGGCAGAAGACCGCCACAGGCGCGCTAACATCAAAATCAGGGGGATCCCTGACTCAGTCGACGCGACTGAACTGGCCCATTACCTTAGGCGCCTCTTCAGCACGCTCTTACCACCCACTCAGGCAAAAAAGGTAGCACTGGACGGATTCTTTCGAATCAAGAAACCCAGACAGGCCCCACAAACGGCCTCCCAGGACGTCATCATCCGCTGTCAATCTATGACCGATAAAGCCCGACTTATGGCCGCGGTCAGGGGGAAGACCCCGCTCCCCTTTGAGAACTCATACCTCTCATTCTACCAAGACCTCACGCGGAACACACTCCAATGGCGCCGGTCCCTAGGCCCAGTGACAAGGAGACTACAAGAAGCAGACATCGAATATAGATGGACACTACCAAGAGCCCTGATAGTAACCAAGGAGGGCACCACCCATAGACTCTCCTCACTTAACGAGGCGGACTCATTTTTGCAAGCCCTGGGGCTACACATGAGACCCGCAAATGCGGAGACCCCCTCCACCCCCCATGCTTGGGATCCGGACAGAATAACGCCATTCACCCCCAGGAGACGGGAAGATAGAGGGGCACCAACTTGAGATGACTAGCTCTCACACAAGCATTATGTTTTGTTCCACTAGGTTTTGCCCAAGTTTATAGTAAACCCCACACTAGTTCCCCCCAACGCTGCAACCACATGACGGATATCGGACCTTACCAGACCGAACATTTTAGCACCCCAACGGGAGCCCCAACACCTAACGCAGACTCTATCACCTGCTGAGGCCGGGAGACAGACTCTCACAACCCATAGTACCCTCCCTCCCCCCGTGTCCCCCTAGGTTAGGGGACGACCTCCTACGACCACTAACCACACACACCCATGTCACACTGAGTGCCGTCATTGGCACCCCTACACTCTGAGCGACTGCACATATACCTGGCCCAACAACACAGTACCCAATACGACTCACCGACACTTGTACCGCCTGAACCCGGAGGACGAACCTCAAAAAAAAGGGTCCAACCACAGACAGGGCAACCAGACACTAATACGGGCCTACCCACCTCTAGGTTGACCTCCCCGGGAGTCCACACCAAGGGACACAATCACAACCCTAAAACCAAACGCGCACCCTGCCTGAGAGACTACCACAACAAACAAGCAACGAACACAACGTACACACCCCGACACAGGAGCGCAGCTGGACCACCAACAACTGTTCTACCACTCCCGAGCTGACCCAAACATGTCTTAAATAACAAAAAAAAAGAGGACAGATGAATATGAATGTCATGTGTCATACCTGTTATAGAACCTATGGTAATTTAAACATTCAATGCAAACCCTGTAATAACCTGCTTTATCCTCAATAAAACAAAGAATTAAAAAAAAAAAAAAAACCAAAACACTTTTTTCACTGTTATAGATTGAATAGCAGTTAGTTGTCTTCAAGCGGGTGTGTCAGGCCTACAGCGTGTACTCTGCCAACCTCTGCCAGTGCATATTGCCACTCATATCTGGTGTCACAATAGCGTGCATTTAAAACCCAAAAACTTTTTCACTGTTATAGATTGAATAGCAGTTACTTGTCTTCAAGCGGGTGTGTCAGGCCTACAGCGTGTACTCTGCCAACCTCTGCCAGGGCATATTGCCACTCATATCTGGTGTCACAATAGCGCGCATTTAAAACCCAAAAACTTTTTTCACTGTTATAGATTGAATAGCAGTTAGTTGTCTTCATGCGTGTGTCAGGCCTACAGCATGTACTCTGCCAACCTCTGCCAGTGCACATTGCCACTCATATCTGGGGTCACAATAGCGTGCATTTAAAACCAAAACACTTTTTTCACTGTTATAGATTGCATAGCAGTAACTTGTCTTCAAGCGGGTGTGTCAGGCCTACAGCGTGTACTCTGCCAACCTCTGCCAGTGCACATTGCCACGCATATCTGGTGTCACAATAACGTGCATTTAAAACCAAAAAACTTTTTTCACTGTTATAGATTGAATTGCAGTTAGTTGTCTTCAAGCGGGTGTGTCAGGCCTTCAGCGTGTACTCTGCCAACCTCTGCCAGTGCATATTGCCACTCATATCTGGTGTCACAATAGCGTGTATTTAAAAGCAAAAACATTTTTCACTGTTATAGATTGAATAGCAGTTAGTTGTCTTCAAGCGGGTGTCAGGCCTACAGCGTGTACTCTGCCAACCTCTGCCAGTGCACATTGCCACTCATATCTGGTGTCACAATAGCGTGCATTTAAAACCAAAAAACTTTTTTCACTGTTATAGATTGAATAGCAGTTACTTGTCTTCAAGCGGGTGTGTCAGGCCTACAGCGTGTACTCTGCCAACCTCTGCCAGTGCACATTGCCACTCATATCTGGTGTCACAATAGCGTGCATTTAAAACCCAAAAACTTTTTTCACTGTTATAGATTGAATAGCAGTTAGTTGTCTTCAAGCGGGTGTCAGGCCTACAGCGTGTATTCTGCTAACCTCTGCCAGTGCACATTGCCACTCATATCTGGTGTCACAATAGCGTGCATTTAAAACCAAAACACTTTTTTCACTGTTATAGATTGAATAGCAGTTACTTGTCTTCAAGCGGGTGTGTCAGGCCTTCAGCGTGTACTCTGCCAACCTCTGCCAGTGCACATTGCCACTCATATCTGGTGTCACAATAACGTGCATTTAAAACCAAAAAACTTTTTTCACTGTTATAGATTGAATAGCAGTTAGTTGTCTTCAAGCGGGTGTCAGGCCTACAGCGTGTACTCTGCCAACCTCTGCCAGTGCATATTGCCACTCATATCTGGTGTCACAATAGCGTGCATTTAAAACCCCAAAACTTTTTCACTGTTATAGATTGAATAGCAGTTACTTGTCTTCAAGCGGGTGTGTCAGGCCTCCAGCGTGTACTCTGCCAACCTCTGCCAGTGCACATTGCCACTCATATCTGGTGTCACAATAGTGTGCATTTAAAACCAAAACACTTTTTTCACTGTTATAGATTGAATAGCAGTTACTTGTCTTCAAGCGGGTGTGTCAGGCCTACAGCGTGTACTCTGCCAACCTCTGCCAGTGCACATTGCCACTCATATCTGGTGTCACAATAGCGTGCATTTAAAACCCAAAAACTTTTTTCACTGTTATAGATTGAATAGCAGTTAGTTGTCTTCAAGCGGGTGTCAGGCCTACAGCGTGTACTCTGCTAACCTCTGCCAGTGCACATTGCCACTCATATCTGGTGTCACAATAGCGTGCATTTAAAACCAAAACACTTTTTTCACTGTTATAGATTGAATAGCAGTTACTTGTCTTCAAGCGGGTGTGTCAGGCCTTCAGCGTGTACTCTGCCAACCTCTGCCAGTGCACATTGCCACTCATATCTGGTGTCACAATAACGTGCATTTAAAACCAAAAAACTTTTTTCAATGTTATAGATTGAATAGCAGTTAGTTGTCTTCAAGCGGGTGTGTCAGGCCTACAGCGTGTACTCTGCCAACCTCTGCCAGTGCATATTGCCACTCATATCTGGTGTCACAATAGCGTGCATTTAAAACCCAAAAACTTTTTCACTGTTATAGATTGAATAGCAGTTACTTGTCTTCAAGCGGGTGTGTCAGGCCTACAGCGTGTACTCTGCCAACCTCTGCCAGGGCATATTGCCACTCATATCTGGTGTCACAATAGCGCGCATTTAAAACCCAAAAACTTTTTTCACTGTTATAGATTTAATAGCAGTTAGTTGTCTTCATGCGTGTGTCAGGCCTACAGCATGTACTCTGCCAACCTCTGCCAGTGCACATTGCCACTCATATCTGGGGTCACAATAGCGTGCATTTAAAACCAAAACACTTTTTTCACTGTTATAGATTGCATAGCAGTAACTTGTCTTCAAGCGGGTGTGTCAGGCCTACAGCGTGTACTCTGCCAACCTCTGCCAGTGCACATTGCCACGCATATCTGGTGTCACAATAACGTGCATTTAAAACCAAAAAACTTTTTTCACTGTTATAGATTGAATTGCAGTTAGTTGTCTTCAAGCGGGTGTCAGGCCTACAGCGTGTACTCTGCCAACCTCTGCCAGTGCATATTGCCACTCATATCTGGTGTCACAATAGCGTGTATTTAAAAGCAAAAACATTTTTCACTGTTATAGATTGAATTGCAGTTAGTTGTCTTCAAGCGGGTGTCAGGCCTACAGCGTGTACTCTGCCAACCTCTGCCAGTGCACATTGCCACTCATATCTGGTGTCACAATAGCGTGCATTTAAAACCCAAAAACTTTTTTCACTGTTATAGATTGGATAGCAGTTACTTGTCTTCAAGCGGGTGTGTCAGGCCTACAGCGTGTACTCTGCCAACCTCTGCCAGTGCACATTGCCACTCATATCTGGTGTCACAATAGCGTGCATTTAAAACCCAAAAACTTTTTTCACTGTTATAGATTGAATAGCAGTTAGTTGTCTTCAAGCGGATGTCAGGCCTACAGCGTGTATTCTGCTAACCTCTGCCAGTGCACATTGCCACTCATATCTGGTGTCACAATAGCGTGCATTTAAAACCAAAACACTTTTTTCACTGTTATAGATTGAATAGCAGTTACTTGTCTTCAAGCGGGTGTGTCAGGCCTTCAGCGTGTACTCTGCCAACCTCTGCCAGTGCACATTGCCACTCATATCTGGTGTCACAATAACGTGCATTTAAAACCAAAAAACTTTTTTCACTGTTATAGATTGAATAGCAGTTAGTTGTCTTCAAGCGGGTGTCAGGCCTACAGCGTGTACTCTGCCAACCTCTGCCAGTGCATATTGCCACTCATATCTGGTGTCACAATAGCGTGCATTTAAAACCCAAAAACTTTTTCACTGTTATAGATTGAATAGCAGTTACTTGTCTTCAAGCGGGTGTGTCAGGCCTACAGCGTGTACTCTGCCAACCTCTGCCAGTGCACATTGCCACTCATATCTGGTGTCACAATAGTGTGCATTTAAAACCAAAACACTTTTTTCACTGTTATAGATTGAATAGCAGTTACTTGTCTTCAAGCGGGTGTGTCAGGCCTACAGCGTGTACTCTGCCAACCTCTGAAAGTGCACATTGCCACTCATATCTGGTGTCACAATAGCGTGCATTTAAAACCCCAAAACATTTTTCACTGTTATAGATTGAATAGCAGTTACTTGTCTTCAAGCGGGTGTGTCAGGCCTACAGTGTGTACTCTGCCAACCTCTGCCACTGCATATTGCCACTCATATCTGGTGTCACAATAGCGTGCATTTAAAACCCCAAAACTTTTTTCACTGTTATAGATTGAATAGCAGTTACTTGTCTTCAAGCGGGTGTGTCAGGCCTACAGCGTGTACTCTGCCAACCTCTGCCAGGGCATATTGCCACTCATATCTGGTGTCACAATAGCGCGCATTTAAAACCCAAAAACTTTTTTCACCGTCATAGATTGAATAGCAGTTAGTTGTCTTCATGCGTGTGTCAGGCCTACAGCATGTACTCTGCCAACCTCTGCCAGTGCACATTGCCACTCATATCTGGGGTCACAATAGCGTGCATTTAAAACCAAAACACTTTTTTCACTGTTATAGATTGCATAGCAGTAACTTGTCTTCAAGCGGGTGTGTCAGGCCTACAGCGTGTACTCTGCCAACCTCTGCCAGTGCACATTGCCACGCATATCTGGTGTCACAATAACGTGCATTTAAAACCAAAAAACTTTTTTCACTGTTATAGATTGAATTGCAGTTAGTTGTCTTCAAGCGGGTGTCAGGCCTACAGCGTGTACTCTGCCAACCTCTGCCAGTGCATATTGCCACTCAAATCTGGTGTCACAATAGCGTGTATTTAAAAGCAAAAACTTTTTTCACTGTTATAGATTGAATAGCAGTTAGTTGTCTTCAAGCGGGTGTCAGGCCTACAGCGTGTATTCTGCTAACCTCTGCCAGTGCACATTGCCACTCATATCTGGTGTCACAATAGCGTGCATTTAAAACCAAAACACTTTTTTCACTGTTATAGATTGAATAGCAGTTACTTGTCTTCAAGCGGGTGTGTCAGGCCTTCAGCGTGTACTCTGCCAACCTCTGCCAGTGCACATTGCCACTCATATCTGGTGTCACAATAACGTGCATTTAAAACCAAAAAACTTTTTTCACTGTTATAGATTGAATAGCAGTTAGTTGTCTTCAAGCGGGTGTCAGGGCTACAGCGTGTACTCTGCTAACCTCTGCCAGTGCATATTGCCACTCATATCTGGTGTCACAATAGCGTGCATTTAAAACCCAAAAACTTTTTCACTGTTATAGATTGAATAGCAGTTACTTGTCTTCAAGCGGGTGTGTCAGGCCTACAGCGTGTACTCTGCCAACCTCTGCCAGTGCACATTGCCACTCATATCTGGTGTCACAATAGTGTGCATTTAAAACCAAAACACTTTTTTCACTGTTATAGATTGAATAGCAGTTACTTGTCTTCAAGCGGGTGTGTCAGGCCTACAGCGTGTACTCTGCCAACCTCTGAAAGTGCACATTGCCACTCATATCTGGTGTCACAATAGCGTGCATTTAAAACCCCAAAACTTTTTTCACTGTTATAGATTGAATAGCAGTTACTTGTCTTCAAGCGGGTGTGTCAGGCCTACAGTGTGTACTCTGCCAACCTCTGCCACTGCATATTGCCACTCATATCTGGTGTCACAATAGCGTGCATTTAAAACCCCAAAACTTTTTTCACTGTTATAGATTGAATAGCAGTTACTTGTCTTCAAGCGGGTGTGTCAGGCCTACAGCGTGTACTATGCCAACCTCTGCCAGGGCATATTGCCACTCATATTTGGTGTCACAATAGCGTGCATTTAAAACCCCAAAACTTTTTTCACTGTTATAGATTGAATAGCAGTTACTTGTCTTCAAGCGGGTGTGTCAGGCCTACAGCGTGTACTCTGCCAACCTCTGCCAGTGCATATTGCCACTCATATCTGGTGTCACAATAGCGTGCATTTAAAACCCAAAAACTTTTTTCACTGTTATAGATTGAATAGCAGTTAGTTGTCTTCAAGCGGGTGTCAGGCCTACAGCGTGTACTCTGCCAACCTCTGCCAGTGCACATTGCCATTCATATCTGGTGTCACAATAGTGTGCATTTAAAACCCCAAAACTTTTTTCACTGTTATAGATTGAATAGCAGTTACTTGTCTTCAAGCGGGTGTGTCAGGCCTACAGCGTGTACTCTGCCAACTAGTGATGTACCGAACTGTCCGCCGGCGAACAGTTCCCGGCGTAATTTGCGTGTTCGCGTTCGCCGCGGCGGGCAGACACTTGCGCAGTTTGATCCGCCCCCTATTCGTCATTATTGGGCAAACTTTGACCCTGTGCCTCTCGGTCAGCAGACACATTCCAGCCAATCAGCAGCACTCCCTCCCTTCCACACCCTCCAACCTCCCTCCCAGCATCCATTTTCGATTCATTCGGAAGATGCATGCTTAGTGAGAGGAAAGTTTAGCTGCTGCTGATTAGATAGGGAAATTGATAGCTAGGCTAGGGTATTCAGTGTCCACTACAATCCTGAAGGACTCATCTGATCTCTGCTGTAAGGACAGCACCCCAAAAAGCCCTTTTTAGGGCTATAACATCAGGCTTTTTTTTTTCCTGTGTAATGTAATTGCAGGTGCCTGCCTGCCAGCTTCTGTGTGAGGTTCACATTGGATACTGTGCCTACTTGCCCAGTGCCACCACTCATATCTGTTTTAACAATAGGTTAAGCTTTACATTTAAAATAAATATATTTTTTTCACTGTAATAGAAGAGCAGTTGCCTGCTTGCCAGCTTCTGTGTGAGGTTCACATTGGATACTGTGCCCACTTGCCAGTGCCACCACTCATATCTGTTTTAACAATTGGTTAAGCTTTAGATTTAAAATAAATAATTTGTTTTCACTGTAATAGAAGAGCAGTTGCCTGCCTGCCAGCTTCTGTGTCAGGTTGGATGCCTTGCCCATTTGCACAGTCAGTGCCACCACTCATATCTGTTTTAACAATTGGTTAAGCTTTAGATTTAAAATAAATAATTTTTTTTCACTGTAATAGAAGAGCAGTTGCCTGCCTGCCAGCTTCTGTGTCAGGTTGGATGCCTTGCCCATTTGCACAGTCAGTGCCACCACTCATATCTGTTTTAACAATTGGTTAAGCTTTAGATTTTAAATAAATAATTTTTTTCACTGTAATAGAAGAGCAGTTGCCTGCCTGCCAGCTTCTGTGTGAGGTTCACATTGGATACTGTGCCCACTTGCCCAGTGCCACCACTCATATCTGTTTTAACAATTGGTTAAGCTTTAGATTTAAAATAAATATTTTTTTTTCACTGTAATAGAAGATCAGTTAGTTGTCTGCAAGCATCTGGGTGTCAGGCCTACTTCAGCGTGTGCTCTGCAGACCTGTGCCAGCGTGCTTTGACAGTTGCCAATCATATCTGGTGTCTCTTTAGCGTGCTTTTACAAAGAAAAAAGGTTTCCAGTGTAAGCTAATAGCAGACAGTCAGTGTCCTTCAAGCGGCTCTGTCAGGCCTTCCTTCAGCGTGTGCCCTGCACAACCCTGCCAGCGTACTTTGACAGTTGCCACTCATATCTGGTGTCTCTATAGCGTGCTTTTACAACCAAAATTTTGTTTCCACTGTAATAGAAGAGCAGTTGCCTGCCTGCCAGCTTCTGTGTGAGGTTCACATTGGATACTGTGCCTACTTGCCCAGTGCCACCACTCATATCTGTTTTAACAATTGGTTAAGCTTTACATTTAAAATAAATATTTTTTTTTCACTGTAATAGAAGAGCAGTTAGTTGTCTGCAAGCGTCTGGGTGTCAGGCCTACTTCAGCGTGTGCTCTGCAGACCTGTGCCAGCGTGCTTTGACAGTTGCCAATCATATCTGGTGTCTCTTTAGCGTGCTTTTACAAAGAAAAAAGGTTTCCAGTGTAAGCTAATAGCAGACAGTCAGTGTCCTTCAAGCGGCTCTGTCAGGCCTTCCTTCAGCGTGTGCCCTGCACAACCCTGCCAGCGTACTTTGACAGTTGCCACTCATATCTGGTGTCTCTATAGCGTGCTTTTACAACCAAAATTTTGTTTCCACTGTAATAGAAGAGCAGTTGCCTGCCTGCCAGCTTCTGTGTGAGGTTCACATTGGATACTGTGCCTACTTGCCCAGTGCCACCACTCATATCTGTTTTAACAATAGGTTAAGCTTTACATTTAAAATAAATATATTTTTTTCACTGTAATAGAAGAGCAGTTGCCTGCTTGCCAGCTTCTGTGTGAGGTTCACATTGGATACTGTGCCCACTTGCCAGTGCCACCACTCATATCTGTTTTAACAATTGGTTAAGCTTTAGATTTAAAATAAATAATTTGTTTTCACTGTAATAGAAGAGCAGTTGCCTGCCTGCCAGCTTCTGTGTCAGGTTGGATGCCTTGCCCATTTGCACAGTCAGTGCCACCACTCATATCTGTTTTAACAATTGGTTAAGCTTTAGATTTAAAATAAATAATTTTTTTTCACTGTAATAGAAGAGCAGTTGCCTGCCTGCCAGCTTCTGTGTCAGGTTGGATGCCTTGCCCATTTGCACAGTCAGTGCCACCACTCATATCTGTTTTAACAATTGGTTAAGCTTTAGATTTTAAATAAATAATTTTTTTCACTGTAATAGAAGAGCAGTTGCCTGCCTGCCAGCTTCTGTGTGAGGTTCACATTGGATACTGTGCCCACTTGCCCAGTGCCACCACTCATATCTGTTTTAACAATTGGTTAAGCTTTAGATTTAAAATAAATATTTTTTTTTCACTGTAATAGAAGATCAGTTAGTTGTCTGCAAGCATCTGGGTGTCAGGCCTACTTCAGCGTGTGCTCTGCAGACCTGTGCCAGCGTGCTTTGACAGTTGCCAATCATATCTGGTGTCTCTTTAGCGTGCTTTTACAAAGAAAAAAGGTTTCCAGTGTAAGCTAATAGCAGACAGTCAGTGTCCTTCAAGCGGCTCTGTCAGGCCTTCCTTCAGCGTGTGCCCTGCACAACCCTGCCAGCGTACTTTGACAGTTGCCACTCATATCTGGTGTCTCTATAGCGTGCTTTTACAACCAAAATTTTGTTTCCACTGTAATAGAAGAGCAGTTGCCTGCCTGCCAGCTTCTGTGTGAGGTTCACATTGGATACTGTGCCTACTTGCCCAGTGCCACCACTCATATCTGTTTTAACAATTGGTTAAGCTTTACATTTAAAATAAATATTTTTTTTTCACTGTAATAGAAGAGCAGTTAGTTGTCTGCAAGCGTCTGGGTGTCAGGCCTACTTCAGCGTGTGCTCTGCAGACCTGTGCCAGCGTGCTTTGACAGTTGCCAATCATATCTGGTGTCTCTTTAGCGTGCTTTTACAAAGAAAAAAGGTTTCCAGTGTAAGCTAATAGCAGACAGTCAGTGTCCTTCAAGCGGCTCTGTCAGGCCTTCCTTCAGCGTGTGCCCTGCACAACCCTGCCAGCGTACTTTGACAGTTGCCACTCATATCTGGTGTCTCTATAGCGTGCTTTTACAACCAAAATTTTGTTTCCACTGTAATAGAAGAGCAGTTGCCTGCCTGCCAGCTTCTGTGTGAGGTTCACATTGGATACTGTGCCTACTTGCCCAGTGCCACCACTCATATCTGTTTTAACAATTGGTTAAGCTTTACATTTAAAATAAATATTTGTTTTTCACTGTAATAGAAGAGCAGTTGCCTGCCTGCCAGCTTCTGTGTGAGGTTCACATTGGATACTGTGCCTACTTGCCCAGTGCCACCACTCATATCTGTTTTAACAATTGGTTAAGCTTTACATTTAAAATAAATAATTTGTTTTCACTGTAATAGAAGAGCAGTTGCCTGCCTGCCAGCTTCTGTGTCAGGTTGGATGCCTTGCCCATTTGCACAGTCAGTGCCACCACTCATATCTGCTTTAACAATTGGTTAAGCTTTAGATTTTAAATAAATAATTTTTTTCACTGTAATAGAAGAGCAGTTGCCTGCCTGCCAGCTTCTGTGTGAGGTTCACATTGGATACTGTGCCCACTTGCCCAGTGCCACCACTCATATCTGTTTTAACAATTGGTTAAGCTTTAGATTTAAAATAAATAAAAAAATTTCACTGTAATAGAAGATCAGTTAGTTGTCTGCAAGCATCTGGGTGTCAGGCCTACTTCAGCGTGTGCTCTGCAGACCTGTGCCAGCGTGCTTTGACAGTTGCCAATCATATCTGGTGTCTCTTTAGCGTGCCTTTACAAAGAAAAAAGGTTTCCAGTGTAAGCTAATAGCAGACAGTCAGTGTCCTTCAAGCGGCTCTGTCAGGCTTTCCTTCAGTGTGTGCCCTGCACAACCCTGCCAGCGTACTTTGACAGTTGCCACTCATATCTGGTGTCTCTATAGCGTGCTTTTACAACCAAAATTTAGTTTCCACTGTAATAGAAGAGCAGTTGCCTGCCTGCCAGCTTCTGTGTGAGGTTCACATTGGATACTGTGCCTACTTGCCCAGTGCCACCACTCATATCTGTTTTAACAATTGGTTAAGCTTTACATTTAAAATAAATATTTTTTTTTCACTGTAATAGAAGAGCAGTTAGTTGTCTGCAAGCGTCTGGGTGTCAGGCCTACTTCAGCGTGTGCTCTGCAGACCTGTGCCAGCGTGCTTTGACAGTTGCCAATCATATCTGGTGTCTCTCTAGCGTGCTTTTACAAAGAAAAAAGGTTTCCAGTGTAAGCTAATAGCAGACAGTCAGTGTCCTTCAAGCGGCTCTGCCAGGCCTTCCTTCAGCGTGTGCCCTGCACAACCCTGCCAGCGTACTTTGACAGTTGCCACTCATATCTGGTGTCTCTATAGCGTGCTTTTACAACCAAAATTTAGTTTCCACTGTAATAGAAGAGCAGTTGCCTGCCTGCCAGCTTCTGTGTGAGGTTCACATTGGATACTGTGCCTACTTGCCCAGTGCCACCACTCATATCTGTTTTAACAATTGGTTAAGCTTTACATTTAAAATAAATATTTTTTTTTCACTGTAATAGAAGAGCAGTTAGTTGTTTGCAAGCGTCTGGGTGTCAGGCCTACTTCAGCGTGTGCTCTGCAGACCTGTGCCAGCGTGCTTTGACAGTTGCCAATCATATCTGGTGTCTCTTTAGCGTGCTTTTACAAAGAAAAAAGGTTTCCAGTGTAAGCTAATAGCAGACAGTCAGTGTCCTTCAAGCGGCTCTGTAAGGCCTTCCTTCAGCGTGTGCCCTGCACAACCCTGCCAGCGTACTTTGACAGTTGCCACTCATATCTGGTGTCTCTATAGCGTGCTTTTACAAACAAAATTTTGTTTCCACTGTAATAGAAGAGCAGTTGCCTGCCTGCCAGCTTCTGTGTGAGGTTCACATTGGATACTGTGCCTACTTGCCCAGTGCCACCACTCATATCTGTTTTAACAATTGGTTAAGCTTTACATTTAAAATAAATATTTTTTTTTCACTGTAATAGAAGAGCAGTTGCCTGCCTGCCAGCTTCTGTGTGAGGTTCACATTGGATACTGTGCCTACTTGCCCAGTGCCACCACTCATATCTGTTTTAACAATTGGTTAAGCTTTACATTTAAAATAAATAATTTGTTTTCACTGTAATAGAAGAGCAGTTGCCTGCCTGCCAGCTTCTGTGTCAGGTTGGATGCCTTGCCCATTTGCACAGTCAGTGCCACCACTCATATCTGTTTTAACAATTGGTTAAGCTTTAGATTTAAAATAAATAAATTTTTTTCACTGTAATAGAAGAGCAGTTGCCTGCCTGCCAGCTTCTGTGTCAGGTTGGATGCCTTGCCCATTTGCACAGTCAGTGCCACCACTCATATCTGTTTTAACAATTGGTTAAGCTTTAGATTTTAAATAAATAATTTTTTTCACTGTAATAGAAGAGCAGTTGCCTGCCTGCCAGCTTCTGTGTGAGGTTCACATTGGATACTGTGCCCACTTGCCCAGTGCCACCACTCATATCTGTTTTAACAATTGGTTAAGCTTTAGATTTAAAATAAAAAACTTTTTTCACTGTAATAGAAGATCAGTTAGTTGTCTGCAAGCATCTGGGTGTCAGGCCTACTTCAGCGTGTGCTCTGCAGACCTGTGCCAGCGTGCTTTGACAGTTGCCAATCATATCTGGTGTCTCTTTAGCGTGCTTTTACAAAGAAAAAAGGTTTCCAGTGTAAGCTAATAGCAGACAGTCAGTGTCCTTCAAGCGGCTCTGTCAGGCCTTCCTTCAGCGTGTGCCCTGCACAACCCTGCCAGCGTACTTTGACAGTTGCCACTCATATCTGGTGTCTCTATAGCGTGCTTTTACAACCAAAATTTTGTTTCCACTGTAATAGAAGAGCAGTTGCCTGCCTGCCAGCTTCTGTGTGAGGTTCACATTGGATACTGTGCCTACTTGCCCAGTGCCACCACTCATATCTGTTTTAACAATTGGTTAAGCTTTACATTTAAAATAAATATTTTTTTTTCACTGTAATAGAAGAGCAGTTAGTTGTCTGCAAGCGTCTGGGTGTCAGGCCTACTTCAGCGTGTGCTCTGCAGACCTGTGCCAGCGTGCTTTGACAGTTGCCAATCATATCTGGTGTCTCTTTAGCGTGCTTTTACAAAGAAAAAAGGTTTCCAGTGTAAGCTAATAGCAGACAGTCAGTGTCCTTCAAGCGGCTCTGTCAGGCCTTCCTTCAGCGTGTGCCCTGCACAACCCTGCCAGCGTACTTTGACAGTTGCCACTCATATCTGGTGTCTCTATAGCGTGCTTTTACAACCAAAATTTTGTTTCCACTGTAATAGAAGAGCAGTTGCCTGCCTGCCAGCTTCTGTGTGAGGTTCACATTGGATACTGTGCCTACTTGCCCAGTGCCACCACTCATATCTGTTTTAACAATTGGTTAAGCTTTACATTTAAAATAAATATTTGTTTTTCACTGTAATAGAAGAGCAGTTGCCTGCCTGCCAGCTTCTGTGTGAGGTTCACATTGGATACTGTGCCTACTTGCCCAGTGCCACCACTCATATCTGTTTTAACAATTGGTTAAGCTTTACATTTAAAATAAATAATTTGTTTTCACTGTAATAGAAGAGCAGTTGCCTGCCTGCCAGCTTCTGTGTCAGGTTGGATGCCTTGCCCATTTGCACAGTCAGTGCCACCACTCATATCTGCTTTAACAATTGGTTAAGCTTTAGATTTTAAATAAATAATTTTTTTCACTGTAATAGAAGAGCAGTTGCCTGCCTGCCAGCTTCTGTGTGAGGTTCACATTGGATACTGTGCCCACTTGCCCAGTGCCACCACTCATATCTGTTTTAACAATTGGTTAAGCTTTAGATTTAAAATAAATAAAAAAATTTCACTGTAATAGAAGATCAGTTAGTTGTCTGCAAGCATCTGGGTGTCAGGCCTACTTCAGCGTGTGCTCTGCAGACCTGTGCCAGCGTGCTTTGACAGTTGCCAATCATATCTGGTGTCTCTTTAGCGTGCCTTTACAAAGAAAAAAGGTTTCCAGTGTAAGCTAATAGCAGACAGTCAGTGTCCTTCAAGCGGCTCTGTCAGGCTTTCCTTCAGTGTGTGCCCTGCACAACCCTGCCAGCGTACTTTGACAGTTGCCACTCATATCTGGTGTCTCTATAGCGTGCTTTTACAACCAAAATTTAGTTTCCACTGTAATAGAAGAGCAGTTGCCTGCCTGCCAGCTTCTGTGTGAGGTTCACATTGGATACTGTGCCTACTTGCCCAGTGCCACCACTCATATCTGTTTTAACAATTGGTTAAGCTTTACATTTAAAATAAATATTTTTTTTTCACTGTAATAGAAGAGCAGTTAGTTGTCTGCAAGCGTCTGGGTGTCAGGCCTACTTCAGCGTGTGCTCTGCAGACCTGTGCCAGCGTGCTTTGACAGTTGCCAATCATATCTGGTGTCTCTCTAGCGTGCTTTTACAAAGAAAAAAGGTTTCCAGTGTAAGCTAATAGCAGACAGTCAGTGTCCTTCAAGCGGCTCTGCCAGGCCTTCCTTCAGCGTGTGCCCTGCACAACCCTGCCAGCGTACTTTGACAGTTGCCACTCATATCTGGTGTCTCTATAGCGTGCTTTTACAACCAAAATTTAGTTTCCACTGTAATAGAAGAGCAGTTGCCTGCCTGCCAGCTTCTGTGTGAGGTTCACATTGGATACTGTGCCTACTTGCCCAGTGCCACCACTCATATCTGTTTTAACAATTGGTTAAGCTTTACATTTAAAATAAATATTTTTTTTTCACTGTAATAGAAGAGCAGTTAGTTGTTTGCAAGCGTCTGGGTGTCAGGCCTACTTCAGCGTGTGCTCTGCAGACCTGTGCCAGCGTGCTTTGACAGTTGCCAATCATATCTGGTGTCTCTTTAGCGTGCTTTTACAAAGAAAAAAGGTTTCCAGTGTAAGCTAATAGCAGACAGTCAGTGTCCTTCAAGCGGCTCTGTAAGGCCTTCCTTCAGCGTGTGCCCTGCACAACCCTGCCAGCGTACTTTGACAGTTGCCACTCATATCTGGTGTCTCTATAGCGTGCTTTTACAAACAAAATTTTGTTTCCACTGTAATAGAAGAGCAGTTGCCTGCCTGCCAGCTTCTGTGTGAGGTTCACATTGGATACTGTGCCTACTTGCCCAGTGCCACCACTCATATCTGTTTTAACAATTGGTTAAGCTTTACATTTAAAATAAATATTTTTTTTTCACTGTAATAGAAGAGCAGTTGCCTGCCTGCCAGCTTCTGTGTGAGGTTCACATTGGATACTGTGCCTACTTGCCCAGTGCCACCACTCATATCTGTTTTAACAATTGGTTAAGCTTTACATTTAAAATAAATAATTTGTTTTCACTGTAATAGAAGAGCAGTTGCCTGCCTGCCAGCTTCTGTGTCAGGTTGGATGCCTTGCCCATTTGCACAGTCAGTGCCACCACTCATATCTGTTTTAACAATTGGTTAAGCTTTAGATTTAAAATAAATAAATTTTTTTCACTGTAATAGAAGAGCAGTTGCCTGCCTGCCAGCTTCTGTGTCAGGTTGGATGCCTTGCCCATTTGCACAGTCAGTGCCACCACTCATATCTGTTTTAACAATTGGTTAAGCTTTAGATTTTAAATAAATAATTTTTTTCACTGTAATAGAAGAGCAGTTGCCTGCCTGCCAGCTTCTGTGTGAGGTTCACATTGGATACTGTGCCCACTTGCCCAGTGCCACCACTCATATCTGTTTTAACAATTGGTTAAGCTTTAGATTTAAAATAAAAAAAAATTTTCACTGTAATAGAAGATCAGTTAGTTGTCTGCAAGCATCTGGGTGTCAGGCCTACTTCAGCGTGTGCTCTGCAGACCTGTGCCAGCGTGCTTTGACAGTTGCCAATCATATCTGGTGTCTCTTTAGCGTGCTTTTACAAAGAAAAAAGGTTTCCAGTGTAAGCTAATAGCAGACAGTCAGTGTCCTTCAAGCGGCTCTGTCAGGCCTTCCTTCAGCGTGTGCCCTGCACAACCCTGCCAGCGTACTTTGACAGTTGCCACTCATATCTGGTGTCTCTATAGCGTGCTTTTACAACCAAAATTTTGTTTCCACTGTAATAGAAGAGCAGTTGCCTGCCTGCCAGCTTCTGTGTGAGGTTCACATTGGATACTGTGCCTACTTGCCCAGTGCCACCACTCATATCTGTTTTAACAATTGGTTAAGCTTTACATTTAAAATAAATAATTTGTTTTCACTGTAATAGAAGAGCAGTTGCCTGCCTGCCAGCTTCTGTGTCAGGTTGGATGCCTTGCCCATTTGCACAGTCAGTGCCACCACTCATATCTGTTTTAACAATAGCTTAATCTTTAGATTTTAAAGAAATCATTTTTTTTCACTGTAATAGAAGATCAGTTAGTTGTGTGCAAGCGTCTGGGTGTCAGGCCTACTTCAGCGTGTGCTCTGTAGACCTGTTCCAGCGTGCTTTGACAGTTGCCAATCATATTTGGTGTCTCTATAGCGTGCTTTTAAAACCAAAATTTGTTTTTCACTGTTATAGATTGAATAGCAGTTACTTGTCTTCAAGCGGGTGTCTCAGGCCTACAGTGTGTGCTCTGCAGAACTGTTCCAGTGCACATTGCCAATCATATCTGGTGTCTCTATAGCGTGCTTTTAAAACCAAAATTTATTTTTCACTGTTATAGATTGAATAGCAGTTACTTGTCTTCAAGCGGGTGTCTCAGGCCTACAGTGTGTGCTCTGCAGAACTGTTACAGTTCACATTGCCAATCATATCTGGTCTCACAGTAGCTTGCACGCATAGTACCACTAATCCCCCAAAAAATGACAGGCAGAGGCAGGCCACCCCGCAGGGGCCGTCGTGGTCGTGGTGCTGTGATTCCCTTTTGCCCTAGAATAATGCCCAGTTTTCAGAAGCCACGTACCCTGAACTTGAAAAGTTCTGAGGACTTAGTTGACTGGCTAACACAGGACACCCAATCTTGTACAGCCTCCGCTCGGAACCTTGACGCACCATCCTCCTCCAGCTTAGCTTCAGGCACCTCTGAAGATAGCACTCACCCGCCTGCCGCCACCACCAAAACTAGCACCACAGCCGCTTTACTTGGTATGTCAGAGGAGTTATTCACACACCCGTTTGAAGAAATGAGTGATGCGCAACCATTATTGCTAGAGGATGTAGATAACAGGGATATGTCTCAGGCAGGCAGCATTAAACACATGGAGGTACGGTGTGATGATGATGATGTTGTACCCGCTGCTGCTTCCTTTTCTGAGTTGTCAGATACAAGCGAAGCGGTTGATGATGACGATGCGTCCATGGATGTCATGTGGGTGCCCGCTCGGCAAGAAGAAGAACAGGGCGAAAGTTCAGATGGGGAGACAGAGAGGAGGAGGAGACGAGTTGGAAGCAGGGGGGGGTCGTCGCAAGGAGCTAGTGGCACAGTCAGACAGCATGCATCGGCACCCGGGGTCAGCCCGACAGCACGACAATCAACGCATGCTGTGTCCACCACCAGAATGCCGTCATTGCAGAGCTCAGCAGTGTGGCATTTTTTTTGTGTGTCTGCCTCTGACAACAGCGATGCCATTTGCAACCTGTGCCAAAGGAAACTGAGTCATGGGAGGTCCAACACCCACCTAGGTACAACTGCTTTGCGTAGGCACATGATCTCACATCACAAACGCCTATGGGATCAACACATGAGTACAAGCAGCACGCCTACTCTAAGCCGCCATCCTCCTCCTGGTCCAGCATCTTCAGCCACGTCAACCACTGCTGTCCTTCTTGCCCCCTCTCAACCATCCGCCACTCCGTCGCCCGCCTTGAGCAGTTCCCGCTCATCTGCCCACAGTCATGTGTCTGTCAAGGACATGTTTGAGCGTAAGAAGCCAATGTCACCAAGTCACCCCCTTGCCCAGCGTCTGACAGCTGGCTTGTCCGAACTATTAGCCCGCCAGCTTTTACCATACAATCTGGTTGAGTCTGAGGTGTTCAAAAAATTTGTAGCTATTGGGACACCGCAGTGGAAGGTACCCGGACGGAATTTCTTTTCACAAAAGGCAATCCCCAACTTGTACTCGATTGTGCAAAAGGAAGTCATGGCATGTCTGGCACACAGTGTTGGGGCAAGGGTCCATCTGACCACTGATACCTGGTCTGCAAAGCATGGTCAGGGCAGGTATATCACCTACACTGCGCATTGGGTAAACCTGCTGACGGCTGACAAGCAAGGAATGCGTGGCATTGCAGAGGAGTTGGTGACACCGCCACGAATTGCAGGCAGTCCTGCTGCCACCTCCTCTACTCCTCCTACTCCATCCTCTTCCATAACCTCCTCGTCTGAGTCCTCTTGTGCCGCTGCTTCTTGCTCCACATCAACGGCACCCCCCCAGCTCCCCAGATACTATTCCACATCCCGGATACGGCAGTGTCACGCCGTCTTGGGTTTGACTTGCTTGAAAGCAGAGAGTCACACCGGACAAGCACTCCTGTCCGCCCTGAACGCACAGGTGGAAAAGTGTCTGACTCCGCAGCAACTGGATATCGGCAAAGTGGTGTGTGACAACGGAAAAAATTTGATAGCGGCATTGAAGTTGGGCAAGTTGACACATGTGCCGTGCATGGCACATGTGTGTAATCTGATCGTACAACGCTTTGTGCATAAGTACACAGGCTTACAGGACGTCCTGAAGCAGGCCAGGAAGGTGTGTGGCCATTTCAGGCGTTCCTACACGGCCATGGCTCACTTTGCCGATATCCAGCGGCGAAACAACATACCAGTGAGGCGCTTGATTTGCGACAGCCCTACACGTTGGAATTCAACACTCCTAATGTTCGACCGCCTGCTCCAACAAGAAAAAGCTGTTAATGAATATTTGTATGACCGGGGTGCTAGGACAGCCTCTGGGGAGCTGGGAATTTTTTTGCCACGTTACTGGACGCTCATGCGCAATGCCTGTAGGCTCATGCGTCCTTTTGAGGAGGTGACAAACCTAGTCAGTCGCAACGAAGGCACCATCAGCGACATCATACCATTTGTTTTCTTCATGGAGCATGCCCTGCGAAGAGTGCTGGATCAGGCTGTAGATGAGCGTGAAGAGGAAGAGGAAAAGTTGTGGTCACCATCACCACCAGAAACAGCCTTATCAGCATCGCTTGCTGGACCTGCGGCAACGCTGGAAGAGGATTGTGAGGAAGAGGAGTCAGAGGAGGATTGTAGCTTTGAGGAGGAGGAGGAAGAGCAAGACCAAACACAACAGGCATCCCAGGGTGCTCGTTGTCACCTATCTGGTACCCGTGGTGTTGTACGTGGCTGGGGGGAAGAACATACCTTCAATGACATCAGTGAGGAGGAGGAACGGGAAATGAGTAGCTCGGCATCCAACCTTGTGCAAATGGGGTCTTTCATGCTGTCCTGCCTGTTGAGGGACCCTCGTATAAAAAGGCTGAAGGAGAACGACCTGTACTGGGTGTCCACGCTACTAGACCCCCGGAATAAGCAGAAAGTGGCGGAAATGTTACCGAATTACAACAAGTCGGAAAGGATGCAGCATTTGCAAAATAAATTAAAAAGTATGCTTTACACAGCGTATAAGGGTGATGTCACAGCACAACGGGAATCTAACAGGGGGAGAGGTGGAAGTCATCCTCCTCCTCCCACGACCACACCGGCAAGGACAGGACGCTTTAAAGACGTGTTGTTGATGGAGGACATGCGGACCTTTTTAAGTCCTATGCATCGCCACAGCCCTTCAGGATCCACCCTCAGAGAGCGACTCGACCGACAGGTAGCAGACTACCTCGCCTTAACTGCAGATATCGACACTCTGAGGAGCGATGAACCCCTTGACTACTGGGTGTGCAGGCTTGACCTGTGGCCTGAGCTATCCCAATTTGCGATAGAACTTCTGGCCTGCCCTGCTTCAAGTGTCCTGTCAGAAAGGACCTTCAGTGCAGCAGGAGGTATTGTCACTGAGAAGAGAAGTCGCCTAGGTCAAAAAAGTCTAGATTACCTCACCTTTATTAAGATGAATGAGGGATGGATCCCGAAGGGACTGACACTGGGCGATACATTCGCTTAAAAAAGGCCTGATGAGATGAGCTGCCTTGGGCTAAAAATGGTCCACACGCTGCTGTATTTTAGCTCTGAATGACGTTTGACTTGCGTGACTTATCCGCCACCAACTAGGGTTCAAGCCGCCATGTTTTAGGGCACTTTCTGCCTGTGAAACAAACATCAATTTTTCTGGCCGCTGCTACAGCAGCGGCTGCAACAATACCAAATTTTTTACCAAATACCAAATTTGTACATGCCTAATTTTTAGGCCCACTGGTGCAGCACTGTGGCTTCAAAAACCAAACCAAAAATTAAAATCCTCCAAGATGGCACCAATATACCAGTGGTCTAAGCATCTTCCCACCTTGGCCTAAAAAGGGGAGGTGATTCAACAATTAAAAATCTCTGCCATTTACACGTCCACTGATAGGAGACGCGGAAGGTATTAAACTGATATGAACAATACTCCACTCCTATCAGTAGGTCCGTCCCATTGTGATTTATGCCCCCCACCCACCGCGCAGGGATGGGGGCCGGGGGGGAGGAAAGTAGGCCCCCCCATTGTGATTTATGCCCCCCACCCACCGCGCAGGGGTGGGGGCCGAGGGGGGGAGGACAGTAGGTCACCCCATTGTGATTTATGGCCCCCACCCACCGCACAGGGCTTGGGGAGGACAGTAGCTCCCCCCAGTGTGTATCAGGGGCTTTGAGGACAGGTGTCAATCCATACCTGCCAAGTGACCCTATGTAGGGGGAACAGTCCCTATTCTGCTCTGTGTCAGTGTGTATCAGGGGTTTGAGGACAGGTGTCAATCCATATCTGCCAAGTGACCCTATGTAGGGGGAACAGTCCCTATTCTGCTCTGTGTCAGTGTGTATCAGGGGTTTTGAGGACAGGTGTCAATCCATATCTGCCAAGTGACCCTATGTAGGGGTAACAGTCCCTATTCTGCTGTGTGTCAGTGTGTATCATGGTCTCTGTGGACAGGGAACAGTCTCTATTCTGCTCTGTGTCAGTGTGTATCAGGGGTTTTGAGGACAGGTGTCAATCCATATCTGCCAAGTGACCCTATGTAGGGGGAACAGTCCCTATTCTGCTCTGTGTCAGTGTGTATCAGGGGTTTTGAGGACAGGTGTCAATCCATATCTGCCAAGTGACCCAATGTAGGGGGAACAGTCTCTATTCTGTGTCAGCGTGTATCAGGGCTGGGCTTTGAGGACAGGTGTCAATGTTAGGTGATTTCTGCCCTTTATGGATTAAAAGCAGACTCTGCATCAACTGTGCAATTTTCCATGGGAGTTTTGCCATGGATCCCCCTCTGGCATGCCACAGTCCAGGTGTTAGTCCCCTTGAAACAACTTTTCCATCATTATTGTGGCCAGAAAGAGTCCCTGTTGTTTTTAAAATTCGCCTGCCCATTGAAGTCAATGGCGGTTCACGCGGTTCGCGAACATTTGCGGAAGTTCGCGTTCGCCGTTCGCGAACAGAAAATTTCGGGTTCGCGACAACACTACTGCCAACCTCTGCCAGTGAATATTGCCACTCATATCTGGTGTCACAATAGCGTGCATTTAAAACCCAAAAACTTTTTTCACTGTTATAGATTGAATAGCAGTTACTTGTCTTCAAGCGGGTGTGTCAGGTCTACAGCGTGTACTCTGCCAACCTCTGCCAATGCACATTGCCACTCATATTTGGTGTCACAATAGCGTGTATTTAAAAGCAAAAAATAGTTTTCACTGTTATAGATTGAATAGCAGCTAGTTGTTTTCAAGCGGGTGTCAGGCCTACAGCGTGTACTCTGCCATCCTCTGCCACTGCACAGTGCCACTCATATCTGGTGTTACAATAGCGTGCATTTAAAACCCAAAAACTTTTTTCACTGTTATAGATTGAATAGCAGTTACTTGTCTTCAAGCGGGTGTGTCAGGCATATCTGGTCTCACAGTAGCTTGCACGCATAGTACCACTAATCCAAAAAGAATTACAGGCAGAGGCAGGCCACCCCGCAGGGGCCGTCGTGTTCATGGTGATGTGATTCCCTTTTGCAATAGAATAATGCCCAATTTTCAGAGGCCACGTACCCTGAACTTGAAAAGTTCTGAGGTCATAGTTGACTGGCTAACACAGGACACCCAGTCTTCTACAGCTTCCGCTCGGAACCTTGATGCACCATCCTCCTCCAGCTTAGCTTCGGGCACCTCTGAAGATACCACTCACCCTCCTGCCGCCACCACCAACACTAGCACCACAGCTGCTTCACTTTATCTGTCAGAGGAGTTATTTACACATCCGTTTGAAGAAATGAGTGATGCGCAACCATTATTGCAAGAGGATGTAGATAACAGGGATATGTCTCAGTCAGGCAGCATTACACACATGGACGTATGGTGTGATGATGATGATGTTGTACCCGCTGCTGCTTCCTTTGCTGAGTTGTCAGATACAAGTGAAGCGGTTGATGATGACGATGCGTCCATGGATGTCACGTGGGTGCCCGCTCGGCAAGAAGAAGAACAGGGCGAAAGTTCAGATGGGGAGACAGAGAGGAGGAGGAGACGAGTTGGAAGCAGGGGGGGGTCGTCGCAAGGAGTTAGTGGCACAGTCAGACAGCATGCATCGGCACCCGGGGTCAGCCCGACAGCACGCCAATCAACGCATGCTGTGTCCACCACCAGAATGCCGTCATTGCAGAGCTCAGCAGTGTGGCATTTTTTTTGTGTGTCTGCCTCTGACAACAGCGATGCCATTTGCAACCTGTGCCAAAAGAAACTGAGTCGTTGGAAGTCCAACACCCACCTAGGTACAACTGCTTTGCGTAGGCACATGATCGCACATCACAAACGCCTATGGGATCAATACATGAGTACAAGCAGCACACAAACTCAAAGCCGCCATCCTCCTCCTGGTCCAGCATCTTCATCCACGTCAACCACTGCTGTCCTCCTTGCCCCCTCTCAACCATCTGCCACTCCGTCTCTCGCCTTGAGCAGTTCCCGCTCATTTGCCCACAGTCAGGTGTCTGTCAAGGACATGTTTGAGCGTAAGAAGCTCACCCCCTTGCCCAGCGTCTGACAGCTGGCTTGTCTGAACTATTAGCCCGCCAGCTTTTACCATACAAGGTCTGAGGCGTTCAGAAAATGTGTAGCTATTGGGACACCGCAGTGGAAGGTACCCGGACAAAATTTCTTTTCACAAAAGGCAATCCCCAACCTGTACTCGATTGTGCAAAAGGACGTAATAGCATGTCTGGCACACAGTGTTGGGGCAAGGGCCCATCTGACCACTGATACCTGGTCTGCAAAGCATGGTCAGGGCAGGTATATCACCTACACTGCGCAATGGGAAAACCTGCTGACGTCTGCCAAGCATGGAATGCGTGGCTCTGCAGAGGAGTTGGTGACACCGCCATGACTTGCAGGCAGGCCTGCTGCCACCTCCTTTACTCCTCCTACTCCATCCTCTTCCATAACCTCCTCGGCTGAGTCCTCTTCTGCTGCTGCGTCTTGCTCCACATCAACGGCACCCCCCCAGCTCCCCAGGTACTATTCCACATCCCGGATACGGCAGTGTCACGCTGTCTTGGGTTTGACTTGCTTGAAAGCAGAGAGTCACACCGGACAAGCACTCCTGTCCGCCATGAACGCACAGGTGGAAAAGTGTCTGACTCCGCAGCAACTGGATATCGGCAAAGTGGTTTGTGACAACGGAACAAATTTGTTGGCGGCATTGAAGTTGGGCAAGTTTACACATGTGCCGTGCATGGCACATTTGTGTAATCTGATCGTACAACGCTTTGTGCATAAGTACACAGGCTTACAGGACGTCCTGAAGCAGGCCAGGAAAGTGTGTGGCCATTTCAGGCGTTCCTACACGGCCATGGCGCACTTTGCAGATATCCAGCGGCGAAACAACATGCCAGTGAGGCGCTTCATTTGCGACAGCCCGACACGTTGGAATTCAACACTCCTAATGTTCGACCGCCTGCTCCAACAAGAAAAAGCCGTTAATGAATATTTGTATGACCGGGGTGCTAGGACAGCCTCTGGGGAGCTGGGAATTTTTTTGCCACGTTACTGGACGCTCATGCGCAATGCCTGTAGGCTCATGCGTCCTTTTGAGGAGGTGACAAACCTAGTCAGTCGCACCGAAGGCACCATCAGCGACATCATACCATTTGATTTCTTCCTGGAGCGTGCCCTGCGAAGAGTGCTGGATCGGGCCGTAGATGAGCGTGAAGAGGAAGAGGAAGAGTTGTGGTCACCATCACCACCAGAAACAGCCTTATCAGCATCGCTTGCTGGACCTGCGGCAACGCTGGAAGAGGATTGTGAGGAAGAGGAGTCAGAGGAGGAATGTGGCTTTGAGGAGGAGGAGGAGGAAGACCAACCACAACAGGCATCCCAGGGTGCTCATTGTCACCTATCTGGTACCCATGGTGTTGGACGTGGCTGGGGGGAAGAACATACCTTCATTGAGACCACTGAGGAGGAGGAACGGGAAATGAGTAGCTCGGCATCCAACCTTGTGCAAATGGGGTCTTTCATGCTGTCGTGCCTGTTGAGGGACCCTCGTATAAAAAGGCTGAAGGAGAACGACCTGTAATGGGTGTCCACGCTACTAGACCCCTGGTATAAGCAGAAAGTGGCTGAAATGTTACCAAATTACAACAAGTCAGAAAGGATGCAGCATTTGCAAAATGAATTAAAAAGTATGCTTTACACAGCGTATAAGGGTGATGTCACAGCACAACGGGAATCTAACAGGGGAAGAGGTGAAAGTAATCCTCCTCCTCCCACGACCACGCCGGCAAGGACAGGACGCTTTAAAGACGTGTTGTTGATGGAAGACAAGCGGAGCTTTTTAAGTCCTACGCATCGCCACAGCCCTTCGGGATCCACCCTCAGAGAACAGGTAGCAGACTACCTCGCCTTAACTGCAGATATCGCCACTGTGAGGAGCGATGAACCCCTTGACTACTGGGTGTGCAGGCTTGACCTGTGGCCTGAGCTATCCCAATTTGCGATAGAACTTCTGGCCTGCCCCGCTTCAAGTGTCCTGTCAGAAAGGACCTTCAGTGCCGCAGGAGGTATTGTCACTGAGAAGAGAAGTCGCCTAGGTCAAAAAAGTCTAGATTACCTCACCTTTATTAAGATGATCGAGGGATGGATCCCGAAGGGACTGACAGTGGGCAATACATTTGACTAAAAAAGGCCTGATGAGATGAGCTGCCTTGGGCTAAAAATGGTGACCCTATGTTGGAGGAACAGTCCCTATGCTGCTCTGTGTCAGTGTGTATCAGGGTCCCTGAGGACAGGTGTCAATCCATATCTGCCAAGTGACCCTATGTAGGGGGAACAGTCCCTATTCTGCTCTGTGTCAGTGTGTATCAGGGTCTCTGAGGACAGGTGTCAATCCATATCTGCCAAGTGACCCTATGAAGGGGGAACAGTCCCTATTCTGCTCTGTATCAGTGTGTATCAGGGTCCCTGAGGACAGGTGTCAATCCATATCTGCCAAGTGACCTATGTAGGGGGAACAGTCCGTATTCTGCTCTGTGTCAGTGTGTATCAGGGTCCCTGAGGACAGGTGTCAATCCATATCTGCCAAGTGACCCTATGTAGGTGGAACAGTCCCTATTCTGCTCTATGTCAGTGTGTATCAGGGATCCTTAGGATAGGTGTCAATCTATATCTGCCAGGTGACCCTATGTAGGGGGAACAGTCCCTATTCTGCTCTGTGTCATTGTGAATCAGGGTCCTTGAGGACAGGTGTCAATCCATATCTGCCAAGTGACCCTATGTAGGGTGAACAGTCCCTATTCTGCTCTGTGTCAGTTTGTATCAGGGTCTCTGAGGACAGGTGTCAATCCATATCTGCCAAGTGACCCTATGTAGGGGGAACAGTCCCTATTCTGCTCTGTGTCAGTGTGTATCAGGGTCCCTGAGGACAGGTGTCAATCCATATCTGCCAAGTACCCTATGTAGGGGGAACAGTCCCTATTCTGCTCTGTTTTCAGTGTGTATCAGGGTCCCTGAGGACAGGTGTCAATCCATATCTGCCAAGTGACCCTATGTAGGGGGAACAGTCCCTATTCTGCTCTGTGTCAGTGTGTATCAGGGTCTCTGAGGACAGGTGTCAATCCATATCTGCCAAGTGACCCTATGTAGGGGGAACAGTCCCTATTCTGCTCTATGTCAGTGTGTAACAGGGTCTCTGACGACAGGTGTCAATCCATATGTCACGGTGTCAATATGTCATATGTCAGGTGTCAATCCATATCCATTGTGATTTAGGAATGTTAGGTGATTTATGCCCTTTATGGATTAAAACCAGACTCTGCATCAACTGTGTAATTTTCCAAGGGAGTTTTGCCATGGATCCCCCTCCGGCATGCCACAGTCCAGGTGTTAGTCCCCTTGAAACAACTTTTCCATCACTATTGTGGCCAGAAAGAGTCCCTGTGGGCTTTAAAATTCGCCTGCCCATTGAAATCTATGGCGGTTCGCGAACGTTTGCGGAAGTTCGCGTCCGCCGTTCGCGAACCGAAAATGTTATGTTTGCGACATCACTAGTCACTGTATGCCTGTGTCTGTATGTCTCTGTATGACTATGTCTGTGTATATATGTCCCTGCATGCCTGTGTATGTATGTCTCTGCATGCCTGTATGTATCTGAATGCCTTGTTTTGTATGTCTCTGTATGCCTGCATCTTCATGTCTCTGTATGTCTGTGTTTGTATAACTGTGTCTTTATTTCTCTATATGCCAGTGTCTGCATGTCTCTGTGTGTGTGTCTGTATGACTGTATGTCTGTGTACCTGTATGTGTTGATTGTATGACTGTGTGCCTGTATGACTGTGTTTGTTTGATAGTGTGCCTGCATATTTCTGTGACTATGTGCCTGTGTAGCCAAAAATCCTTGCACCGGCCCTGTTTGTAATGCAACAAATATATAATATAAAAAACATAGAAATTATAAATATTACCTTAGAATTTATGTTTCAAATTACAGAATAAGATCATTTACAGAAACAGGAAATTATTGCATACATACATTTGTAAATATTAGGCAATGTACAACCACATATGAATATCTTATAGTGACCATTAACCTCATTACCAGTCTGTGCTGACTATAGAACAATGTATAAGTAGTTATTTCCACTGGGGGTGGGGTAACCTGCTGCCATTGGCTGTCGGGCACCAGCATGCTGTGTATACTGGTATCAGACAGCATATTTACACAGAATTCAAATTAGCCATCAAGAATGCTCATTCTGGGCTAGTTAATTCAGAACGTGCAACAGTTTAGTTGAACACTCCCCTTTTTGCCATCTTTATGTGGAATTGTCATATTTAATGCAAACAATAGAAAGTACAGGGCGCCACAGTCACTATGTGGGTAATATCATGAATGAGGGTTAAGACAAAAGAGAAAAATAGTAGAAACAAACAACAAAGTTTATTGAAAAATAATATGTGCAATATATATATAAAAAAAATAATAATATATATATATAAAAGCCACAATAGGCTAAAGACCCATAAGTATAGCAGCTCAATATAACATAGTACTCTGTTAGGTAAGAAAGACAAAAAGTGCAAATGCTAGAGTGCAAGACAACCAAAGTGAAAAGGCATATAGCCCATCACTAGTATAAGTAAATAACACTCAGCCAAAAATAAAAATTGCACAAGCAAAACAAGTAACCAAAGTACATAGAAAAAAGAAACTGCTGATACCAAATTGCAGGGTCCCAAATGCTGCTCAACGCGTTTCGTCTGTGCAACTTCCTCAGGAGCATCAAATAAGGGAGCTATCTGCCAAACAGCACCCTTGTTTGGAATATTTAAATATGGAAATCCCATATAGGGGTAACAATTTAGGGAGCTATCTACTAAGCAACTGAAAAATCAAACTTAAGAGCTCTTTATTAATTTTGATCTGTCAGTTGTTTAGTAGATGACTCTCTTATTTGTTATTCCTACACACACACACACACACACAATCACAGACCTACATACACACACACATACAATCACAGACATACACACACATAACCACAGACATACACACATAATAATAGACAGATATACACACAGTCATACACACAATCAAAGACATACACACTATCACAAACACAGACATCATTGACATACATACACATATTCACATTCATAAGCACACACATTAATTTTATTTATTAAGAGGTCCACCGAACATCCTTACCTTTCTCAGTTGGGAACACTGTGCTCATCCTCCATAGATCCCTTGCGTGCCCTGTAGTGATGTTGATGCCAGGATGATGTCATATTCCGGATGGTGGCACACTGCTGGGCGTGCAAGGGAGCTGTGCAGGAAGAGCACAGTATGTACAGGGCTACCTGTCTCCTTTACCACCATTCAACCACGTCCAGAGTAAGCACCTACCATGTAAGTAGGCAGATGCCTACCCTGACAAGGTTAGTTAGCAAAGGCACTTTCGGAGCAGGGAAGGCACACAGGGGGCAATAAATAGTCTAGGGGAGCAAATGCCCCTGTAGCGACACTATAGTTGTCAGTTAGTAATAAAAGGCAAAGAACGTCAATATTCTAGAGAGGCTACCTTTGCATGAGGTTATGGCAACACCAGATGATCCCGGCTTTACTGTGCCCTGTGGGTGTCAGCTACACCTCACTGGTGAGGAACACCAAGACCCAAACATCATCTGATATTGCTGTATCTCTCATGCAAAGGGAAGCCTGCCAGTATTTTGGCTCTGGACTGCCATTAATGGTGAGCTCAATCTGGTCTGCAAACGATTCAGGTTCTTCTTCTGTAATGGCACAAGTGAAGCAAAAACTGAGTGCGGACCCACTCAAGGGCAAGCTAAACATTCATAGGTTCTCCACCTTCCTCAATTCACGTTTGCTTGATTAAGTATTGTTGCTGTGAGTACTTGGGAGGGATTAAGAGGCGTATTGTTTAAATAGATTGCTACAGAATATGTATACGTTCCATGAGAAAGCAAAGAGCGTATTTGTACTTTTACATAAGTGCTTAATGGAGAGTGTCTATCTTGATTCAAAAATTTCCCATTCAAAAAGAGCAGAGAAACATGCACATTTTTTTAAATGTACACAACATTATACTTTCCTAGTCCAGGCATAGGCAACCTTCAGCACTCCAGATGTTTTGTACTACACCTCCCATAATGCTTTGCCAGCATTATGGGTGTAAGAGCATTATGAGGGATGTAGTCCACAACATCTGGAGTGCCGAAGGTTGCCTATCGCAGTCCTAGTCCATGGCTTAGTCTCTTCTTTTTTCTTCCTACTCTTTAACATTATATACAACATGTGGTTTCCTAAAAAGTACAGGGGATTAACAGATAGCATCTGTTTCTACAAAGTGTGTTACTACTGTTACTACTGTCATTTAAAGGGACACTATAGGCAATATAACCATGTCATCTCATATAATTGATAATAGTACCTGGGGTCCACTGGCACTGTCCCTACATTAAGTGTGAAACAGTTTCTGAGCAACTTTACAATGAGTGCGGGTCCCTGGACTTCCATAGCCACGCCCCCACTGGAGGTATGGCTAAGGCAGAGATTATACACTTCCTTGTAGCCAAATCAATTTATATTTGCATTAGCACTGTGATAGGATGAATGTGGTCATCTCACACTCTCAGCCAATCACAGCCTCCCATTGCTGCTCAGGCTAATGCTTCCTCATTAGGCTTTATGCCCTAGCAGGCAATATATACATATATATATATATATATATATATATATTCAACTCCAGCGTAGTGACTTAAATAAGATTAACCCATGCCCAGAGTCTCTGCAGAACAAAGTATGAATAAGGCTCTTTAATGAGGTACCTGTGACAGACAGAGGTACTAAACTGTGAGATTATTATGGTCATCCTTCCAAATTAATATCCAGAACACCGACAGCACTCAACTGAATTTTCATATGTCATAACATGCTGTTACTAGTTAATACAAATACACCAAACAACACTCTCCATTTCCAAGTAGCTTTAGAATTTATAAAGTTAATAAAAACATCCAGCTTGTGTTAAATAATGGGCATTTAGAGTGAGAGAGGGGGAGGGAGTGGAACTGAGATAGAAAGAGATGATGATTTTATTTATTTTTAAATATCACTTTAAAATGACTCATATGGTTTTATACGAGAAAAGATGTCTTAAAATATTCTGCAAATATTCAAACTATGTAATATGCCATAGACGACCGCATATTGGAAACAATTTATTTTGATTCCCAGCTGACCTTTTTACATGGTGAGATTTAGCAAGGAATCTAACATCATTTTCCCAATGCGCTGTGAACTGCATATTTACTTTTACTCACGTCTTGTTTTTTTCAAAATCAACTGTTTAGTTACAAGAAAGAAATCACTTTGTCTCTGACAGATGTTCCCGAAGGGATAACAGAGCTTGTGATAATACTACAGTAGCAGATGTTTAGGAAGTCAATAATATACTACACGGAATATAAAAAAACCAGCTGATGGGATGCCATACATCATGCTGGATAAATGAGGAAAATACAGTAGTGTGACCTATTGTACATGCTGCATCACAAAGTTACATTAATATATTATCACTGTATACACAATGATAATATTTATTCACGCGCTTGTTAAAGTATAAAACGCCAATAGTAAAATAACCTTCAACAAGAATAATTTTCGAAAAGCTCAATTAAAATTAAACAATGCAAATTTTTCCGTATTTAGAACAGTATAATGATTTAATAAGTATTACATTATTAAACGTGCGTCTTATCACAGTTATTTACATCACTACTTTAAAGGTCACTGCGGCACCAAAACTTCTTTATGTCAATTATTATTATTATTATTGCCATTTATATAGCACCAACAGATTCCGTAGCGCTTTACAATATTATGAGAGGGGGATTTAGCTATAAATAGGACAATTACTAGAAAACTTACAGGAACGATAGGTTGAAACAAGCTTACAGTCTATAGGAGGTGGGGTGTAAAACACAATAGGACAGGAATGAAACGTGCATACTTTTTTCATGTTATGTAAAAGTACTGGTGCGTTACTCGCTATGGATGGCCAGTGATAGGCTGAGAGCGACCTGTATTTTGTGCAAAAAGTTTCGTGTTTATATGTAGTTATTTGTCAATCTGATGTATTGAAATTAAACTATATAGGAGATGTTACTATGGAAGGGCTGCGTTTCGTATAAAAAGGGCATTTCTCATAATTGATTAATATTGCTTTATAATAGACATGTGCAATTCGGTTTGGTCCGAATAGAAATTCATGCATCCGAATGTCCGAAGTGTGAATTTCCAAAGTGACGAATAGAATTGCCAAAGTGTCGAAGTGATGAATTTCGAAAGTGCCAAACTTAACCGAATTGCGGAAGTGACAAATTTCGGAAGTGCCGAAGTGCTTCGGACTTCTCAAAAGTGGCAAAATGGGTAGGATTGGTTACAATGCTGCCGCTCATCCCATGTGTTCCCTATTAAGGGTTAACAAGTATATAGGGGTGTATATAAAAAAATACCCCTTTCTGTCTCATTAGAGATATTTTTGCCAGAAGCTCAAGGAAGCAAGGTAAAGGGTAAGAGTAGGACCCGTCTAGGGGGGTCTGCCTTGACGTTGGCAGGCGGGCTTTCCCTCCAGTGGCCATTGGAGTAACTAAATGACCTCCATTTGTTTAAATATACATAGGGATTAAGGAGAGAGCGCAGGTAACTTTTTTCTATGGTTTTTACTATATGTATTAGCTGATGTGTGCTGTAGTTGTTGCTGCTGCCCAGGAGTGATGGGAGTAAACGCAGGACTTTTCTTTTTGTATTAGGGGTAGGGTTAGGTGTAGTGTTAGGGTTAGGTTAGGAGTAGGGTTAGGGTACGGTTAGGGGTAGGGTTGGGATAAGAGTAGGGTTAGAGGTAGGGTTAGGGGTAGGGTTGGGTAAGGAGTAGGGGTAGGGTAGGTTAGGGTTATGGTTAGGGTAGGGTTAGGGTACCTCTAACCCTAACCTATCCCTAACCCTACTTCTAACTCTACCCTAACAATAACCCTACCCTAACCCTACTCCTAACCCTACCCTAACCGTACTCTTATCCCAACCCTAACCCAACCCTAATCCTTCTCCTAACCATAACCCTACTCCTATCCTAACCATAACCCTACTCCTAACCCTACTCCTAACCCAACCCTAACCCTAACCTTACTCCTAATCCTACTCTAAACCCAACCCTAACCCTACGCCTAACCCTACTCTTAACCCTAACCCTACTCCTAACCCTAACTCTACTTCAAACCCTGCTCCTAACCTAACCCTTAACCTACTACTAACCCTACTCTAACCCTACTCTAACCCTACTCCTAACCCAACCCTAACCTTACTCCTAACCCAACCCTAACCTTACTCCTAATCGTAATCCAACCCTAACACTTCTCCTAACCAAACCTAACCCTACTCCTAACCCAACCCTAACCCTAACCCTACTCCTAAGCCTACTCCTAACCCTAACCCTACTCCTAACCCTGCTCTTAACCCTAACCCTACTCCTAACCCAACCCTGCCCCTACTCCTAACCGAACCTTAACCCTACTCCTAACCCAACCCTAACCCTACTCCTAACCCTAACCCTACTCCTAGCCCAACCCTACTCCTAACCCAACCCTAACCCTAGTCCTACTCCTAACCTAACCCTACACCTAACCCAACCCTAACCCTACTCCTAACCCTAGACTTACCCTAAGTGCCGAAGTCCCGAATTTCTGAAGTGCCGAACCAAACCGAAGTCCCGAATTTCGGAAAAGGGCTGAACCAAATTGCCAAAGTGCCGCATTTCGTAATGCCGTGCCAAACCAATTTTTTTGCCCATGCACATCCCTACTTTATAAGAAATGCTCTGGGGGCGGAGCCGAACCAGCTAATAGACAAGTCGCACGTTGTGTGAGCTCCTGCGGAGAGAGTCCAAAAAACGTGTATAACCCAAATCTAACTGATGGAAACTAACCGCAATTGGGCTCAGTGCACAGAGGAAGTTCCCATGGACCTGTTGGTACCAGCCATGGCGCTGTACTCGACCGGGAACCGCAGCGGCAACGTGAGGCCTAGCGGAGGCACGGGGGTCGGACAGCCGCCTTCCCGCCAGATGCCAACCACATTAAGAGTGAGGAACAAACTCACCCCCCCTATGGACCGACGGAGGATATCTCGGTCCCCACCGGACGGGGTGCTCTGGCCTTCGTACCGAGAGACAGGCGCACCGATCTCCCTATACAAAATGGAGGCAGGGGTCCCCAAGATGATGGAGCATCCTGACACGCAAGTGTCGGACAAGCGATGGCACCAAACTGCTACAGCAGCAACTAAAGATTGCACGAGAGACTCTATCGACAGAATCTTCGATTGCTTTTGGGCAAAACTAGAGGCCTGCATGCAGCCAGCAACCCCACGCTGCCAAAAGGCCGCGAGGATGAGAGCCGAAGACAAGCGGAGGTACGGGGACACCCACCAGGGCAACTCTAGGAACCACACTCCAGCTTCACATGTCCGGAGCCCTCCCGGGCTGAGCGCAACGAAGGGTATGACCCGGAGGTGCCGGCCACATTGGTGGAGAGCAGCACAGCGACCAAGCCAGCGACTGAATGATACTCACCGCACCACCCCGCAAGGGGCGACCCTGGGCCTCGTGGGCTCCCAGGCTGGTAGCCTACAAGCACCAGCTCTCCTGCAGCTCCAGTGCGAACAAAGCCGGGCATGAGATCCGAACAGAACAAGCACCCGCCTCCCAACGAACGACGGACAAGCAGCTATGACACAGTTTTCCCGGCGCATAATGGAGAAGGGGGCTACGTGGTATACCACATCAGTACAGACGCAAACCCTCATGGTCCGAGCATATGGAGGTACAACAACCGGGGAGATGCCGTGCCACAGCACAACCTACCCAGAGAGACATACCAGAGGCATCGGTTGAGATCAGCGGCCATTCCGGCCCCAACATTCAGTCTGTCTTCCATGCAGGTCTTAATTAGCTGGACACTCAGAGACACAACCGCACCCTAACCCACTTTAATACCTATGCAGCCTTAGGTTTAGCGTTATATTCTCTATTTTGCCTGACCTACATAACTTTGTTTTATATTTACCAATGCTAAAGTTTGGCTAAGCTAGTCTTAATGCAGACTAATTATAAAAATGCGCAAGTACCTCTCTGCTTCTCAAAACACATATCTCACAACACTGCTCCCAGCAGGCTCAGATAGTATCTTTATGTCTTAATTTCATGCACAGTGCTACATATGTCTGCTTAAACCTTGATAGATGCAGATAACATAACAAAGAGCCAATAGATACTACCATGAAAAACGTATAATGCATGTTGAGTGTGTTGCAATATCATCCTACAGACATAGCTACACTAACATAATAGTCTGCTAAGCTACTTAAGACCATACCGCTAGATCAATAGCAATAGCCTGTCTACCTAACTAACAATGTATACCTAGAGATGTATGCCCGTATTAATCGTAAGAAACTAACCTAACTCAAGCTCTGACCAAGCATGTATGTAGTATAGGTGTATACGTACAGTCGAAACTACAATGTTGAAACTGCTTATACTCCTAGACCATATTTACAGTCTACTACGGTATTCGTGTGCTTAAACCTGTTTCAAATGTAAAATTGTGCATGTTACTCTTGTGCCCTGCATGTTCCGCGTGGGAAAAGCTGGAGGACTGCCTTTGGGGCACCTCTTGCCTGTTTATGTCACATCTATGCACTACAAAAATAAAGAATTCAACAAAAAAAAAGAAATGCTCTGCACAAAATAAGGCTCTGTTTGAAGGGATATCTATGGTGATACCTACCCATTATTTTTTATGCATGGCCTAATAGAAAGCAGTTGTTATTGGGGGATTCTATCATAAGAGGTGTGGAGCTGGACAATACTGGTCTTGTTAGATGTCTTCCTAGAGCTACTGCTCACAGAGACAGGAGACGTATTTGTAAGATTGTTAAGCGAGCAAAGCAGGAAGGGGAATTGGATGCACTTGTCCATTTAGGGACAAATGACTTGGCTTGCAATGAGGTTTCAGAGGTAAAGGAAGTTTTTCGTGTTTTTGCCAATGATATACGGCAGGTTGCTTCCACACTTTCATTCTCTTAAGTTCTGCCTGTACATAATACTCAGAACAGGTGGATGCGTATTAGGGACTTTAACTTGTGGCTTGGTGAATGGTGTCAGGAGCAAGGATTTTACTTTATTTCTCATGGTAGCTCTGTTTGGAATTGAAATAAACTGTACAAAAAATATAGTTTGCATCTTTCTCAAAAGAGAACAAATGTTCTCAGTGAGCAGTTCAGAGTTTTGCTAGGATGTATTTAAACCAGGAGAGGGGGGGGAAGGGTCATAAAACATCAATCCAATTGCCCCCCAAAACATGGACAGAAGGTGCCTGTAGCAAGTGTGTTAAAAAATGATAAGCTTAGAGTCATGTCTACAAATGCTCGCAGTTTAGGGTATAAGATCCATGAACCTGTGGCAATAATGGCAACTGATAATGTAGATTTAGTCGCTGTTACTGAGACATGGTATAATGAGAAAAATTACTGGGATATAGCAATACCAGGGTACTCTTTATATAGAAAAGACAGAGAGTGCAAGAAATTGGGAGGGGTGGTGGCCCTGTGTGTGAAGGATAGCATAAAATCTATCTGAACATAGAGTCCGTTTGGGTAACGTTAGAATTTGGTAATCACACAGTAACTCATGTAGGTGTGATTTATAGATTTATAGTCCCCCAGGACAAATAGAAGAGTTAGATAATCTACTAGTTGAGGAAATAGCTGAAATGACAATGACAGGGGAAGTTATCATCATGGGTGACTTTAATCTCTAAAACAAGTAATTGAGGAGCCAACTCGTAAAGAGGCCATACTAGATTTAGTGTTAACAAATGGAGATTTGGTATCAGATATTACTGTAGGTGAAAGTTTAGGATCCAGTGATCATCAGTCAGTGTGGTTTAATATAAGAACAGTGACTGAGTCACACCACACAAAAACAAAAGTTTTAGACTTTAGAAAAACAAAATTTTCAAAAATAAAAATGTGTGTAAAGGAGTCATCCGACTGGAGCAGTTTAAGTAGAGTCCAAGAGAAATGGGATTATTTTAAAGTTGCACTGCTGAAGGCAACAAAAAAATGCATTAGGCTTGTCAGTAAAAGCAAAAAATGTAAGAAACCAATGTGGTACTCTGCAGATGTGGCCAAAATAGTAAAAAACTAAAAGAGGCTAATCAAGTTATAAGAGCTTCCAAATCACACACAGAAGAGAAAATAGCACAGTCAGTAACAAAAGGGGACAAAACATTTTTTAGATACATCAATGAGAAAAGGAAAGTAAAACAAGGATTAGTTAGATTAAAGACAAAAGGAGGAAGGTATGTAGAAAAGGATAAAGGTCTAGCTGACTGCCTCAATTAATATTTTTGTTCAGTATTTACAGATGAAAATGAAGGAAAGGGGCCTCAGTTAGGAAAGAGGACAAATTAGTAACTTGTTACATGTGAGTTTACAGAGGAAGATTTTAGCACATTACAAAATTACACACTAAATAGTATAGTTACATAGTAAATTACCCAGGTTGGTGGTATCAGTAAGATAGTTATAACCTGGGTTGCTAGGATTTAGGAGTTAACGTGATACTATAGTCACCAAAACAACTTTAACTTAATGAAGCAGTTTTGGTGTGTAGATCATGTCCCTGCAGTTTCATTGCTCAATTCTCTTGCATTTGGGAGTTAAATCACTTTGTTTATGCAGTCCTAGTCACACCTCCTCCATGTGACTTGCACAGCCTTCCTAAACACTTCCTGTAAAGAGTCATCTAATGTCAATGTTGTTGCAAATCTTTAATTTAGAATTTCGTATCTCCTGCTCTGTTAACAGCTTGCTAGTCCTTGCAGGAGCCTCCTGTATGTAGTTAAAGTTTAATTTACATAGCAGGAGATAAAAACTTTTAAGGTAAGTTACATCTGCTTGAAAGTAAAACCATTTTTTTTTTCATGCAGGATGTGTCAGTCACAACCAGGGAAGGTATTGCTAGAGCTGCATAAATAAAAACAGAAGTGATTTCACTCCTAAATGGCAGATAATTGAGCAATGAAACTTCAGAGGCATAATCTATAAACAAAAACTGCTACATTTAGCTAAAGTTGTTTTGGTGATTATAGTGTTCCTTTAATATATATAATGTGGCCTAGCAGTTAATTTGGAATGATTGTGTGCTCTGCTGAGAGGAGGGGATGTTGAGTAAATTATCAGATTTAGAGATATTAACACCATCAGTGCCATAGTAAGCACTGCTGTCAAGGCAGGATGAAGAGCCTATTGGGCCTGGTGCTGACAATAATGATGGGCCTAATTACAGAATTTTATCGAAAACACAAAAACAGTCATACCTTCCAAGCGTCATGTATCTGGTGTAAGTGGTGCCGGAGAAAAACTCACAGGATGCATCTATAATCTCTCTCTTTCATCTCTCAAGCAAGTATTTTTCCCCTAACAGCAGCGTCCGGTGAAGTAGGTCATTGGTGGGCTGAGTAAAAGGATAGGCCACATTCGCAAATCACGTAACTGGTACTGATCAAAGCGGAGGACATGCCTAGAAAGGGGGTGGATCTGCCCAAAGAACTAGAACGGTAGCCTTACATGAATGCATGTCAGGCAGCAATCATTCAGGTTGGTCAACTAAGGGCAGCGTCCTGAGCTTGGCACAAAGGCATCTGATGATGAACTTCCTCTATGCTCTCTGGGGACTGTCCTCTAGCACTCAATTGTCCATGTCTCCGTTACCTTCTTACTAGCAGGCAGAAGCTTCTGGTATGCAGTCTGGGAAAAGGTGGATATGATGAGTGTAGAAGAAAGGGGACATAGAACAGTGGTAGAGAAACTGAAGCAGCAAGAGCATTTGCACTGTGTGAAAAGTCAGCTTTACCTTAACTAATTTCATTGTCAAAAATCAAAAAAATCAAAAGAGTTGTGTTGGCACTTCTAAACAATATAAATATATATATATATATATATATACAATATAAAATATATACAAATGTGAGTGTATGTATAAGAAGTGTTTCCCCAACACCTTATAATAATTTAAAGCAAAAAAAAACACAAAAACAAAACATACACGTTCATCTCTGTGCACAAACAAATACTAGAAAAAAATATATATAGTGCACAACTGTGTAAAAATTACCAGGAATAAATAGTAAGAGCCAAACTCACATTTGATAGAGCCATATCAGGCTCTATAGGAATCACACAAAACATCCTCCAAGAACAGGACATGAATACCAGGTAAGTATTAAAATTAGATGTTGTATTAATACAAATAGCCAAATTTATTATTTTTTTCTGATTCATATTGTAGAAATATTGTGAAAGAAATATTAAACCTTGTATAACATCAGCAGAACAGTGATTGCCCTATTGTTGGATCCTATATAAGTATTTGTATGCGCACAGAGGTGTATGTTTTGTTTTTGTGTAATTTCATTGTCAGCCAGTACACACAAGTTAGTTTTGTTGTTTTGTTCCTCAACATCCCTCTTAAGCAGTTTCCATACTCAATTCCCTCTGCACAAACCAAGAGCATGTGAAGAGTAGCAAAAAAAACCCCCAAAACATGTTAATTTGGCCCTGCCGGCTGTCACAGCAAATAGTTCCATTCCCAATAGTTGTGTTCACCAAGGAAGAAAATAGGCCATCATTAACATTATTGGATAAGCTTTTCAGATGATTTAATATTTTTGGTTAAACTTTGAAAATGTTTTAATATTTTGAAAAATATTTTTTCATTTTTTTATATATTGATATATTTTTTGTTATGAATTATATATTCTTTATATTTAATATTTTTTGAGAAAAATTATTTAAAAAACGTATCCAAAAATACAAATTAAGTCCGTAGTTTTTCAGACACCCCTTGACAAACCATCAATTGCACGCTACACAATATGCTCTAGCAGGAGTTTGTGTTTTTTTAAACTTAAAAAGATAAACTGAAGCCTATACAACTTGCAGTTGAATGGATCACATACAATGTTATTGACCTGTACTTACTTGAGAACAAATAGGGGTAACACAAACATTTACAGATCTTTAACTATCAAATCGAAAAGGATTTCTAGAAAGCAATTACATAAAAACATAGAATGTGACGGCAGATAAGAACCATTCGGCCCATCTAGTCTGACAAATTTTCAAAAAAGTTCATTAGTCCCTGGCCTTATCTTATTGCTAGGATAGCCTTAAGCCTATCCCACGCATGCTTAAACTCCCTCACTGTGTTAACCTCTACCACTTCAGATGGAAGGCTATTCCATGCATCCACTACCCTCTCAGTAAAGTAATACTTCCTGATATTATTTTTAAACCTCTGCCCCTCTAATTTAAGACTATGTCCTCTTGTTGTGGTAGTTTTTCTTCTTTTAAATATAGTTTCCTCCTTTACTGTGCTGATTCCCTTTATGTATTTAAATGTTTCTATCATATCCCGCCTGTCTCGTCTTTCCTCCAAGCTATACATGTTAAGATCCTTTAACCTTTCCTGGTAAGTTTTATCCTGCAATCCATGAACCAGTTTAATTAATGTTCCTGGTTAAGCTGCATGACTGAATCAGAAGGGTTTTATGTAAAAAAGTAATGTATTATGTAGTCTGTGAAAAAAAACATACTGAGCACACTTACGTAGAACTCATATACTATGAATATAACGTGCATGGCTGTATATTAGTTTCTTGTTAGTTCCCACAAACTGAGCAGTGCAGACATTCTATCCTAATCGTTTACACAAATGTTTGAAGGATTTGGAGCTAGTTACATACTCTCACCAGACTCGAGGGCCAGCTGGGAGATGTAGATTGCATAGTCAACCCTGATTGGCTGCAACCTGTTCTACAAAAGCACTCGGTAAATAGCTTTTGTCTCTATTAGCTTTCAGCTGTTGCTGATGACTGACTGGGTGCTTTCCAATTCACTGTATGCACATCATTCAGTTATGTTTGTCTTTGCTGAGTGCATAGCCAGGCACGCCTTATAATTAATACATTTATGTCAACACCACCTACAAAACTAATTATTGCTGCCCATGTCTTAATAAAAATATATATTTTCTGTTGTAAAGTGTAAATGTTTAGTTAATTCACATTGCTGAAACAAGAAGCTTTTAACAGGTTCCACTTCTCATTAAAGCATATATTAAAATGTAATGATCATGATACCAAATGCTAGAATGTAAAATAAAATTATATGCAATATGTCACAAGTAGCACAAGTTCCATGTCAGGAATGGCAGCTGACCGTTGTCATCTATGTGTACTACCAGTGTGATTTGTGGGCAATATCACTATCTGTACACATAACCAAGGAAGTCTCGCGTGGGTTAGACTTGCCTGTCCGAGTGCTGTGATTGGTTGGCTTTCAAGTAGACCTTTCCCTCTTGAATGCTCAGTCTGCTCACATGGATTGTGTTCTTGCATTGCAGTTTTTATTTTTCTCATCATATTTTTGTTTTGTGAACCAGGTCTTCTCAAGTTCAAAGTGATTGAGACAGGCTGAATTACATCCAAGAGGAGTTACAACCAGAAGCAGGGCCGGATTAACATAGGGGCTGATGGAGCTGCAGCTCCAGGCCCAGGCCCATGGAATAGGCCCATTTAAAAAAAAAAAAAAAAAAAAATGTTTTGTTTTTTTTTTACACACATTACTCTTAGGTTTGACACCTCACTGGTATTTACTGGCACAGCCAGTATTTGAGGCTGCCTGGTCGTGCCAGTATTGCAGTAATACCGGCAATACAAATGCAGGTATTTTTCTCAGAATAAATGGAGATTACTCTGCAATACCAGCACCGGCCAGTAGGGGTCACTGTGTGTGGAGAGAGGCAGGGATAGGAAGTTACAGCATATCCCTGCCTCTCTCTACTACTTACTGATCCGTGGGGGAGCAGCTACACAGCACAGAGTCCAGACAGCAGCTCTACAGCTCAGATAAGTGAGGTATGGAGGGAAAGGCAGCAGGGACACATGGGGACACTGAGACACTAGGGGACACATGGGGACACTGAGACACTAGGGGACACAGACACACTAGGACACATGGGGACACAGACACTGGGAGACCTGGAAACACTGAGACACTTGGGGACACTGGAAAACATGGGGACACAGACACTAGGGGACACTGAGACACATGGGGACGCTGTGAGACATAGGGACATTGGGAGGCACTGAGACATTGGGACACTGAGACACTATGTCCCCATTTCTCCCAGTGTCCCCATGTCCCCCATCCAGTGTCGCTAGTGTCTTGGTGTCCCCATGTCTCCCAGTGTCCCCAAGTGTCTGTCTCCCAGACAGTGTCCCCTAGTCTCCCAGTGTTTGTGTTCCCATGTCTGTGTCCCTAGTGTCTTAGTGTCCCCAAATGTTTGTGTCCCCATGTCTCCTAGTGTCTGTGTTTTTAGTGTCTCAGTGTGCCTAGTGTCCCCATGTCTCCCAGTGTCCCTATATGTCCCAGTGTCCCCATGTCTATGTCCAAAACTGTCCCCGTGTCTCCCAGTATCCCCAAGTGTCTGTCTCCCAGCCAGTGTCCTCAGTGTCCCCTAATCTCCCAGTGTCCCCTAGTCTCCCAGTGTATGTGTTCCCATGTCTCTGTGTCCCTAGTGTCTCAGTGTCCCTAGTGTCTCAGTGTCCCCATTTCTCCCAGTTTCCCTAAATGTCTCAGTGTCCCCATGTCTCCCAGTGTCCCAATGTCTTTGTGTCCCCGGGTCTTTCAGTGTCCCCATGTCTCTTAGTGTCCCTGGGTCTCTTAGTGTCCCTGGGTCTCTCAGTGTCCCCATGTCTCACTGTGTCCCCAGTATCCTAGTGACACGGGGACACACTGAGACATGGGGACACTGGGAGACTAGGGGTCTGGGTGACATGGGGACACTGACACTGTGATACATAGGGACACTGAGACACTGGGTGACTTGCGAGACTGAGACACTGGGAGCAATCCATCTATACAGCAGAGTCAAACTGGGAGTAGTTTGTTGGTGATTTTACAGAATTTTCTCTGATGTCACTCCTTGTGATTATACAAATGATTAAGGCTGGTATTTTTTTCCAAGAAAGGTGGCAACCCTAACTACCCTTCACATACTCTTGCTTAAAGGAGCACTTTAGGGTCAGGAACACAATCATGTATTTCTGACCCTATTATGTTAAAACAACCACCCTGGCCCCTTCTTGACTCCCTAAATATAGTAAAATATGCTGCTGGATCTGCCTCTGAACTGACTGTCTGCTGACATCATCAGAAGTGGTGGTCTGAGCAAATTACAATACTTCCCCATAGGATTGGCTGATACTGTAAACTAGACAGATCAGGGGCAGAGTGTCAGGATCGGGACAAGGATCCAACACGCAGCGTACAAACAGTAGCCAGATACGTATACCGGACCTTAGAATGGCCGGACTAACGTAAGTAGTACAGTATAGAATGGTCAAAGACAAGCCGAGGTCGAGGGTAACAGAAGACAGGTAAGCGAGAGACAAGCCGAATCAAGGGTAACAGAGATAAGCAGAGTAAGGTAAACAAGCCGGGTCAAAACCAAAAGGGATAATAGAATACACAAGCACTGAGTGACTAGAACAAGCTAGAACCACGACAGGGCAATGAGCTAATGAAAGAAGCTCTGTTAAATACCCTGTTCAGAGCAGTAACCACGCCTCCGAGGCGTCCTGATTGGTCCTGCAGCAATTGACTGACAGGTCGTTCCGGGGGAGTGTCCTGATGACTACTTCCTGCCTAGATGCTGTAAAAGGCAGTCACTCCCTCGCGGCCGGCCTAGCATGACCGGATAGACCGCGGGAAAGGGAGCCATCAGACCGTCTGGATGGAGGAACAGCTAAGTCTCTACCTCTTTCGGAGGTAGAGACCACAGGTACCCTGACAGTACCCCCCCTCTCAGATACGCCCACCGGGCGGAATGAACCGGGACGAGATGGGAAGCGAGAGTGATACGCCCTGCGGAGACGGGGAGCATGAACATCCTCCTGAGGTACCCAACTCCTCTCCTCAGGACCATATCCTTTCCAATCAACCAGATATTGTACTTTCCCCCGGGAGATTCGAGAATCAATAATAGAGTTAACCTCATACTCCTCCTGACCCTCCACCTGAACGGAGCGAGGAGGGGCTATTGTGGAGGAAAATCTGTTACATATGAGTGGTTTCAGCAATGAAACGTGAAACAAGTTCGGGATGCCTAAGGTATTAGGAAGAGCTAAACGATACGCAACTGGATTGATACGGGTCAGCACCCTGTAGGGTCCAATATAACGAGGAGCGAACTTCATGGAGGGCACTTTTAAACGGATGTTCCTCGTGCTCAACCATACCCTATCACCTGGAACAAAGACCGGAGCCGCCCTTCTACGTTTATCAGCGTGTTTCTTGACCAACATAGAGTTGTGCACAAGGATTTGTCGAGTTTGATCCCACAACTTCCTCAAATTGGCAACATGAACATCAACCGACGGCACCCCCTGGGAAGGAGAATCCGAAGGAAGAATAGACGGATGAAAACCATAATTCATGAAGAAGGGGCTTGAATGAGTAGAATCGCAAACGAGATTGTTGTGTGCAAACTCCGCCCAAGGAATCAAACCGACCCAATCATCCTGGTGTTCCGAAACAAAGCATCGTAAATATTGTTCAATTTTCTGGTTGGTACGTTCAGCAGCTCCGTTAGATTGAGGATGATAGGCAGAAGAAAAGTTTAATTTAATACCAAGTTGAGAGCAGAAGGACCTCCAAAAGCGGGAAACAAATTGGGAGCCTCTGTCCGATACAATTTGAGAGGGTATCCCATGTAGGCGAAAAATCTCCTTAGCGAATATCTCTGCCAATTCGGGAGAAGACGGGAGTTTAGGCAGGGGAATGAAGTGTGCCATCTTAGTAAACCTGTCAACCACGGTGAGGATAACAGTCTGTCTTTTAGAGATAGGTAGATCGACAATAAAGTCCATGGCCAAACAGGACCATGGTTTTTCTGGAACCTCCAAGGGTTGCAGGAATCCACATGGAAGCGTATGGGGTTGTTTGGTTTTAGTACAAACTTCACATGCAGCGATGAACTCCACAATATCCCTCCGTAAAGCAGGCCACCAGAAGTCCTTAGAGATCAACGCGTAAGTTTTGCGAATACCAGGATGTCCCGCCATCTTGCTATTATGTAAACACTGTAAAAGTTCCAGTTGAAGAGCAGGAGGAACGAAATGACGGCCCGCAGGAGTCTGTTTAGGTGCTAGATGTTGCAACTTAATGATCTTGGCCAGTAATGGAGAATGAATCCTGAGATTCGTATTAGCAATGATATTGCATTTCGGAACTATAGAAGAAAGAACTGGTTCAGGTACAGTAGAAGGTTCATATTGGCGAGATAATGCATCGGCTTTAGAGTTTTTAGAACCAGGTCTGTAAGTCAGTACATAATTGAAGTGATACAAAAAGACAAAAGTGGAGACCACCCAGAATACGTATAATGAATGAAATACAAAGGGACAACCTGATAAGGGTCCAATTCCCTAGAATGGGATCTGTGTGAAAATGAAAAACACTTTCATAGCGTAAAAAAGTAAATATAAATGGTGTTTAAAGTGAGATTAGAAATGCACTCACAAACAAACGATTATTCAGGCCTTTCACCCTCTCAGGGGTAATAAGATGAGCACAGAAGGTCCTCCAACACGGTATATGTGGATATAAAAAATGCAATAATAGTGAAGAATGTTTGGAAATATATAAATTCACATTTATTTATTGCACTTACAAATTTTCAGCATAAAAAAGGCATCTCTCCATAAACATATGGAACTCCTGGTGATGATAATCGAGTATCCACAGTCCAGAGTCAGGAAGAAGATACAGCATACAAATAAAATAAATAAAAACAATAGTACATAAGTAAATGAGAAGTGTAGTGATGGTTACTTATGTACTATTGTTTTTATTTATTTTATTTGTATGCTGTATCTTCTTCCTGACTCTGGACTGTGGATACTCGATTATCATCACCAGGAGTTCCATATGTTTATGGAGAGATGCCTTTTTTATGCTGAAAATTTGTAAGTGCAATAAATAAATGTGAATTTATATATTTCCAAACATTCTTCACTATTATTGCATTTTTTATATCCACATATACCGTGTTGGAGGACCTTCTGTGCTCATCTTATTACCCCTGAGAGGGTGAAAGGCCTGAATAATCGTTTGTTTGTGAGTGCATTTCTAATCTCACTTTAAACACCATTTATATTTACTTTTTTACGCTATGAAAGTGTTTTTCATTTTCACACAGATCCCATTCTAGGGAATTGGACCCTTATCAGGTTGTCCCTTTGTATTTCATTCATTATACGTATTCTGGGTGGTCTCCACTTTTGTCTTTTTGTAACATATTTCCACAGGTGGTTGTGAAGTTCACCTGGAACTATCTCAGTATACGTGTTTTCTCTTAGTGTATATACTTTATTTTTTCGTTTCATAATTGAAGTGAGTCAGGAATAAGGACCAACGAGCTTGTCTAGAGGATAAGCGCTTAGCCTCCCCAATATAGGACAAGTTTTTGTGGTCCGTCAAAATCGTAATAGGGTGTAGGGTCCCCTCCAACAAATGTCTCCACTCCTTTAAGGCTTTAATGACTGCTAACAGTTCCCTTTCCCCGATGTCATATCTGCTCTCAGGCCCAGAAAATTTCTTAGAGAAGAAACCACAAGGGTGTAACGGTTTATCCACCCCTAACCTTTGAGACAGAACAGCCCCAACTGCTGTCTCAGAGGCATCGACCTCAAGCAAGAAAGGCAGAGTCGTATCAGGATGGACTAGAATGGGAGCCGAGGCAAAAAGTTCCTTGAGAGTCTTGAAAGCACCAAGAGCTTCCTTAGACCAGAACTTAGTATCAGCCCCTTGTTTGGTCATATTGGTAATAGGCGCAATGATAGAGGAGTATCCTTTAATGAAGCGCCTATAGTAGTTGGAAAAACCAATAAACCTTTGGATAGCCTTGAGTCCTTTGGGCAAGGGCCAGTCTAAAATAGATTGGAGTTTTACAGGATCCATTTTAAAACCTTCCCCAGAAATCACGTATCCAAGAAAGTCTACCTGAGACTGATCAAAACTGCACTTCTCCAATTTGCAATATAGACCATGTTGCAGCAGCTTATGTAATACCTTTCTGACCTGTCTATGGTGAGTCTCAATCTCCTTAGAGTGTATTAGTATGTCGTCCAGGTAAACAATAACACAATCATGCTGAAACTCCCTAAGTACCTCATTAATCAAATCTTGAAATACTGCAGGAGCATTGCATAGTCCAAATGGCATAACAGTGTATTCGTAATGGCCATACCGGGTATTGAATGCCGTCATCCACTCGTGACCTTGCTGGATTCTCACCAAATTGTAAGCCCCTCTGAGATCTAACTTGGTGAAGATTTTGGATCCCTTAAGACGATCAAATAACTCGGTAATCAGTGGGATAGGATAGGCATTTCTGACAGTTATTTTATTCAAGCCTCGGTAATCGATACAAGGTCTCAGCGTGCCATCCTTCTTCTTAATGAAAAAGAACCCAGCCCCGGCCGGAGAAGAAGACCTCCTGATGAATCCCTTTTCTAAATTCTCCCGAATATACTCCTCTAGAACCGAGTTTTCCTTAACAGACAAAGGATATACATGGCCCCTCGGAGGCATAGTGCCGGGTAGAAGCTTAATCTTACAGTCAAATGACCTGTGTGGAGGCAAAGAATCGGCATTCTTCTTGTCAAACACTGCCCTTAAGTCTAGGTAAAGGTCTGGTATTTGTCTTTCTGTGGACTGAGTAGGATTCTCCGGTATGTTAATATTAGCTAATGGAGAAACCTTGCACAAACACCGATCCTGGCAGCCCTGGCCCCACGAGAGTATCTCTCCTAACTCCCAATCGATAATAGGGTTGTGTTTTTTCAACCATGGGTACCCCAGAACTATGGGAACGGAAGGAGACGAAATGAGCATAAGAGATAATTTCTCCACGTGTAGGATACCAACATTTAAATCAATGGGTATGGTCTCACGAAAGATAACAGGGTCTAGTAGTGGTCTACCATCTATGGCCTCAACGGCCAAAGGTGTCTCCGTTAGCTGGGATGGGAAATTGTTCTTACTAGCAAAGGCTTGGTCGATAAAATTCTCAGCAGCACCGGAATCTATCAATGCCATAGCCCTTACTACTTCCTTCCCCCAAGTTAAGGAAACTGGTAGCAGAAGCCTGTGATCTTTATAATTAGGAGTAGAGGACAAAATAGAAACACCCAAGGCCTGTCCTCTAGAGAGACTTAGGTGCGAGCGTTTCCCGGGCGGTTAGAACAGTTCGAGAGTAAATGACCCTTGGCTCCACAATACATACACAAACCCTCTCTTCTCCTGTGCTGTCTTTCCTCCTCAGAGAGGCGGGTATACCCTATCTGCATAGGTTCAGTAAGCAAAGATATCGTGGAGTCAGGACTTGGAAAAGCGGGAGCTAACCTAAAAGAAGGTCTCTGGTTCCTCTCTCGAGTGTTCTGTCTCTCTCTTAGACGTTCATCTATACGAGAGATGAACGAAATTAAATCCTCTAAATTCTCAGGGAGTTCTCTGGTAGCAACCTCATCAAGGATTACATCAGATAGGCCATTCAAAAATACATCCATATACGCCTGCTCATTCCACTTGATTTCTGCCGCCAGAGACCTGAACTCTAGTGCATAATCCACCAGTGTTCGGTTCTCCTGTCTCAGGCGCAACAGTAATCTGGCTGCATTAACCTTTCTACCTGGAGGGTCAAATGTTCTTCTAAAAGCAGCTACAAATGCGTTATAGTTATAAACTAATGGGTTATCATTCTCCCATAGTGGGTTGGCCCATCTCAGAGCTTTCTCAATGAGTAGGGTGATAATAAATCCTACTTTTGCCCTATCTGTAGGATAAGAGCGAGGTTGCAATTCAAAGTGGATACTAATTTGGTTTAAAAAACCACGACACTTCTCAGGAGCCCCACCATAGCGTACTGGGGGGGTAATGTGAGAAGAAGCACCCACTGTGGCTACCTCTAGACCTGAACCGACAGGAGAAACAGGGGTATTACGTATCTCCTCTGGTGGGTTATTAGCACAAGCTAATAGAGCCTGTAGCGCAAGCGCCATCTGATCCATTCTGTGATCCATGGCTTCAAACCTAGGATCAGGAGCAGCCAGCTTACTGTTTGTACTTGCAGGATCCATTGGCCCTGTCGTAATGTCAGGATCGGGACAGGGATCCAACACGCAGAGTACAAACAGTAGCCAGATACGTATACCAGACCTTAGAATGGCCGGACTAACGTAAGTAGTACAGTATAGAATGGTCAAAGACAAGCCGAGGTCGAGGGTAACAGAAGACAGGTAAGCGAGAGACAAGCCGAATCAAGGGTAACAGAGATAAGCAGAGTAAGGTAAACAAGCCGGGTCAAAACCAAAAGGGATAATAGAATACACAAGCACTGAGTGACTAGAACAAGCTAGAACCACGACAGGGCAATGAGCTAATGAAAGAAGCTCTGTTAAATACCCTGTTCAGAGCAGTAACCACGCCTCCAAGGCGTCCTGATTGGTCCTGCAGCAATTGACTGACAGGTCGTTCCGGGGGAGTGTCCTGATGACTACTTCCTGCCTAGATGCTGTAAAAGGCAGTCACTCCCTCGCGGCCGGCCTAGCATGACCGGATAGACCGCGGGGAAGGGAGCCATCAGACCGTCTGGATGGAGGAACAGCTAAGTCTCTACCTCTTTCGGAGGTAGAGACCACAGGTACCCTGACACAGAGCCAGCACAAGTCCAACATAGCCCTGGCCAATCAGCATCTCCTCATAGAGATGCATTGAATCAATGCATCTCTATGAGGGAAGTTCAGTGTCTGCATGCAGAGGGTGGAGACACTGAATGGCAGTGCTGCACACTAGGCAGTACTGCCACAGGAAGCACCTCTAGCAGCCATCTAAGGAGTGGCCAGTGGAATTATTTTCTCTGAAAAGACAGTGTTTATTGCAAAGGGCCTGAATGGAATGATTCTACTTACCAGAACAAATACAATAAGTGGTAGTTGTTCTGGTGACTATAGTATCCCTTTACGTTTGGAAGCTTAAGAGGGATGTATGGGAACAAAACTTGTGTGGACTGGCTGACAATAAAATTAGTTTAGGTAATGCAGACGTTGGTCTCTCTAACACTGTGGCATGTCCCCTTTCTTTTACACTTACTACATACACCTTTTCTCTGTCCCAGACTATATACCAGGATCTTCTGCCTGCTAGTAAGAAGGTAAGGAGACAAGTGGACCAGCGAGTGCTAGGGGACAGTCCTTAGAAAGCATGGAGTGAGCGCATCATTAGACACATTTATGTAAAGCTCAGGGTGCTGCCTGCATAGTATGCCCTTAGTTGGACAGCCTGCATTATTGGCGGGCAGCCTGACATGCGTTCATGCCAGGCTGTCCTTCAAATTCTTTGGACAGACATGCCCCCTTTTTGGACATGTTCTCCCCTTTTGGCAGTTCTGGTTACGTGATTTGCACCAGTGGCCCACCCTTTTACCCTGCCCATTGACTTCCTGCTTCACTGGACACTGCTGTTAGGGGGTATGGATTTACTTAAAAGATGAAGCATAAATTAGAGAGAGATTAGCATAGAGTATGTGTTTTCTTATAGCTGAATCCTATGAGTTTCCCTCCAGCACCATCTCCATCATATACATGACGTTTGGGAGTTATGACTGTTTGTGTTTTTGGTCGATAAGATTCCCTAATTAGGCCCATCATAATTGTCAGCACCAGGCCCAGTGTGCTCTTAATCCGGCCCTGACCAGAAGGTGTTACAAAGGGATTTCTAAAAGTATACATTTCTCGTGATTTAGACACTTTAATGAAATAAGCCAGAAGGGACATGCAGTTATGCCCTGAAGCATTTCAACAAGATGAACTGCTTAACCCCTTAAGGACACATGACATGTGTGACATGTCATGATTCCCTTTTATTCCAGAAGTTTGGTCCTTAAGGGGTTAAGGGGACTGTTGGTGTCTGAAAAAATTATAATTCTTTTTTTCCGACGCAGAATTTGATTAAGATTCATAAAACCATATCAGGGTGTCAAATTTGTCTAACATTTTAACTTGCACATAAACTGAAGGCTAAATCAACAACTGCACTCTATGTTTCCAGCTTCTGGAATGTTACCAGACTTTCGGTCCACTAACTGACACATGCGGACATCCATCATCAGCTATTTCCCCATAGGAAAGCGATGATTCAATGCTTTATCATGGTTAGGGCCTCGCCGCGCATGCACATTAGTGCCCCCTCGTCCAGCAACGTCGGAGGAGGCGAACCCAGGACCCAGTGCCGAGGAACATCAGCGCTGTGATTAGGTAAGTAAATAAATGGTTTTTAACCCTTTACACACTGTGGTGGTGGGGGGAGGGGATGGGGGAGAGCGCGAGGGAGCTTGAATGCCGGGAATGCAAAATATTCCTGGCACTATAGTATCCCTTTAACCTGTCTCTCCTTCCCTTAATGTAATCTGACTAGAAACATTTTAGTAATTTTGCTATTCATCTTTTCTGTTTCATTTTTTTATTTCCTTAATTTTATTGTTTTCCCATTCCTTTTCCCCACCACTACATGTCATTCTGCTCCTTCCATATTTATCCACGCATTATACGTTCCAACCTTGCTTAAACTGCTTCCATTAATGCCAGAAGTACAGAAGAAGAGACAGTTTCAACCGAGAAAGACGACATTTCTCTCGTGGAAGGATATAATGGACCACCGACCTTATGCCTAATGTCCACCATAAATCTACCATTGCATTGGTGCCAGAGGGGCTACAGGCTGCAGTAAAGTTTATTTTTGGGGGTTTACTTAAGTCCTACTTCAGCCTTTACCCATCCGATAAAATGATGAATATCATGTTTTGGTATTGGGAAGTAGGGTATAGATTGTATATTTGTACCTAAAAATTAAAACAAGCCATGGGATGCTAAATATATTAACAGTGCTCATGACAATAACTTGATAATCATCTAGAATGGGTGCTTGACTTTCTCTTGTTTTATAAACTATTTAACATGATATCATCGTTTTTATTAGCACAGAACTACACATTGAGAGGAAATAAGGCAGACTGTTTGAATAGTAAGACTTTGAAATATTGCCAAGGACGTTTGGGCGGTTTGGCCCAGTGAAGTGTAGGTGACCAGTACTCTTAAAGGTTTAATAGATGACCATTGTGTGATTTACTGATTGTGTTTTCATGTAGTGATTCTAGGGTCAGAATTCAAACTGAATGTACTTAGTTTGTCATCCTGCACCTGCATGGAGGTACATCATTCAGAGTGTACAGCAAGGCAGGCTGAGTCCCTGCGATGTGTCCATTTGCAATGAAACCGGATATATAAGACTAATCTGATTTGGTTTATTGTGATGTAAGCACAATTTTCCATATTTAATGTGGTAAAGATTGCTGCAGCAGAGTGTATGATGTTTAGTTTTTGTTTGAGAGTTAAAAGGCAGTTTAATAGAAAAATTTAAAGATAGTCTGGAAAAATCTAGACATTCTGTAAATCAGTATTTTGCAGCTTTGGCTACATATATGTAGCAGACAAAAAATGTCCTTTTTTTTTTTTAATTACTAATAACCTACAAGAGGTAATCAGATGATGTCTCCAGTTACATCGATGTGACATTAAATTGCAGTAAGAAGCAGCAGCAGAATAGAAGGGGGGAGGACGGGGGGGGGGGGGGGGGGGGGCAGGAGGAAGGGGGAGTGGAGGCTGTTTTATTAATGGCAGAGAGGGTGTTTGTATCAAGCGTTGTGCCCCAGCACATAAATACTTCATGAGGTGCTACTGGATACAATGCAGCCACACAGCAGAAATACAAAAACGAAAACTGTTGCAATGCAGAGGTTGGATTCACTATTGATGCAAAGTATCTATGGACAGAAGCATCTGGCAAGTTGTTAATCCGAACCACTGACACTCATTAGGTACCAGACCATGACCATAGACAGATAATACATAGAGATTTATCTGAGTGAGTGACTGATAAATCTTAGATACTCACTCAAATTATTAAAAGTGTTACAGACAGATTTGCACCTTTTTTGGTTGTTTTTTTTACTGCAAAATTTATTAGAAACCTGTCGCCTTTTATTTTTTCATTCAATTTTTTCAACGACACAATAGATTTGTCAAAGTTTCAGTCTCTTTTTATGCCAGAAAAGTGCTCTTTTCTCTTTTTTTTCCCATCCATTTTAATTTTACGGCCTTTTACTGAAATTGATTTTTTGGGGGGACAAAACAGCATAATTTAGACACGGAAAAGACAACTCTTTTTAGATTTTTATTAGGAATAATTTAATAAATACATAGAGATTAGAGACCAAAAATAATGAATACTTCTCAGAACACTTTGATACATTTCTGCCATTGTATCACAATGCAGACACACAAACCACACTTGCTCTTATACTGCAGGAAAAGTCAAACCACACCTTCAAATTACCAAAATGAAGAAATAACAAAAGCGTTGCCTGCGTGACAGCATGATATGTCGTATAATATATGGCACAAAAGTTAAAAACCACAATAAAAACATCAGATGTCAAAAGTCTATGGGCTCATTATGTACTATTCTTCCTATGTCTGTTTTATTGTTATGGTTTATGTATATGCAATGTTGCACTTTACTTCTTTTATGTTAGGATTCTACAAATAAATCACAACATGCATTACAACATAGAAACATAGAAAGTGACGACAGATAAGAACCATTCCGCCCATCTAGTCTGCCCAATTTTCTAAATACTTTCATTAGTACCTGGCCTTATCTTATAGTTAGGATAGCCTTATGCCTATCCCACGCAGGGCCGGCGCTTCCTATAAGGCGAACTAGGCAGCTGCCTAGGGCGCCATATAGGAGGGGGCGCCCTGCGCCCCCATCGCCGGCCCTTTAAATTGTACAGCCGCCTGAGCGCTCTATAAAGAGCACTCAGGCGGCTGCCGCACTGCCTCACCTCCCCTGTAGCGTGGCCGAGCTCCTCTCCGGTCTGCGACCCGGCCGAAGTGATAGGAAGTGCACACTGAGTGTGCATTTCCTGTCAGTCCGGCCGGGTACAGGAAACAGAAACTCCTGTACCGCGGACCGGAGAGGAGCTCGGCCACGCTACAGGGGAGGTGAGGAGAAGATTGGGGGGGGGGGGGGAGAGAATATTACAGAGGGGGAGATTGCAGGGAGGGAGGGGGGGAAGATTACAGGGAGGGAGGGGGGTGGATTACAGGGAGGGGGAGAATATTGCAGAGAGGGAGGGGGGATTACAGGGAGGGGGGAGAATATTGCAGGGAGGGAGGGGGGGAAAGAATATTGCAGGGAGGGAGGGGGGAGAATATTACAGGGAGGGGGGAGAATATTGCAGGGAGGGAGGGGGGAAGAATATTGCAGGGAGGGAGGGGGGAGAATATTGCAGGGAGGGGGGATTACAGGGAGGGAGGGGGGAGAATATTGCAGGGAGGGAGGGGGGAAGAATATTGCAGGGAGGGAGGGGGGGGAGATTACAGGGAGGGAGGGGGGAGAATATTGCAGGGAGGGAGGGGGGAGAATATTGAAGGGAGGGGGGAGATTACAGGGAGGGGGGGAGAATATTGCAGGGAGGGAGGGGGAGATTACAGGGAGGGAGGAGGGAGAATATTGCAGGGAGGGAGGGGGAAGATTAAAGGGAGGGAGAGGGGGGAAGATTACAGGGAGGGAGGGGGAGTGAGGAAAATTACAGGGAGGGAGGGGGGAGAAGATTACAGGGAGGGAGGGGGAGTGAAGAAAATTACAGGGAGGGAGGGGGGAGAAGATTACAGGGAGGGAGGGGGAGTGGAGAAAATTACAGGGAGGGAGGGGGAAGTGAAGAAAATTACAGAGAGGGAGGTGGGGGAGAAGATTACAGGGAGGGAGGGGAAGTGGAGAAGATTGGAGGGAGAAGAAGAGAAGATTACAGTGAATGAGGGGGGAGTGGAGAAGATTGGGGGGGAGAAGAAGAGAAGATTACAGGGGGGAGAAGAAGAGAAGATTACAGGGGGGGAGAAGAAGATAAGATTACCGGGAGGGGGGAGAAGAAGAGAAGATTACCGGGAGGGGGGGAGAAGAGAAGATTAGGGGGGAGGAGAAGAGATTACAGGGACGGGGGGAGAAGAAGAGGAGAACACTGGGAGGGGGAAGAAGTGGAGAACATAGGGAGGGGGGAATAAGAGGAGAACACAGGGGAGAAGAAGAGGAGAACACAGGAGGGAGATGAGAACACAGGGAGGGGGGGTTGAGGAGAACGTGGGGGAGGGAGAGACCCCTAAAGGAGGGAGGGGTGGTGGAGAGACCACTAGGGGAGGGGGGTGAGGAGAGACCGCTAAGGGAGGGGGGGTGGAGGATATACCACTAGGGGAGGGTGGGGGGAGAGGAGAGACCACTAAGGGGCAGGGGAGATCTCTAAGGGATGGATCTTTATTTTGCCTAGGGCGGCAAAAATCCTTGCACCGGCCCTGATCCCACGCATGCTTAAACTCCTTCACTGTGTTAAAATCTACCACTTCATTCCATGTATCCACTACCCTCTCAGTAAAGTAAAACTTCCTGATATTATTTTTAAGCTTTTGCCCCTCTAATTTAAGACTATGTCCTCTGGTTGTGGTAGTTTTCCTTCTTTCCTTCTTCCTCCTTTACTGTGATTCTCTTTATGTATTTTTGTTATTATAATTATTATTATTTATTATTTATATAGTGCCAGCAAATTCCGCAGCACTGTACAATGGAGACTTTAGACTGTGATGTCTTTAAACTGTGGTGCATTAAGCATCTGTGCCTTAGGTTGTGATTCCTTTTATACTGTGATGCCTTTATGCAGTGGTGCCTGAAAACTCTGGTGACTTTCGCACCGTGTTTTAATCACCTTGCAGGCACTTTAATTTTTTTAATGCTTCCTCTCGGGCCTGGTGATTTATTCCTGGTTCCCTGGGTGTTCAGAGGCCATGTATGCTGCAGACTAAGCTCTTTCCCCGGTCTCTAAACAGCAAATGCACATGGAAGACGCTCGCGCATGTGCAGTTTGTGCCTTAAAGGGCCCAATATCGATTACTTGCATTATGGGAATACAAGTTGCGGCAGCCGTCTTGGATAAGGGCAATTGCCAGAAACTACCTTAAATAGAGGGAAAATTACAGTAAACATCCCAAACATATTTGAAAGGTATTTGCAGGCTCTCCAGACATGGGTAAGTGTTGTTTACAGCCAGTTTTTTATCTGTTGGACTGGTTTCTTGGTAATAGAATTTGACAGTACCTTTTTTTTACTTTAGTACTTTGCCACAGGTAATATTTATTTATTTATTGTTTATTTGATGTCTGAATCTACACCATATTCTGATTGTGATGGGAATGCAGTGGAAGGAAAACCATTATGCATTGACTGTCTCCAGAAGGTAACTCTTCAGCATCGCCTATACCTGCTCAGCCACAGGACATGTTGGCATTAGACATGTGCAATTCGTTTCGGTCCGAATATGAATTCGGACTAATTTCGGGCAATTCGGACATTCAGGTACTTCCAAATGTCCGAATTGCCGAAGTGCCGAATTGCCGAGGTCCCGAAGTTACCAAATTTCCGAAGTTCCGAAGTGCCGAAGTTCCGAAGCACAGTATTGCCTAAGTACTAATATTCTTACCCAGTGAAAGAAGAAGAATGTTACACTGTATACAATTTTAAATAAAAAGTATACAAACATAGCTAGGATTCAGCTGTAAGCATTTGCACCACTTACAACAATCAAGTAACATACATTCATATAAAATGTAAGTTACTTAACCAGTCAATGGAATGACAGGAATGAATAAGTAGATAACTTCCTAATTCCCACAGTATTAGGGAGCTATCTACTAAAAGGCTGAAAGACCTGAATTGGTCTTTCAGCCACATTTACTAATACTAAGTAAAGATTACTTTAGTATTAGTAAATAATGCCCCTACTCGCTATACCGCAAGTAGGGGCATGTCTATGAAACAGTGAGCACTGTAAAAAAAACAACAACAAAAAAATAAGGTCCCCCCTCCCTAATGTCCCACCCCCCGGGCCCCACCCCTGAGCGTGAGTGGGGGGCCCTAAATACTAAATACTAATAAGGGGGGACCTAATGTCCACCCCCTGGCTTCCACCCCTGAGCGGTGGGTGGGGGCCCTAAATACTAATAAGGGGGGGACCTAATGTCCTTCCCCCTGGCCCCCACCCCTGAGCAGTGGGTGGGGTCCCTAAATACTAATAAGGGGGGACCTAATGTCCTCCCCCATGGCCCCCACCCCTGAGCGGCAGATGGGGGCCCTAAATTGAATTAATGTCCTCCCCCTGGCCCCCACCCCTGAGCGGCGGATGGGGGCCCTAAATACCAATAGGGGGGGAACCTAATGTCCTCCCCAGGCCCCCACCGCTGTGCAATTTGACTCATAACACTCTGGTGGATTAAGTAACCAATCAGAGAGTTATGAGTCAAATTACATAGCGTGGGAAAATTCCAAAGAACTTTCCCACGCTGTATAAAACCAACCAATCAGAGTGCTGTGATGTGACCTGTCAGTCTCTTCATTTACCTGTCAGAGCACTCTGATTGGATGGCTTAAACGCACCAATCAGAGTGCTCTGAGCCTAATTGCAGGGCGGGGCAAGGTTTTATAAGCCTTCCCCTGCCCTGCAGAGCTCAGTCTGCGTGGAGCCCTCGCCGGGTGAAGATTTTTTATTTTTTTTTGCGCTCGTTTTTTTTTTTCTTAGACAATTGCGTCGGTGTAACGGATCGCCTGGCACCCCGACTGGGTACCTCCGTTGAAAGATGCTCCTAGCGCTTCCAGAGGACTCCAAGCACTCCACCAGACACCATAAGCACCGCAGGCTGCAGTTATCTCCCTTCAGAACGAAGCAGGAACAAGCTCTTACAAGAGCTCAGTGATTATAGCAAGGGAATATGCCTAGCATAGCAATCCCTTGTAGCAGATTCCCCCAATAAGAGACAGGACTCAAGTTGAGGGTAAAAATAGAACTCTCTGGCTGCTAGCTTGCAGCCCTTTTTATTAGGTGCTCCCATGAAGGGGAGAGACACACACAGTAACGTACATTAACCAATCACACAATAGTTACATCCCACACATAGCCCTCCCCTCTACCTGTAAACTAATTATCTGTACACACAGGAAAATACAATTATCATAGGTAGGGAAAATACAGTTTTCACACAACATTCATAACTCCCAAAATATACATCACATTCGCATAAAAATACATATTCACAATCAATCCATTCGGGGGAACAACATACTCAAAAATCATACGAATTGGACCAGGGGTTCAAAAGTTAGTACAAATGTGCATTTGACCTTCTGGAAGCATGGTTTTTCCAGCTCAATCTAGTTCCCCAGAATCCTCTATCCTGGAGACAATGGAGAAGCTGATTTTATTATATCCAGGGACAAACACAGCCTCCATTAAGCACATGTTACCAGCAACCACCAAAAGACATAAAAATACATAACTCCTGTTATACTAAACAGAACCCCCACATTCAACCCATCCCCAGATGGCTTGGATCTGAGCGCTCAACATATCCAAACACAGTTCAAACGCCATGGGGTTTAAGTTTCGTATGGGCTGATGAGAGGGCCCATAATCCTGGGGCAGCCCAATAACCCACAGTATGCCCAAATACCGTGCATAAAGGGCCAAATCGCCCAGGGACCGTAGTCACAGGGTAAGAGGCGGGCAAACAGCCCCCTCCAAAACACAGTGGCGAAGTGGCTTTCGCTACATATCTTCCCATTCGGGGGTAGACTAACCAGGTACCTGACCTTCTGCCGGTCAGTACCTAGATTAGTCGGGCAGCCCACCCATAAAACAAAATTAGCAGAGTAGCCCACCCACAAAACAAATTTAGCAGTGTAGCCCCCCCACAATAAAGAATTCACAGAATGGCCCACCCACGGTACATAGTTCACAGAGGGTCTAACCCACAAAACAAATTTAGCAGTGTAGCCCCCCCACAATAAAGAATTCACAGAATAGCCCCCCCCCACAATAAGTCATACTGGCCTGTAGGTCCCAAGTTGTGGGGTGAAACTGTGGCACCCTCGGCCTTGCTGGGCAAATGGCTGTGAGTACTTGGGGGCCAGATGCCCGATGTGCTCTTCTCCGGGGTCAGAGCTGGGGTAGTCTCAGGGTAAGGAAAAAAGGAAGGACAGAGGCCAGCGGCGCTCTGCCCAGTTGCCAGCTCTTCCGCTGGGGCAGCCTGTAGAAAGTCAGGCTCAGGGGAAGGAAACAAGGGGGGACAGAGGCCAGCGGCACTCTGCCCAGTTGCCAGCTCTTCTGCTGGGGGGGTCAGGGAACAAAGGAGTTGACTGGGGAGGAGAAATATCACTTACCTCCCCCTGGTACTCCGGCTGCTGCTGGGGGGGAGGTCGATGCTCTCCACTTTCTGTAACTCCAGCTCTAGTTGGGGATCTGGGCCGGTTGCCCAGCATCCCTGTAGGGCCGGTGGAGAGATCTCGGTCCCATCTCCACCTGCCTGCAGGGGGTCCTCCCAGGACCAGTCTATGAGGTCCTCTACCTCGGGTACCAATTGTAACGGACCGTTTCAGCAGACAAGGGGTTAAAATCCGTTTAGGCGATATGCCCCTTTCTGAGAGACAGGCACAGCTACTGCAGAACACCAAACTCCAGAACTGGATACAAAATAGCACTCCAAACTAGAACCTCACGAATAGCTGCTAGCAGACGAACAGGAAAAGCAGACATCAGCTTACACTCCTAGCAATCGATCTCCAACAGCATACAGTGAATCCCCCCAAGAACGAGACAAGGCTCCGTGTTGAGGGTCAAGCAGTGGTCTGAGGTGCTGGCACACCCAGCCTGGTTTTTATTACAAGTGAACACATACAGGCCACACCCAGGGGGAGGCATAAAATAACCAATAGTATCACGGGTGCAACCCACACATCCCCTCCCCTTAGTGTGACACATAATCCCATTATACATACAGTTAAAACATACTTTTTACCCAACTTTCATAACTCTAAAACCATAAATCACATTCACATAAAAATCCATATCCACAATCAATCCATTCAGGGGAACCACATATTAAAAATTGGCATGAATCAGACCAGGGGTTCAAAGTTAGTAAAGTATCTTTTAAAACCCCTGGCAGCATGGCAAAAAAACATCCCTACAATGCATCCTGGTTTCATCCCTTCTGCCCTGGAGATAATTGGAGAAGCAATCCAATTATCCAGGACTAGAGGCAGACTCCATTAACCACATGGTTGCAAAACAACATAAAACTCTTTAAAATACATAAAGTCACATTTTACACATAACACACAGACATTTCACATATCCCCAGATAGCTCAGGTCTGAGTGCACATTATTAGGTGAATGGCACTCAGACCAACCGAATACAGTTTAATCGCCATAGAGCCAAAGTCTTTAATCACACGAATAGGCTCCATGGCATAGCTATCTGGGTTACCACAGCTCACACAGGGCAAGTACCAAATGACCCCACTGTATTTAAAGGGCCAGAATACACTCTGGTATGGCCGAATACTGTTTTTAAAGGGCCCAATCAGGGCCATAGTCCAAAGGCAGCAGGCGAGCAGCCAGGCTTCTCCAATGCAATGTGGCGAGATTGCTCTCGTCACAGTCGGTTATTATGGTTTTTTGTTTAGCCTTTTTGGGGCTGAAAAAAACGATTTTAAAAGAAAGAAAACATCGAATGGTAAGTTTTATTTTTTTTTACAGGTACTTAGTTAAAGGTCCCCCCTCATTATCCTTAGGGGGATAAGTTTTTTTTTTGGGGGGGGAGGTGACTAGGGGTTTGGGGACCCCTAGTCACCTGGGGGGATGACAAAATTTGTTTTAGGGCCAGGGGGGAGGACCTTAGGTCCCCCCCTTATTTGTTTTTAGGGCCCCCACCCGCCGCTCAGGGGTGGGGGCCAGGGGGAGGACATTAGTTCCCCCCTTATTCCAATTAAGGGCCCCCACCCGCAGCTCAGGGGTGGGGGCCAGGGGGGAGGACATTAGGTCCCCCCCTTATTAGTATTTAGGGCCCCCACCCGCTACTCAGTGGTGGGGGCCAGGGGTAGGACATTAGGTCCCCCCCTTATTCCAATTTAGGGCCCCCACCCGCCGCTCAGGGGTAGGGGGCCAGGGGGAGGACAATAGGTCCCCCCCCTTATTAGTATTTTGGGCTTCACCCACTGTTCAGGGGTGGGGGCCGGGGGGGGGACAATAGGTCCCCCCCTATCATTTTACTTTAGGGCCCCCACCTTCCGCTCAGGAGTGGGGGCTGGGGGGGGCAATAGGTCCCCCCTTTAGTTTAAAAGCCCCCACTCGCACTTCGCCAAAGGCTGCTCACTGTTTAATAGACATGCCCCTACTCGCGGTATAGCGAGTAGGGGCAAAATGTACTAATACTAAGTCATTTTTACTTAGTATTAGTAAATTTGACTGAAAGACCAATTTAGGTCTTTAAACCTTTTGGTAGATAACTCCCTAATACCGTGGGAATTAGGGAGTTATCTACTAAGCGGCTGCAATAGAAGTACCAAAGTGCCGAAGTTCCAAAGTGCCGAAGTTGCCGAATTTACGAAGTGCCGAAGTTCCGAAGTGCTCAAGTGCCAAAGTTCCGAAGTCTTGAAGTGCCGAATTGCCGAAGTCCCGAATTGCGGAAATCCCGAATTTCGGAATGCCGAACCGAACCGAAAATTTTCCCCATGCACATGCCTAGTTGGCATAGCTTACAAAGGAAGTTGCAAGGTATTGTCTGAATCTACACCATGTTCTGGTTATGATGGGAAAGCAGTGGAAGGAAAACAGTTATGCACTGACTGTCTCCAGAAGGTAGCCGCTTCAGCATCACCTATACCTGTGCAGCCGCATGACATGCGGGCGTGACTTACAAAGGAAGTTCCAAGGTATTTTAGAGGCCTTAGAGGTAAGAAAAAGAAGCCAAACTTTGCCCTATTGAGGAAGGTACTTCTACCCCCTGGACTACACCCCCTAAGGTGGATGCACCTATTTCCAGGGTAGCCTGTGGGACAATGCTACCGCTTGACAACAAGCCTGTGGATCAAAAGTGGAAGCAGACCTGTCCAAATTTATACGCCTGCCGATGCAGGATGTCATGCAGCTCTAGCTTTCACTGCTGTTTCTAGAGCCATGAAAAGTGTGATTAAAGATATAATTGGGGTATTCTCTCGAACAAATGGCTTTATTTATAGCAGCTGGGAGAGCATTGTGGTTCTGTTTCTGGGATGATGACTCATCCTCCAAGTCTGCCATGTACACCATTCTTTTTGAAGAGTAGCTGATGTTTGGGAAACTTTGGATAAATCCATTAAAAAGGCGGCTGAGGGCTGCAAGGTATTTGTACCTCAGGACTGAAGATCCAATAAACCCAGCTCCTCATGGTCAGATAGGAGAACCTCATGTGACCAGCATTTCTAAGATACATGGAGTTACTAACCCTGAAGGGAATACTCCAGAGGTAACGCGTATCAGTTGGTAAACCTGCCTTTCAAGGTTCTTGAATAGAGATATGAAGCAGTAATTTCGCTTTCAGCAATTAACTTGTGTCTGTCCTCCAGCACTAGGAGCCTTACATTTTCTGATCAGACATACCTGGTCTTGCCACATTCTGGAGACTTGGGTGGTATCCATAATCCAGATGGGATATAGACTGGAGTTTTCTTCAGACACTGTAGTGTCTGAAGGTATAGCACTGAAGGAATATTATTTATAAAATATTTTACCAGGAAAGATACATTGAGTTTTCTCTCGTTTTTAATATGTAGAAACCTTCAGTACGAAGAGGTTTTCTTAGGTCCCATAACAAGAGCGGTTCCAGGGACAATATTCACCTCTCTTCTGGTGCAAAAAGAAAAGGCACATGGAAGCCTATACTGGACCTAAGAAGGGCCAACAAAAGGCTTAATGTCAGAGCCTTTGGGATGGAGTCAATGAGATCCATAACCCCAGCAATTTGGAAGAACAATTTCCTTATCTCTATATATCTGAAGGATGCTTACTATCACATTCCGATAGCCCTTTATCATCAGCATTATCTCAGAAGAGAACTTCCAATTTAGTGCCCTACCATTTGGCCTCACTACAGCCCCAAGAACCTTTTATCAAGGTACTGTTTGTGCTTATAGTGATATTGAGAGTCCAAAACACCACCTGGTTCCATTATCTGGATGATCTACTTCTGGTAGCTTCAGACCCACAGAAGGCAGGCGCACAGAGGTATGTAGTTCTTTCAGAACTCCTGAAGTTTGGCTGCTTGATAAATATCAAGAAAAACAGTCTCACACCAACTCAGAGGATGACATTTCTGGGTGGAGAATTCTATCTCAGGAACAGTTCCACAGATTGTGGAACTTTTCTCTTCCAGTTTCTTCATTTTCGATTAGTAACAGCAAGAAAGTGGATGCAACTACTAGGAATCCTGGCTTCCACCACCAAACTTGTCAGATGGGCTCAATGGCATCTCAGGTCCTTGCTATGTAAGTTCAACAAGAGAAAGCTGAATTGGAGCCAGCCATTGACGATGTAACCATCAGTGGAGCTACACCTTGCCTGGTAGCTGAAAAGAGAGAATACATCTCTGGGTTTCCAGTGAACAGAACCTCATTGGGCAATTATAAGCTCAGATTCCAGTTGTCAAGGATTTGACTGATACCCTCTGAAGATCTGATGGCCACTTCTCGGAACTACCAGGTACAGAAGCATTTTTCTAGAATTTAGTGTGCAGCATCTACATTCAGCGCCTCCATGCTCTGCCCAGTCCCAGGTGCAGAAATTTCCTGGTATCCCGGTAGGTCAGTCCAGCCCTGGTGGGCGACAGGCCAGAGGATTGCGCAGGCAGGCAGCATGCTGGGGGATCGTTCAGGTGGGCGGCAAGTTGGAAGATTATGGATGCGGACAGCATGCTGGGTGGTCGTGCAGAGCGGGCAGCTGGCTGCGAGAATAATAGGCGCGAATAGGGAACTGTGCTGTCTCTGCTCTGCTCTGCTCCCAAGCTTAGTGAGACCGGGGCCAGAATATGATGTGATATTCCGGCCCCCGGTCTCATTAAGTAGCGTGCAAGGGCGGGGGATCCCAGCCCCAGGTGCCGTGGCCGACCGGGAAATTTCCCGGTATCGCGGTGGGCCAGTCCAGCCCTGCATGTGAAAATTTTTTAGGGTGGGGGACAAAAAGGGAGCTGTAAAACCTCTATGCAGAGAACAAAGAAGAATAAAGCATTTTAGAGTGGGACAAGTGGAACAGAAGAGGCAAGGGTAAGATGCAGAATGCTACAAAACATTTTTGCAAGAATTATACAAAGAATGCCACACAAAACATAGAGCTAGTTCTATAGGTTAACAACTATCATATGCATTTAAAGGGTTTATATCTGGAGTTCCCCTTACATTTTTACTAGAGTAACTGCTGATCAACATTCACTGGTAATTGGCACAACTCCCAGAATTTTACACGTGTGCCCTTACTGCACCCGACACATTGTTTACATTGGTGTTCGGGGTGGGAAAGGGGGAGGTTAGATCATCTCTGTGGGGTTGGATATTTTCCTGAGCTACCAAACTATGCAAATGTTGCAACATTTCTTCTAGAGGGTATTTGGTATATTAAGGAATTTACAGGCTGTAATGCGTTATTGATCTTCCAGCAGTCTGCAGTTCTCATCAAAGTGTGGGAGGGAGGGGAGGCTTAATTCAGACATTCCTGGGATAAAAATAGACTCATAACGACAAACTATCACGAATGAAAACAATATGCAGACATAAAGAAAGGATCCAAAAGTGTATAAGCCCTATAGAGGTGATGAGTTACTCATTTCAGCTGCACTGTACCACAGTGACACAAAAATGTATACACAGATAAGAATAATATTACCACAAAAAGCTTTCTTGAACTGATGACTAAATTGATCTATAGATAACAGAAAAAACTATAGTGCAGAAAATCTGGATAGTGTAATGTACAATAAGGGGTAATGGGAATGTCACAGGAGAAGCAGACCCGGAAGAGATCACGTGATCGATACTGGCAAACTCGGAAGTGACTGTATTGAATGGAGAAAGTTGTTTTAGTCTGTCCTTACATGCTTGTATGTGGGTAGTTTTTACTGGCATGCACACCAATTGCAAAGTACGAGTTTTTAACCTTTTTTATAATAAATTAAGAAATATACTATTCAATTGGGGGTTTCTGCCTCTCTCTGTCCTGTATTGCATATAATCATCTGTTCACTGGGAGCATACCATCCAGATCCTGTCAGCACAGTGTGGGATACTTCCCTCTCCAGTGGAGTTATTCAAACCCAAAGCCAAGGATGACAGGGCTCTCGTCCATGTGAGTTCTCCCGATTATCCCTTTTTGTACACTACACTATCCAGATTGTCTGCACTATATTGTGTTTTTTCTGTTATCTATAGCTCAATCTTGTCATCAGTTTAAGCACACTTTTTGTGGTAATAAGAGAAAGGATAATGATGAATCTATATCCATTCAGTTTGTGAGTATGGTGAAATAAAAACTACTATAAGCACACCTGTGAACCACTCGTATGCTTACTGGACTCTTCTGGCTGGGACTATAAAATACCTGGGTAATAAGCACACACTCATTTGCATTCATTTGGACGGAGTATTTACTAAATTTACAATTAATCTGTAAAGGAGTGCAGCAGTAAATTTATAGGAAAACATTTCTAACTTATATAATAAAGAAAAAAAAATAAAGTTATTCAGATGTGTCTATTATGGCCTAGATTTTGCAATTATGCTTCTCTAGAACACTTTGTTTAGTCAATGTATACCGGTTAGTTACTCCATGTGTATTTCAATGTGGAAACCGACAATAAGTTTGAAATGAGGCTAGTGCAGCTCCTTTAAATCCTTTGCTCCCATTGTAACATTATATTCACATTGTACAGCGCTACAGAATCTGATGGTGCTATTTAAATAATAAAATAATAATAATATTCAATATAAAATAAAGATATAAACTCATCCCCAGCCTCTCTAATTAATTATACAGGAGATCCTGACTGAATGTCACAACAGGATATCATTCACATATAACGGCTCCTCAAGCAGTATATATACAATTTAGCAAATTGATTAATTAAAAATGTATTTGCTTTATGAGCTGTTAGAATATTGTCATCATTCTCAGAGGTCCATGGGTGTTGTGCTGTTGTAGCACCCACTCTCTGGTCTAAGGGCAATCTACATGATGTCGAAATGACGACTCCATTGCCAACACATTGGCGTCAGAGCATCTGATAATCCCTGGTGTCGTGGGTCTGCCAACATACTATGTAAGGATCACTCCTAGGTGACTCACAGACCAAGGTGATATAACCTCAAGTCCAAAGTACAGAAAAGCAAATGTCCTGGCACTCAGTGTATTAATGATGGTTGCAAAAAGTGAACACTGGCTGGGATAACCAACACTATGACCCAAGGGGAATAAAGATGGCTGTCAGAAATGGGGAGTGCGAGAGATAGGCAAGAGATTTCTTCAAACCTGTAAATATACATTAATTAAACAAAATAATAGATGAGATATTTTAAAGAATATATTAACATCATAAAAAAACAAAATCTTTAAAAGAATATTACATTATTGATTCAACTTTTTCATTTTTGAAAATGAATCACATATGTATATACATATATACATGGATAAATAATAATAAAATAAAAGTCACATTGAAGTTTAGGCATTTTCTGTAGATCTCCAGATTGCAAGATTTGCAATGAGCTCTCACCAAAACATGCTTACTTTACGTTTGACAGCAGTCCTTGTCATGTAAGCAGTGATTCAAGGTAACCAAACTCCTCATCTTGCCACCCTCAAAAAGTCTGTCTCCAACATTCTCCCTGCAAGTCAATAGGACACCTATTATCCCAACCCCCCAAGCTCGCTGCCTTAGTGTTACTTTTTACTTGGGTCTTATCTTTTCTCCTTACATCCAGTCTGTCTCCAAATCCTGTAACTTACACCTTATAATTATTGCCTGCATTGCTAAATCATGCACTCACCACTTCCTGACTTGTTCATTGCAACTCACTATTCATTGACCTTTCAAATACCTGCATTGCCCCTCTACAGTCTGTAATGAATGCTGCTGCCAGGCTCATGACTGACCAATACTCCCACACCGTATCCCTTTACCAGTCATTACGTTGGATTCCTGTACGCTTCAGGATCACATTTTTGTATGTTTTTATTTTAATTCTTTATTTTTGCAGTGTATAAAGAAACAGACATATTATTATTATTGGTTATGATTTATATTGTGCCAGCTTATTCCACAGCGCTGTACAATAAGATAAGCCTGCTGTGTCCCATCTTCATAGACAAGCACAATATCTTACATAGAAAAACAGTTGAGTGGCACACTAGAATAGTATTATAAAATATCATATAAAATTATAAGGCTATGCTTCCATATTTAGAATGCTAGCTGGGAGCTGAACGTTTATGAAGAGGAACATATCTAAATAGGAGGAATAATAACAGTAGAAATAAAACACTGTGCTATAATATGCTGGTAAGCAACTTTCTAGTTCAAGAGACAATAGCATAGATAAGAGGGCTGAAATGGTCAATAGATTAACAGTGTTATCTCCCAGGAGGCTCCTCCGGGTAGGGAACGATTGATAATCAATAGTGAGGTCAGTAAAGTAACATAAAGATCATAAAGATCAGCAGGACCACAAATAATCTGAAATAACCGATGAGTATAGTAAGTTAATCAAAGACATGTTCCCCTTAGAATCATAGACAGGAAGACAAAATAAAAGTAAATGACTATGAGTCCCAAGGAGTCTCACCACCCATCTCATCTCATCCTATGCCCTCCATGGGCAGTTCACAGTCCAGCAACATATGGAGATTCTTCAGGCTCCATAGTGCATGTATTTGCAAATGGTAATGGAGCCACCTTGCTTGGGGTCGTCGTTTAAATGTCTCCATCCCCCACGTGAACCACAATGTGGACCATAATGAATAGCAGAATACAGAATCAAATTTAAACTGATAACACAAACCTACAGAACCCTCTTTAACTCCACTCCTCACTACATTTCTTCGCTACTCGACAAATACGCACTTTTTCATTCCCTTGGCTCTGCAAATGGCCTTCTCCTGACATCTGCTCGTTTCCGAATTGCCAACTCTGATATGCAGGATTTTTAAATAGCTGCCCGCATCCTTTGAAATTGGCTACCCCATGCCATCAGACTCTCCCCTAGCCTCCAGTTATTTAAGAAGTCACTAAAAACACATCTCATTAGGAAAGTTTACCATCTTCCTGTGGTGATGTTTCTCTCATTTCACAGCTCTCATCAGTTCCCTTGCCTCCATAGCCCAGCTCACTCTCTCTCCTGTTACTGTTTGGTATTTCCACACACCACTTTTACTAGCTCATTTCAGCAATGGCATCTTATCCATCCATCCCTCCTCCCAGCTGACATGCTGTTATTTCTCTTGTGTGTCTTTACCCCCTTCTCATAGATTATAATCTGAATTTAGCAGGGCCTTCTTCGCCTCTTGTCTCTATATTCCACATGTAAATGACTTGTTGTCAGATATTCCCATTGTATAATTGTAAAGTACTGAAGAATATGTTGGCTCTACATAAATGACAATAATATGAACAATGGATTCTAGGAGTTGTATTTCAATTGCCAACTTTCTGCTGTGTATATCTAACAGCTGAACTACAACTCCCAGAAATCTAAATCCTAACATCCTGTACGGTACTAATGTGGAGCAAAAAAACATCCAGCAAAACCTAATGTATCTCTATATAAACATTTAGCCAAACATACAGAATGCTGGTACTTGGGGATTCCTTTGAAACTGATAAAGAGCCCAACAAGCCAAAGTTAATCTATTCACACAGAGAGTTACTTAACGAATGTGCAGAATTTACTCAGGATGAAAGAACATTCACCAGTTATCACTTTCAAAGTTATTCACTAAACTGTGAATTGTAAGGAATTCTAAATTCATTCAAACTGAATTTCAAATGTTAGGCTAAGTAGATAAAGTGAAAACATAACAGACTTGAAGAATCTTTCCATTTCTGTATCCTTTGCCCTAAAATGTATTCACTTTTAATGAATTCACTTTTAAATCTCTGACGAATCACATTTTAGTGAACAACCCTGCCTTTTTATACCTCTCCTTTCACTACATTTGACTAAAATCAAATCAAATGCATGTCAGTATTTCTGTGAAATATCCTTGAAATTAAGATGTACAATATTGATTGTATGTGTTTTATACTAAAAAGTGTAATTTATTTCCAGTATGGGCATATGCATGTATGTATGTATTTCTTTATTTTCCCATTTACTCCCAATACTGCTAAAAGCATTTTAAAACTAAATTATTTATTGTCAGTGTGAGAAAATAGTAGGTATTTGGTTTAATATCCCCTAATAATGGGGTCAATATACATGTAATTCCCATGTACAAGTAACTTTCAACAAAGGTGCAAAATGTCGTACTTACATTCACGATTGTAACCGTATTATTTATACTTACTGTAGTTCCTTTACATCCAGATAGTCTCCCTAATATCCCACCTTCATACGCTTTTATCGATGTCCTTACTCATACTGATATAAGCACAAATATTAGAAAATGAAATGTTTGAAATGCCTACCTTGCTCTTCATAATGCTCTACCTGTGAAATTGCATCTAAGATATCCTAGATCACGATCTTAACTGCAGCTCGTCATGTACACATCTTCCTCAGACCAATCCAACTGAAAATGACTTCACATACACAGCACAACTGCTTTCATTGTGATAGGCTCTTTATGATGTCACTCAATAACTGTGACATCAGCCTTATCTCTCTGGTTGAACAATCCCTATGACATACATAACTCAAAACTGTAAGCAATCCTGAGTCATATTTTAAATAGGGCATGTGTAACTTCTTTCTTCTATACTTTAACTCCAAATTAAGTTATCCTGACACAGAACTGCACAGAATTCAATTTACCATTGTACTCTATGTTTAAAGGCACACTATAGTCACCAAAACAATTTTAGCTTAATGAAGCAGCTTGGGTGTATAGCTTATGCCCCTGCAGCCTCACTGCTCAATTCTCTGCCATTTAAGAATTAAACAACTATTGTTTCTGAATATGCAGCCCAAGCCACACTTCCCCTGGTTCTGACTCACACAGATTGCATGAAATTTTTTTTTTTTAATTTTTAATCACATATTAACTTACTTGAAATGCTTTTATCTCTTGCTCTGTAACTTTTACTTTAATCACATACAGGAGGCTCCTGTGGGTTCTAGCAAGTTATTAACAGAGCAGGAGATAATAAATTCTAAAATACACAGACTGTACAATAAAGGAAGTTTAAACATTAGATGACTCTTTACAGGAAGTGTTTAGGAAAGCTGTGCAAGTCACATGCAGGGAGGTGTGACTAGGGCTGCATAAACAAAGTGATTTAACTCCTAAATGGCATAGAATTTAGCAGTGAACAGCAGTGTCATGATCTATGCATCAAAATTGTTTAAGTAAGCTAAAGTTGTTTCTGATGCGTTTAGTGTCCCTTTAAGCCAATGTTCTACCCAACATTAGCTTAAAGATGTATAACATTTTTCACCAATAATGTTAAGAATTAAATTAGAATGCTGACATAAAAATGCATCTGCAGGAGTACAATGGCTAGAGTTGTGAATGGTACATTGTGATTGATTTAATATTTTCGGATAAACTTCCCAAATGATTTTATATTTTAGGATACATTTTTTTTATATTTTTTTCCAAACTATTAAAATATCAAAAAATATATCATAAACATACAAAAAACATAAATGTATAAGGCACTATCAAAATATTACAAGATTAAAATATTTTTCATAAGACATCATTTTAAAAGTTTATTCCAAAATATTAACTCAAATTGAAAAATATCCAATTATGTTAAATTGAGCCCAATTTGTGTCTGTGATGTAGACAAGTAGAATTCTCACACGGCTTGGCGTCAACGCATTTAGGAAAATTGGACCTGCCAAAACTTTTGTGAAATGCCCTGTTTTTATGTGATATTTCCGTATGTATGAATGACAGGAAATGTACTAGTTACTTATATATTTTGTCTTATACAATAAAAGTAGAATATGTAGTCCTTATTCACGATGACATATATTTAAAATATTTAAAAATAAAAAATAATTAAAATTAGAAAGAAACAAAAACTATTTTTTTCATAGTCAGTATTATTCATTAAAGTGAAAATTGTCACGATTTCAATGTAAACTTAAGGCTAAAGTAGTTGAATTCTCCAAGTCAACTAAGCATTCAGTTTGGCTTTTTTTTTACCTTAAATTTGAAATTGACTTTGAATTCCCGACAATTCTAGGTATATTGAATAACCCTGTATATTTTTCTCACTGGCTCAGAATTTTTTGATTGTAGATGTAACTTAAATCTATTTTTTAAAGTATCACTTCACACTAAATAACTTTTTTTTTCCATTTATATTTCTCTTTACATTACGGGTTATCTCAGCTACGGCCTTTTCCACACGCTAGACGGATAGTCCCTCTGGCATTATTTTTCATGAATATCAGGAAACTGCAACTGCATTTCATACTATATAACTGTTATTATGATTAACTTATTTTTAGGACTATAAAACCCCTTTAAGTTTTTCAACCTCTCTGTCATACATCTACAAAACGTCTATTCCTTTAGGTGGATTTATAGTACCTTCCAAACAATTCTGGCTATGCTGCTCTCTATATGATCTATAAGTATATACATTAACCCCTTAAGGACTGGACTTTTTTTGCGATGTTGTACATTTGCGACCAGGCATCTTTTTACACTTTTGTGGTGTTTGTGTTTAGCTGTAATTTTCCGCTCTCTCATTTACTGTTCATATACAAATTATATATTGTTTTTTTCAGGACAAAAGGGGCTTTCTTTACATACCATTATTTATATAATCTCATGTAATTTAATTTTTAAAAAATGAAAAAATATGATGAAAAATTGAAAAAAATACATTTTTTTTACTTTTATGTGAAAAATCTTTTATTCATCTACAAAAGTGAATGAAAAAAACTGCTAAATAGATTCAAAATTTTGTCCTGAGTTTAAAAATACCCAGTGTTTACATGCTTTTTGCTATTTTTTTGCATGTTATAGGGCTATAAGTACAAGTAGGATATTGCGGTTTCAAAACATATATTTTTAAAATGTATCAATAGTGACATTGTAACACTATTATCTGTCATAAATCGCTGAATAACACCCCACATGTACATATTTTTTTTAAAGTAGACAACCCAGGGTATTCAATATGGGGTATGTCCAGACTTTTTTAGTAGCCACTTAGTCGCAAACACTGGCCAAAGTTAGCGTTCATATTTGTTTGTGTGTGAAAAAAGTAAAAAACTAAATTGAACGCTAATTTTGGCCAGTGTTTGTGACCAAGTGGTTACTAAAAAAGACTGGTCATACCCCATTTGCAATACCTTGGGTTGTCTTCTTTCGCAAATGGTATGCCATCATGGGGATAATTCTCATTCCTGGGCTACCATACGCTCTCAAAGGCAACGTAACCAACCTGGCCATTTTCAATGTAAAAATATTTGACCCATATATTTGACCCTGTAACTTTCAAAAACGCTATAAAACCTGTACATGGGGGGTACTGTTATACTCAGGAGACTTTGCTGAACACAAATATTAGTGTTTCAAAACTGGAAAATGTATCACAACAATTATATCATCAGTAAACGTGCTGTTTATGTGTGAAAAATGCAAAAAAAGTCACTTTCACTGACAATATCATCGCTGTGATATGTTTTACTGTTTTGAATCACTAATATTTGTGTTCAGCAAAGTCTCCCGAGTAAAACAGTACCCCCCATGTACAGGTTTTAGGGTGTCGTAGAACGTTACAGGGTAAAATACAGTGCTAGCAAATTAAATTCTCTAGACTTTTGGCCTGGGTTGGCAGGCAGGTCCCTTAAATTGCAATCAATAAAATAACTTAATTATGTAAAAATATTACATAAATACGCACGTAGAATTTAAATATATATGCATATTTATATATTTGAAGTCTACGTGTATATTTATATAATTATTTATGTCATTTTGTATATGGACATATGAATAGTTCGTATTCTTTTTATTTATTTATATATACATAGATATATATACAATTTCATTCTAAGTGTATTTTGATATAAATATATATATATTAATATCAAAATACAGTTAGAATAACATTTCGTATAGATATATAATTTTTTTTTTAATTTTTATTATTATTTTTAATTTTTTTAATTTAATTTAAATTATTTATTATTCGTATTTTATAATAATATATATATACAATATATATATAGTTATTATATATATTATATATATACGTGTGTAAATTAATTATAAGTGTATTTTTATATTAATATATGTACATATTAATATAAAAATACACTTAGCATGACATTATATATATGATATATAGACATATATTATATAGGTATAATATATGTCTATATATCATATATATATACACATATATAATAATATTTTTTTTTTATTACCTTTCACTTTAAATTTTTTAATGATTTTACAGTTGCAGGGAGACTGCCTGTCAGCACAGACAGTCCCCCTGCAGGCAGAGACTAGGACACCTATTGTGACCATGTGGTCGCCCTGTTGGGCGATCACATGGCCCCAGGGGTCCTAATCCGCCATGGGGAGACTGTCTGGGCTGCAGGCAGTCTCCCCACAACGGGAGCAACGCCGATCGCCGCCGGGGGAACGACGGCGATCGGGTAAGTACATTTTAAATTTAGGACGGTTCAGGACCGTCGTCGGTCGGCAACGCAAAAATGCCGATGACGGTCCTGAACCGTCTTGCGTCCTTAAGGGGTTAATATTATTTATTTGGAAGCAAATGCAGCAAGGAAGCTTGAACGTTGGGAGTTCAGAATGTTATATCTCCAACACAGAAGTGGAAAAAATGGCTTTGAGATTGTGTTTACATTTGTATTATCTTTCTGTTATTACTTGCTCTTTGTGCCAAAACATATTTCTGCTTCTTTATAAATAGACCAGGGTGTGCTTGCAACAGGATATTTGAGATGTGCTTTAAAAATAAACCTTCTTTCTAATGTTATAAAACATTTTTCCTCATAATCAAAACACTAATTCTGCTTTTGTTACACTTTCCTGAACGTATCAAGCGACCTGAAGGCTCTTACCAGTGACCTTGCTTGTATTCAATCTGGCCAAATTACCCTGCGTGCAACCACAATATAGTTTATCTATTTTTGTAATGAAAGTTGTTTTTATGGTTCCTTGTATATTGTTGTTTGTAACTTTGGTTTCCCAGTAGAGGAACATGCCGTTGTAAGTCTGTGTTGGATGTTTTGATTGGATGTTAAATATGCTCATCCACCATAATAGAGAAATAAGTCTTCAACTTTGATTGTATATTTTAACGTTAATATTTTGGTTTGATTTCGTACGCACCGTTTTACCATTTATTGCTCAACCTCGACTTAGTTAGGGACAGACCTAACTTCTACTCACGCCGACCATAACTACCGATGACAAGACCATAGTAAGTGGCGACTACTAACCCCCCCCCCCCCCCGCAACCCCCTTGGTCAGGGGCTTTAAACACGCACGCATATACTACCCAGCACACCAGTGTCTCAGGCCGTTAGGCCCCAAACCCCGCACTATATGCATCTATCCAGTCAGCTTGAAGTAAGCACGAATACTATAAGCACGATTTAATTCATGGGAACGGGCTGCTAGAGCGACTAAACTGGGGACACTCTTATGGTACACCCCATTGCGGACAACTCAGAGATATATCCACACTAGACACCCACACCCATCACTCTCGACTAAGCAACAGACCTCTAGTGCTCGACCAGTGAGGAAGCAGCACTCGAATTATAGTCACGGTCTCTTATTGAGTAACTGTACAGTTATCGCCCGACCACACATACCCCTAGACAAATTGACCGTATGTAAGCTTGTAACGTTACACTTGTTATATAACTATAAAAATTGTGCATTTGTTCCATTGCCACATGTTCGCTGCATAAAATTCTTTTTTTTTGCCATGGCTGTTGTGGCTAGGCAAAATGTTATGTCAATAACTGCACTCAAAAATAAAGAATTAAAAAAAAAATGGCAATTTCAAGAAAAACTACAACTTGTATTTACCCCTTTGGTAAACATCAAGCAGACAGTGGGTAGGTTTGCTTTTCTCATTCCCTTTGAGTGCTGGCTCAAAGTGGAAGTGAGGATGTCTCATAGAGAAGTATACATTTCAATGCCTCTCTATGAAGTACTGATGGCACAGATTACAGCAATAATTACGTGCGTGCACCCTCTGTGGCCCAATAAAAAGTCTCAGAGTGATTTGTAGATCATGTAGCAGAGTGAACTTTGTTATACCCTTTTTCTCTTTGTTAGGCTATCCGTACCCTCTCATTCGTTTACAGCACCCCATCTGTGTGGTCTCTGGGTTTGCATAATTTAATCGCTGACCACCCCTGGCTGCTAACCACAAATTGCTTGTTAAAGAAAGTGTTTCCCCTGTGTGACCGCCGTTCGTATTACCGAACGCACGTGTGCAAACAAATGCGGCCATTTTGTCTCTGAAACATGGGCAGCAGTACATGGTCATCAACGACCTGGAACTTATTTCGGCTACTCTACTCCATAAACACACGGCAAACTGATACCACTGCCCATATACTTCCCAAACCAGTATGAGAACCGCGTTCTGGAGACCTAAACTACCAAACAAAGGGAACATGTGTTTGCTAGCAGCCAGGGGGAGCTTTTGTTGGTGTTTGTGTGAGAACTCCCGAAAGAAGACCGGTCGAAGTCTACATTTCGCTGAAACTGTTTTGGGGTTTCATCGCGTGGCTGACCGGTCCAAACTTCACTTGAATGGCATTTCTAAACCACCGAACGGATCTGAGTGATATTTTGACAAAGTGGGCGCTTAGATCCCAGCTATTTGGTGAAGTAATGTTCGTGGGGTTCTGAAATATTAAAGTGGGAAGGTACTGGATCAAGCGGTGATGATCTCCTGGTAGGCAGAGTAGAGCTGTGTTGAGAAGACGGTCTTTAGGACACTTTGTTAGGACCGTAAATTTAAAATAGAAAAGTAGCAAGTTATTTTTTTTGTAATGTTGGAGTGTTCAGTTATCAGGGTAATTCACTAATGTGACTGAAATTAAAAGTGAATTTCAAATTTTAGGACAAAATTGCTGGACTGGAAAAACAGATGACTTGGATAATTCTCCAATTTGCATAATTGGGCCTAAAACGTAGCATTTACTTTGAATTCCTAATAACTACCTAACCCACTAACAATTTAGAAAATAACTGTGTTTGTGTTTCTCTATCAAAATAAATTCACTGCAAATATTTTCTCATCGTTCAAAGTGGTTTATTTTAATTACCACTTTCTTTCACTTGATATTCATATCACTAAAGGACATAGGGAGGTCTTCATGAAACCGATATCCTTTTTTCTTACATCAGTCATGAAGAACCACTAATGGTCTTTTATAACTAATGTTTTGTAAAGTAGAACACTATATCCCTAGTGTGGATTGAACCAACTTCCATAGATTATGTATCAGTTTTGTATTGATATTTTATTCTTGTATTGGTTCCTCTTGTTGTTGTGTGTTATGTTTTATATATAATAAGTATACGGTAATCTAATTGTTCCATAATTTAGAGTTATTATTATGATAGGATAACATGGCAATAAAATTAGATAATTTTGCATATTATTAATTACACTTCTCTTGTATAATATCTCAAATTGAGTAACATCTCCATGCAAATTATTGTATATGTTTGTTTGTGTATATGCTGGGTATATATGTACAGGTTTGTTTTGTGTACAATTTTTAGTGATAGGCCATAAGTACATTTCTGTAGATTTGATATTGTACAGCAACATCTACTAAATATAAAATGTAATAACTGCATAATTATCTCAATAAAGTATTTCCACAGATAACTGTAAATGTTGTTAGTTCTTGCATCTGCATTCAATGACCCAAAATGATCTTGTAAGGCTGCGTTCCAAGCCATGACCTCAATATGTTTTTTGTTTTATTCGTGTTAATCTATTTCAGCAAAGCCTGCAATGTTGTCCAGCCTTAGCTTTCCATTTAGACACCGAAGCGTGATCCAAAGCCCAATAACAACAGCCAGAAAGTCACGTCTTATAAAGCACAAGATACAGTGTGAACTTTATAGTTACTGTAATAGGGATGGTACTATAAGTGACCCTCAGGAACAAAGAAATAACACTAGCTGTTTTTGGTATGTCACATTTAATAACTCGTTTTTCTTTATATGGCTCCTCTTGGCAAAACTTTGTTATTCCCAAGGCTGTTGTAATAGCAGCCATTTCACGACGAGACTGCGCTCTTTTTATTTACTCCTTTACTCCATTAACCTTGATACCAGCCATTCTACCTCTTTGCAATGAATCCTTTGGTTTTTGTGATTTTTACTATATTTAATAATAACTGCACCTTGCATAAATCCATAAATAATCACTCTGAAAATGCAGACGGTGAGTAATTGTAATAGGTTTATTTAATCTGTCTGTGTTTAAAGGCAGAACAGCAACATGGGGATATGCTGGACCCCCAGGTGTTTGGCACACTTTCTTTGGAGATCATAAGAACCGAAGTCATATTAGTGTGGGTTTATTAAATAGGCAGATTGTCTGCATATCTTTATTGAATTCCATAAGTTCTTAACGCAGCTCTGACACTTGGTTGTTTTTTGTTTTTTTGGCATGTATAAAATCCCCCACAGTGCTTCCCCTTTTTAAATAAAAAAAAAAATACAATGTAAACATAAGGAAAAGTAGGAACCAATTTATTGCAAGCTGATAAAAATTGACAAAGGGTGGAACTTTGGTCAAGCAGTACGTCCTTTGTCAACGTTGTCTTTGGCTGTAATGGTCATTACTCAACTACAGTGTCACATCATTTCCAGGAGAAGCATGTCAAGGTGTACTGGGCATGTCCATGATCTTTCAAAAGAGGCTGGGATTTCCAGTAGCCATTCTCTTGGAAGTGCTAAGGTTGTGGAGTTGTGAAAGACAGACCCATTAGGACCAGCACAAAAGAAAATAGGTAAGATTCACCGGTCTAATGGGCAACAAGTGTTCTGGTGGGGGTCAGGCGGCTTGAGACACTTTAGTAATTTATGGAGACCTTGTTCTTAGGTATTGAAAGTTTTTGATCAATCCATCTCAGTGTTTTAATAATGCATTTTCCTATGTGGCCTATGATGTCTGCTCTTATTCTGTAAACATCTTCCAGCAGTAGTTCGTGGGACGATTAGTTTATTTCCCCCGTCCCAGGATCATCATACTGAATGAACAGAACTGATCTGTAAACTAGCAGCACCCATCTAGTGGTTAAATTAAATTTGAAATTCACATTTAATTCTCACTTAAAGGAAAACTCCAGTGCCAGGAAAACAATCCGTTTTCCTGGCACTGCAGGTTCCCTCTCCCTCCCACCCCCCAATCCCCAGTTGCTGAAGGGGTGAAAACCCCTTCAGTCACCTACCTGAGGCAGCGACGATGTCCCTCGCCGCTGCCTCCTCCTCCGCGCCGCTCCTCCTACTGACTCTGTCGGCCGGTGGGCGAGACTGATCCCGCCCACCGGCCGAGGAGACCTAATGCACATGCATGGCAATGCCACGCATGCACATTAGGTCTCCCCATAGGAAAGCATTGAAAAATATGTTCAATGCTTTCCTATGAGGAAATGAGCGACGCTGGAGGTTCTCACACAGCGACGTCCAGCGACGCTCTAGCACAGATAATCTGTGCTATGAGTCAGGAAGTGACCTCTAGTGGCTGTCTAGTAGACAGCCACTAGAGGTGGAGTTAACCCTGCAAGGTAATTATTGCAATTTATAAGAAACTGCAATAATTACACTTGCAGGGTTAAAAGTAGTGGGAGTTAGCACCCAGACCACTCCAATGGGCAGAAGTAGTCTGGGTGCCTGGAGTGTCCCTTTAATATGTTTCTGTATCGGTGAACAAATAAATATACTATTTATATTTATATTTAGTAATATACAAACACAAACATACACAGAGGTTTTTTTACGTACAACAAACACATAAATACATGAATTTCTTACATAAGCTTTAATTGCACAGCTTCATTTATGAGTTTTACCATATTGAGAACACTAAAGCTTTAGATGTGCACATTAATTGGCATTATGCCACTTTAAGATCATGTACCTGGCTTTAGACTTGTTCCTTTTTTCCATATGCTTGCTTTTTTAAACTTTTACTTGCTATAACTGATTATGTTTATGTCACTTTTCTGCCTACTGTAAGCTTAATGAATTTTTGGCAAATAGCCATACAGCAGATACTCTAGAATGATCCTCTAAATGTACTTTCCTAAAATAATGAACTTGAAACCAATCTATTTGCAACATGTACGTAAAAACTGCCTAAACCACACAAATATAGTTCTTCCATTTGTCTTCTATTACCAAGGGGGATTGCAGAGAACTCAGAGACAAATAAAATGAGACAAATAGTTGATGACCTTCATAATTCAGCCAATAGGCACATAAAATAGTTAAAAAATAACCCCAAATCTGCCAGTTGTTGCTAATACAGGGAAACAATGCATTTGCCACAATCCTGCCTAGTAGAGAGTATATTGCCCCAATGCATATTAAAGGATTTATTTCAGGAGGACAAAAACATACCCCAGATATAGGTTTGAGAGTTAAAGACTTTATTTATATCTTGATTTTAACAAATCTTCAAATCTATAATTTGTGGGTAGTCTATATCAAGCAAAGTTATAAAAAATTTGTGTTAAAAAAATGGTTCAACAATGTAATCATCTAGGGTTTACTCTGCAACACTGAAATGGTATGTACTATTTCTCTCAATGGGCTTAGGGAGGGTCCTCTTACAAAATGTGGCAGAGGTCCAAAGGCAGACAGGAACCCACCAGGCCTGGGTACTAGGTGGCCGTCTATGACTTATGGGCCATTTGGCTCTGGCCCTAGTCAGTCTACCTATACATTTTCTGAAAAAATAAGTCTACAATTGTAGCTTCCCTCATTGCACAGTGTGTTTAATTTAGAATTTCTTATTTATTGCTCTGCTATTTGCCTGCCAGATCTACAGCAGCATCCTGTGTGTGATTAAAGCTCAACGAACAAAGTCAAAGATAAGGACTTGTAAAATAAACATATCGTGCTGTAAAAATGAAACTTTTTTTCATGGAGTCTGTGTGAGTCACAGCCAGGTGATGTGTGACTGGTGCTGCACATAGATGGTGATTTAACTCCTGAATGGCAGAGAATTAAACAGTGAGACTGCAGGGGTATGATCTACACACAACAACTGCTTCATTAAGCTAAAATTGTTTTGGTGCATAGAGTAACCCTTTAAACTATTGACTAGCAGTTTATCCCTCTTAGGTACGAAGACACCTGGGCACTCCAGCTTTGTGTTCCTTTAATCCTTGTATCATCATTTACTCTAAGGAGACCTGTAGAGCCTCTTGGATTGTACTGTTTAATGCATCTACCCCAAATCTTTATTTCTGGCATTTGAATGTTTGGTAGACAGGACGAGTCTGCTGGTGGAGCTATCTCTGGCAAGCCCTTAGATGGTACTAATGATGGGTGAGGGGAAAAAAGTCTCTGTCTGGCTTTTCAAGATCCTCAATAGACATCAGTGCACGAACATACAGTACTGAGGTCGCCTCCTAGCAGATGAAGCACCAGTAGCTAAAGAGGACACAGAGAAAGAAGATGGCGGCAGCCAGGAGGAGTTGGTTCAGATAAGTTAAACTCAATTTTCTCTGCACCCCGCAGCCACCCCAATGCAAGCGACATGCGGACTCTGTAAAATATGCAAAGTCCCAAAAGGTGACAGAGTCGCTTTAAACCATTCATCGTTGCAGAAATATTGAAAGTAATAGCATTAGATATTTCACTGTATCTGTTGTCTTGTAACCCTTCAGACAGGTGTAGCAGCTATAATGTATAAAAACAAGTATTACTATTTTTGCTTTGTCAAATGAATAAAATAGTCAAATACCCTGCTCACCAGTATATGTACAGAATCTGCTGGTATGTATCTCAAAATTCCAGCACAATGCATATGATATATATGAGGTGAATGCCAGAATAAAATAAATATCTTCCCTAGCTAAAACCAGACATCGATGTGTCTAAGAACTCTGCAGTCTCATACATGCTGTGTGCTCCACCTAATCTCTTTTATTGTCATCTCTGCACAAATGAGTCTTCCAGTTCCAGCATCTCGTGCAGTTTGCGGAGGTAGAGACTGAAGATCCAGTGGACAAATGAATTTCATTGGGTGAAGACCAGTAAATTAATGGGCTAGTGAACACAACAAGACAACCCCTTGTAAACACGTGGTTAACGGTTAAGTGGTTACATTTAAGATTTACTATATATCAACGAATATGCCAGGAAGAGGTAAACGTATGCATAATATTTGTGGTGTTTCGTTGTGGTATGTATTTACATTTTAAACTAAATATTATGGTTTTGTTATAGCGATTTTTGATTATTTTATAAACATACTGACATTTCTATGAGAAAAATGTGTTGCTTTTTTTTTTTTTTTTTTTTTTTTTTTTAAATACAAGCAGTATTCAGCAATACCTGAATTTCTACCTTTGTATATTATAACAAATTGACACATTGCAGAAATCCGGTCTAACTGTGGTAGCTGGAGTTACTTCCATGATTTACAGACACTTATAATATAGCAATTAACTTTAAAGGACCACTCTAGTGCCAGGAAAACATACTCGTTTTCCTGGCACTAGAGTGCCCTGAGGGTGCCCCCACCCTCAGGGACCCACTCCCGCCGGGCTCTGGGGGGAGGAAGGGGTTAAACTTACCTCTTTCTCCAGCGCTGGGCGCGGAGCTTTCCTCCTCCTCCTCTTCTTTCTCGCGATGTCATCGGCTGAATGCGCATGCGCGGCAGGAGCCGCGCTCGCATTCAACCGGTCGCATAGGAAAGCATTCATAATGCTTTCCTATGGAAGCTTGCGTGCTCTCACTGTGATTTTCACAGTGAGAAGCACGCAAGCGCCTCTAGCGGCTGTCAATGAGACAGCCACTAGAGGCTCTGGAGGCTGGCTTAACCCTCAGTATAAACATAGCAGTTTCTCTGAAACTGCTATGTTTATAAAAAAAAAGGGTAAAAGCTAGCTGGACCTGGCACCCAGACCACTTCATTAAGCTGAAGTGGTCTGCGTGCCTAGAGTGGTCCTTTAACCAAAACAGATATAACATGGTGTATAGTGCATGGAATGTAGTCCAACACTTAATGCACACAAATATAGCGCGCAGTTTGTTAGCGCACGCAAAAGTCAGCGTAAGCATGAATAAAATGTATGCTTCCATCTGTGAGATTTACTAGCCTGATATGCAGTATTTGAAAAGTAGTGTAAATGTACACCTCTAGCATGAGTAGAGATGATATTAGATACAATACACCAGTTCTAGGTTCTACAATGGGAAACTGACAATCCGCCACTGCAACTTTATCAACAAAGAGATTGTACGCAAATGATCAATTAGTCAAGTTGGAGGCTTAGCATCAGCCCGGCATCTGTAGTGACCGGGTTGGAATAATTAAAGCCATTACTAACCGGACTTTTAGTAGCAGTTGCTAGTAACTCCCTGTCACTATTTGTGAAATTAATTTTTAAAAGTACGCAGGCGTATGCCTGACCTCGGCTTTTTGGCATAACTGTATCTAATTTCTGAGCATAAATGGCTTAATCTGTATAATAAGTGTTTCTTTGTTTCTCTATGAGACTCTTCTAGTTCAGAGAAGTTTCTGTGCCAATGTCACTTATTAGATACTGACACTAGTAATGTCATTTTCACATAACTTTTAACCAGTGCTAAATATTTTATGCACATGTTTTATAATAAATAGTGGAAATGTGCGTATTCGCTGTAGTGTAAAATGTTGGCAATTCAAATACCTATACTGGAAACATGACTAACTTTTCCAATCCAAAAGCTAATCCTGAGAATTTTTCCCGTTTTAAATGCTTTGCCTTAAATGTGAGAATTTACTCTGAATTTCCTACAATTCACATCTGAATAACCATGACTGTGTACAGTGACTACAAGAGAGAGCGTGCATTCCTTAACCCCTTGCTCACTGTACCTAGACAGATAGAAGTGCACCTCACCACGGTGATAGACTAAACTAATTATCTTGGGCTGCCAATATCTCTCATGTAAGAGACTTTAGCAACCTAACATTGTTTTTCAGAACTGCCATTAAAAGAGGGCAATCTGATATCTTAATGCAAAGAGAAGTGAGCATTGAGACTGCAGGGGCCTGATCTATAAACCAAAACTACTTCATTAAAGCGACCCTATAGGCACCCAGAGCTCTTCAGCTCATTGAAGTGGTCTGGGTACAGTGTCCCTATTGCCCTTAGTCCTGCAATGTAGAGAAACTGCAATATTTACATTGCAGTGCTAAGAAAGCCTCTAGTGGCTATCTACCAGACGGTCACAAGAGGCTCTTCTGGGATTTTACAGGACTTTAGGTCGCCTAACTGGCCCTTGACATCCTCACGCTCTGCATGAAAATCCCATAGGAAAGCAGTGATTCAATGCTTTTCTATGGTGGAGGGCCTAATGCGCTCGCTGGGATCACCACACTTGAGCTTTAGCCCCCCCATCAGATGACATCAGAGGAGGCGGAACTCCAGAACAGTGCCATGGGACATCTGCATTGATATCAGGTTACAGAATAAAGGGTTTTTAACCGTATATATGCTGGAGGCCGTGAGGGAGGGGGGCCAGAGGGAACTATAGTGCTTGGAAAACAGGTTTGTATTCCTAATACTATAGTATCATTTTAAGTTAAAGCTGTTTTGGTGTCTATAGTGTCCCTTTAATAAAGTGCATAGGGGAACTAAAATCTTTTTGAGGAAACAGTATTACTTAAATAGTAACATCAGTCTTTTGTCTGATCCCAGTCTAACTGATCATTGCACAATGTTTATTGTGAAGTTACTATGAAAAGTGTTTATTGCTTTGTCTATTCAATATTACGTTATGGAGCCTTTCATATTTCCGGTTTACCTCTGACCTGGATATCAATTTACCAACATTGTTCCTTACACATGTGGCTTGTAGTGTCATTATTTCTTTCCACGAAACAATGTTTTAGAGTTGTGTGACTTAGTATAATTGATTCGATACTTTATTTTGTTTATCTTTTTTAATTTTTATTTTTAATATGCTGGTGAAATGGGATGGTGAATGACATTTAAAATGTATGAAAATGTTAGTGTTGGTAAAACTCACAGTCACCCATTATGCTCATTATTGCTTGGGGTATCGCTATACTGTTCTGTTTGTATTTGATTAACAGTCCCTTGCTTTTCACATGCATTAACAATTCTATACTTTTTCAAGATATTCACTTGTTTTTGTATTTACCTTGTTTTATTGTATTTCGTTTCTTTTTTAGAGGAGAAATATTTAGAATGAAATCTCTATTTCTGAGCTACTTAGAAGTGCATGCAAAAGTACTTGCATATGGCATAAATTAGATATTAATGTGTGGTTTGCAACGGGCATTACTACCTAATAGGACCTGACTGATTTATGATTATTTCAAGATCATAATAAAAAAAATGTTCTGTTTCAGTTATTTTCAAAAATGGTTAGGAGTTCAGCAATGTGTCTGAAGAAGAATATCGACCATATGATTATACATAAATGTTTAAGGTTGTTTAAGTTACCTTATCTGGAATTAAGAATGCTGCCTTCATGAAGGATTGACCTCCATCTCTAGGTGATTATTCTATATGGTTAATTACTTACTAAGAAAACAGGAAAGGGAATTAGAGAAGAAGGAATGTAATAGAAAACCTAAAATTAGTATTTTTTTCTGCTTATTGATGCCTCTAATTATTGTTAGTTATTATTATTATTCCAAAAGTATATTGTAATTTCATCTATGTATGTATATTAGCTTAATATATTTGCAACTTGGAAAAAAACTACATACATTTCACTTATTGAATGGCGGTGTCACCTAACGTTATCAAACACTTCCTCGTTCATTTATTAAAGCAAATAAAGAACAAAATATGCAACAGCAAAATCAATTATTCAACAAATGTATATGTGCACTATACCTAAAATAGAAAAATAAAAAGTATATAAGAGCGCTTAAAAAAACTATTTAGTTCTACCAGGGGTCAAGTCCTGGGGAAAAAAGTGTGGGAACTCACCCAAGATTCCCGCCCCTCCCCCTTAAAAAAATGTTTTTTTACACTCCTATGCATATAGTGCAGTGTGTGTATAATTAATGTAGTGTGTTTGTAGTGAATGCAGAGTATGAATAATAAATGCAGTGTGTTTGTAGTGAGTGCAGAGTGTAATAAATGTAGTGTGTTTGTAGTGAGTGCAGAGTGTGTATAATGAATGTAGTGTTTGTGTTGTGAGTGCAGTGTGTGTATAATGAATGCAGTGTGTTTGTAGTGAGTGCATGTGTATAATGAATGCAGTGTGTTTGTAGTGAGTGCAGATTGTGTATAATGAATGCAGTGTGTTTGTGGTGCGTGCAGATTGTGTATAATAAATGTAGTGTGTTTGTAGTGAGTGCAGAGTGTGTATAATGAATGTAGTGTATTTGTAGTGAGTGCATAATGTGTATAATGAATATAGTGTGTGTAGTAAGTGCAGTGTGTATAATGAATGTAGTGTGTTTGCAGTGAGTGCAAAGTGTGTATAGTGAATGTAGTGCGTTTGTAGTGAGTGCAGAGTATGAATAATAAATGCAGTGTGTTTGTAGTGAGTGCTGTGTGTAATAAATGTAGTGTGTTTGTAGTGAGTGCAGAGTGTGTATAATGAATGTAGTGTTTGTGTTGTGAGTGCAGTGTGTGTATAATGAATGCAGTGTGTTTGTAGTGAGTGCAGTGTGTATAATGAATGCAGTGTGTTTGTATTGAGTGCAGATTGTGTATAATGAATGCAGTGTGTTTGTAGTGCGTGCAGATTGTGTATAATAAATGTAGTGTGTTTGTAGTGAGTGCAGAGTGTGTATAATGAATGTAGTGTATTTGTAGTGAGTGCATAATGTGTATAATGAATGTAGTGTGTGTAGTAAGTGCAGTGTGTATAATGAATGTAGTGTGTTTGTAGTGAGTGCAAAGTGTGTATAGTGAATGTAGTGCGTTTGTAGTGAGTGCAGAGTGTGTATAATGAATGCAGTGTATTTGTAGTGAGTGCATAGTGTGTATAATTAATGTAGTGTGTTTGTAGTGAGTGCATAATGTGTATAATGAATGTAGTGTGTGTAGTAAGTGCAGTGTGTATACTGAATGTAGTGTGTGTAGTAAGTGCAGTGTGTATAATGAATGTAGTGTGTTTGCAGTGAGTGCAACGTGTGTATAGTGAATGTAGTGTGTGTGTGTGTAGTGAGTGCAGTGTGTATAGTGAATGTAGTGTGTTTGTAGTGAGTGCAGAGTGTGTATAAGGAATGCAGAGTGTGTATAGTGAATCTAGTGTGTTTGTAATGAGTGCAGAGTGTGTATAATGAATGTAGTGTGTTTGTAATTAGTGCAGATTGTGTATAATGAATGCAGTGTGTGTGTGCTGGATGATGTGTGTGTGTGTGTGCTGGATGATGTGTGTGTGTGTGTGCGTGTGCTGGATGGTGTGTGTGCGTGTGCTGGATGGTGTGTGTGTGCGCGCTGGATGGTGTGTGTGTGTGTGTGTGTGTGTTGGATGATGTGTGTGTGTTGGATTATTTGTGTGTGTGTGTTGGATTATGTGTGAGTGTGTTGGATGATGTGTGTGTGTGCTGGATGGTGTGTGTTGGATTATGTGTGTGTGTGCGCGCTGGATGATGTGTGTGTGTGTGTGTGTGTGTGCTGGATGATGTGTGTGTGTGTGTGCTCTGGATGGTGTGTGTGTGTGCTGGATGATGTGTGTGTGTGTGCTGGATGATGTGTGTGTGTGTGTGTGTGTGTGCGCTGGATGATGTGTGTGTGTGTGTGTGTGCTGGATGATGTGTGTGTGTGTGTGTGCTGGATGATGTGTGTGTGTGTGTGTGTGTGTGCGTGCTGGATGATGTGTGTGTGTGTGTGTGCTGGATGATGTGTGTGTGTGTGTGTGCTGGATGGTGTGTGTGTGTGTGTGCTGGATGATGTGTGTGTGTGTGCTGGATGATGTGTGTGTGTGTGTGTGTGCTGGATGATGTGTGTGTGTGTGCAGGATGATAGGGAGGGGAGCATTTTTTTTCTTAAACTTTATGTGTGTATTTTTTTAGTTTATTCCCCCCTCCCTGCTTCTTACCTTGTCAGGGAGGGGGGAGATCGCCTGGTGGTCCGGTGGGGGAGCCAGCCGCTGCACACAGGTCCCATCACACGCTGTGTTTCCTCTCCAGCTCTAACTCTCGCGAGACTCGCCTGTGCGGAGCGTTGCCATGGTAACCCGTGGCAACGCTCTCACAGCCACGGGTCTCGCGAGAGTTGGAGCCGGAGAGGAAACACAGCGTGTGATGGGACCTGTGTGCAGGTAGCAGGGTAGGTCCTGCAGGACTGGGAACGGGAACGGCGTTCCTGCTTTGGAAAAAGTGCAGGAACGCCGTTCCCATGCGTTCCTGCAGGACTCGAGCCCTGAGTTCTACTTACAAATATAGTGCAATATTAATATGCAGCTGTACTACCGAAGTTTAACCTCTACCATAAAACAAATGACAAACAATAACAGTGTAACGTTTCATACAAAATAAAAAATATATAATACACACCATAAAATATGTCGTTTTAAAGTGCCTATGCTATGGCTTAATATTCCTTAGAGCAAATCACAGTGTTTTGAGTAATAAGAGATCAGTGAACACACCACAAATATAATATATTCCACACCATCAATACAGTGTCAATAAAATGTACACATAAAAATATGGATCCAAAATTGTCATTATTCAAGTGCCATCAAATTTATACCTAGCAATGATGATGAAACTTCGGGATGGATGAGACCTCAACAAATAAAGCAGAGAATACCACAATAGTGCAATATTTCAACAATATTGTAAAACACTCAAATAGGTTACACAAGCACTTTAAAACAACTTATTTTATGGTGTGTATTATATATTATTATTATTATTTTATATGAAGCGCCACACTATTACTGTACCCACAATGTCTGATGTAAACATGCTTAAGGAACCATACCTGCATCCCAATATAAATTTAGAACAAATGTCACCTATTGCACAATCAAAGGGTCAAACAGGCCGGTCAGATTTTCCCCAGATTGATTCATTTTGTTTGTTGTTAACCTTGTGTTCTTGGAGTTCTGATCTCGAGATCTGTTTGATTAATGATGATGGCTGAGGTTAAGCCCGGCTTTGTTTTGTTAACAATCTCTAACTTTAGCAGCATTACTGTAGGAAAGGGGATTTGTAACAATTTTGCATTGTGACTGTCTTGCTGTGATACAAGATTAAAGTCAGAACGTTTTTGGTTTGCAGCACTAGATGGTACACACATATTGTACACAAGATATACTTCAGCATGTCAATTGCCATTTCTTAGTTTATCAATAAGATAATTACATGTAACAGAATAATCTTTACTTTATTTGAGCATTTGTCAGCCTATGTTTGCTATTACTAGATTAGCAATTATTGTTCAGTCTGTTGTGAAATCAACACTGTCAGTTTAACCCCTTAAGGACCAAACTTCTGGAATAAAAGGGAATCGTTACATGTCATGTGCCCTTAAGGGTTTAAACAATATTATCAACATGTTTGTATCACATACACTAAATCACACTATTGAAAGATTAGCTGTAATTACCACTTGAAGAACTGACAGTTTTGCAGAGTGTGGGTGATCATTTTCGTACTGCATAATAATTTTCAAACCCTCAGTGACAGTAATGGGTGTAAAAAAAAAAAGACTACAGGGAACATATGGCCAGAATCTGTAATATGGTGCAGAGCTACTGGAATTCCCCTATGCAGGGATAAAGTGAATGGTTCTTTCCACTGTTGATGGTGATGCTAGATGCCCACTGTGCCCAGAGCCAACAAATGTTAACTGTAAAGTATTTTATTTATTTTGTGGTTACAAAATATTCAAAAATTTTGCTTTTTTTAATGGTCATGCACATACAAATATAAAGTACGTATTTAAAGTGTACATGTCATGTACACAGAAATTACCATTAAAGTGACACTATAGGCACCAAAACAACTTTAGCCTAATGAATCAATTTTGGTGTAGAGACCATGCATCTGAAGTCTCACTGCTCAATTCTCTGCCATATAAGAGTTAAATTACTTGTGTTTCTGTTTATGCATCTTTAGCCACGCCTCCCTTGGCTGTGACTCACATCCTACATTAAAAAAAATAATTTCATTTTCAACCAGTTAGTAACTTACTTTAGAAGTTTTTTAAAAAAATCTCCTGCTCTGTAAATTAAACTTTAACCACATGCAGGAGGCTTCTGCAGGGTTTAGAAGGCTATTAACAGAGCAGGAGATAAGAAATTGCAAATTAAACAGACTGTGCTATAAAGGAAGTGCAAACATTAGATGACTCTTTACAGGAGGTGTTTAGAAAAGCTGTGCAAGGCGTGACTAGGGCTGCATAAACTCAGTAATTTAACTACTTAATGGCAGAGAACTGAGCAGTGAGACAGCAGAGGCATGATCTATACACCCAAACTGTGTCATTATGTTAAAGTTGTTTTGGTGCCTTTAAATAACATTTCATCTAAACATTGTGCTAGCAAAAATGCTAGTAAATAAATACATTTTGATTTAAAATATATCCTTTATCTTACAGGGTTACTCTAAGCACCATGACTACTTCAGTGATTTGAAGTGGTCATGGTGCCTGGAGTCCATATGTGCAACTATGTGCAGCATTTCAAAATGAAACTCTGCACATACAGAGTTTAGCTGTTCTGTTTCCAGAGGTATAACTCATTGTGGTATCATTAACCAGCCTGGAACAAGAGTTCTGGGCAGGCTTATGTAAACTCTGTGCATGATGGATGTCTGAAGTCAGCAAGTGTAGCATGCTTGTGACAGGCATCCAATGGTGGTACGGACCCCTCCTCAGTGCACCCATGTCCTCTCCTCAGCCCACCCCCCTAACATCCATCCCTTTCCAGCGAGGGGGAGTGACATCAGAGGAAGAGGATCGGGACTGTTTTTTGGTTGGAGTAATCCTTTAATTATTAAAACATACATTTAGTTGAAAGAAATAAGAGTGGGAAGAAACCACCCAGTACACATAAAAAAATAAATAAAATACAACCTGGTAAATAGACCAGGATGATAAGATCAATATGAACCTGTAATAGGAATAAACACTACATAGCGTAATACAGTAATAGTAAAGTGAAATCAGTGCTATTTGGTATTAAACTCACAAACATAACTCTGAGGAATCCCTGAGGAAGTCCCCTATTTGGACGAAACGCGTTGGACACCTACATTAGAACTTTATATGGACTTTTGTTTTTATTTGTATTCATTTTGTTTTTAATACTTCCTGCTGGCATTATGAAGATTCACCTTCCTGCTACTTGGTTCCACATATATGTGGAGATATGCCCAAGATTTGCTGCCTGCTTGTAAGTGCAACTTTAATAAATCTCTTGTGATTTTACCGTACTTCACCATATGTGGCTCTCTTTCCTACATTTATTCAAGGAATTTCATGAAGATCTCTATGGCTGGTAGTTATTGGCTCCATCGTTCGTTTTAACCCCTGGTGGGGTGAGAAGCCTGCTTCCACTTATGTTTGTGAGTTTAATACCAAATAGCACTAACTTCACTTTACTATCACTGTATTACGCTATGTAGTGTTTATTCCTATTACAGGTTCATATTGATCTTATCATCCTGGTCTATTTACCAGGTTGTATTTTATTGATTTTTTACGTGTACTAGGTGGTTTCTTCCCTCCCTTCTTTCTCTCAATCTTGTTTAATTGGGTGTCTGTGAGGTACACCTGGGTAACACCTAGTTTTCACGTATTATTTAAATTTCTTTAGTGTGTATATTTATTTTATATTTTTCATACATTTAGTTGAACCTTAAGTGCAACGTAATAATTGGTGATTTTATGTATACTGGCTATACTACTCTATGAGTTTTTAAATTTTTTCTGTTCTGTAGATCTTTTCTATTTATATTGTATTGCGAGGACTGGGAGGAGTCCTGTTTCTTCTACAGCCTAGAATTAATTAGGTATTTTTTATACCTGTTTGTGTGCTTGATCTGTTTTCAACTGGTGATTAGTGTGTTTTGTATATTTAGTTGAACATTTCAGGTTCACTTTAATTTCAGATCTTAATGGATTGCGTAAGATACAGCTGGATGCAATCTTATTTCCGGGGATATTTCACGGTTATAATTTGTTAATGAAACACAGTAATTTGTTAGAGAAACACTGTACAAAAAAACATGTAAGGCAACACATTTTCTAAACAGAGAAGCTGTTATAAAACTTACAAACTGTAGTAAGAGTTGTTATTAAAAAATTGTACCTCCCTGCAGCGATAGCAGAAATAATTAAATGTAAAAGACCAGACTTGCCACCTTGAGGCACAAAAATATGGACGTGTTTCTGTCATCATTATTAACAGCGTTTTTTCAAATAACGAGCGCTGTATACTGGGAACATTTTTATCTTTCCCTAGCTTTAACTATTAGAATGTTCCTGCGGATTCCATGAAGAAAAAAGGTCAGTAAGCCCATATGGGTGTGACACAGAGGCCACGTCTCCCCCAATAATGACATGAAATGAGAACGAATTTGTAATCCAGTAGAGCTAATTAATCATCCCTCCTAGAAAGAAGCATGAAAATCAAAGCGTCATTGCCGTAGTGTGCATTATTTCTGGTAATTGAGTATATGTGTGTCCTACTGATATAAATATAACCAACATCCACACATCCTATTTTATCATGCATGTGGGCAGCAAGGACTGGAAGACGAATTGACGATATTCATAGATTGCTGCCAGTATTTTTCCGCTCATTTAACTGTACAGAAATACAATGATTTTAGTTACTCTGTTGGCTCTCCAATTAATTTCCATGAAAACAATACATAAATAGGTAGAGGTTTTTTTTTAATTGCATTGAACTGGGAATTGAAGAATTTTCAAAGAAAGAGTTTTAAGCAAAACATGCAAAATGGGCAAACGGAAAAAAAACAGAGAAAAGAATTTCCAAACCTGCACAGCAGTATTTTGGAATATTTAGAAGGGCTAAAACTCCTCTAGCCTTGAGTAAGCATTGAGGTTAAAAGGCACTAAGGACTTCTTATTGTCCACTCCAGAGGAGATTACATATACCTATCCTAGGTGGTAGCTTGATTGCAATAGGAATTCCTGGGATTGACATTTGTAACCAAACTATTTAACTTAGAATCTCTAAAAAATTAAAGGAATGTTAAAGGTACACTATAGGCATGCAGACCTATTCAACTCAATGAAGTGGTCTGGGTGCAATACCCTTGTAGATTTAACTCTGCAATGTAAAACATTGCCATCCTGCAGGAAAGGCAATATTTACATTGCAATGTTTAAATGCCTCTAGTGGCTGTCACTCTAGTAGAAATACTAAATTAAACAGAGTTTGCAATAAATGAAGTGTAAACATTAGATGACTTTTTACAGGAAGTGTTTAGGAATACTGTACAAGTCACATGCAGGGAGGTGTGACTAGGGTGCATAAACAAAGTGATTTAACTCCTAAATGGCAGATAATTGAGCAGTGAGACTGCAAGGGCATGATCTATATACCGAAACAGCTTCATTAAGCTAAAGCTGTTTTGGTGACTAAAGTGTCCTTTTAACCACACATGAGGTTATTTTTTTTTTTTTACTTTGACAGAAGTATGAGCAAAATAAGCACAGGCCAAGAGCGTATGTTTTTTGTTGAAGGAAATATTTAAGATCCAAAGCCGTGTAAGAGCCAATAAGAGATTTCCCCAGGGAGAGTAAGTGAAATCTTATTTCATTTTTGGTCCTTTGAGTTATTCACTTTGTAGACATAGCAGATCTAGGTCACACACATATTTCACTGTCCCAACTCTGACTTATTGTACCTTTATTATGCTTAACAGAGGATCTCACGGTAGCTGAGAGCATTTGTCATTTGTTAAAAGATCAGTGACAGGAAATATTTTTTTTTTTAAAAAGCTTTCAAGGTTGTTGTTTTTTTTATAAGTCAGCGCTTTTCAACAGATTCCAAGTAGGATTTTCTTAAAAGACAACTAACACCGCAGTGACCTGGATAGCATCCATGCACATTACAGTTTAAAGTGAGATAACATACATGCTTCAAGTGGAATTGTCACAAATAGGATTTTTGGACAACTAACACTGAACTAAAAGTTAGGTATGGGCTTTGCTTTTATCTTTCTAAAATAATTGCCCTATATATTTATTTATTTTAATTTACATGACTATCCAGGCACATTGGAATGATTCCCAAGGTTATTTAGTAAAGTGAAATCAAAGTGAATTTCAAATTTTAGACTAAAGTAGCCAAAACAGAATCTTTGGTGACAGAGAATGTGTCCGGCACGGCTATTTTGACCTTATATGCACAATGTATACATTAGAATCAAAAGCATGAGGATGCTCTCTGTGCATTCTAATAGTTGAAATACTGAATTAACTCTACAGTAAAAAAGAGGCCTATTATTAGACAAAGTGCATGATGAGTCGATACTACTGATGGGTACCAAGGGTAAATGAAAAGATGAAAAGGATAAATAAGAGATAGGAAGAAATAGGAAGGAATCCCTAAGCAGAGAAAGACACGGGAAAGAGAAATGAGGAGGAGACAGAAAGTGGGAAGAAGAGATATGTGTCATAGGATAAGAGAAAAGTCATAGGACAAGCAATTTTTTTTCTTTATTAGTGTAACAACAGAATAACACACGGGAAATAACCATTAGTCTAATATAGTTTCAGTTTCTAGCACCTTGCATCGGACCACATAAACAAACAACATAAATAATTTATAAGGAGTCTCCAGGATTGATATTAACAGAGGTGATCCATAAATGCCCCTCCGCTCCCAAAAAAAACCCCAAAACAATTAGGATTGCCTCGTTAAACCTATATAGCAATAAAGGTTCATTTATTTTGTTATCCATCACCATGTATGTATAGTTATATAATCTTGGGAGTTTTTTTTCATTCATTAACCTGTTTCTCTTATTATTTTTTATTCATTTTAGATAAGAGATAATAGAATCCAGATGGTCATGTAGAAATAAATGCACTCGTGATGCTTCAAATTAATTTTTTTGAATTTAACAACCCACTCCAAAAAAAAGGCAAACAATTCAAAATAAAAACAAGAGAAGGAGCAGCCCATTGGTAAACATTTGTCAAAGAAAAATTGACCATTAAATTCAAAACCTAGGGAATTAAAACATTCAGGATGCATTTGTATTAGCCTAAATGCTGACTCAATGTCAACTTTAGCCATTAAAGCATTTTTACCACAGGCCAAGGCCCATTAAATAGCGTTGTTGAATGACGCATAACGAACCGGGAACTGCTCCATATCTATCATTAATAGACATGTGCAATTCGTTTTGGTCCGAATGTGAATTCGGCCGAATTTCAGGCAATTCGGACATTCGGGTACTTCCGAATGTCCAAATAGATGAATTGCCGAAGTTCCGAAATTACAGAATTTCCGAAGTGTCGAAGTTCCGAAGCACAGTATTGCCGAACTAATATACTTATTCAGTGGAAGAATAAAGACTGTTACACTGTATACAATTTTAAATAAAAAGTATACAAACATAGCCAGGACTCAGCTGTAAGCATTTGCAACACTTACAACAATCAAGTAACACATTCATATAAAATGTAAGTTACTTAGCCTGTACATGTAATGACAGGAATTAATAAATAGATAACTCCCTAATTCCCATGGTATTATGGAGCTATCTACTAAAAGGCTGAAAGACCTAAATTGGTCTTTCAGCCAAATTTACTAATACTAAGTAAAGATTACTTAGTATTAGTAAATTATGCCCCCACTTGCTATACCGCGAGTAAGGGAATGTCTATTAAACACTGAGCAGCCTGTGGCTGCTCACTTTAAAAAAAAAAAAGACCTATTGCCCCCCCTGGCCCCCACCCCTGAATAGCGGGTGGAGGCCCTAAAGTAAAATAAGGGGGGGGGGAACCTATTGTCCTCTCCCCGGCCCCCACCCATGAGCGGTGGGTGGGGGCCCTAAATTAGAATAAGGGGGGACCTATTGTCCTCCCTCCTGGCCCCCACCCCTGAGCAGCGGGTGGGGGCCCTAAATCAGAATAAGGGGGGGACCTATAGTCCTCCCCCCGGCCCCCACCCCTGAGTGGTGGGTGGGGACCCTAAATAAGAATAAAGGGGGTGACCTAATGTCCTCCCCCCTGGCCCCCACCCCTGAGCGGCGGCTAGAGCCCTAAATTCAACTGGGGGACCTAATGTCCTCCCCCCACCCCTGAGCGGCGGGTGGGGGCCCTAAATACTAATAAGGGGGGGACCTAATGTCCTCCCCCCAGGCCCCCACCCCTTAGTGACGGGTGGAGGCCCTAAATACTAATAAGGGGGGGGGGACCTAATGTCCTCCCCCCTGGCCCCCACCTCTGAGCGGTGGGTGGGGGCTCTAAATTAGAATAAGGGGGGACCTAATCTCCTCCCTGGCCCCCCAGCCATGAGCGGTGGGTGGGAGCCCTAAATACTAATAGTAGGGGACCTAATGTCCTCCCCCTGGCCCCCACCCCTGAACGGTGGGTGGGGGCCCTAAATTAGAATAAGGGGGGACCTAATGTCCTCCCCCTTGGCCCCCACCCCTGAGCGGTGGGTGGGGGCCCTAAATACCAATAAGGGGGGGACCTATTGTCCTCCCCCTGGCCCGACCCCTGAGCGGCGGGTGGGGGCCCTAAATATAAATGTAACCCCACAGGTGACTAGGGGTCCCCAAACCCCTAGTTACCCCCTCCCAAAATTAACTAACCCCTACCTACCCCCCTCACCCTAAAAATAATGATCAAGGGGGCCATTAACTAAGTACCTGTAAAAAAAAAATTACGATTTTATGTTTTCTTTCTTCTAAAATCTTTTTTTTTCAGCCCCAAAAAAGGTCAAATAAAAATCCATAATAACTGACGCACTTAAAAAATAAAATAAAAAAACAAGCGCAAAAAACAATAATCCATCTTCACCCATTGAGGGCTCCTCGCAGACTGAGCTCTGCAGGGCAGGGGAAGGCTTATAAAGCCTTGCGCCTCCCTGCAATTAGGCTCAGAGCACTCTGATTGGTGGGTTTAAGCCATCCAATCAGAGTGCTCTGACAGGTAAATGAAGAGACTGACAGGTAAGTCTCTACATTTACCTGTCACAGCACTCTGATTGGTTGGCTTGAAATCCACCAATCAGAGTGCTCTGTGTCATTTTACACAGTGTGGGAAAGTTCTTTGGAATTTTCCCACGCTGTGTAATTTGACTCATAACTCTCTGATACTTTCACGCTGATCCACCAATCAGAGAGTTATGAGTCAAATTACACAGCGTGGGAAAATTCCAAAGAACTTTCCCACGCTGTGTAAAATGACACAGAGCACTCTGATTGGCTGGATTTCAAGCTAACTTTCAAGCTATTTTTTTTGGCACTCATTTTTTTTAACTGCGTCAGTTATTGTGGATTTATTATTTGGCCTTTTTGGGGGCTGAAAAAGAAGATTTTACAAGAAAGAAAACATCAAATGGTAAGTTGTTTTTTTTTAGGTACTTAGTTACTGGTCCCCTCCTCATTATTTCTATAGTGAGGGGGGTAGGTAGGGGTTAATTTTTTTGGGAGGGGGGTGACTAGGGGTTTGGGAACCCCTAGTCACCTGGGGGAGTAAATTTTTATTTAGGGCCCCCAGCTGCCGCTCAGGGGTGGGGGCCAGGGGGAGGACATTAGGTTCCCACCCTTATTCTAATTTAGGGCCCCCCACCCACCGCTCAGGGGTGGGGGCAATGGGGAGAGGACATTAGGTCCCCCCTAATTTGTATTTAGGGCCCCCACCCACCGCTCAGGGGTGGGGCCGGGGAGGAGGGACAATAGGTCCCCCTTCCTTATTTTACTTTAGGGTCCCCACCCGCCGCTCAGGGGTGGCGGCAGGGGGTGAGGACAACAGGTCCCCCTCCCTTTTTTTACTTTAGGGCCCCCACCCACCGCTCAGGGGTGGGGGCCGGGGGGGGGGCTATATATTTTTTTTAACAGTGAGCAGCCACAGGCTACTCACCATTTAATAGACATGCCCCTACTCGCGGTACAGCGAGTAGCAGCAAAATGTACTAATACTTAGTAATTTTTACTTAGTATTAGTAAATTTGGCTGAAAGACCAATTTAGATCTTTCAGCCTTTTGGTAGATACCGTGGGAATTAGGGGGTTATCTACTAAGCGGCTGCAAGAGAAGTGCCGAATTCCCAAAATTCCGAAATGCTGAAGTTCCGAAATTCCAAAGTTCCGAGTGTCAAAGTGCCGAAGTTGCCGAAGTTCCGAAGTGTCGAAGTTCCGAAGTGTCGAAGTGCCGAAGTGCCGAAGTGCCGAACCGAACCGAAGTGCTGAACCGAAGTGCTGAAGTCCCGAATTGCCGAAGTCCCGAATTTAGGAATGCCGAGCCGAACCGAACCGAAAATTCTCCCCATGCACATGCCTAATCATTAAGTGAATCCCCTTTTGGGAAACACATATGGTGTATAAGCCTTAATTCACCACTCCCCTTCTTAAGAACTAAACCCAAAGGTTAAATCTGAAAACAATCAAACTGAACTTTATTAAACGGGCCTGCAACTCTACCTAAAACTATTTCTTTAACTATATTTTTAAACTCCTATTAATTTCCAACAACTTTAAATTATTAACCCATATTACATTTCTTCTTCTAACTAGGAACTCTAAAACCAAACGCGAAACCTTCATAAAGAACTTTGGCCTTCTCCTGATTTGGGTAGGCCTTTAAATAATGAACCATGCTTAGCAGCTTCACTGGAGAAAATTGAAAATTACTGTTAGGACCGAGTTCTTGAAACATTTTACTGCAGGATGCGCTCCCATGCAAATCGAGCATTCATGCCTGTATCTACAATTGTGCAGACATTGTGAGTCGTTAAAAGCCCAACAGACACCTTTTTTCTGGCCAGTCGCTGTTAAAATCTCCGCAGACCTAGTAGAAAAAAATCTGCCTTTGTGGTAACATTGTACTAAGCCATAAACCAACATCTTTAACACCCCATTTTACAATTTGCTTTTGAGGTGAATATTTTTGTCTAAACATGTCGTCATAATTATACCAAGCTATACCCTCGAATTTTCTATAGGCTTCCAACACCGACTCCAAATGCTGAAACAGTCCCATACTTAATGTTGGATTACCATTTTCCCGCCTCTGCACAACCTAAACCTGCCAAAAAACTAACAGCCAATGAGAATATGCTAATTTTTAAGTGATATAAACCAAATTTAACCAGCTACCCCACTATCTAAACTAACCATTGACCTTCAGCTGACCCTAAACCTATTGCCCTATGCTCCCTGCAGGACATCTCCAGCCCAGGGCTTCTCCATTTCCTCAATTTCAAGTTTAACATATAAACCACATTGTGTCGATTTAAGAACAACATTTGCTTTACATTTTGTTTGTATAACATTTTGACACCATTTCTGACAGGGGATTGTGGAAAGGATAATCAAAAAGAAATAAGATTAATGGTTGAGGTAACTCAATATTGAACTTGAGCCTCAATAGTATTATTAACAATAGGGGCTACAAGCTCGTCATTATGTAATAAGTGTGTTCTCAGTCAAAAGACGTCTTCACATTCTTAACATCTTCACAATGAGGAAGCTTGCAATGATTGAACATTCCTTAACCCCTGTGAATCAAAGGTTATTTGACACAGAAAAGCCCTGCCTGACTACATATTTCGAGATGTATGGAAGTGGTGGGATGAGAGCTTTTGAAGGTTGAAAGGTGAGGTGAATGTACAAAATTGAAATTCCTGGCTGTGCCAAGAGGAAATTGCTGCTTAGCAACAGCCCTCGTTTGTGTCACTCTGCAGAAGTAGCTTGTGTGTGCAAAGTACAGTGTGAAATTGATTACATCATTTTTGTAGGACAGAATACTTAACTCGCTGTCAGCTCGATGGATCTCTGTATCACTGCGATATAATACACAAGCTGAATTGCATCATGATCCCAGTGAAAACAGCATTATAACTCATACTGTTCTGCAATATGCAATTAAGAGCTTGTTTTTAAGCTTAATTATGGAATACGAATTGGAATTACAATTATGTAATGTAATTTAATGTATTCTTTTTTAAGCGCCCCATACATGTTGTACATAATTTTTTCAAGGACAGACATACAGTACATAACATATTAAATATGTATAAAATATATAAGAAACCTTCCAAGCACAATAACCTCTAGAGTTCATTGTAGTGCTTATGATCAGAGTAATAAGTATCAGAGTATGGTAAGTAGTCAAACTGTTTTAGTTTGGTTTGACAACCTATCTGACTAACCTGGGAACTGCTGGAGGACCAGCCAATGAGTGTGGTCCTGCATGGCTGGTTTAGGTTTGTAGAGCTAACTGCCCAAGGGGGATCAGGAAAATTGTTTTTAATGGCTTAAAGCGGCACTGTCATGGACACATCTGTAATTTTTTTAACACCCCCCGCCAGCTCCTCTATATTTGGTTGTCCCCCTAGAACCCTAATTTCACCTTTTTTTTACCTCTTTACTTCTTGTCCGGATCTATGTCCTAGGTGGCCCCATCTTAGTGTTCCCTGGATGACGTGTACTGCATGGGCTTCATCTGCCCACACTAGCACAAGCTGTGAAATTCGATCATTCATCAGAACTAAACTGGGGACCTAGTGTTCCCCCCATCCCTCCCCATTGGCGCTCGATGGGAGCACAAAGTAATAAAAAGGAGGAAACCTATAGTCCCCCCACAGCCCAAACCCATTAGCAGCTGATGGGAGCCCTAAGTAATAATGGGGGGGAGCTATTGTTTCCCCCAGCCCTCACCCATTGCCATCAGGTGTGGGACGTAATTAATAAAAGAGGGAGGAAACCTAATGGTCCCCCCAGCCCCCACCCATTAGCAGTGATAAATGATAAAGGAGTAGGACCTAATGCCCCCCCCCCATCCCCCACCTTTTGGCAGCAGTTTGGAGCCCTAAACAATAATGAGGGGAACTTATTGTTCCCCACAGCTCCCACCCATTGGCGGCAGATGGGGGCCCAAAGTAATAATGGGGGGGATCTTAAATTTTCAGCCCGAAAAAAGGCCAAATAAAAATCCTTAAAGTCTGTTGAACTAATAAAATAAAAAAGACCTGAAAAAAAACAAAAAAAAAACATCCCAACTATAAAATATAATCCATCTTCACCCGGGAAGGGCTCTGTGCAGATTGAGCTTTGCAGGGCTGGAAAGGCTTATAAAGGCTTCCCAGGCTAAGCAATTTGACTCAGAGCATTCTGATTGGTTGGCTTATTATTAGGGTGTATTAGTAGGTAGTATTAGTAGGTAGGGTATTTATTGGAGGTGATTAGAGACTTGGGGAACCCTAAACCCAGGGGGGGGGGGGTGACTTGGGGCTTGGGGACTCCTATTCACTGGGTGAGAGGGTGCTTATTTTTACAATTAGCCCTCACCCACCACTATTTGGTGGGGCCTGTGGAGGAACATTAGGTTCTCCACTTTATTACTTAGGGCACCCACCCATTGCTAATGGGTGGGGACTGGGTGGAAACAGTCCCCATTGTTACTTAGGGCCCCAATCCCCAGCAATGGGTGGGGGCTGGGGTGAGAACAATAGGTTCACCTGCTTTATTACTTAGGACCGCTATCTGCCCCTAATGGGTTGGGACACTAGGTCCCCCAGTTAGTTTAATAGCTCCCACTCACAGGGCACAGGTGTGAGCTGGAGGGGGACAATACTCCCCCCCCCGTTAATTATTCGAATAGGTGCCCCAAAATGGAGGTATAGGGTATTTCAGGTCCCCATTTACAGGATTTAGGGAGGGGTCTTTTTTACAACAGCATTTACTAATACTAAGTATTTTTTACTTAGTATTAGTAAAGTTGACTGAAAGACAGTAGAAAGCTCCCTAATACTTGTGAATTGCCATAATAATATTTGGTAATCCCCAGGGTACCAATTTAGGTGGTTATCTACTAAACGGGTGCAAGATGCAGCTGCGGATCGGAATTTAATACTTCCTAATGAAATTCCGAACCGGAAATAATGCCCAAATATCATCCGAACACGAATGGACTAACTGTCAACATTCTGTTCAGACAAAATTTGGTCTATTTGTCGGCACCCTATCTAAATGACAGGGCGTTTGGGAATCACGAATAGAGTTCACGAGAGAACACAGAGGAGGGTGAGAATTGTGGAAAAACTTTCTCTGACACAGAAAATGGAGCTGACTTAACACACAACCATGAGATAAGTTGGCAGATAAGAACTAATTAGTCCAGTTAGTCAGCCCGTATTTCGACATATTTAAATGCATATTTTAGGGATAGTTAAGTTCTTAAATTGCATGTATGTCAACAGTGACCTATTTAATGTGTAAAAAAATGTTCTAGAACATATTCAATGCATCCCCTCTGATTCCCTATTTTGCCTTTGCTGCCACAATTACAATTATTCGTATAGCACTAACATATAATGCAGCGCAGTACAATGGGTAAACAAAACAGACACTAAATTCTTACAAAATGATTGACATACTGGAACTGTAAGTGAAGAGGGCCTTGCTCAAACAAGCTTACAATCTAAACAACATTGACTAGCCCCGCAGATGTTCTTTAAACAATTGCATGTCCTCTCAATTCCCTCCCAAGTCATCAATTAATTTTCCTTTTTTTTCTTACATCAGTCTCCTTGGATATAAACTGTATTTTTCTGCTGTGTTTCTGCAATTAATCTTAGTAGTATTAGATAGGATTATCAGTTTATGGATAGGGATCAGGGTTAGGACCAGCTATTAACAATATGTATTTTATATTTGCCTTTTGATGTAAGAACCTGTTAAATGTATGTAATTTCCTTAATTCCTAGACATATAAGTCATGTCCCGTTCCCCTTCACAGTCATCATAGTCATGTCCCTTTCCTGTCAATGAATCTCATGTTATCATTCGTCACTTCTGTGGTAGGTAATGGCCCCTCATTAATTTCATGTCCCCTTTCAGCCATACATTTTTCCCACACCGTAAAGCCACTATCCCTCCAAACTCACCCTAGAGCCTCTACGCCTCAAAAACACACTATAGCATCTAAACACTCACTCTGCAGCCCCCATGCCCCTAACCTCACACTCTACAGCCAGTAGTGGGATTCAGAAATTTTAGTAACCAGTTCTGACTTTTCATGTTTCTAACTCTAGAGGGCCAGCCAAAAACATTGTGCTGCCTGGGTCCATGACTCTCACCCCCTGGATAGATAGATAGATGGATGGATGGATGGATGGATAGATAGATAGATAGATAGATAGATAGCGGATTTATCATGCCAATGAACAATAAATACATAAACTTGTAAACTTGATATATCATGCCAATGAACATTAAATGCGTACACTTGGGGGGGGGCGTGGCCTGGCTGCTGATGGAGTAGGACGCACGCTTTCGGAGCTCCCAGGCCCTAACCCGCTAAAGCCCCTATAACAAAGCGTTAAACTCCCATACAACCACGCTGATGGTGAGAACTAAGAAGGGGGCCACTCCCGGCCCGACGTTGCCCTCCTCGGGACACCCGACGGGACCTATGGACGATTTTCTTGCTACACCGCAACCGCTGGCCGGCGCACGAGGCCCAAACAATATGGCGCCTGCGTCCCCGGGTATGAGCAGCCACGATCCCTCCCCGCGGGGATCCCCCGCAAGAGACACACAAACAGATACTCTCACCCAGCTGTCCGCGGACATGGCGGCTATTGCGGCGAACATGCTCACGAGGGGAGACAAGGCTGAACTCATTGCGGAGCTTCGAGCAGCGGTACGTGAGGAAATCACGGCAGTGAGGCGGGACCTGGCGGTGCTGGAACAGAGAGTGGACGATTTGGAGGTACACAGCCTGCAGGCCACCCAACACCACCGGGCATCAGAGCTGGCAGCCACAAGGCAAGGCAATATCCTACTAGAGTTGAGACGCCAAGTAGAGGACCTTGATAACCGAGGCAGACGTAATAATATCCGCATCAGGGGCATGCCGGAATCTGAAGGTGAATCGCCACGTGAGCTGCTCGAAGGCCTATTTACCCAGATCCTGGGCGAGGCCGCACCGCCAGACTTTGGACTTGAGAGAGCTCACAGGGCGCTTAGGGCATCGCGCAGGGATGGTCAGCCGAGAGACCTGATCTGCTGTCTCCGGTCATTTCAGCTAAAGGAGGCCATTATGAGGTCGGCCCGCTCACAACGCTCACTCCGATACATGGACTCACCTATTGCACTGTACCAAGACCTATCCAACATCACCCTGGATGCGAGACGAGCCCTAAAGCCAATTACAAATGCGTTACAAGAGAAGAGGATTCACTATAAATGGGGATACCCGTTCAGCTTACAAGCGAGGATTGGAAATATATGGCACGTCTTGAGGTGGCCCACAGAAGTCCCACGCTTCCTGCACGCGCTGGGCCTACCGGACTTGCCTGTACCTAACTGGATTTTGGACTATCCGCCCGCAAGGCCTACGGGTCCGACTACACCAGCCGACATGCTCAGAAGGGGACCCATGCCGAGTACACCCCCCCAACGTAGAGGTGGCCCGGACGCGCCGGAGGAATAAGCTGCGATTGGGCCCCCGGGGACGCAGAACCCGCATCGACGAATGACCTGCACACCGTTTTCTTTTTTCCTACCGGCCAGGCCCGAGCAGTGGACAGCCCCTGACCTCCCACAGCATAGAGTGAAATGCAGAGGCCCAGAGACACCAGGACTGTACGCCAGGGGTATGTACTGTCTTTGTGCCCCCCCCCCCCCCCTTCCCCCCCCTCCCTCACTGGGACCCTGAGACTCCCCGGGATCTTCCTAACCCGGGGGGGGCCGATGTTTTGGGGAGGGGTATGGGATGGGTAAGATAAGCATTCCGACATGTTTTAGCGGGTGGCTAGCAAGGGGTCTTGCAAACCCACAACAGGGGATACATTATCAGGTGGGGTGGGGGGTGTGAGACGATCAATGGGGGGATAACCATGCCGGCCAAGGGGCCCCACCCCGACGGGGGGATGGGATGTTTGCTGGACATTGCACCACCACCGGCCATGAGATAAGGGAAAGGGGGCCGAATATCACCCAGACTATGCCTATAAATTGACAGATGTGATCAGGCCTCGAGCCGCTGTTGGGGCCGGGGGTGGGAGGGGGGGGTGCGGGCGGGTGGAGGGGGAGGCCTGGCCACGCACCCGTGATGCGCCCGCGGCCGACCGGGCTCCAGCTGGGGGTCATACCCTGGCGGGCGCGGAGCCAGACGCGGTGCGGAACGATTGCGTCTCCGGGGGGACCATGTTGATTTGGCGGGCGGAGGAGATTTTTAGCCCATGCAACTGAATGTTATGTACATGTTTTACTTGGTTTTAGCCTAAGTTGATGTTTTTGTTCATTAGTCCTGTACGTTAGCTATCCAGTAGGGCAGGGAGACCCCCCCCCGACTCTGTATGTTATATATCCACTCCAGGACACAGGGAAGTGGGCCCGGAAGTGCTTTAGCCCTCACAATCACGAAATTGGGGGATGCAGGGATCCCGGCAATTCCCACACAGGCTAGGCTCGGGACACCAAGGGTCCCCACCCGTTCTCAGCATATTACATGGCCGACACGGGGGTCCCGAGAGGGGGATTAGGGCCGCCATGGGTACCCCGCGATAGCTTAGATAGGGAGACTCGCCGGGCACTGACCCGATGGAAGACACACTCGGCGGGTTGGGAGCTGAGGGAGTCCACTACTGACTTCACCTACCAGAGAGGGCGACCGACACCATAGGTAGCCTCCCACGCACCCCACGCAACTGACCTATACTGTACATACTGGTCCGGGACTGGAAGGGGCTTCACCTTAGTACCCCCGACAACCTACACCCGACCAAGGTTCATTGTTGCCTTTTGTTCCCCGACTGACCTACTTACCTAGACGGTTGACCACACCTTCACCACATACCTCCCCACCCACCTTTCCCTCTCCCCGAATAGACCCGACTAGACCGACGAAGCTTTCCCTTACGATACCCCGCTGAGCCCGGGCGGGGGACTCTCGCGAAGAGACTATGGAGTCCTTTAAACCGGCGCTGCTTAAGCTCTGGTCCCACAATGTTAGGGGTCTTAACCTCCCTGAGAAACGAGCTCAATTGCTGCGCAGGTTATGGGCCGACAGGGTGTCCATAGCGTTCCTGCAGGAGACGCATTTCCGCGGTTCTTCCGCGCCAAAACTGGAAAATAGACGCTTTCCACAGGGTTACTTTGCCAACCACCCAGACATGAAGAAGGTGGGTGTGGCGATTTTATTCGCCCACTCGGTACATTTCCAACACAAGGCTACTCTCATTGATCCGGGGGGTCGATACATCTTCCTTAAAGGCTCCATTGGAGACGTTCCCCACACGTTCGCGTGCATCTATAGCCCCAACAGGCAACAACACACATTCATAGCCAAGACACTGATTAAACTGGACAGGTTCAAGGAAGGCCTCGTGGTGCTGGCAGGGGACCTTAATGTCCCTCTTGACCCGCGCATGGACTCCTCTCGGGGAGCTAGTACGGTCCCGGAACACTGCCTTAGATCGATCAGACGTTCCCTGACCAAAGCTGGGTTAGTGGACTGCTGGAGGGCGGCGCACCCGGAGGACAAAGATTTTTCTTACTATTCCCCGATGCACAAACAATACAGCAGGATAGATTACATATTCATGCCCCAGGGTAGCCTGCCTCTTCTCCGGGAGGCTAATATAGGACTTATTTATCAGTCAGACCACGCACCAGTCGCGGTGGAAATAAAATCTCCACTGCTCAAACCCATGGAACGCCAATGGAGGCTCAATGAGTCCCTGCTGGACGACCTAGGGACCTGTACCATTGCCCGTCAGACTATCAGGAACTACTTTGAGGAAAATGACACAGTAGACATGTCCCCCCTGACACTGTGGGAGGCCCATAAATGCGTAGTCCGAGGGCACTTCATTTCCGTGTGCACACAGCGCAGGAAAGACAGGGCACGCGAGCTTACAGACCTCACGAAACAGATAGCAGACTTAGAAAACTCACATAAGCACACACTAGACGACAACATACATTTACGGCTCACAGAAGCCCGCAGAGCACTCACGAACCACCTTTCCCAGGGCCTGCTGCACACCATGCGAAAATCCGCCAGGTTCTTCTATGAGCACTCCAACAAAAGCGGCAAACTCCTGGCGAAGATGCTCCAGGAAAAGCGTAGATCCCAACACATACACAAAATCCATACACCAAATGGGCGAACTACGGGGATGCCTGAGGGCATTCTGGACGCTTTCAGGTCCTATTATGCGGACCTGTACAACCAATCCCAGACCCAACAGGGTGCTGCTGCACAGACCCATTACCGACGAGTAACGGACTATCTAGCTCACCATGTAACACGTAAACTCACACCGGCACTCGCGGAGGAGCTGGACAACCCCCTCACCCTTGAAGAACTAGCGACTGCAATGAAACGTTCGAAACCACACCGAGCACCGGGTCCAGACGGCCTCCCCCTGACTTACTTACGGACGTTCCAAGAGGAGCTCCTACCGAGACTTCTGACTGGCCTAAACGCCCTGCGAGAAGGGGGTGCGTTCCCCACGGACACCCTAGCGGCTGTAGTCACGGTGATCCCCAAGGAAGGGAAAGACCCGAGCAATTGTGCCAGCTATAGGCCGATCTCACTGCTTAACGCAGATCTAAAATTGTTCACGAAGGCCCTTTCCCTGAGGATATCCCGGTTACTGCCCGACCTGATCCACCCGGATCAGGTCGGCTTCATTCCAGGCAGGGAAGCACGAGACGACACCATCCGAGCGCTAAACATAATTCATAACGCACGGGCCGGAAAGCGAGACGTCGTCCTCCTCTCGACGGACGCCGAAAAGGCGTTTGATCGGGTGGATTGGACATACCTGAAGGAAACGCTGCATCACATGGGCTTTGGTCCATATATGCGCATGTGGATCTCGGCCCTGTACACCACTCCGACTGCCCGGATACGGATAAACGGAGCCCTCACGCGGTCTTTCCCGATATGTAATGGAACGCGACAAGGCTGTCCCCTGTCCCCCCTCCTGTTTGCCCTCACCCTGGAACCATTCCTGGAGGCGGTCAGACGGGACGGGGGTATAACGGGGGTTCGCATGGGCACAGAGGAACATCGGGTAGCGGCATACGCCGACGACATGTTGTTCTTTTTGGAACAACCTCTGGTCTCCGTGCCCAACCTACTAAAGGCTTTTGACGAATACCGCCAGGTGTCAAACCTGAAATTGAACCTTGACAAGTCGGAGGCGATGCCGATAATGAAGGACGAAGGCGAAGCCCACAGACTAGGCAACCAGTTTGCCTTCTCGTGGTGCACGGAGAAGATACGGTACCTCGGTACCTGGCTACCGAAAGACCTTTCACAAACCTACCAACTGAATTTCCTGCCCCTCCTCCGGAACATACAATCAGACCTCCACCGCTGGACGGCTTACTATATCACCTGGTTCGGGAGGATTAACGCGATCAAGATGAACGTGTTGCCACGGTTGCTGTATCTCTTTGCCACCCTGCCACTTTTAATCCCACAATCATTCTTTAAATCGCTGGATACAGCGATCCGTGGGTTCATCTGGAATCATAGACCCTCGCGGGTCCGCAAGTCGACGATGGAGAGACCTAAACAATCCGGGGGACTGGGACTGCCCTCGGCGTCCACTTACTATAAAGCCACACACTTGCACAGGCTCACAGACTGGCATGTAGACAAGAGCCCAAAGCGCTGGGTGGCTATGGAACTGCAGCAAACAGGAGGTACAATCCCCTCGAGACTGTGGTTGGGGGGCACCACGTTCGCAGAACTGCGGACGGGCAACCCCATGATAGACGCGACGCTCAATGTCTGGTGCAAGGTTCGTTACACCCATCGGCTCACTACATCACCGAACCCGTTGACCCCGATCGCATGCAACCCAAATCTAGCAGGGGGACTCCACCCGACGGCACTGCGGAACTTTCATCAGGCGAACTGGATATACCTAGATCAGTGGTGCTCGAGGGGGCGACTCCGTCCCCTTGAGGACCTGCTCGGAGACACACGGCCCACACAATTAGACATCTTTCGGTACCACCAGGTGCAATCGTATGTCACCAGCTTAGCTGGAAAGGACCACCTTCATAGGCAACTGACGGATTTTGAAAAAATATGCACAAAAAGAGGTCACATAGACCATGGGGTGTCGCGCATGTGCGACTCTCTGAGAGAGGCCCAAGACTCCTACCCACTGGGATACAAGAGCAAGTGGGAAAGAGAGACAGGTACACAACTCTCGGACCAGGAATGGGACAAAATAGTCCGCTTAACCCACAAGTGCTCGATCAGCTCAAAGATCCAAGAGACTGGATATAAGCTATTATCGCACTGGTATCGGACTCCGGACACCCTTAGGCACTTCGGTGGAGCTGGTGCGGGTGACTGCTGGAGGTGCGGCACGGCCCTGGGAACGAATCTGCACATCTGGTGGTCTTGTCCACGCATAGTAACATACTGGCAGATGATAAACACGAAAATTAGAGAAGTCACAGGCGATCCCATCCCTCTACAACCCATGACAATGCTTCTACATCACACTCCCATACCCACGCAGAAATATAAACACTCTCTCACCATACATCTGTTGAATGCAGCGAAAGCATTGATTCCCCTACATTGGAAACGCACAACGACACCCTCGTTTAGACAATGGGTGGACAAGGTGGAGAGCGTCTATGATATGGAGATACTGACAGCCTCTCTGCAGGGACGCTCAGATAAGTGCGCATTGCAATGGTACCCCTGGCGACTTTACATCTCCAGGGGAATCGCGTAAAATCCCCGGGATAGGCAGAGAGCCGGAATGGCTACCCGAACTGCGCAGTTTGGTCGGACTATACCCAGCGCTAAGGAAATAAAGTAGCTAAATAGCCGGAGGAGACCTCACCCGGGTTCTAGACTTCCCCCCCCCCTTCTTTTCTCCCCCCTGTACCGACTATGCTCGCCCCCTCCCCCCTCTTCCCCTCCACCAACCCTTAACGTGACGGACCTTTCATACTACTAGACGCCAGAGGAATCTGGCCCCCTAACTGACTGTACTTCACTCTGACGGACAGGTAACTTTATTCGCACCTAGGTGTTCAAAACCGAGATCCGGACCACACGACATGATACGGAACAAAACCTCTTTGAGGGGACCTAGAAGTCAAGGGAAGCTAGCCAGACGGACATAGACGTGATAGTAGGCCACCACCTAGACACAAACCCATGGACAGCCATGGCCCACCAGACATGACCGATACCCCTGAAAGGACACTCCACCGAGCAGGGTAACACATGGGGCTGCTCAAACCATAAGTAAGACGCCCAGGGGACACACTGTTCCAATAACTACACACAGCAACGGAATCTGGTCCCGTTTGGACCACCCGTGCACACAAAGAGTACACATACCCTGACACGACGTAGGTTCTGGGGTAGTAAGGAGTTAACCCCGAAATGGAAACACTAGAAATCTGTTGTTAATAAGTGGGGATCTGGGAATGGGAACTGCCGACCACAGAGTCGCCCGAATAAACCCAAGCAAACCCAGGGGGAAGCAAACGAGTGTTCTGGCCAAAGCCAATTCTGTTACCTAAGCTTCCCAGAAATCGGCATCCTATTTCGGCACCTCAAAAGTTTAACTGTTATTATGTTGTAAAAGGATCAATCTACATTTCCGTGTGACTTATGTGAAATTGCTGTTTTTGTTACCGGTGAAACCTTACCGATAAAATATGATTGACACAAAAAAAAAAAAAAAAAAAAAAAAAAAAAGAAGCTATCGCTCAAAGGAGCTGTGACAACTTGTTAGCATGTTCCCAGCCTGTAAACATACTGTATGTCCCTTCTTCTTTATTCTGTACCCATTTCAATGCTTGCTTCAATAAAGAAAGATTGACATAAATGCGTACACTTGGTACATCATGCCAATAAAAGCAGTAATTACATATACTTGGTATGTCATGCCAATGAGCAATACATACATAAACTGCATATATTATGCCAATGAGCAGTAAATGCTAAACGTGGCATATCATGCCAATGAGCAGTAAATGCATAAATCCAGAATATTATGCCAGTAAATACATCAAATTTGTATATCATGCCACATGTGCCTCCAAAATGCCTGCTAATGCCATGTGCCCTCAAACACCCTGCCAGTGACCCCTCTCTGCCACCAGCCTCCCTGTGCCATGTCTCTGCCCTTAGCCTCTCTGTGCCTTCTCTCTGCCTATAGTGAGGGTGACAGTGTGTGTGTGTATGGGTGGCAGTTTGAGTGGGATGGTGTGTGTGAGAGGGTGACAGTGTATGTATAGAATATGGGGGGCCGGTTTTGCCGCCGGTTCGGCAAACTTGTTAAATGTTAGTAACAGGTTTGCACAAACCAGTGCGAAACGGCTGAATCCCACCACTGACTACAGCCCCTATTCACATGCACACACATACTACACCACAAACAGCTCCATCCACACATAACCCCACTAGAGCCAACACCACAAGCCCGCAACCACACAAAGAGCTTCTCCCCCACACACAACCCTACAACCTGCATATGTCCACTGCTCTCAATAGCTTATCTAGACAGCCTGCATTCATTGTCAGTGAACCAGTCCCTGCTGTAGTCGAAAAATAATAATCCTTTTTATTTTTTTTATGATCACAATTATTTAGTGAGGGCGTACACTAAGTGCCTCTATGGACGAACCACCACTATTATCAACATCAACCACAATGGGCACAATGTCTAACTGCAGCAAGCAATCTGACATTCATCAGTGATCAGTGACGAATGTATCGTTTCTACTAGAACATGTAGAATATACAAATATATTCGGGGTCAATACAAACCATTGTGTGGAAATCTATTCACAAACCGGACTTTACATAGGACACGAGGTCATGCGTTTAGACTGGAAGAAAGGAGATTTCGTCTAAAGCAAAGGAAAGGTTTTTTTACTGTAAGAACAATAAGGATGTGGAATTCTCTGCCTGAAGAAGTGGTTTTATCAGAGTCCATACAGATGTTCAAACAGCAACTAGATGCATACTTGCAAAAACAGAATATTCGAGGATATAATTTTTCAATGTAGGGTAATAACTGCTTGATCCAAGGATAAATCTGACTGCCATTCTGGGGTCAAGAAGGAATTTTTTTCCTAGCTTGTTGCAAAATTGGAAGTGCTTCAAACTGTTTTTTTTTCCTTCTTTTGGATCAACAGCAAAAAAACAAATGTGAGGAAGGCTGAACTTGATGGACGCAAGTCTCTTTTCAGCTATGTAACTATGTAATTATGTATTCAGCATCAAGAAATATGGCATATGGAATATAGAGGCATCCGCAAATAGCACATCAGATTTAAGAGAAGAAAAATAAATCAATTGTGTTGTTTAGGAGTCTATTCACTAGACATTGTGGGATTACTAACTAAACTACAAATGGTCAGATATTCACAGAGCAATTGTAAATTTCAGTCCAAAATTTAAAAAATGCAAAACAAATCTCCAAGCCACCCATGCTTCCAGATTATCTATTACACGAGCTCTTACATTTGCAGTTCTCTTGTGAATTTCTGGCAATTCATAGTTTAGTGAATAGCTATGGCCTCGAATTAATATTAATGGATAAGCTTTCCAAATTATTTATTTTTTTATTTAACCCCTTAAGGACACATGACATGTGTGACATGTCATGATTCCCTTTTATTTCAGAAGTTTGATCCTTAAGGGGTTAAACAAACTTTTAAAATTATTATTTAATACATTAAAATATCAGAAAATATAAAAATATTACACAAGTAAAATATTCTCCATAATATTATATCATTTTAAAAGGTCTCTTATTACATTATTATTGACAGGTCAAATGGCAACATCCATATATAACCTACCACATGACAGCTTTTTGGAATGGCTTTCACAGTGGTGATGGTAGAAATACATTAAAATAATACAAAATAAATAATTAAAATAGGCATATGTATTATGTATACAATCAACATTTCAATGAGGGACATTTAGAAACATGGACCAGGGGGTAGAACTGTATGATACATTTTAAGTAATTTCACAGGTCACTTGTAACCATTTATGAAAGTGAAAATATAGTTTAGACCAAAGTATCTTATTTACCACAGACTAACTTCTTAACACATTTGTTGTTGTTGTTTTTTTTTTTTTTACATAAATGGTTTTATTTCGTTTTTTTTTTTTACGTTTATGCAACATACATACGTTATACCGGGAGTTGATATTTATTGTCGTTTGCAGATATATTTACGTAAGTTTTATTCCTGTGAAGCTGTTATACACTCATATACCTCAAAAGGTTGAAGGACAGAGAAAAAAACGGCCATTAGGATAGAAAAGAGGGATTCAGGCTCTAAATAGGGACTATCCCACACAAACAGGGACATTTGGGAGATATTATATTTTTATCAGGAAAAACACATAAATATGGATGATAATTGATAAATTATGTCCCTCAGTGACAGATTTGCTAACTGTCCCTAAACATTCAGACAATGATAGATACAGGATGTTGACGGGACATTGCTAGACTAGATAGTGGGGGTGGTGAGTTGCTATGGGATTTGTCCTCAGGAAAGGAGACATAAGGTCATTGTATTTCCTGACCTTTGATTCAAGGTCTGTGTATCAGTAGATAATTGCCTGTTAGGAGCAGACAAGGAATTGTACTAAGACATGATTATAACAACTGTTTTGGGGAACAAAGAGATTGGATTTTCAAGTATATGAAAAAAAAAACGATTATGTAAGAAAACCAATTTACAGGGGGCATAAATGCAGATATTCTATAATGAACATATATTTCCTAAAAGCTAATTCATTATCAGGTTGCTAAACACAAATTATACCATCATTTTTTATTTTTTTCTGTGGTATACATATGCAAATGATAAGATTATTTTCACTTGTTTTCAATATAAAACCATACAATGTTAACTAATCAAAGTGTTTTGTACCGTAGATAGGAACAATGATCATCATTGAGCATTGGCCGTTGACATCTCTGATTGTGTAAGAATAAGTCATTCTTCCATTATATATTCACCACGGTGGGTGCTTGACATTAAATAGATAAGTATAATCAAACAAAAATGTAATAAAAAATTGTATTGCTATAATGAAATATAGACGTGTTATTTGGTCACTGTAAATGTTATTGGTGGAGCCATTCTGAGCTTTAAAGAAAAATTTAAAAACTGTGCTGTAATTTTTGTTTTGCTTAGGGAGCAGACTCCAGCTGCAGTGGTGGCTCATCGATAGGGGAACTTGGACCAGCGTCCCACCAGATTTTATATGGGAAGTAATATTAAATAGTTTTGAAACACTAAGATTCTTTTTCTTGGGAGGAGGGGGTTAAGCTAAAAAATCATGGGACAAAAGTAGATTAACATACCCCAGCTATTGCCTATATGTATGTTAAAAAAAAAATCTGTGTCTCTTTAATTCTGTAATAGGTCTAAGTTCTGCAGGACCCACTGCAGTCTGGGTGTATTCAGCAGTATGTGTCTACTTAGCAGTCTGTGTGTGTGTATTTAGCAGTCTGTGTATGTGTATTCAGCAGTCTTTGTGTATTCAGCAGACTGTGTGTATTTAGCAGTATCTTTGCGTGTATTCAGCAGTCTGTGTGTGTGTGTGTGTGTGTATTCAGCAGTGTGTATGTATTCAGCAGTCTGTGTGTGTTTCAGAAGCCTGTGTATATTCAGCCGTCTGTGTGTGTATTCAGCAGTCTGTATGTGTGTGTATTCAGTGCACTATGTGTATGTATTCAGCAGTTTGTGTGTACTCAGCAGTCTGTCTGTGTGTACTCAGCAGTCTGTTTGTGTGTGTACTCAGCAGTCTGTGTACGTGTGTACTCAGCAGTCTGTGTGCGTGTGTATTCAGCTGTTGGTGTGTGCGTGTATACAGCAGTCGGTGTGTGCATGCATTCAGCAGTCTGTGTGTGAATGTGTTCAGCAGTCTGTGGCCGTGTTTAGCAGTCTGTGTGTATGTATGTATTGCATTTGCTGAAGGTACCAATAAATAATAAGCTTTATTTTATAGATAATTTACATTTTTATTCCTCTTAGTTGTTGTGTAGGCAGGGCCCCAGTGCACTGCTTTATCTGGGGGCCCATAATGCTGTTAATATGGTACTGAGCGCTGTGCTGTGTTCTCCTCTACTGCAGATCACGCAGAGGCTGTCCCCCCTGGTTCGGTGCACCCTAAGACCTGTGCTGCCTTATGGTTGCGCCAGCCCCGAGGCTAGACAAGGCTGTAATGCATTAGAAATCCATCATAAAAAGGTAGATCCTCAAAAACAAACCATTCAGTGGCAGCTGTTGAAGTTTTAAGATGGTGGGGTGCCTTGATGGTGGGGACTCTTGCCCCAGAATTTTACTCATGCCTATACATTATAAAGATACTCATGCAATACAGAGAGCTGAGCATAATACAGAGATGCTCATACAATAAATAAAGCTGGGAACAACATAAATATATCTATAAAATACACAGAGCCACATATCATACAGAGATAACCATGCCACAAACACAGCTGAGAAAAACCTGAGATATAATACACAGAGCTGGGCACAATACAAAGATACCAATACAACAGGTAAACATAAGAGCTGGATAGACTACAGAGATACCCACCCAACAGGTAAAGCCAGGGGTGGATGTCAAGTTCAAACAGCTCTGTCTGCATAGTCCGCCTTTATTTATCCAGTCTGTATGATTGGCAAACAGCTTGGCATGTATTTACCCCTGGCTGACCAATCTGCACCCCTCTCTAGGTGGTCCCACCTGGGCAATGCCAGTGACATGATCGCGTAAATGGCCCACTACCTTTTACCCCGCCCACCTTTACAGGATGCTGATGTTGGGGAGGTATAGATTTGGTTGGGAGATGAATGTAACAGGTCAGTATAGGGTATGTGTATTCGTATAAATGCGTCTTGTGTTTTCTGTCCATAACAATAAGAGCTGAACAGAATAAGAAGATACCAATAACTATCCCACAAAGGCAAGATTATTTTGATGGATTACACAGAGCTGCAATACAGAGATATCTACTGTCACTATATCTTTCCCCTGCTGCACAGTGCAATCACAGAAATGATGTCTCTTCTATGTTCTGATGTACACCCATGCATCCCTAGTTTCCTGGTGCCTTATTATGACTCGTGCCTCATTATGACTCATCTGTTGCTTCCTGGTGGCTCATTATGACATCATATATGACATAGAACCTTTCCATTGGTCTCCTTTTGTAATGTCAGTCTATGTGGCACTTTGTATTGTGACATTATGGCCCTCTGTAACCAATCACAACCCAGTAATGGTTATATGTACTTCCTTGTTGTCATTGTTTCCTTGCTCTGTCCTAGTTCTTGGTACCTGAGAGTATGTTTATACTGCGGATTGAATTTACTGTTTTCTGACCCCCAGCTTGTTTGACCATTCTTGCTCTCTATTATCCTGACCTTGGCCTGACTATTGATTCTCTCTTTTAGACACTAGCCTGGCCACTCTAAGGACCGGTACGTGTTCATTTACTGTTTCCTTTAGGTTTGTGTGTTAGGGTACATCCATTCCTGACACCCACACAGTGCATGTCCCTGTATAATGCTCCATCTCTCCCTCTCTCTCTTTGTCTATTAAAACTATTAGTGACAGACAGCACAGTGTTGTGTGTCAAAATGTCCCCATGCCCTTCTCATCCATGGGCTTCCCTGGCCTCATATATATTAGTTATATGTTTGAATACATTTCCTTGCTTAATCAGCCCTCAGGCAGTTACAGGGGCTATTAGGGGGGGAGAGAAAATGATAATATTATACACTTACATTTGGAAGGGGCCAGGAGCTGCTGCTGCTGTATTCGCTCCCTGTGCTAGTTCCAAGATGTTTTTTTTATTTCTCTCTTTTATGGGCAATGTAACTCCACTCCCTGGTTCTATGAGCCAATGATGGCCCCTGAATAGAGAAGCCAATCGCTTGCCTCCACTCATGGGCAGCTGGTTTTGCGCCCCAAACGGCCATTCAATGGAAATCTCTGAAATTTCTTCTTAAAGGCCATCAAGCATGTGCAAACCCTGCTGAAACAGGGCAGATTTCAAACCTAACCCCCTTATTTTTACCAGCCTAGATGTAGGCTATTCAAGTCCGCTACCACTGAGAGGGGAGAGGAAACCTCTTACAGAATTAAAGAGACACTCTCTCCCCTCTCAAACACTTTATATTATTTTCATTACTTAATTATGCATTCAAGTATTTCTATGTATATGTTCAATAAAAATCAAGGCAGTTGCTTCAACACTCCAGACTATTTCTGGGTAGATGTTTTAAATTATTTAAGTAGCCTAAACCTGAATTGTATTAGTGAAAACTGTGTTTTGTACTATTGTGTTTGTGTGCACTGTGTTCTGGTTAAATTGTATATGATACTTTATTTAACCAGTTTGAATAGCATAGCTGGTATCTTTTAAAATGAGAATCAAAGAAATTAAATTGTACCAATGGGATTCCAGTTTTCAAACAGACAAATTTCTCTACCAGTTCTAGAAACAGTTATGGATAAACGTGTACATTTGAAGAACCGATTCCTCTGGGGTGGCTGCATTTATTTAATCCTCACTCACAGAAAATGAACTTGTTTGGGCTATTTTCTGGACTGCAATGTTTGTATATTCTATGTGGAGTTTAAATGCTCTGGGATAGACAGAGTAACAGGATTTAGCCTTTAGATGATCACAGTGTAATTTGAACCAGGGTCACATTCTTATATAAAATAAAGTCCTTATTATATTTATGAAGACAAAATTCGTGGATTATTATATAGTCTGCATATTTTGCATGTTATTATACTCTTGTGGCACACTTGTATAGTACCCTATGGTGTAGTTGTTGTTCTTTTCACATCACAGGCTTGATTTAATGAGTGAAAATAGAAAACAAACAACAAAATATTCAACATAAATTATTTTAAGACGTATTTAGGTATTCATACCAACTCACACTAAACCATATTTATTTTAAAACGTAAAAATTATACTTTAAAAAGGATTTTATTACTCTCGTCCCTTCTACCTCCTGCTGTAGCTCGAAAGATCAACATGGAAGGCATATATTGTCTGTCTACCTTACTTAAAACATCACCCACTCAGGCGCGGGATGTCATTCTCAAATGCTCTTCATCTCACGGCAAGGGACACAACATGACAGCACTGAGGGGCAAGACACCGCTCCCTTTTGAGGACTCACAGTTATCCTTTTACCAAGATCTAACAAAAGCCACATTACAATGGAGCAAATCCCTCAGTGAGATCACGCATTCCCTGCGCACAGCCGACATACCATGCAGAAAGGGAGCAACGAGATCCCACAAGAGAACGACCCATACAATCACCTTAGCAGCAGAAGCAACAAATCTCCTCTCTTCACTGGGATTATTGGAGCCAACCTCAAGCACGAACCCACAAGCCTCAACTAGCACCTGGGACCTGGCCGCAGTGGCACCCTTCCCTCCAACGTACTTAGCAAGAAGTCAACCTGACACCTAACTAAGACCGGTGCTGACGCTTCTTGTGCTGGCCCTGCAGAGGGCTCCGAAATTAATCTGATGTTGTTCATTTCTACGTTCATTTCTTTTATCTCCTTCTCTTTTGTGTTCAAAGTTCTAACTACACTGCCGCTATCCTGACACGGGCCTTAGACCTTCACCCACACCCCTTTCACCCGCTGCCCCCTTGGTTAGGGGTAACACTCAATGCAAGGGCAAATATGCCTCAACACCTAGGGGGGAGGGGAGGGGTGTGTGTGTGTGTGTGTGTGTGTATGTGTGTGTGTGTGTGTGTGTTTGTTTCACAACAAAATACAAAATAATATAGATTTTTTTAATCCCTCGGAAAATATAAACAATATTCTAAAATAAATAACAATGTAAGTGAACTGCTTTATAAGCTCATTCCCTGCCTGATCTATTAAGTCATTGAATATGAACATACTCAAAAACTAATGATCGCTCAAAATGAGATCTGTTAATCATGGAGAAATAATTCTGATTTCACTGTCAGATTTAATTTGAATTTGTATTAGCATGCCATGATAACTCTATTTTTAATATTCAACCCATTTGTTTATTTCATGTCTTAACTAGGATATAATGTCATAACGCCGCATGGTCTCCTAGGAAGTAGTAGAGCTGCATGCCCCTGATTGCAAGACTAGGCATCATTTATCAGTAGGCTTATCGCATTACTCACTGCTTCACTGATGCAGCTGCTCCATCCACAGGCAAATTATTATCTGACATGTTCTGAGGATTCCATGTCATTTAGCTACATTCAAAAGTTACAACATAGTAATGCTCTGAATAAGGCAATTATATGTTTTTTAAATGATCTATCTCTGCAGATTATTACTACAAAGATGGTCAAATATTGCAAATTACCATAATTAAAACAGTGCTGGTAGCAAAAGCTCTGGCAAAAAAACGTACCAAACAGCTACTGGAGGAAATAATCACAGGGTTTTACTTTTTACAGATTATTATTTTCTGTTAAGGGTATTCACTTAATGAATAGTAGCTTAATTAGAGACATATTTGAATATGACTACTTTGAATTTAATTTTGTAAGTCCCTTGTCGTTTCTTCTCAATTCCAAATGTAGTAAATAACCCCATATGAGTCATAAACTAATAATTTAATAACTGGTTTTGCAGTCTTAAAGTTGTTACTATTTCTTCTCTTTCTTTGAGCTGTATACTAAAAAGAGTTGTGTGTTAAAAATTGTTTACTATGTATACTTTAAACAAGGGTCCACAGAGTACCTGTCCAGGACAATTTCTGTGCCCCTAAATACTTTAATGTTGCCCAGTGCCCACAAATGCCCAAACCGAATATTGATGTCTGGTGCATCAGGGCTGTATTCACACCATTTTGTTTGCTGTGGTTGAGATGGCCAGTTAGCTTTGGTTGACGGTTTGTTTTGTGCTTCTGTTAGCGTCTATAGTAAAGTTCGGCATTGGATAATTGTGTACCAAAGTTTTGACAAGGCTGGCTGGTACAGGATAGCAGCCTCCATTGAGAGCTCAGTCACCCTATGGAAGATGACAACTTAGCCAGTTGCCCTCAGGTAAACTGACTTTGAGACCACTGATTTAAACATAGTGTTTTAATGTTTCTGTTTTAATATATTGTAATACACATTCACTAGTAGATCGTGAGGTGGTTTCTTTCAACTGGATAGTCACCCAGTCAATATATTATTCCTTGATCATGGACAAATGGACAGGCCAATAGACAGACATCACTCATTGGCTCCAAGACCATTTAGGAAATAAAGTGCTTACGCGTGTTACCAAAGTGTCACACATTCAAAAACACTTTTAATGATTGCATGTGATCTTGATGTAGAATTATTAAAAAATCTTTATTGAACTTGTATTGAATTATTGCACTAACTCCGTTTTAACCTGATACTGTGACAAATCCTCCATTTTGTCCTCATAACCTGACTTCTCCATTTCAAAACTACATTACATGACAGAATTTCCCAGCACATCTAACACAATAGACAAAGACTGTATTCTCCATAAAGACATGACTACCCAGGAACTGCTGAATTTCCCCTAACTCGCAACATAGTATAATTCGAAGGCCATGAGAACACTGTAGTAATGAAATGTTCTATTCATAAGAGACCTTGCACCTGACCACAAGACCTGACATCACTGACTGTGTAAAATGACGCTCAAGCCCCCCCTTTTTCCACCGAGTAAACCTCATGCTAAGGGAGATGGCGTTTGAGCCCCTTGTCCCCACCCGTGTCCAAAATAATACCACCTCTCGGTGGGTGGACACGAAGCTAACCACTTAGTTTTTGAGCCAATTAATTATATTGATAGGTGGACACTAATCCAGACACTTAACAATTAATCCAATTAATGATGTTTATTTACTGATATCTTGATAATCAATGATGACGCAAAATGTCTCTTAAAAGGGCCTGCGCGCCCGCTCTGACTTCACTTGCCAATAAATTTCCTCGAAGTTATTTTAACCTGAACTCTGTGTGTCAGACTGAATTACTTCAGCGTATATACGCAATTCAATTTTCTTTAATTTGGACAGGAACAGATAGACATTTAAACATTTTGGTTTACTGAAAAAGTACCATAACAACTTTGGTGCCCAAACAGGGACCCCGGGCTATGTCTGGCCGGTGAGCCGTCCTAAGGAAGACGCGAGTGGACGGAGGAATCCGGGGGGAAGGAAAGGAGATTGATCACCTCCAGGTACACGGTAGAGACTTCTGCAGAGCCACCGGTATGTTCCGGCCCCTTTGATTGACCCGTCCACGTCTCTGTGACTGCTTCCCGGGAGGACATCAAAGACAGGTAATATCTTGCCCGGGGTCTCATTACCCATTTGTTTACCTGCATTTAGTCTATCTGTTGCCTGGGTGTGTCTGTATTGGCATGGTCTAGTTTGAGTGCCCGGGCTGAGTGTTTATTTGTCTCCCCTTTAGGATAAGGGGGGGGGGGGGTGGACCCGTGGTAGTTTGCCTGGGGGTCCTGTGTTTGTCTGTTGCCCCTTTTGGGATAAAGGGGGGGTGGACCCGGGGGATTTGCCTGGAGTCCTGTTGCCTGTTTACTCCTTTTAGGAGCCACGTGGCTGTGGCTGTAGGGAAAAAGGGGGGTTGACCTGTGGAAGTTTTCCTGGGGGTCTTCTTTGCCTGTTTACTTCTTTTAGGAGCCTCGTGGCTGTGGCTGTATGGAAAAATAGGTTTGTTGGAACTGTGGAGACTGTGTAGACTCATAGTTTCCTGTGATCCTTCATGTGTCACTTTGATAGCCTAGCTAGCCTCATTGTGCACGTAGCTCTGTTGCAGAGCGGCGGATCCTCCAGCTTTGAGCGCTGAGTTGGGGGCTCTCCTGATTATTTAATTTGTGGAGAGGGGGATTCAAGTAGGCATTGCTTGTTTCCCGCACCACGTGGTTGTGAGACCTATAAGTGGGTTTTTATAGGGGCACTACGGGAGTGAGGATAGAGGTGGCCACACTTTGTGGACTGCTGTAACGAGGGAGGCTATACAGGATTCGGGTCGGAGATGGTTGCTGTTTCCTGTGGCCGCTGGTAGTGAGACTTGAGAAAGTCGTTCTCCAAGCGGAGACATTACGAGGTTGAGGGAGGTGACTTCGGTCACACGAGTAAAGGAAAGGGATTACTGTTGATTTCATTTGAACTGTGATGCATGCACTGTATTTCAACTGTATTGTTGTCTTGTTTGTTTAATTAGGAGTCATTCAAACTCCTGTGTCTGTCTCTAAGGATTTTTCCTTACCTTTTTACCTTTTCTACACTTCCTGTACTATTACACTATCCACTCCCATTCCTCTTAATAGAGAAGTGATTGGTCACACACTTCTCACCTCGCTCCAATCCGTGTCTACCACCCCGGGTAGGCGGATTCAGTGACTAGTCTACGTTTTGGGAAGACGCACTTGAGTAGGACCCACCTTCCTCAAGTGGCAGTCGAGCATTGTAGACGTTCTTGTTCAAATTTCCTTTTCTCTCCCTATATCTAGGACGCTGGTGTAGGGGGAAGGGGAATATGGGGCAGGAATTGAGTAAGCCCAGTAAGGGCTGGCTAGCATGTGATTTAGTTGAAGACAGAGAGGGTGAGGAGATGGTTAAAGGTGTTGAAAAGATTGCTAAAGTATGTAAAATTGCTGTGCCGTCATGTGGTAGATTGCAACCAGAAAGCTGGCGTAGGTTACTGATGGAGAAGAAAGGCAAGCTTGCAAATAATGATTTATTACAGACAGCTGAAGCATGGTACAGAGTAGCGAAGGCTATTCAGCAAGAAGGTTGGGTTGAGGAAGAAATAAATCACAAAGGTGTGAAATTGTTTGTGTATCATAATAACTGTGTTGCTGGGGCATTTCCTCAGCCAGCGCCCCAAAATGGCGCCCAGGGGATGTCTATCCCCAAGGTTCAGTCAGCAACGGGTGATTGCCAGCTGACTATGTTCCCCACTCCCAATCCTCCCAACACCCATCCCGTCACCTCCCCCGTTTGCCCGGTCCTGAATTCTGATGGATCTTTCTTTTCCCCTTCTCCATCCCTAACACTCCCATCATCCTCATCCATCCCTGTGCCACCTTCTGTGTCTAATCCTAACATTTCATCTGCCATTCCTTCCCTGCACTTTCTCTCCGTTGATAATCCTACCCTCTCATCTGCATCTGCCCAGTTTGCTAACCCCTCCTCCCCTGCCACCGCCAATCTTGCTGAACCCACTCCGGCTCCTCCTTCTTCACCCGCCTCTATTGATTCCTCTCCATCCTCTCCCTCGCCCGCCCCTACCACGGCCCAGGTTCCCACCCCCATTGCTAATCCCTACCCAACCTTCCTGCCCACCCCAGGTACCGCCCCAGCCCCCGCCCAGATGGCTTGGCCATACCCCTTCCCATATCCCATGTCCATGCCCTATCCAAATTATCCATACCCCTTTCCCCAGCCATACCCCTTTCCCCAAGCCACTCCCCAGGTTCCGGTCATGCCCAGTCCGGTACAGTCTGCCCCGGATGTGCCCACATCCAATATGGCTGCCGCTTCTTCCCTTAACCCCAATGCAACTTCCTTCCCCGCATCCAATATGGCGGCCCCCAGTCATCCAGCACCCCTGATGCCGGTGCTTCCCGGTGATTACCAATCCCAAGATTATGACCCAATTGCGACTCCCGCCTCCGGGACTCCCTCTCATCCCCCGGTTCTGTCACCTCAGGTGATCCCCTCACGCAGAAGGGCCCAGATCATAGAATTAGATGAGGAAGAGGTCGACAGGCTGTCTCAGGATTCATTGGAGGCTGCGGGAGTCTCGGCCCACCGTTCTATTGATGATCCCTTCGGCCATAAGGGTCGGGGAGAACGGGCCCCTCCTAAATATGTTGCCTTTAACCCCACACAGGCTAGTGCTTTAATGAAATCTCTCCCTGACCCAGAGAAGCAGCCTATGCCTTTTTACCGAGGGATAGTTCAGATTAAAAAGACTTATTCCGCCGCCTGGCGTGACCTACTGAGCATTTGTGCTATTAAAGCAGGGGATGCATATTGGCCCAGCATGGCCCGCCACCTCAGTACAGATCTGCTTACAAGTGATGTTGATTACCCCTCCGGAGTAACTTTTTGCAATCAATTGAAAGATTGGGCTAAGGACAAACTTGCAGATCAGGCTGCTGGTCTTACTGATGTTGTGCAAGACAAAGGAGAATCAGTGGAAAGGTTTCATGCAAGGCTGTATCAAATGTTTACAGATTTGGGATTTGATCTTACTGACAAAATTCATTCACAAATGCTGTCAGGTGCGTTTGTCCAAGGTGTTAAAGACTCCATACGCAAAGGAATCATTGCTGCACGCCCTGAATATAAGGTTGTTCCTCTGGATACTTTACTCCTAGTTGCTAGAGGTCTGGAATCTGCCCAGACCCCCAGAAGACCCAATTCAGCTCCCCTCATGGTGGCCCGCACCACCCCTGCCCCCAAGGGTGCTAAACTAGAGGATGTAACTTCTAGTAACTTCTGTTTTAATTGCAAAGCTACAGGACATTATAGAAGTGACTGCCCAGAACCTATAACAACGATCAAAGATCACTAAGCGTCACTTAAAGATGGCCCTTCTCCATTGAACCAAATGGAAGTTGTACGACTTGCACAAGATGTATACAACCCAATGTGCATGAATTACAAAATAATATTCAGAAGCTATACCACATGCAATCTCAAAAGTTGATGATATTTCTTAAATGAATGAAAAAGCATAAAAAAAAACTACATGGCAAGTTAATAGAAGTCACTTTGCAAGTGCTAATTTTAAACTAAGTAATTACCACCATCATACTCATGTTTTTCATTAATGAAACTACTAGTGACTGCTGAACTACATATGCACTATGCCTCTGTTAAAAATGAGAGGCCTATGGTTGATTGGGCTTAAAAAAAATCAGAACCTGATCTCCTGATCTCCGTAAAGCTTGTGGGTTTGATGTACACTCTCAGATGGGTATTTTTTTAAAGGATCACTATAGGGTCAGGAACACAAACATGTATTCCTGACCCTATAGGGTTAAAACCACCATCTAGCCATTCTGTCCCCCTCATGCCTCCCTAAAAATAGTAAAATCTTACTTGTATTCAAGCCTGAAGCTGTAACTCTGCATGCTGTTTGCCTCAGATAAACAAGCTGTCTGCTGACATCAGCAGAAGTGGTGGCCTGATCCAATCACAGTGCTTCCCCATAGGATTGGCTGAGACTGAGGCAGATCAGGGGCAGGGCCAGCACAATTCAAACACAGGCCTGGGCCAATCAACATCTCCTCAAAGAGATGAATTTCTATGAGGAAAGTTCAGTGTCTGCATGCAGAGGGAGGAGATACTGAATATATGGATGCATTTTAGGCAGCCATGACCCAGGAAGGATCTCTAACAGCTATCTGAGGAGTGGCCAGTGAAGTTATCAGTAGGCTGTAATGTAAACACTGCCTTTTCTCGGAAAAGACAGTGTTTACAGCAAAAAGCCTGAAGGTAATGATTCTACTCACCAGAACAAATTCAATAAGCTGTAGTTGTTCTGGTGACTATAGTGTCCCTTTAAGCATTCATTTTCTATTTTCGGGACTCAACTCTAGCCTTTAATGTTCATTAGCAATATATACATATCCCTATAACATGGAGATTACTCAGGCAGTGGGATTTCATTTTACCTATATAATGGACAAACTTCTCATATAACATTGAGAACACGTTTATATGAACTCATTGAGTTTGTGAACAAATTCGGCAATTCCATTGTGTGGGTGCATCAAATATGCATATGGCAGGGCAGAGGGAAGGTAAAACGGTTAATATATATATATATATAGGGTTAAAACCACCATCTAGCTATTCTGTCCCCCTCATGCCTCCCTAAAAATAGTAAAATCTTACTTGTATTCAAGCCTGAAGCTGTAACTCTGCATGCTGTTTGCCTCAGATAAACAAGCTGTCTGCTGACATCAGCAGAAGTGGTGGCCTGATCCAATATATATATATATATATATATAAACAGAAATTTTTTTTTCTGTTTGTATTATTGCACGGAGAGGCACCTGGTAGTTGCTGATTTAATTATTTTTGTTTGGGATGAGTGCCAGAAACAGTTGCAATTTCTCTCTCTCTCTCTCTCTCTATATATATATATATATATATATATATATATATATATATATATCACAACTAAATATGTTTTACAAGTTTTAAAAATATATTAGAATATGGTATCTTATAAATGGCTAATGGGCAAAGCTAATTTGTAAAAAACCAAAACCAAAAAAAACCCAAACTATTATTAGTGCTTTCCTTTACCAATGCACTTTTGGTGACATCATGACATCACTGAAAAGATATATATATATATATATACCTTGCTCCACTTTAACAGCTGGATCTGGAAGCGTTGTAGACACTTAAAACATATTCTTTTTGGGTTCCAAGATAATGGCTTGTTCACGGGTCACTGGGATAAACATTCTTTTTTTTTGTGAAGTGTGTTCCTTGAATTGTGTTTAATTTGTGCAAGAATTCATATTATATATAAATCAGTCACATGACAGGAAGGCATCCATGTCTACGGGACAATGAAAAATAAATAAATAGCCATTTTCTTCCTTTATTTATAACATTCATATTGCCATGAAAAAAAAAAAAAAAGATTTTCACACATGGCAGAGCACTGACAGGGTTAATTCACAGGCACCTGTGATCACTATATAGGGGGTATTTTAAAGAAAATGCTAAGGCCATATTTAGCCTTGTTTCAGCAATAATTAAGCTTGTTTGCATGTCTCTAATTAGGAGACATTTGGAGCATGCATATCCTCCAGGCCTTAATCTGTATAAACCTGTCAGCCTACAGTTCTGTGTCAGATTTAAGGAACCTGATTCAGTTTCATGCAGTTGTTTCACGGGGAAAACTGGAAATCTGATACTCTGTAAACTGCAGATAGGGGAAGGTTGAAAAAGAAAAGCTATCTGCGTGAATAATTCAATGTAATCCTTTAACACGGCTTGCAAAAATGTGATACATGTCATAGTCCATGTAATTACAATGTGATCATACAGAGTGTGCATGATGTGAATGGCTACAGTGTCTATTTTATTTATGATGAACATTACCTTATCATTGTCTTTAATAGAACACACAGACACAGTCATGCAAAACGAACACTGTTATTGCTTATTTTGACTGATGGTTTGTAAACTGAAAATTGTTGGAATTAAAGACCAAAAAAAAAAAAAAAATGCAAATTAGAGAGATTGTGTTTTTTTATTGTTTTTTTTATTTATTTATTTTTTATTTTATTTTATTTTAATTTTTTATTTTTTTTTTTAGCAATTTAGCTATTAGGGCTTGAAATTTGAAAATCCCTTCGCATTTTTTTTTAACCATTTCAGGCTTACTGAATATATCCTCGGAGTTTATGTCTGGTGTTCCAATTTGCTGAATCAGTAAAGCTACATTTTCAAAATATCCAAAAAATGTGAAACCTTTCTTTCATTTTGTTTATATCACGCTGGTTCATTTATTTATGAAATTTAAAATGATCAAATAATGCAATTAATCAATATAGATGCCAGATTACACAAATCTGTAATCTTTAGTAAAACAAAAATGAAAAAAAAAATGTCAAAAACAGGACAGCTTAGTAAAGTCTAAAAGTAACTGCTGCAGCACTTCTATAGGCCTCTCCCAAAACACCAAACAGTCTGAGAAAAAGGATAACAATTGTGTCGTTGAGCACAGAAAAGAAACAAAAGACATACATGCAGTTTAGGTTACTCTGTTTCTTACATAAGATTTTCATGCACAAACACTAAAGCCCTACGCGTTTCGTTCAAATTCTGAACTTCCTCAGGGGCAAAGAAAATAACAGTACATCTCTTAGTGCTCATCTAATCCATAAAAGTCTGTTTAGCGTTTAAATACATGAAATAGTTCCCGCGGGTTGCCGTTAGCCTATCCGCACGGAGCTCCTGCAGCTGTAATTCATTATGCCGTGGCTTGTATTTCAAGCCTCATTTTCGTGTAAGGTTTTACATCCGTCGATTGTATGATGCCGTCACCTTCAAGACAAGAGAATTACAGCATGGCTTAAAATAGTAACATATAGTAATATGAACACTGTGTGCAAGTTGTAGTCCATTCACAATGCATACAGCTGTGGATATTTTTACTCTACAAAAATCCTTCATGTCTGATTTGATTGAAATGCAAGGACCACTAGTAGGCAAGACATATCAGTAGCATCTATTTGATAATAACATCTTAACAAGTCGCCTCCTGACTCACTGTGTCATGCCTCAACTACCGGTAATTCCTTGTCTCTTCCGGGTTGACGGAGTTTAGCCACACCCCTTCGCTGACGCGGTCTCCCCACGCTACATAATGCGACCGCGCCAGATACAAGACGCTGGATTATTGAACAGCATTACCGCGATATCAAACTGGCTAAAAGTTTCTCTGCGACCTCTACTTGTGTACCGAACCGGACTGGCATTCTACTTACCCTCCTTCTCCTCTCCTCGACCACGGCTAGTAACTGGACTTTCCTCATCCTGCCTGAGAAACAACCCTCCCCGGAGGAGAACTCCGGGAACCTGATTTTTCACCCTTTGGAAGCTAAGTCAATTGTTATATCTGTGATAAGAGCTTACCTTCTCTCAAAACCGCTAAGCATTCCTGCCATAGTCTGCTCTCAAGTTTGCCAAGCATTTCTGCTACAGCCTGCTCTCAAGTCCGTTAAGCATTCAGGCTACAGCTGCTCCCAGGCCTGCTATCTCTAACTCCAAAACGAATCACTCCTGTTACAACTTCATTTCTAACTTCCTCCATTTCCTTAAAACTTGCAAACACCAATGTGCTAGATTGCATGTATATCGGAAGCTGCTTACTCCAATTAAACCAACAGCGAAGTAATTAAAGATACAGTACCTGTATTTTCCATTATTGAATACACAGTTCCTATTCTATTCTCTAAGTATCCTAATCAACAATCTAAGTCCTAAGAAATCTGCAGTTGTGCTCCATATCAACCTATGTAAACGTTACAGAATAATCCAGCCTTTGTAATGGATCCAGCAGATTTCGATTCTAAATTGACTATGCTGAATCAAAGAGTCGATACACTTGCCCAAGGCATGCAAGACCTACAGGTTACAAATGAACGGATTCTTACTTATGTCAGAGACTTACAAACACATACTCCTCATACTGTTATGCACTCAGCTAGCGACCCTGCTGTCTGTAATCCCAAAAAGTTTTCTGGAGATCGATCCAAATACAGGGAGTTTCTTAATTCCTGCAAGTTATTAATTGCTCTAAAACCTAGATCTTATCCCACTGAAAGATCTAAGGTTTGTTCAGTTATCTCCTTTCTAAGAGGTGAACCTATGGCCTGGGCCCATTCCTTCTTGGAAAATGACGATCCCATATTAGACTCATTGGATGAATTTTTTGAAGCCATGTCTCTTCTTTATGAAGATCCCAACAAACAATCTACAGCTGATTTAACCATTAGAACCCTACATCAAAAACAGAGACCTGTCGAAGACTACATTGCTGAATTTAAAAGATGGGCAATAGAAACTCAATGGAATGACATAACCCTGCGCAACCAGTTCCGAATTGGGTTATCCGAAGCAGTAAAGGATGAACTTTCTAGAACTGAACTCCCTACTACGTTAAACGCGCTGATTCAACTATCAATCAGCATTGACAGAAGACTTAGAGAAAGAAAGGCCGAAAAAGCTCTCTCGAGTTCATTATGGAAAAAAACATTTAGTCCTTCAAAAACAACTGAAAAACCATCATTACAAAATGAACCTATGGAAATAGGGGTAATAAGAAGTCCTCTCACTCTAGAAGAGAAAACCAGAAGACGTCTACTAAACCTCTGCATGTATTGTGCCTCGCAAGATCACTTGATCCCAGATTGCCCCTTATTGAAACGGGCAAAAGGCGGTAAGCATGCTCATACCACTTCTATACTAAGTGCACTTCCCTCTAAATCAACCACTCAATTCTCCTCTATTTCTCTCATATTACATTGGGACAAAGAAAGAATTACGACTGCCATCATTGATTCTGGTACAAACGGGGTGTTCATCGATTCATCCTTTGTAACCAAAAATAAAATTCCTTGTGTTCGCAAAAGCACTTCTGTTTCTGTCAGAGTGATTGACGGCTCCCTCATATCCTCGGGCCCTATACTAAATGAAACTATTCCTGTAAGAGTAACCACCAATCATACTCATACTGAATATCTTATATTCGATATTATCTCATCACCTCTTTATCCGGTCATACTAGGAATCAACTGGTTAAGGAACCACAACCCACAAATCACTTGGTCTCCCTTCTCTCTCACCTTTAACTCTGCTTATTGTAAAGAAACATGCTTACAACATATTCCAATTTTTCAGATTATTGAAGAACCAACTATACCTTCCTGTTATTCTGAGTTCTCAGACGTATTCAGTAAAAAGGAAGCTGAAACACTCCCACCTCATCGTCCCTACGACTGTCCCATAGACCTCATACCTGGTGCCCCCATACCTTTTGGGCACATCTATCCTCTCTCTGAATCTGAATTAAAAATCCTCAAGGAATACTTGGATGAAAACCTCCGTAAAGGGTTCATTAGACCTTCCAGCTCACCTGCTGCCTCCAGTATGTTTTTTGTGAGAAATAAAGACCAGACTATACGTCCCATCATAGATTACAGAGCTTTAAACAAAATAACAGTTAAAAATCGTTACCCTCTTCCCCTGATAAATTAATTGATTGAACGGTTAAAAACTGCTACTATCTACACCAAGCTTGACCTTCGTGGGGCATATAACCTCATTAGAATCAAGGCTAACGATGAATGGAAAACTGCTTTCCAAACAAGATATGGCCTCTACGAGTATCTTGTGATGCCTTTCGGCCTCTGCAACGCCCCCGCAACCTTTCAACATTTTATAAATGACATCTTCAGGGATCTTCTAGATGTCTGTGTTATCATTTATTTAGATGACATTCTTATATATTCTAACACTCCTGAGGAACACAAAAAACACGTGAGATGGGTGTTATCCAGACTTAGAACTCATAAATTATACGCTAAACAAGAAAAATGTCTTTTTAACGTTAATGAAATAACCTTTTTAGGTTACGTTATTACCCCTCATTCGATAAGCATGGCTAGTTCTAAAATCAATTGTATCCTCAACTGGCCCATTCCTTCTAATGTAAAAGAATTACAACGTTTTCTGGGGTTTGCCAACTTCTACAGAAAATGTATTAAAAATTACTCCGACGTAGCTCATTCACAATCTACTTAACAGCAAAAAACATCCCTTCAATTGGAATGAAAAGGCTCAAAAAGCCTTCGATGAATTAAAAAGAAGATTTACAACTGCTTCTATTCTTCAACTTCCAAACCCCACATGTCTCTATGTCCTTGAAACAGATGCTTCAGAAACAGCCATCGGAGCTGTCCTCTCTCAACACAAAACTCCTCAAGATCCTCTTCATCCAGTTGCCTTTTTCTCACGTTCAATGTCTCCTGCCGAAAAAAATTACCCTATAGGAGAAAAAGAATTATTGAGTATAAAAGCAGCCTTAGAAACCTGGCGACATCTTCTTGAAGGAACACAAACTCCTATAATAGTTTATACTGACCATAAAAACCTTGAATATCTTTACTCCAACAAGACTCTCTCTGCTAGGCAAGTAAGATGGAATCTTTTCTTCTCCCGGTTTAATTTTCAAATTGTTTTTAGACCCGGATCTAGGAACAAAAAAGCGGATGCCCTTTCCAGAATTCACCAAGATCTTGAATTGGAACCTTCTCCGCATACAGTCATCGGAATCTTAACGTCCCTTATAGATGACATAAAAGGCCTAAGTAAAGATGCTCTTGAACTTCCTAAATCAATTAAGTTATCAAAGAAAGATGGTCTCTATTAGTTCAATGACCGGATTTACATTTCTCCCGCATTCAGAAATAAAGTACTCGAATTTATTCATGATTCTCCTCTGGCTGGTCATTCTGGTATAAAAAAGACCCTAGAATTATCCAAAAGATATTATTGGTGGCCTCGCCAGGACACCACCATCGAATCCTATGTCAAAACTTGTTCAACCTGCCAAAGATCCAAATCTGTAACCTAAAGATGCCCCACATGATAATACTCTCTAATGAAAAGCTCTTACTCGCTGTATTGCATCTTATTCGAGCTTGCTTAAAACTCGTCTCTACTAAGCGACTCACAAAATATAAAAACAAGGCATTACCTTCCTGGAAATGTACCTAACTATGTTTTCAATGTTTTACCACCAAAGATATGTACTACCTATGCATTTCCTTCTCTTCATTCTGTATCCCTCATATATGCCTTAATAAAAGAAAGATTTACAAAAAAGATCCAAATCTGAACATCCTCACCCATTTGGTCAATTGTTGAATCTACAGATTCCTGGGAGGCCTTGGCAATCCATTTCTATGGACTTCTTGGTGGAACTTCCCCCTTCTCAACATCATACCACCATTTTAGTAGTAGTGGACCGCTTCACAAAAATGTCCCATTTTATCCCCTTGAAGAAATTACCCTCATCATCTGAACTCTCAAAAGTATTCCTCGATAATATAGTGAAACTTCATGGACTTCCAGATGAAATCATATCAGACCGAGGAACCCAGTTTACCTCCAAATTCTGGAACGCATTGTGTGCTTCTCTTCGTATTCAACGTAAACTATCTTCCGCTTATCAATCCCAAACCAATGGGCAAACTGAAAGAGTTAACCAATGCTTAGAGCAATATTTACGATGTTATTGTTCCCACTTACAAGATGATTGGATGCCATGGTTACCCATGGCCGAATTTGCATATAACAACTCTGTTCATACCAGTAGCAAAATGACTCCCTTCTTCTCCAATTATGGGTTTCATCCCTCTTCGTTTCCTGCTCATACAATTCCTTCATCTAACCCCACCGTTTCAAATCAAATCTCTCACGTCTTCCCTATTTTGAAAATTACATGAAAATCGTGAATTAGCATCCTCCGATCAAAATAAGTTTTTTGATACTAAAAGACAACCTCCTCCCGCTTATAAAATTGGTGATCTTGTCTGGCTCTCCTCAAAAAACATATCCACCAACCGTCCTTCAAAGAAGCTAAGTTCCCTTTTTCTTGGTCCTTTTCAAATATTGTCAATTATCAACCGTAACGTTGTGAAATTGAAGCTTCCACCTACTTTAAAACTTCATCCTGTCTTCCATGTTTCCTTGCTCAAACCCCATCTTCCTGACCCTTTCCATAGAGATGTAATTACTACTCCTGATCCTGTTTTGGTACAAGGTGAAGAAGAATACGAGATCCAGAAGATTCTGGATTCACGGATCCATCGTGGCTCTCTACAGTACCTCATTAGATGGATGGGTTACGGAATTGATGAAGATACATGGGAAAACTCCTCTGTGATCCATGCAAACAGGTTAATTGCCGCATTCCACAAACGCTATCCTTCTAAACCATGTTGATAGCACCCTGCGGGTGCTCCTTACAGGGAGGGTACTGTCATGCCTCAACTACCGGTAATTCCTTGTCTCTTCCGGGTTGACGGAGTTTAGCCACACCCCTTCGCTGACGCGGTCTCCCCACGCTACATAATGCGACCGCGCCAGATACAAGACGCTGGATTATTGAACAGCGTTACCGCGATATCAAACCGGCTAAAAGTTTCTCTGCGACCTCTACTTGTATACCGAACCGGACTGGCATTCTACTTACCCTCCTTCTCCTCTCCTCGACCACGGCTAGTAACTGGACTTTCCTCATCCTGCCTGAGAAACAACCCTCCCCGGAGGAGAACTCCGGGAACCTGATTTTTCACCCTTTGGAAGCTAAGTCAATTGTTATATCTGTGATAAGAGCTTACCTTCTCTCAAAACCGCTAAGCATTCCTGCCATAGTCTGCTCTCAAGTTTGCCAAGCATTTCTGCTACAGCCTGCTCTCAAGTCCGTTAAGCATTCAGGCTACAGCTGCTCCCAGGCCTGCTATCTCTAACTCCAAAACGAATCACTCCTGTTACAACTTCATTTCTAACTTCCTCCATTTCCTTAAAACTTGCAAACACCAATGTGCTAGATTGCATGTATATCGGAAGCTGCTTACTCCAATTAAACCAACAGCGAAGTAATTAAAGATACAGTACCTGTATTTTCCATTATTGAATACACAGTTCCTATTCTATTCTCTAAGTATCCTAATCAACAATCTAAATCCTAAGAAATCTGCAGTTGTGCTCCATATCAACCTATGTAAACGTTACAGAATAATCCAGCCTTTGTAATGGATCCAGCAGATTTCGATTCTAAATTGACTATGCTGAATCAAAGAGTCGATACACTTGCCCAAGGCATGCAAGACCTACAGGTTACAAATGAACGGATTCTTACTTATGTCAGAGACTTACAAACACGTACTCCTCATACTGTTATGCACTCAGCTAGCGACCCTGCTGTCTGTAATCCCAAAAAGTTTTCTGGAGATCGATCCAAATACAGGGAGTTTCTTAATTCCTGCAAGTTATTAATTGCTCTAAAACCTAGATCTTATCCCACTGAAAGATCTAAGGTTTGTTCAGTTATCTCCTTTCTAAGAGGTGAACCTATGGCCTGGGCCCATTCCTTCTTGGAAAATGACGATCCCATCTTAGACTCATTGGATGAATTTTTTGAAGCCATGTCTCTTCTTTATGAAGATCCCAACAAACAATCTACAGCTGATTTAACCATTAGAACCCTACATCAAAAACAAAGACCTGTCGAAGACTACATTGCTGAATTTAAAAGATGGGCAATAGAAACTCAATGGAATGACATAACCCTGCGCAACCAGTTCCGAATTGGGTTATCCGAAGCAGTAAAGGATGAACTTTCTAGAACTGAACTCCCTACTACGTTAAACGCGCTGATTCAACTATCAATCAGCATTGACAGAAGACTTAGAGAAAGAAAGGCCGAAAAAGCTCTCTCGAGTTCATTATGGAAAAAAACATTTAGTCCTTCAAAAACAACTGAAAAACCATCATTACAAAATGAACCTATGGAAATAGGGGTAATAAGAAGTCCTCTCACTCTAGAAGAGAAAACCAGAAGACGTCTACTAAACCTCTGCATGTATTGTGCCTCGCAAGATCACTTGATCCCAGATTGCCCCTTATTGAAACGGGCAAAAGGCGGTAAGCATGCTCATACCACTTCTATACTAAGTGCACTTCCCTCTACATCAACCACTCAATTCTCCTCTATTTCTCTCATATTACATTGGGACAAAGAAAGAATTACGACTGCCATCATTGATTCTGGTACAAACGGGGTGTTCATCGATTCATCCTTTGTAACCAAAAATAAAATTCCTTGTGTTCGCAAAAGCACTTCTGTTTCTGTCAGAGTGATTGACGGCTCCCTCATATCCTCGGGCCCTATACTAAATGAAACTATTCCTGTAAGAGTAACCACCAATCATACTCATACTGAATATCTTATATTCGATATTATCTCATCACCTTTCCTATTCTATTCTCTAAGTATCCTAATCAACAATCTAAGTCCTAAGAAATCTGCAGTTGTGCTCCATATCAACCTATGTAAACGTTACACACTGGCTCTATCTAAAAGCGCTTCATATTTACAGCTGTAAATTGAGAACTATCAGATATTAATGAATTATATGATTAATTAATAGGCAATTTCAAAGATAAATATATATATATATGTGTGTGTGTGTGTAAACATAACACATAAATATAATATAAACAAAATATTAACTTACATGCTTACATAAGTTTCAAAAACATTACACAAAATGTGACGCACATGATATCCTACAAACAAATGAAGAAGAAAACTCAAACAAAGTCACAAAACTGCATATTTCATATATATTTAAATTTGTTTGTTTTCCATATTATTTTACATTGTTTAAAGTTGGTTTTGAATGGTAAATAACAGAAACATACATTTTTAATTCAATAATCCTCAATTTTTTATGATATGTATGTTCCCAATATTCTCTGATCAAATGATAATTTAATGAGTAAACATTTGCTTTCAGAACGCAATTAAGCTAAGAAAAGCTGTCTTATGGATTTTAGGATTTATGATATTGGGCCCTTTGTAATAAATGTTTTGTTAGACAGGAGAGAAAGTCTGTAGACAATAAACTGTTCAAATATCAATATTATGAAAAACTTCTTATTCTCTCTAATTTTTTTTAATAACATTAGCACCACTCAGGAATCATAATAAAATAAATCATAGGGGGTATAATCACATCTTTGAAAAGCTTTGAATGCCCCATCACGAAAGTCTCAAAACCATTAGGTGGCAACACATGATAGCCTGTGGCTATTGAACCATCAGCTGTTTTCTTATTGTGTGAAATAAATGAAGGCATGAATACAATTAACAACAAAAGCAGGCAAGTAGAGTTCTTACAACAGACGAGTAAGACTAATGTGTTTTTTTAAGTTCAAGGAAAGGCAATGTTATCAGTGTTGTGCATTGGGGCTGAATTTGGGGGTCTGTTCTATTTTATATGGATATTAGTAAAATTACTACTGGCATTTAAGTGAAAATATGTATTTTGGTGAAGGCACAAACATCTAAAACAACATTGAATTTCTAGAGATTCTAATAAAAGGAATGGAGTATAGTATGGAAGATCATATATGACATCACATGGATAAGTAAAGGCAGCTCGAGGGATATCTATTGCACCTGTGAATGATAAACCTCACCCGCAGCAAGCCATGATCATTGAGTCAGAGGAGTATGGGATATAGATGCCCTCTGGACACTATAACACCCTTATCTGAATGAAGTTGTTATGGTGTCTGGAGATCACAGGAGCTGTCTTACCTGAAGCAGTTAAAAAGGGATTAACCTCAAAGTTGATATCATACCTGTCAGATTGATGCAGTCATTTTTACACCGACTTGCCATACTCGCCAATTACTGCAGACTACTGGTGTACATGCCCCTGCAGTCTCACTGCTCAATTCTTTGCCATTTAGGAGTTAGGTCACTTTTGTTTCTGTTTATGCAGCCCTAGCCACACCTCCCCTGGCTGCAAGTGACACCCTGCATGAAAACAAAATGGTTTCACATGTTACTTACTTGAGAAGTTCGGCGCTCTCGGCATATCACTATCTTCACATTCCGAAAACTGAGAAAAAGGGAGGTGCCTTTCTCAAACAATTTTCTGAATGGAGAGATAGTGCACAGTCTCTCAATGACGACTTGATAAGTGCTGGAAGAAGAGGGCATAGCTTACAAGCATTGTCAAATCAAATTTTAGGCAGGACCATTCATAAAAGGTTTAACCTCTTAAGGTTAGATGGCATTCAGGACCTACAGTCACAATAACAACTTTGAGATTAGATTAATCTGAATTCTGTATCTCTGAAGAGCCCTTTGGACTTATAACCCGAGCAGATGACTAGCTTGTTCTTTTGCTTTGGGATTCAGTGTTCTGCCTATAGCCCTCCCCCAAAAAACAGATAGGGATAGTTAGGGAAAAAAGATAATTGATAGATGAAAAAATGGAGGAGCAGTAAAAAAGTTAATATTTTCAAATACACTGGTTGGGCACAATTTGTTCTCCTTCTTGACAATTCCATTAAAGGAGAGTAGGACTTTATTTGTGGTATCCTCTATAGAAAATGTGAAGAACACTGTGGGAGATAAATGAACCCTAGGAGTAATAGAGTCAAATGTAATAGAGATGGATTCTTGAATCTTCCAGGAAAAAGTAGATTTGGGACAGGTCCAGACAAATTAGATTTGATTCCAGATCAACTCGTAGATGTTGATCAGGAGGAACATGTACAAATTGAGATGCATGCTAACCTACAGATATCACAAGTCAATCTAGTCCTCCTCTGTGTTTTAGTCTGTACAATATTTTACGCAATACTGGTTTCCGTTTATGGTGCCAATGTCTGATATTAAAGGGAATAGGTAAAGCCTGGAAAAGGTAGAGTAGTGAAGGAAGTAAATTCATTTATTACAAAATGAATTCTTCTAGTTCAGGAAGTATGTCATGAAGGCCAATTATCCAAATTCCCCCAGGATTCATTACTACACAAAGTACCAATTGTTTTTAGATATACCATCAATGGAAAAAAAATACATAATTAAATACATAATACATAAATAAATCTGATTCAATGTATAAACTACAAATTTGCCACTTCACTCTAGTGCAGGGTTATCTGTGATTTTTTATAGCAGTAGTGTTGGTCCTGGGAGCTTACTGACACGGCCAACGATCTGTTGTTGCTGCTTTTGCACAGCAAATGCAGACAGACTTCTTTACATTTATTATATCAGTTTTTGCCATTTTATCTACTTTTACAGTGACCCTTCTCAGAAATAAAATGATCAAGGTTTTGTGCCAGTGTTTCTACTGTTTGATATCAAATAGCTGTCATGTTATTCGGTCACATTATTATTATTATTATCATTATTTTCTTATTTATATAGCGCCATCAGATTTTGTAGCACTGTACAATTGGTTGACTAAACAGACATGTAATTGTAACCAGACAACTGGACGTACAGGAACAGAGAGGTGGAGGGCCCTGCTCAATGAGCTTACATTCTAGAGGGAGTGGGGTATAGCGACACAAAGGGTAAAAGTAGGGGTATGAAGTTAGGTTGTTAAAAAAAGTATTCACTGAGGGCTTAGTAGGTAATTTTGACAGTCGCAGGAGAGGAGTCATGGAGGGTGGGGGATATAAACCTGCTAACAGTTTAATTGACATACTTTCTTGAAGAAGTGAGTTTCAATGATTTTTTGAAGGAGTGGAGATTGGGTGAAAGTCTAACGGAGAAGGGAAGGGAGTTCCACAGAAGAGGTGCAGCCCTGGAGAAATCTTGGAGGCGAGCATTAGAGGTGGGAGTACGGACAGAGGATATACGGAGCTCTTTGGCAGAGCGTAGGGGCCTCGACCGGACATACTTGTGTATTAGGGAGGATAGGTAGGCTGGAGCAGCATTATCCACCAGAATTTTAAATTGAGCCCTATAGCTAACTGGAAGCCAATGCAGGGACTGACAGAGCCGGGAGACGTGGGAGGTGCGAGCAGACAGGAAAATGAGTTTCACTGCCGCATTCATTATAGATTGCAGCAGTGCAATCTGGGAACACGTAAGACCACTGAGAAGGGCATTGCAGTAGTCAAGGCGAGAGAGAACAACAGCATGGACCAGCACCTTAGCCGCATCTGGCGTTAAATAGGGGCGGATCCGAGCTATGTTTTTGAGATGGAAGCGACGGGATTTCGCGATTGATTGGACATGAGGGATGAAGGAGAGGTCGGAGTCAAAGAGAACACCTAGGCAGCGAGCCTGCGAGGTAGAGGTGATGGTAGCGCCGTTGACTTGGAGGGAGACAGACACAGGAGTAGAAACACTTGAAGGAGGAAAGACCAGAAGTTCTGTTTTGGACAGGTTGAGTATAAGGAAGTGAGCAGCCATCCAGCCATAGTCCTTGGTGAGTATAGAGGGGGAAAAAATTAAAAATCTTTCTGAAAAAAAATCGATTGTTTTTTCAAGCAACCTGGAGAAAAGACATCATAATTTTTTTCATTAATTTGAAATAATTGCCATATTCAATAATTGGATCTGGAAACTTTTTTTTAGAGTATTAATGGGATCAGTTCACCAATGTTGTATATGTTTTTTACCAACAGACATTTGGTTAAAAGGCATCTCCGCCTCCCCCACCCTTTTTTTTTTTTGCTTTAAGGTGCTTAGTGATTAGTACTCGACAACTCAGCTCCATCTCCCAGTGTAGTGATGAAACATGCAGAGCTAATTGCATGTAATATAACTCAATCTACCTATCTGCGTAGCCTGACTCATACATATGGGTGTCAGTAATGTTACTCATTCACTAATGGATATCTGACTTAAAAAATATTAGCAGAGATTTGTTTTTTTTTGTCTCTGTATAGCTCTCTATATGTGCTAAATTCCCTCTCACCGCCACTGCAAGGTCTCTCCTACAACTTTATGACCACTGGTTCTCAACTTAAAGGGACACTATAGTCATCAAAGCAAATTTAGCTTATTGAAGCAGTTTTGCTGTATAGCTCATGGCCCTCTGCCATTTAGGAGTTAAAACACTTTGTTTATACAGTATTTGTCACACCTTCCTGCATGCATGTGACTTACACAATCTTCCTAAACACTTCATGTAAAGAAATATCTAATGTTTACACTTCCTTAATTGCAAACTCTGTTTAATTTATAATTTCTTATCTCCTGCTCTGTTAATAGCTTGCTAGACCCTACAGGAGTCGCATGTGTGATTAAAGTTCAATTTGCAGAGCAGGAGATACATACTTATAAAGTGAGTTACATTTGTTTGAAAATGAAACCATTTTCTTTTCATGCGGGCTGTGCCAGTCACTGCAAGGTTAGGTGTGGCTATGGCTGAATAAACAAAAGCAAAAGTGATTTAACTCCTAAATGGCAGAGGATTGAGCAGTGAGACTGTACGGGCATGATCCATACACAAAAACTGCTTCATTACACTAAAGTTGTTTTTGTGAGTATAGTCCCTTTAACCTTTAACCCTTTAACCTCTTTAACAAGAGATCGACTAAGGCTAGTGCTGTCAGACTGCCATTATCCTGACCTAGCCAAATCCTGACATCCATTTTTTAATAAAGCCCACTGCCAACCCCATATTGTAGGTTACCCTATCCTTATTACACAAGCTCACCATCAAATGTCACACTACATCCTCTCCATTCCCCAACAGCATTGTCTGACTCAATCCCTAATCTCTTTTGAGATATTTGACGATGATACCCCCATATCCCATTATTTCAGCTAACTATAATATCCTCCTGAGACCCAGCCCATTAACTTGTGTCCTCTGTACTCGTTCATATGCATCTACTTTTATTCTTTTGAGATACTCTATCCATCCCTGCTGTATTGTAACGAGGACATCCTGGGATTTCAAGTGATGTCATGTGATATCCTAGGATGCTGGGAACTTCCTCTTCCTTTTCATCAAAAATGGATGGCATATTGGAAGACAATTCTTTTCCTTGGTCCCCAGGAGGATATATTAATCCAGAACAGAAACATTTTACTCCCTCCGTTTTCACATAAATAGGAAATAATTTAAACAACTTTTTAAGAAGAGGATTGGCAAAAGACACCAGAACTTTTCTAAAAATGTTCCTAAAATCATAGTGCTAATGCAGAGGAAACAACCCCCTTTATCCTTACATATTATGATCTCAATGATCACAAAGCATCCCTAACGGGGCTTGCAAAGAGCAGTTAATATGATCCAGTTCTGGTTTATGTGCTTATTGGTGAAGTATTTTCAGAGGGAAATATTGAAAGCCAGAAAGTTTATCATAGGTTTATCATGGTGTTACTGTTTAATTTACTGATAAATTATACTTTGTGATTTGACCAAAATTACAAAAAATATATCTTAAATTTGATGAACTTTAAATAAATATTATTTTAATAAAAAGTTGTGTATGGTTTTTAAATGTATCTGTTCAAACTAATGACAAAGGAAGTGTGATGTAGTGGTTATGGTGCCAGGTGTGCAGTGGCGCTACCAAAGTGTAAGTAAAATCTTTTCCCAAACTGCGTCTCTGCTGTCAGAAGCTCTGTGCTTGAGCTAAGACTGGCTTAGCCCATTGGCTCTGAGGAATCAGCTGACACTCAGCTAATGAGCTAGCCACGCACTGCAGGACTTAGGAAAAACGAATGGAAGCTTCTAGCAAGAACTTACGGCTCTTGAGAGGAGACTGCTTCCTTACGGAAGAGGAGAGGTGGAGACTGGTGCATGTGAACCCCAGATAAGAACTAAAATTATTATCAAACGGCTTGACTAATTACTTACATTGGGGGGGAAGTACCAGGGCACTTCTGGCACAATAACCACTACAGACCTCTGTAGTGGCTATGGTGCCCGGAGTGTTCCTTTAAAACTTTGAATAAAAGGATGTAGATTTTGATCATTCACCCTGAAAGACAGCTTGCCTTAGAATTACAATAATAGCCCTGCTATTTTATCCTTTAAGGGACACTCCAGGCACCCAGACCACTTCTGCCCATTGGAGTGGTCTGGGTGCCAACTCCCATCACCCTTAACCCTGCAAATGTAATTATAGCAGTTTTTATTTTCTATTAGACAGCCACTAGAGGGACTTCCGTGTTCTTAAAACTGAAAAGTGTTTTAAACTACGCTGGACAACCTCACGCTATGCATGAGGACCTCCAGCGTCGCCAGAATCCCCATAGGAAAGCATTGAATAATGCTTTCCTAAGGGGAGGTCTAATGCGCTCCCGGCCACGTCAGTGGGGGAGGAGCGTGGGCGGAGCCTGACCCAGCGCCGAGGGACATCGGCGCTGGATTTAGGTAAGTCATTGAAGGGGGTTTAACCCCTTCAGCAACATGGAATGGGGGAGTGGGAGGGAGGGGCACTTCCGAATCCTGCAAATCTGTTTTCCTGGCACTGGAGAGTCCCTTTAAAATTTAAATTCACTTTGAATTCACCTTGAATTCTCACTTTAGCGAATAACTATCAGTTATACCACCATTGCCATTCTGCAATTGTCTGTCAGTTACTGCAGCTAACCCACTCTGGTTATCACCAAACAGCAGATATGAAACTGCCATATAATGAAAATAAAGTGCTCTGTGAAATATAACAGTCATGAGATAAAACTCAATCAATAAGCATTCATTCCTAAACCAGCATGAACAGCCTTCAGCTTTGCACTCTGAGCCGTTATTATCAAGACGTAAGGAATATGTTTTAACTGATAGAAATATCAGACTTGTTAAATTGTGTCAAATTATATTTTCTCTGCGCAGCATAATAATGAAAACTATAGCAGCAAATTTGTTTTAACAGTAGGCTTTCATTCTCAATTTTTAACACTGCGTTATATTATAAAACATTCCTAAAATGAACTTTACAACAAAGAAAAATGAATATTGGCAAAGCACATATAAACTGTTATTTTCTTGTTGTTGTTGTACAGCTACACATAATAAAAAAAATATGTTTATAAATGAGATAAGCATCAAGGTTCATACACGCTTATATGATAGAATGATACATGAAGTTTGAATGTTGCAATCGAAGTGAAACATAAATAAATAAACAGAAGCAAACTTTTTCCGATCAAAATGTTTATTTAATAACTTTAATGATACACCTTGGAGAATGGCCATGAACCTTTATTACGGATTTCATAATTCCAATTAAACCATAACCATATGAATAATAATAAACCATAACTTTAAAAACCAACATATTAACCATAACCACTTTCCAAGGCTCCGCCCCCCTCCAAAGCCAGGAGCCATAAATATCTCTTCAACCAAATCCACCAAATCCACCCTCCTGTGATGATCAGGAGGGCAACTTATATCCCAACGCAACCAAGGTTCTGGGCTACCAAACTCTGTGGCCCCCCCACGCCCATGGCCATCTCCAACATAGATTGAATCTCCAAATTAAATATATCCAAACCAATATCCGACAAGTGAACTGCATTGCTCCTATAAAAGCCAGCGCAATTGCCCTCAATATCCCTATGTCTATACGAGGTCATACCCGAGGTTGGTAAAAAAAATTCCAACGCTCTATTTACTTTCCTACGTACCCTTTCCAATGGTTTTAAAAAACGTACTTTTAACCAGCAATGCCATGGGATAATCTCCGACCAGATGAACCGAACATCTGGAAATATTTGTGTTATGCATACCAAATCACTTTTAATCTCTTTTATCAAATTGACTGATTTTGTTGAGCCAATATCATTCCCTCCCAAATGAACTATTATCACCTCTGGATAAGGAAAGCTTAACATACATTGTTGTATTATCTCAAATAATTGAGACCACTTAGCCCCACGAATTCCTTTCCAAAAAACTTTAACAGCATTGCTTTCTAATCCAAGATTTTCACCATATGACCGTTCTTTTGCCCTCTTCTGGGCCCAAAATATAAACGAGTGACCAATTACCCAGGCAATCGCCGGCTTCTTATTACCTATCAAAAGAAAATGATTAACATATACGCCAATGTTCATATTCACCAATAAACTCTAATAACATTGAGCCGATAAACAAATATTTTTATTTTTTTTTAATATCAAATGAGGCCTAACGTATAGTTGAAATCTATTAGACTCCCATCTCCCCAACCTTTGAATCATTTCATCACTTAAACCACACCTTGCTGCTTCCGTTGCCGCTCCAATTCTAAAAGAATGAGATGAATAACGCTCATCGCCTAACTTTAACTTGTCTATGCATGTCCTAAAGACCTTTGTAAATTGAAACTTAGTCAAAGGAATGGCGTCACTATGCATGAAAAATGGACCTTCAACCCTCGGTCTAATTGACAAGTAATTTTCGGTCACCTTAACCGGACACAAAAAGGAACCTTGAATCTCCAGCAATGTTAACCATCTTCCTTTGCCTTCCTGATCTGTTTTAGATTTGCTAATGAATACCATCACTTTTCTATCACTAACTATAATATCTTCCCATTGTAAACCCGACAAACAAAACTTACTCGCTAACTTGCTAATTCTTAAAGCTGCGAAAAAAGCAATTATAAATGAACATCTAATTAAAACTACCTCATACTCAGAATAGCATACCTCCTCCAAGACTAAAAATAACTGTGATAACACTGTAAATGATATCGGGTTTCTATTATCCCTAACTCTACTGGCTCTTCTATAACCTCAAACTAACTGATTAACTATGAAATACTGCTTGATTGGTTTACAATCACACAGCTTCCTAAAGAAATCCACCCTGGCTAAACTACACGCTAACTTGGACTGCATTGACACCAATGTAAATTGTATTGCACTCTCCTTATCCTCTCCAAACGGATCTTTATTGTTTAACTGATTAAATTTGAACCACTCATTCCATGCCCTGACATATGTACTCCACGTAGAAGCAGCTACCGAATTCATCAGCATAACACTTAACTGTCCCCAATCAAATCCCAGAGGTCTGACGGGAACTGGGTTCCTTCCGCAGCTGCTCTTGGTGCCAATATTTGAAATTCCTGCAATTGCAATCGTGAAAGAGCATCAGCCAGCCTATTGATTTTGCCTGGTATATGCCTAGCTTTCACCCAAATGTTCAACTGAAAACACCTTAACACTAATTGTCTAAGTAAATTGATAACCCTATTACACCTAGACTGTAAGGAATTAATTACCATCACTACACTTAGATTGTCGCATGTGACAATCAGCCGCCTATTTTTCCATGCTCCTCCCCATAAATATATTGCGGCTACAATTGCAAATAATTCCAACAATGTCAAATTTTTGGTAAAGGCCTTCCCGTGCCCAAAGAACCGACCATTCTTGTGCGCACCATTGTCCATCCCAATTTATGCCAAAACCGATAGCACCAGATGCGTCTGTAAACAGCTCAAGACTATCAGAATCTATGAACTCTTGTTGCCACATTGATCTTCCATTAAAATCTGTTAGAAAATTATTCCATACTTTTAGGTCTTGCTTCAATTCTTTTGTTACCCTAATGTGTGCAAATGGTGACTTATCCTTAGTCATTGCTATCCCCAACTTCCTGGAGAAAGCTCTCCCCATTGCAATAACCCTTGAAGCAAATGTTAACAGACCTAATAATGATTGTAAAACTTTTAGTGTCACCTTCTCACAGCCCATTACCTGCTGGATCAGCGTCTTCATTTTCAGTATCTTATCCTCTGGCAACCTAAATTCCATTTTTGTTGAATCAATAATTTTATAACATGACAGGAGGCTTCGTATTTGCTTAAGACTTTCTTTACTTAAGCTTCACAGCAGCACTTTTTTACTTAGTAACAGGATAACCAATCAGAAAAATTTAACATGGTATAAAAGTCCCTCCCTGTGACGTCACTTCCTCTTTCTTTGCTGCTTCACACCAGTACAGGTCAGAGTGCCACTGTCTCCTACTTTTCTGTGGTTTCTGTGGTTTATTCTTTATTCTTTATTCTTTATTTTTTACCTATCCGTTTCTGTCATAATTTCACTTTATATATGGTTTTTATTCCTAGGCGTTTGTTTCCTACCCTATCTTATTTTTTCCCTAAGTTTCTCTTAACTTAGTTCTTATTTCTACCTTATTTTTCTTTTCTCATTCTTACAGTTACATTTCTGTTTTGTATATCTATCGAATGTATTATATTTAAATTTTCAAATATACCGTTTTTAACAGTCCGGGTTGCGGTCGGCATATTTTGCCCCGTTTTCCCGGGCTTTCTGGGCCGTGGAGAACGCCTCCAGCGGCCCCGAGCGCGCACGGCGGCCATCTTGGATCTCGCACACCTCTGCGAGATCCAAACGGCCGCTTCTCTTCCTTGTGCGCATGAGCACGATCGCGGCGGCCATTTTCTTGGAGCCGCGATCGGAGCCCAAATAGCCGCACGGCGGCCATTTTAACTGCACTTCAGCAGTTCCTTTATCTCTAACACCTGGATAAAGATATATATATATTTTACACTACTATTTTTCAGATAATAATAATATTACCTCAGAGTAGGCTTGATTTCACTCCCCTTGGAAATACCTCACTCTGTAATTTCAATTTGATGAGTTACTGGCTTATACTACTCCCCCTGGTGGTGAATTGAAAGTACTACTTGGAACCAAATATTTATATTTCGGTTTTATATTCAACATCTCATTACTGTTGGGATTACCCCATTACCATTCAACCTGAGTTTTTCATCACATTTATACTGATTTATTGTAAGATTAAATCCCTAAATATATTTATGATTGCTGTTATGATATACAGCCCATGATTGGCCCGCTTTGTCTGTGCCGCTATACCTCTATACGGGTTTGAAATATTACTCCCTGAGGTTATTAAGTCTGGGTGACCCCCAGCTACAGCTTGCACTGTTTTAAAACATTTTAATAAAGTTTTGTGTTATTTCGGACGGCCTCAAATACATTCTAATGCTGGCCTATTCTGCCCCATAGGTATCATCACTATTGCTATGGAGGCTTCAATCCAAGACCAAAACTTACAAGCTGTTATAAATGCGGCTGTTGCCGCTTCACTGGAAAAGGCCCTGGCTCGGGTGCTGCCCATTGAGCCTAAAGACCCAAAAACTTCTGAGCCCCCGCCTTCTGAGGAAGAGGCGGATGATTCAGATTCCACAAGAAGGAACCCTTCCAAACCCAATAAAAGATATTGGAAAGGGGATGGGCCAGAACCCCTCAAACGCAAGGGGAAAGAACCGGCAAAACGCCCGAAACAGACTGACACCAAAACTAAACATCCCGTGCAACCTACTCTGTCAGAGGAAGAGGACGACTCCTTTGATTTACACCCCTTGGCCATCCTAGATGAGTGGCAAGCCGACCACTCTTCTGAAGATGAAGAAGACTGGCCTGTGGCTTCTTTTAAAGGGGCACCTTTCCCTCAAGATTTTAATAGAGATCTCACAACAGCGGATTCTGTACCCGAACAGAACCCTTCGGAAGACGCCGAAACCTTTATGGATACACTGGGTCAACCCCTATTTGACCCACGGCATATCAGATATCCTCGGTCTTCGGAATGGTCACTCCCATTTCATCTCTCCCAATATATCCATTTCTGGATCAGGAGACCACTAGACCGAGAGGTCCGCAAGCGCCTAAGAGCGGAATGCCCTAGGCCGACCTTGCCGGACAAGGTAGCCATGACCCCGGAGTTCGATCCAATGCTCTGCACATACCTAGCCAGAACTGGCCGTGACCCTAAAAAGGGCATTGAGCGCAGCCTACGCCTCACCCAGGACAAGATGTTGGATGTCCTGGGGCCCCTGGCAAGAATTCTACTTTTGGCTGATGAAGCCCTCACTAACGAGGGCCCCTTAGACCCATCGGTTATAAGAGAATGGGCACTACGCTCCATTTGCCTGCTGGGCAATGCAAATACTTCCCTATGTACGGAGCGTAGAAAAGCAGTGCTGCTGCGTATGGATGCCAAATTAACTGATCTGGGCACCAAAGAATTGGGCCCCAAGGCTAAGGGTCTATTATTTGGAGAACCCTATATCAAAGAGTTACACAAGCATGTAAACTTATACACTACTTTGAACAAAGCACAATCATCCATGAAAAGAGTATTCCACCAACAACCCTCTCGGGTTTTTGGAAGGGCTGGCCGTTCAAGGGGTCGTACAGTCAGCCGCTTCTGGGCCTCAGGCCAACGCCAGCGACCCCCCACCTCATCCTTCTTCCCCAACTACCAGTCAAGGGGTTTCTACACCCAAAGAGCAGACAGGGGAAGAGGAAGCAGAGCCCGTGGACGCAACAGATTCCCTAGAGGTGAGACTTCCTACCTTTCATCTTACTACGATTTATCATGCGGGCAGGTTATTACATTGTCTAGATATGTGGAAGACGCTGTCTTCAGATACCTGGGTTCTAAACACAGTCCGGGGTTATTTGATAGAATTTTATTCTCTTCCTACTCAAACAGGTTTTCCCCATTACCCGATAATGTCAAGAGCTCAAACCACCCTCCTCGATTCGGAACTACGTTCCTTACTAACAAAAGGAGCTATTCAACCAGCTCCACACGACAAAGGCTTCCTAAGTTCCATCTTCCTAGTCAAGAAGAAATCAGGGGAATTTCGCCCAGTAATCAACCTTCGTCAGTTGAATACTTTCGTGATATACAGGCATTTCAAAATGGAAGGGATTCATCTACTCAGGGACATCCTCCGACCAGGAGATTGGTTCACCAGACTCGACCTCAAGGATGCCTACCTCTCCGTACCGGTACATACATCCAGCCGACGTTTCCTCCGCTTTCTTTGGCACCACCGGGTCTTCCAATTCACCTGCCTTCCATTCGGCCTGAGTTCCGCTCCATGGTGCTTCACCAAACTACTCAAACCAGTCACCGCGCATCTTCGAGCAAGAGGCATTCGCTGCCTAATCTACCTCGACGACCTCTTACTACTCTGCGACGACGCATCCAGTCTACAGTCACAAACGAACTACGCATCTTCATTGATCGAATCCTTGGGATTCGTCATCAACAAGGCGAAATCCTCACTGACTCCATCCCAAATTATTCAATTTCTCGGCTTCGAGATCGACTCCTCTACCTGTGTTCTCCGCCTACCTCAAGCCAAACTAACTGCGATCAGGAAGGAACTACGCAAGACGCTTCGACAAGTGGATATCCCTCTCCGAGGTTTAGCTCGGATTGTAGGCCTACTTTCGGCTTCCATTCAGGCGATCTACCCAGGTCCCCTCCATTATCGGGCCATGCAACGTCTGAAGGCTCAGTTCCTCCAGACCCATCCATCATACGACCAGAGGGTCCCGATCACTACCGAGGTGAGGGAGGAACTCAACTGGTGGCTCCGCCACATGTCTGCCTGGAATGGCAAAGCAATTTTCGGCCCCACTCCAGACTTCGTGGTGGAATCAGACGCGAGCCTCCAAGGCTGGGGCGCAACTTGTCATGCAACTTCCACCGGGGGACCATGGACCGCGGCAGAACACTCTCTCCACATCAACTGTCTGGAGTTAATTGCAGGTTCGTTCGCAATCCGCAGTCTGGCCAACCACCTCTCAGACTGCTGTATCCTCCTTCGAATGGACAATATCTCAGCTGTCCAATACATCAACAAACTGGGAGGGGCCAGATCACGTACCCTATCCGAAGTGACAAAGGACATCTACAATTTTTGCTTCCAACGCAACATAACAATTCGAGCAGAATATCTCCCGGGAGAAACGAACATTACTGCGGATTGGTTCTCCCGGCATTGGAGGGACGTCAGCGACTGGCGCCTGCACGAATCAGTTTTCTTCCACATCTCCAAGCTCCGAGGACCGTTTACTCTGGACCTTTTCGCCTCCCGAACGAATTTTCAAGTCCCACATTTCTTCAGCTGGCTACCAGACCCAGAATGCTTGGCGGTAGATGCCTTCCTTCAAAAGTGGCCGACAACGGGAGCCTACGCCTTCCCTCCCTTCGCAATGATCCCGAGAGTCCTTCTCCAGATCCGCAGACAACAAGTCACGCTGGTACTGCTCACCCCGCTCTGGCAGGGCCAAGCATGGTTCCCAGATCTCCTGGACCTATCCTGCCAACATCCCCTCCTTCTACCTCCATGGCCCAACCTGCTAGAGGACCCCCAAGGAAACCCTCATCCGATGATAATTCAGGGCCACCTCCAACTAGTGGCTTGGACTCTTTCAGGGGATCCTGGAATTTCGGAGAATTATCGCAGAGAACTAAGGAACTCCTCTGGGATTCTTGGGCACCTGGAACCAGAAGATGCTACCTTTCCTCCTGGGGTGCTTGGTGCAATTGGTGCCTGGAACGGAATACCGATCCCCTTACAGCCCCTAGACAGTTCATTTTGAATTTCCTCTCACATCTATTCGACTTAGGCCGCTCATACCGTTCCATCAACGTTGCCCGGTCAGCAATTTCAGCGGCCCACGTGCCTTTAGAGGGAGCTCCGGTTGGCCAGGACCCTTTGGTTTGTAGACTATTGCGGGGCATTAAACTAGCTCGCCCCCCAACACCGAAATACTCCCACCTATGGGACGTTAATGTCATGATTCGCTTCCTTGAAGCTTGGCCGAACAACGAGGATCTAACCCTACGTCAACTCTCAGCAAAATTCACTCTGTTACTTTGCCTCATCTCCTTCCGAAGAGTATCAGACGTTCGAGCATTCGACCATAACGCTATCAACTTCTCCCCAGAAGGTGTCACCTTTTCCGTATCCAGACGGACAAAATCAAACTCCTCTTCAGTTTTTTACCCTTATTTCCCTAACCATCCAAAATTGTGTGTGGTCTCTCTTCTCTCTCGTTATTTATCAGTCACCTCCTCTCTACGTTCAACCTCCTCCAGCCAACTATTGATCTCATACGTCCGACCCCATCATCCCGTATCAACCACAACCCTTGCCAGATGGCTTAGGTGGTTGCTCTCCCTAGCCGGGATTGAAACTTCCTTCGGAGCCCACTCCATCAGGGGTGCGGCGGCATCAGGAGCATTCAACGCTGGAGCCTCTCTTCGGGACATCCTTCACTCAGCAGACTGGTCCAGGGAACAGACGTTCCGCAACTTCTACTTTCGTCCAGCTGGGCACGCTTCCTTAGCCCTCCTGGGGGAGCGTTAAAACAGCAAATACGAAGCCTCCTGTCATGTTATAAAATTGTAGATTATGCTAGCTTTAGTGTACTGATAATCTTAATTTTATTAATGACAGGAGGCGAGTATTTCCCACCCATTCACCTTCGTTTCTTCCCCCCCCTTAGGTTGCCTCTTTAGGTAAGTTTATCTAAGATATGAGTAACACGCTATGTATATTCTACCAGGGGGGGCTAAGGATTTTTCTCCATGGTTATATAAATTAACACTTTAGGGGAGGTGGTCTATTATATATGATTTTTTCTAATTACTGGACACCATAATTGTAGAAGTCCAATTCTCGGATTAATCCTTGGTTTCGACTCTGCTCTCTCGTTTCAGCGTAAAGCCCCTCAAGAGGACAAGTCTAGCTGCTGTCTCATCTCAAGCTTCATCTCAGCTCTACTAGAAGTCATGTTTTCGTTCCTGTTCCCTCTCAAACATCAACTTTCTCGTCTGGCTTTTCCGGATTTCTCATCGGTTCCCTTTACAGTTTTCCCGTTCCTTTTGTTCGCAGCCAGAAAGAGGAAGTGACGTCACAGGGAGGGACTTTTATACCATGTTAAATTTTTCTGATTGGTTATCCTGTTACTAAGTAAAAAAGTGCTGCTGTGAAGCTTAAGTAAAGAAAGTCTTAAGCAAATACTCGCCTCCTGTCATTAATAAAATTAAGATTATCAGTACACTAAAGCTAGCATAATCTACAATTATTCCCAGAACTTGCAAACAAAACGTGGGTAAAACCGTTTTATCCTCTGCTAATGGAATTCCTAAATGACCAGTCACCCTTCTAAATGTTTCTAGCAAGTTCTTACAATTATCACTATCCTTAGGGCCCACAAATAAAATTATTTCAAGTAATGCATTACTTGCTTCTGACCTGATTTATACCGAATAATCCATTCCATAAAAGTCGCAAAGGTATCAAAATAAGAACATGATAGCGCACAACCCATAGGCAAGCACTAATCAAAAAAATACTGGCCCGAAAGGCAGATTCTATATCCCCTTTTGCCATCGATGCAAAAGTCGAAAGGCAGATTCTATATCCCCTTTTGCCATCGATGCACCCCTTCCACATTTTCTTACTAAATTTAAAGCCTTATCAAAAGTTGAGTAAGACACTGAACTTTCTTTTCTAGAAATCATGTCATTTAAAGATCCTCCCTTAGGGTATGATAGGTGATGTATTAGTCTATATGACCCGGGTTCTTTCTTCGGTACCAAACCCAGAGGGGATAACTGAAAACATTTAAATGGGGGAACATTAAAAGGGCCCTCAACTCTCCCTAACTCTATATGCTTTTAAATGCTTCCAAAATAGCTTCTGCATGTTGAAATAGCCCACAGCACAATTCTGGATATTTTTCACCTAACACTCTAGAATGAATGCAAAAAGCTTGCAGCCAATTATTGAATAACCTAGGAATAAACTTTTTTCTCTCCTCATCCCCTTTTTCCCTATCGGGTTTAGTAAATTCTCTAGCTGTGGGCAATAATGATAGAATATCAATATACTCCCCTTTCCATATCCTATCTTTTATTGACTTGCTTAAATGAACCTAACGCTTCTTTCATGCATGTCTCTTTAACTCTAACTTCTTCCCTCACAGAATGTGTCACTTTCGGATTAACTGTGACCACTTCTGTATCAGGCTCCCATACTCTCGCTAATTTAGGTGTCTGCAATAATTTAGTAAGTTTTTCAAGGGAAGACACCACTTCCCCTAAAACAGCATTATTCACATTTGTTTGTAACTCACCCTGTAGCCCATGGAACAGCGCAGCTAAGGGGAGTGAGCCTTGACAGAGCTAGGAGGCGGGCATATGTGGAAAGGGGAGTTATGGTCAGGTGGTCACAAGGGGTGTGGCCATTAACAGGATGCCAGATATTAATAACCAGCATCTTAGATCAGGAGCCATTTTAAGTAATCACACTTACCTGTTGTTGTGGCAGGCTTTGTGTGGCTTTTCTTTGCCTCCTATGCAGGTTTGCAGCCAAATGGAGGATTAGCTGACAGGAGTCTGGGCAGCAGTGCAAGAGAGGGGCGTCGAGTGGCTGAGAGACTGCCTTGGTGAGGCCTTGCCGTCTGGCTCTGGGAGCTCCCTGGGACAGAGGCCGGTCAGGAGGACAAGGCACCCCCTCCCTTTCAGAGGTTCAGAGGTTCAGAAGGGCAGCGACTGGACCGGAGGGTTATGGTGACACGAGACGCCCTACCCAGGTCTTCTTCTCCTCCTTACTGATCACTGGAGCATCCTTCCACGGGCCGTGAGCGGGCCCAGGACACAGGGACCGGATGGTTGGCAAGAACTCCTGGGTCCTTGGAGGGCGGAATCTCGACGGATCCCCCCACGCTCTCGACCAAAGGAGCGACTGGTGAATCTGCTAATACAGATAAGTCTGGCAATTTTACAGGGTTTGCAGTCATTTTTAGATAGTTGGGGCTCTGGGCAGGATCAGCCAGGGTTTTTTGGGGGGCGTGTCTGGGAACCAAGCCCGGGGGTTTAGGGGTTTAAGTTAGCGCAGTCAGAAGCAGGAAAGTTGGTAGTCACGGCTGGGGCATCAACATCAATGTGTACGGAGGGCAGAAATGAACGCGCCGAACTGGCGGGTAGCAACCCTGATGCTGCACGGCAGGATGTGCACATATCCTTCGCGGGGCCGCTTGGTTGCCAATTAAATATTGGACTTGAAGGGAAGGCTTTGGAAGGGTGAGTTCCTTGAAATGTTGTGCTTCTCCCATTGGGGAAGTGCATTTGATTTGAAGGACAAGGACGCTAACAAGGAGGGGGAGGGAAAAGTATAGGATGATCCTGAAGTCCTTTGGCAATTGGTTGCGAGTGTTCTGCATTTGGGCCGGCGTAATTGGCAAGAAGTGTCCGGAGAAGTGCTCACAGCTCTTATTTAGACGCCAATTGGGAGGCTCATAGAAAGTATGGGGGTCTAGCCTGGGGGCGCTACGACGAGCAGCTGCGGGAGGGTTTCCCACACGGTTTTGTTCCCCCCTTTTTCTGGATCGCCGTCCGGAATGTCAGTTGCATAAATAGAAATTGGTGGCGGAATTTCCAGAGGTAGTGCGAGTAAAACTTGCTAAGGAGGTCCAAATGGGTAGGTTGGCGGGACTCCCCTTCACCGTCCCGCCCTTGGTGGGTCTTCGGGTTCCCCCCCTTTGGGGGTAGTGCCGAAGAAGGAGCCGGGGAAGTTCCGGCTCATACATCACCTTCGTACCCAAAAGGGTTGTCAGTCAACGACGACAGTGACGAGGGTTTATGCTCGGTGTCTTCTACATCATTCGACACGGCTGTCGAGTTGGTTTGGCACGCAGGGCAGGGGGCGGTAGTGGCAAAAACTGATGGGGAATCGGCTGTCTGTCTGTTACCTTTTGGGTTGTTGGGTTGACGGGGAACTCTTCATTGACCTTTGTTTGCCCATGGGACGTTCCATCTCATGTGTGTATTTTGAGAAGTTTAGTACTTTCTTGGTAGGGATAGTTAAGGTGGAGTCGGGTAGCAAGTTTATAGTTCATTATCTGGATGACTTCCTCCGTGTCGGTCCCGCCGGTTCAGAGGATTGCCGTTTACGGTTGCGAACTCTGGAATGGGTCGCCCAAGTGTTTGGGGTCCCTTTGGCGGCTGACAAAACAGTGGAACCGACCTCATGTCTCAGTTTCTTGGGTTTGGAAATAGATTGGATTGCAGGGGAATGTCAATTGCCGGTAGACAAATTGGTGGCATTACGTCAGGCTGTTCGGGAGGCTGGGGCAGCACGTAAGGTGACGTTGATATCGATGCAATCATCGCTCGGGTGTTAGAACTTTGCTTGTAGCATTGTGCCAGTGGGGCGGGTTTTTCAATAGGTTGTTAGCAAAGGCGACATGTGGGGTTAGTTCCTCTCATCATTTATTTGGGTTACGATCCCGATGTGGGAGGATTTGGCAGTGCGGGATGTGTTCCTTAGGGACTTTCTTGGCAGGGTCTCTTCCGGGAGCTCACGTGTCAAGCTAAGGAATTGGAACTTTTTACAGACGCCTTGAGGTGTGTGGGATTTGGAGCGTAGTTTGCGGGACAATTGGGTGCGGAACCGTGGCTGGAGGAGTGGAAGGCGGACGCTATAATTCGTAATCTGGAATTTTAGAATCGTCTCCCTTGGTAGTTGCGTTGGCACTATGTAGTCCTAGGTTACGGGATACTAAAGTGAGCTTTCTTTCAGACGACATGGTGGTCGTGTCCGCGGTTACTCATTTGTTGGCCTTGTCTACTCCGGTTATTCGCTTGTCGCGGCATTTGGGTTGTTTTTGCATGCAATTTTAACAGAGTTTTTAGTGCACGTCATGGGCCCGGTTTCTTGAATGTTGTCGCTGACGCGCCGTCTCGGTGCTGGAAGAAATTCTGTGTGGCGGCGCTGGGGGCTCAGTTGAAGGGTCTGGTCTGTCCAGACGACATGTGGCACCTAGGGACCTCCTGTTTGGACGCCTAATCAAGGAATCGGAAACTATGTTTTGCTTGGGGTGCTTGGTCACACTTTATGAGTTTCCGGGGTCGTCAGTGTGTCCGGTTGCCTGTGCAACTGCATATGTGTGGGCCCGCCCAAGGGGGACGGGCTCCCTTCTAACTCATGAGGATGAGTCATCATTATCGGAGTACCAGTTTTCAGGGTTTTCAGTAGGGGTTGGGTCCTCTGCAGTTTGGTACACATTCGCTCAGAATTGGGGCTGCTGCAGAAGCAGCCAGGTTGGGCCTTGGTGATGAGTTGGTTAAGCGGATTGGACGGTGGGAGTCCGTCAGGTTCCGGTCATATGTAAGGTTAGACCGTATAAAAAAATAAATAAAAAAAATAAGATGAAATGAAAAAACAATGTTGCATTTAAATGGTACAGTTACGCTTACGGGTTGTGGTTACATGTGGTTAACCTGTTTCTTTTCCTCCATAGGTTGGGTCGCCTGGTTGGTGGGCCACTCATTCATCAGTTGGGCGCACAGGAGAGCTGCAGTTCGACCCCAAGGAGGACAGCTGGGCTTTCCACAGCGCGTGGTCAAGTTATTGTGTTTTGGCTATAGGGATTGTTGTTGGACGGAAGTCTGCTCGGAACTTTGGAGGCGTTTAGTTGCAGGGCAGTTACAAGATTTTCTGCTGCTTTATGCAGGTGGTAATAATTTTGGGGGGGTACCCCAGAGGGAGCTAGTGCACCGTAGGTAACAGGATTTAGATGGATTGAGGGCTCGGGTGCCGGGTGTAATCTTGATTTGGTCGGAATGGGTGCCCCGGTTCCTTGGGCGTCACGCTAGGGATCTGATGGCAGTGTCTGGGAGCAGGGGACAAGTTAATAAGCGGTTGTCCATTTTCGTGAGACGTTTAAGGGGAGTGGTTGTGCGACATATAGATCTGGAAGCTAGGCTCCATGGTTATTATAGGTATGATGGGGTGCACCTTTCCAATGTCGGTAATGAGTTTCTTAACTTAGGTTCAAGAAGGCCTGCAGTGTGATTTGTTTCTGCCGGGGTGGGGGGGGGGAGGGGAGCTCAGATGGCTTGAGGGGTCAAGCCCTGAGCTGTGGCGGAAGATATTGGAGGCTAGGTAGTTTTGCTAGCTGGAAGCTTGGTTGGTTAACAATGTTTACATGGTTGAATTTGGTATTTGGTAGGTTGGAGCCCGTAGGTGGTTCTCAACCTGGTGGTGTAGGGGGTGTCTCGGTATGCCCCTGCAAGCAAAATTGGTAGGTTGGAACCCGTAGGTGGTTCTCAGCCTGGTGGGGTAGGGGTGTCGGCGGTATGCCCCTACTATCTAAATTTGGAGGTTGGAACCCGGAGGTGGATCTCAACCTGGTGGGGTAGGGGTGTCTCGGTATACCCCTACTACGAAAATCAATTGGTATGAGGCATTTTGTAGCCATGTTGGTTATGCCAATTAGGTATGGTTATGTGTTATTGTATTATATGTTAGGGGTCATTTCCGTTAATAATTTGGGTAAAGTACAGATTATGTGATCTTGGAAATGTTTGGCAATGACCCAAATTATTATTTATATATTTATTATATTTAATAAAGCCGTGGCAAAGTTTTCTCCACTTAAAATCTGTGTCCGTGTCTTATTGGGGGGTGTAAGGTAAAGTTTTGGAACATATGCCCAAACGGTCGACTATGCGCATGTCAAGCTCATGACTGCAACCCGGGATATCCTGAGCCGCTTCACTTTCTTCAAATAGCCTAGGTCTGTCCTCAGCCTCTCTATTCTTCTTCTTTTTTCGTATTTTCTGCTCTGTTTCCACATCCTCTTCTTACTCTTTATTGGTGACGGTGAGAAAGTTTCCCTGGACCTCTTCGTTCTTGCCTCACGAATACTGCAGGGGTCGCTATCACAAGATTTTCTTTCTTGCACTGGCCCTTTAATTTTTTGAGGAGAATATACTGCTCCCTCCTCCATTATTGACTCCTCCTGTAGCTCAGCCCCTTCTTCTTCCTCTACTTCAATTAGATCGGAGGTGCTGGGGGCGGACTCCAAGCAAGCCTGTAGCCATGCAGTATCACTGCAGCCTAAAGCCTTCTGTTTAAGCTGTTCTAATAATGCCTCAATTGTGCCAGACATCTCCAGAGGTAAGAGATAACAGCAGCTTAAGTATTTTAATATAGCCAACCTTCAGATTTGTCTGGCACAAGCTGAGGCAATTAATTTTGGCGCCCTTTAATTTATACCTCTTATTTTCCCTCCAATATTGCCCTCGCGCTGCTATCTACCAATCAGGGCTCATGCCCTGGTCGCGAGCGTGCCACCTTTTCTGCCAGCGCGAGCTGCCTTGCAGTTAACCCTAGCCTGCATTTAACCCCTTGCGCGAGAGCTATACTTACCACCCACCTCGCTCCATCAAACATAATGGGGCTGCTCCTTATGTAGCCCGCGTGCCCGACATTATGGTACAATGTTGCACTTTTTAAAAATTTCTATTAAGCAGAAAAAAAGAAAACCAGATAAAGGACAGAAGTCTATCTTGAAATAGACCATAAAGCTAGGAATACAGCATAAACTCCTCCGATGCCCAGCCTGCAGATTGGCAGCAGGTTTGTAAGTGTGAACACCCAATGCGAGTTAGGCAGATGATGACATAGTACACATGTTCCACAAATTGAGAGCCCCTGAGAGACAAATTGAGGGCCCCTGTCAGATACGATATCCCGAGGTACCCCATGTAAGCGGAACACTTCCTTGGCAAACACCTGAGCAAGCTGAACCGCAGAAGGCAGTTTCTTAAGTGGAATAAAGTGTGCCATTTTGGAGAACCTATCCGTCACAGTTAATATCACTGTCTGCCCATCAGAAGGAGGAAGGTCTACAATAAAATCCATGGATAAGTGGGTCCATGGTGTCTTGGGTACAGATAGAGGCATCAGTAGTCCCAGGGATCTCACATTAGGAGACTTACACTGCGTACAGACCCGACAAGCCTGTACAAAATCCACCACGTCTCGCTTAAGTGAAGGCCACCAGAACTGTTGAAGGAGGCCCTTATAAGTCTTGGTAACCCCTGGATGACCAGCAGTTTTGGCGGTGTGAAATAAAGTTAACAACTTCTTTCTGTCATTTACCTTAACGTATAGTTTACCAACAGGCGTCTCAGGGGGTGCTTGGGTTTGGTATGTCTTAATGCTATCAAGGAAAGGAGATGAGATAACCAAACGGGTAGCAGCTATTATCTGAGACGCAGGTACAATAGGTTCGGGAGTGGGGTTAACAGATTCTAAAGGTTCATACTGTCGAGAGATAGCGTCAGCTTTGGCATCACGGCAACCAAGTTCTAGATGTAATAACGTATTGGAAGCGCGAAAGAAATAGAGACCATCTAGCCTGCCGGACGGACAACCTTCTAGCATCTGTTATATAGGAGGGGTTCTTATGATCTGTTATAACCATAATTTTGTGTCTAGAACCCTCTAATAAGTACCTCCATTCCTTAAAAGCTAACACAATAGCTAATAGTTCCCTGTTCCCAACATCGTAATTCTTTTCTGAATCAGACAACCTTTTTGAAAAGTAACAACAGGGATGGAGGGGTTCGTTATACGATAACCTCTGTGACAGTACTGCTCCCACACCTGATTCAGAAGCGCCTACTTCCATAACAAAGGGAAGAGAAGGATTAGGATGGTGTAGCACTGGGGCAGAGGCAAATGCCTTCTTGAGAGTTTCGAAGGCCTTAAGGGCTTCAGGCGTCCAAACCCTGGGGTGTAGACCTTTTTTAGTCAGCTTCGTGATTGGGGAGATAAGCGGTGAAAAGTTTTTAATGAATTTTCTATAATAGTTGGCAAATCCTATAAAATGTTGGATAGCCTTAAGTCCTTGAGGAAGCGGCAAGGACAATATGGCTTCCAATTTAGAAAGATCCATACTGAAACCCTGTTCGGAAATTATATATCCTAGGAATTGCACAGAGGTCTGATCGAACAAACATTTTTCTAACTTACAATAAAGTCCGTTCTGTAATAATTTTCTAAGCACCATCCTAACATGATTATGGTGTGTCTTCAAATCAGGAGAATGTACAAGTATGTCGTCAAGGTACACCACGGCACAGATATGCAATAGATCCCTAAGGACGTCATTTATGAGGTCCTGAAACACAGCAGGAGCATTACACAATCCAAAAGGCATGACCAGATATTCGTAATGCCCACTACGCGTATTAAACGCTGTCTTCCATTCGTCATTCTCCTTAATACGGACAAGGTTATAAGCCCCCCTGAGGTCTAATTTAGTAAAGTACTTAGACCCTTTAACACGATCGACCAACTCAGTGATGAGGGGGATAGGGTAGGCGTTTTTAACCGTTATATTGTTCAGACCCCTGTAGTCTATACATGGCCTAAGGTCACCCTCCTTTTTGGCAACGAAAAAGAAACCAGCCCCAGCAGGAGCGGAGGAACGTCTAAAAAAAACCTTTACTTAAGGCATCCTGTATGTACTCCTCCATGACTCGGTTCTCTTTTTCGGAAAGAGGATATACCTTACCCCTAGGTGGCATAGTACCCGGTAAGAGGTTTATGGCACAATCATATTCACGGTGTGGGGGCAGTTTACCTGCCTCCCTTTTTTCAAAAACCCTTGTTAGGTCTGCATACACAGGAGGGACAGAAACAGAAAGTGGTTTGGCTGTGGGCACGTTAAGCAAGTCAACAGGACAAACACAGGTCATACAATCCCCTTGACAAGATTTTCCCCAGGAGAGAATCTCCAAAGAACCCCAATCAAGCACGGGGTTGTGTTTAACCAACCAGGGGAAGCCCAAAACGATAGAGGCTGTTGGAGAGTCGATTATTTGAAAGGACAACCTTTCCTTGTGCAAGGCACCCACAGACATAACCAGTTCTTGGGTCTCATGGGTCACCAGAGGTTTTTTCAGTGGTCTACCGTCTATGGCCTCCACGGCCAAGGGAGTAACCTTTTGGATCAGAGTCAAAGATGCGGTTTTAGCAAAACTCTCATCCATAAGATTGTCAGCAGCCCCTGAATCTATCAAGGCTTTGGTAGTCACAGTAGTATTCCTAACTAAAAGGGTAACCGTAATAAACGGTCTAGCAAAGGGGACATGAGGTGAAAAGGACATAACACCCGAGGCCGACCCCTCTATAGGCCTTAGGTGCTGAAGTCTTCCCTGCAATTCAGGGCAGGTTCTTAGAAGATGTCCCTTTTCCCACAGTAAAAGCATAACCCTTCCCTTCTTCGATATTATTTTTCAACCTCAGTTAACCCAGTAGCACCCAATTGCATGGGTTCCATGGGTGGTTGGCTAGAAGGGGGTTATACTAGTAGCACAGTATTGGGCAAAGCAGTTAACATCTGTGTATTCATACGCCTCTGACTACTGACTATGATATAGTCAATAAGATCATCCAGAAGGACAGGCAATTCCCTGGATGCTATTTCATCCAGGATGTAAGCGGCCAAACCCTCCTGGAATGCTGTTACGAGAGCGTCATTATACCAAACCACTTCAGCTGCTAAAGTGCGGAATTCAATAGTGTAATCCGCTACCGATCTGTTCCCTTGTCGAACCCTAAGCAGAGCTTTGCCAGCAGAAGCAGCCCTACCGGGTAGATCGAAAGAATGTTTAAAGGCTGTCAAAAACTCAGCAAAGGATGTAGGGGACGTATTCTCCCATATGGGATTAGCCCATGCTAAAGCTCTCCCGGAAAGATGGTTAATAAGGAAAGCAATCTTAGTTCTATCAGTGGGATAGGAATGAGGATTCATCACCAAATGGATATCAATTTGGTTGAGGAAACCACGACATAATGCCGGATCACCACTATAACGCTGTGGTGGCGTCATATGCACTACATGAGCAGGAACAGGTACTGGCTCGGGAACGGGTTCTGGCGACATAGTAACTGCTTCCTGGACACCAGGCTGCAAGTGGGCAGTACGAGCCAGTATGGTTTGGAAAGCCTGAGTAAATTGGTCCATACGGTGGTCTAAACCATCCATTCCAGCTTCCTGATTAACCAATAACTGTGGAATGTCAGCAGGTTCCATTATGGCCCTGTTGTAATGTCACGATTCTGGGAACCAAAACACGCTAACATACACACAGAAAAGGTGCAGTACCGGACCTTAGAGTGGCCGGGCTAAGCACACAAAGAATAGTCAGGAGACAAGCCGAGTAAGGGGAACCAGAAGACAGAATAACGAGAGACAAGCCGAGGTCAAAGGGTAGGAGAAAGTCACAAGGTCGGATAAACAAGCCAGAGAGTACGTAAACCAGAGAGAACCACAAGTAGAATAGCAATACTAGAAAGCAAAGATCACAACAGGTCAGAGAGAGACAGGAAAGGTAAGTATTTAAACCCATTCCTTAACTCTGATTGGATAATTTCCAATCAGAGTTAGCAATCACACGTGGGAGATATTTATAACTCCCACTGTGATTGAGGCACTGTGCCTTTAACGCCGGGTCAGGTGGCTGACCCCAGCGTTTACAAAACTGGGCGGTCTCCCAGCATGCAGCGTCATGCATGCTGCCGCTGGGGGACGAAGAGGAAACGTGGGCGGCATCCGAGGCTGAGAGGATGCCGCTCGCCGAGCACACGAGGAGAAGGGGACCGCGGACGGCTAGAGGGTGAGTGCCGCGAGCGGACTGCAGCCTCCCCTCGTAGCCGCCCGCGGGATCCTGTCACTATGTTAATCCGGCCCTGATTCAGAGACAAATATAGTTAGTCCCACCATACACAGCCAGCCCAAAACCATCACAAACACAAGCAATCCCCATCACTCATTGACGTAATTAAATGATCACACACATTCTCATCCCACACAGCCAGTCCAATGCTAAGACACAGCTCAATAACATCACACATAGACAATATAATACATCCCATGTAGTCCCCATTACAGTCAGACAGCCAACAATATCACACACAAACTGTAGCAATTACACTGAGATAGTCCAATACGCAGTCCCCATTGCACCTTGACACCCCAATACATCATATGCAGTCCCCACTATACTTATTCTGAGTTATCAGTCACAACCAAAGTATTTGTTAGCTGTTTGCAATAGGGTGCAGGGCCGGACTACCGCAAGAGTGTAGTCCGTAAGTCTCTCGGCCAATGTAATGTCGCTTTTGTTGCCGCCGGAAATCTCATCTCATCTTTTCCCTTCTGCATGGTGCTTGCAGGAGGCTGTTTGAAGTCCTCGGGCAATCTAAATGCCAGGGTAAGTCTTGGGTGCTGGGGCAAGTCCTGTGAGTGCAATCTCAGTGTTGGGTAAGTTATGGGTGCTCGGGCAAGTCATGTGAGCGCAATCTCTGTGCTGGGGTAAGTGCTTGGGCAAGTCCTGTAAATGCAATCTCTTTGCTGATGTAAGTCCTGGGGCAAGTCCTGTGAGTTGGTATAAAACTTTTTCCGGGGCTGGTTTTTATCTCCAGTCCAGCACTGATATGGTGTGATGTCCCAGTGTTATGCTTGTAAAAAGGTGCAATATATCAATGTTGAGTTTGCAATAAGGTGTAATGGCCTGTGTTGCTTGTGATAAGGTGTGATCAGGGCCGGCCTTAGGCTGTTAGGCGCCCTGTGCGAAAAAACAGAGCTCCACTGGAATACATCTCACTATAATATGATGTAATGTTTGTGTTGTCTGTGTATGTGATAGGTGTGATGACTGCGTGTGATATGTATGCTATGTGTTGGATGTGTGTGATATTTGTAATGGGTGTATTAACTGTGCGTGTATTGGTTGTATGTGATATTTGTGCTGGGTTTATTGGCTGTGTGTGATGGGTATTCAGATAAAAATATGAATTTAAGCCTGTGTGTGAATGTAGGTGTATATTTTTGCAGAGTTATGTGCACACAGTCCCACAGTCAGATGCACACAGTTATACATATACACTGTCAAGTCCACCACATGCACACAGTCGCAGGCAGATAGTCACATACACAGGATCAGGCAGAAACACACAGGTACAGGCAGTGACACACACATACACAGTTACAGGCAGATAAACACACTCACACACAATTACAGGCAGACAGCCACACACACACAGGCAGACAGCCCCACACACAGACACACATACCGTCACACACACATACACAGGCAGACAGCCACACACACAGACAGCCACACACACAGGCAGGCATTCACACACACAGACAGCCACACACAAACAGCAACACACACACACAGAGGCAGACAGCCATATGCACACAGGAAGACATCCACACACACAGAGGCAGACAGCCATATGCACACAGGAAGACATCCACACACAGACACACATACAAACAGCAACACACACACACAGAGGCAGACAGCCATATGCACACAGGAAGACATCCACACACAGACACACATACCGTCACACACACATACATACAGGCAAACAGCCACATACACACACACACACACACACAGGCAGGCATTCACACACACAGACAGCCACACACAAACAGCAACACACACACACAGAGGCAGACAGCCATATGCACACAGGAAGACATCCACACACACAGAGGCAGGCAGTCACACACACAGAGGCAGACAGCCACACAAACACACACACAGGCAGACAGTCACACACAGGCAGTCACACATACACACAAGCAGGCAGTCACACACACAAACAAAGGCAGACAGTCACACACACACAGGCAGACAGTCATACACACAGACACAGGAAGACAGTCACACACGCACACAGACACAGACACACACACACACACACACACAGGCAGGCAATCACATAGACACACACAGGCAGACAGTCAAACACACAGATATACAGCCACACACACACAGGCAGACAATCACACATAGTTACCTCTGTTTATTATGGACTCCTTGCTTCCTCTGTAGCAGTTACCCAGCACGTTTAGCTCCGCACACATTGTCAGTTTAGCTCCGCCTCTGTCCCACTGGAAGCTCCGCCCCACCGCAATATTTTTGTGTTTTTTTATAATCGCGGCCGGCCATGTGTGAGCTATGTCAGCCGTATGACGCCCCCTGCTCCCATGGCCCCCTGTGCGGCCGCACAGCTCGCACATCCCTAAGGCAGGCCCTGTGTGTGATGTGCCTGTACTATGCTTGCAATATGGTGACAAGCATTCCTCTGGCACATCACCATCATCACACAAGTCTAAATATGTGTGTGTGAATATATATTTATGATTTGAGGCTGATAACAGATTATTATTGGCATTTTTGGGAAAGCATTGTATATGGAGCTTTGCTATTTCATGTGTACATGTTCTCTTTGCAGTTATTTCATATAGTGTGGAGGGCTTTGAGTGACTGCAGGAAACCTCAGGAACTTCAATTCCTTTTTATTAATTTTTTTATGGAACAGGAAGGATCAGGATACAAAATATAATGTTAGATATGTTTCTTTAGTTTCCCTTTACATGGTGGAGAAATTATATCGGAGTCCTGCTATGTGGAACAGCACCTTTAAAAATGTAAAATGAGTTCCATCAAGGTTTTATATTTCTCCAGAATGTGACACAGCATGTTTAGCCAAAATCTCATTTGTGTAGTATGCTCACTATGAAATTGCAGACAATAGAAAATGATTTAAATTGATCTAAACAAGAACAAAAAGAAATACTTTTTTGGGGGGGGGGACGGGGTGGCAATACAGTTTCTCGCCAAGGGAGCTGGAGACCCTAGGTACGCCTCTGCATTTAGCGTATAAATTGCTTGTGCATTCTTTACACCGAAGTGCATAACTTTGCTTTTTTTTAACATTAAATGTCATCTGCTATATGAGTAATAATAACATTGTATTACTTTACAGAGTTTGTGTTATCTGCAGACACTGATACGTGGTTTTCAATGCCTTTTTCAAGATCATTTATACATATGTTAAATAGAAGCGGTCCCAGAACAAAACCCTGAGGGACACTACTTACCACTTTTGTCCAGCTTGAAAATGTACCATTAATGACAACTCTTTGTACTCTATCTAGAAGCCAATGTTCTATCCAATAACGATAATTCCCATATAAAAAATAGTTTAGTTTGAAGACTAACCTATTGTGTGGAACAGTATCAAAGACCTTGGCAAAATCCAAGTACCGTATATACTCGAGTATAAGCCGACCCGAATATAAGCCGAGGCCCCTAATTTTACCCCAAAAAACTGGGAAAACTTATTGACTCGAGTATAAGACTAGGGTGGGAAATGCAGCAGCTGCTGGTAAATTTCTAAATAAAATTAGATCCTAAAAAAATTATATTAATTGAATATTTATTTACAGTGTGTGTATATAATGAATGCAGTGTGTGTATGAGAATGCAGTGTGTGTGTATGAGAATGCAGTGTGTGTGTATGAGAATGCAGTGTGTGTGTATGAGAATGCAGTGTGTGTGTATGAATGCAGTGTGTGTGTATGAATGCAGTGTGTGTGTATGAATGCAGTGTGTGTGTGTATGAGTGCAGTGTGTGTGTGTATGAGTGCAGTGTGTGTGTGTATGAGTGCAGTGTGTGTGTATGAATGCAGTGTGTGTATGTGTGTGTGTAATGCAGAGTGTTTAAGAGCCTTGGTGGGGGGGTGGGCATTTTTTATTTTTTAATTATTATTTTAATATTTTTTTTTGTTTCATTACATTTTTTTATTTTATTATTTTTATTTTATTATTTTTTTATTTTTATTTTTTTATTATTATTAATATATATATATATTTTTGTCCCCCCTCCCTGCTTGCAAGCTGGCCAGGGAGGGGGGCTCTCCTTCCCTGGTGGTCCAGTGGATGGGCACTGTGTAGGAGGGGGCTGTGGGGGCTGCAGAGAGATGTTACTTACCTTTCCTGCAGCTCCTGTCAGCTCTCTCCTCCTCCGCCGGTCCGTTCAGCACCTCGGTCAGCTCCCAGTATAAATCTCGCGAGAGCCGCGGCTCTCGCGAGATTTACACTGTGAGCTGACAGAAGAGCTGAACGGACCGGCGGAGGAGGAGAGAGCTGACAGGAGCTGCAGGAAAGGTAAGTAACATCTCTCTGCAGCCCCCACAGCCCCCATTGTCTGTATTATGGCAATGCAAATTGCCATAATACAGACTCTGACTCGAGTATAAGCCGAGTTGGGGGTTTTCAGCACAAAAAATGTGCTGAAAAACTCGGCTTATACTCGAGTATATACGGTAGATCACATCCAGTGCAACACCCTGATCTATACACCCTGTTCAAAGTATTATGCAAATTATATTTTTATCATTTACATAAATAATTGATGTAAATAACAGTCAGCATAATTCTCATGTTATCAACTATTAAGAGTACAATTCAAATTTTATTGAACAAACCTCCTAATAATAACAGTATTTTTTTTAAACATAAAAAACGTACAATGCACTGTTCCAAATTATTACGCACAGTAAGTTTCAAAACACTTTATAGGTTGTAAAGAACTGAAAATTGTCATTTGTTGTGTTTGCAGCATATTTACTGAAATCAAAAGCTATTTCAATCAAACTTCTAACAACATTTTAACTTTTGAAGAATTTTAACGGGTCACGTTACATTTTCACATAGGACCCCTTATTTAATAGCAGCTTCACAAGTTTTGCATTCATTGAACTTGGGAGTTTTTGGACAGTTTCTGCTTGAATTTGTTTGCAAGATGTCAGAATAGTCTCCCAGAGCTGCTGTTTGGATGTAAACTGCCTCCCACCCTCATATATCTTTTGCTTGAGGATGCTCCAAAGGTTCTCAATAGGATTGAGGTCAGGGGAGGATGGAGGCCACACCATGACTTTCTCTCCTTTTATCCCCATAGCAGCCATTGATGCAGAGGTATTCTTTGCAGCATGAGATGGTGCATTGTCATGCATGAAGATGATTTTATTACGGAAAGCATAGTTCTTCCTTCTGTACTAGGGAAGAAAGTGGTCAGTCAGAAACTCCATGTACTTTGCAGAGGTCATCTTTACACCTTCGGGGACCCTAAGGGGGCCGAGCAGCTCTCTTCCCATGATTCCGGCCCAAAACATGACTCCACCACTGCCTTGCTGACGTCGCAGCCTTGTTGGAACAGGGTGGCTGTCCACCAACCATCCAATCCATCAGTTAACAGGACTGTATGAAAATTAGTCTTCATGTATTTTTCTGCCCAGTGCAGCCATTTCTGCTTGTGAGCATTGGTTAGTGGTGGCCGAATAGAAGGTTTATGCACAGTTGCAAGACTCTGGAGGACTCTACACCTTGATGTCCGTGGGACTCCAGAGGCACCAGCAGCTTCAAATATCTGTTTGCTGCTATGTAATGGTATTTTAGCAGCTGCTCTTTTGACTCGATGCATGGATCTGGCAGAAATCTTCCTCAATGTGCCTTTATCTGCACGAACCCGTCTTAGCTCTGAATCAGCCACAAATCTCTTAATAGTGCGATGATCACGCTTACGTTCAGGGCCGGACTGGCCCACCGGGATACCGGGAAATTTCCCGGTGGGCCGCGGCACCTGGGGGCTGCAGAGCTCTTACTCCCTATAGAGAGGGAGCCCTGCAGCCGTTTTTAAGAATATCGCGGCCGCCGGCCGCATGTCGGTGCCGCAGGGTGGCCGGTCCGGTGGCACACTCTGAGGTGATTACTCACCTTGCGGCCGGCGGCCCCATCTCCCGTGCTGACAGCTATGCTGCTGTCAGTATCAGTGAGTGTGCCGGGCGGCCGCCTAAGCGATGCAGCAGCACACTCACTGATACTGACAGCAGCATAGCTGTCAGCACAGGAGGACTGAGGGAGGGGGCGGAGCTAACCACCATGCTCCCTCGCGGTTCCCATAATTCCTAGCATCTACACATCATAGAGTAGTGATTACTCTATGATGTGGCTGTGCTGGGAATTATGGGAACCGCGAGGGAGCATGGGAGTTAGCTCCGCCCCCTCCCTCAGTCCTCCTGTGACAAGGGGCAGACAGCAGGGACACAAACAGAGGGGAAGTAAAAACTCAGGGAAAGGGGGGACAACGAGAGGGGTAATGGAGAGACAGGGGAAGGGGGACAAAGAGAGGGGTAATGGAGAGACAGGGGAAGGGGGACAAAGAGAGGGGTAATGGAGAGACAGGGGAAGGGGGACAAAGAGAGGGGTAATGGAGAGACAGGGGAAGGGGGACAAAGAGAGGGGTAATGGAGAGACATGGTAAGGGGGACAAAGAGAGGGGTAATGGAGAGACGGGGAAGGGGGACAAAGAGGGGTAATGGAGAGACAGGGGAAGGGGGACAAAGAGGGGTAATGGAGAGACAGGGGAAGGGGGACAAAGAGAGGGGTAATGGAGAGACAGGGGAAGGAGGACAAAGAGAGGGGTAATGGAGAGACATGGTAAGGGGGACAAAGAGAGGGGTAATGGAGAGACATGGTAAGGGGGACAAAGAGATGGGTAATGGAGAGACATGGTAAAGGGGACAAAGAGAGGGGTAATGGAGAGACAGGGGAAGGGGGAGAAAGAGAGGGGTAATGGAGAGACAGGGGAAGGGGGACAAAGAGGGGTAATGGAGAGACAGGGGAAGGGGGACAAAGAGGGGTAATGGAGAGACAGGGGAAGGGGGACAAAGAGAGGGGTAATGGAGAGACACAGGGGAATGGGGGACAAAGAGAGGGGTAATAGAGAGACACAGGGGAATGGGGGACAAAGAGAGGGGTAATGGAGAGACACAGGGGAATGGGAGACAAAGAGAGGGGTAATAGAGAGACACAGGATAAGGGGGGGACAAAGAGAGGGGTAATAGAGAGACACGGGAGATGGGGGGGCAAAGAGTAATAGAGAGACACAGGGGAGGGGGGGGGACACAGAGACAGAGGGGTAATAGAGAGACACCAGGGAAGGGGGTAAAAGAAGGGGACAGAGGGGATGGAGGGACAAAGAGACAGGGGTAATAGAGACAGGGGAAGGGGGCAAAGAGACAGAGGGGTAAGAGAGAGAGACACGGGTGGAGATGGGGAAGAGAGACACAGGGAGGAGAGGGGGAAGACAGACACATGGAGGAGAGGGGAGAAAGAGACACAGAAGGTTTGTTGGGGGAACAAAGACATACAGAAGGGAAGGGGAACAAAGTAACACAAGATTTGTGGGAGGAAACACTGGGCTGGGGGAAAAAGAGACACAGAGTGGCTGGGAGAAGAGAAAGAGGCACACAGATGAGATTTGGAAAGGGAGAAAGAGACAAAGGGGCTGGGGGAAAGAGACATACAGAGGCTGGAGAAGGGTAAAAAGAAACACACAGGGACTGGGATGAAGTAAAAGAAACACAAGGGTCGCTGTAAGAGACAAAAAGGAGACAATTGGAGACGATACACTAAACGAGGTAAACGTAATAGACGTAATTGATGTGATCCTGCCAGTAATACACACACACACACATATATATATATATATATATATGCATGTATATTGATGTGTGTATTAGCAACATATATAATTATGCCTATAATATATTAATATACATTTATATATGCATAATACACACATAAATGTCATTAATATATACATATTTGTAATGAGCACGTATTGGCCCAGTCTTGTTGCTAGTTGCATACTCATGCACAATAACATATTCAAAGTGAAGAGCGTACCCATAGGACTTCAAAATGAGCAAGATAACTTAATTTTTCTTTTCAGTTGTGCAACCGCATACATTCACCATTTCAATCCCAGTACTAAAATGTCCTTAATAGGCCAAATTAGTTGTACAGAAACATTTATTACATGCAAATGAATGTCTGCTTAAAATAAAGGCGCTCTTTTGTTTATTTTGAAGCCCTATATGCGTTCTTTCGCTGGAGTAATAGTTTTCAATTGTAAGTAATTTTTTCACCCTCTATATCAGCACACTATGCTGGCGCGACGCATTATTGGGCTGGTATAGAATTTTTTTCCAGGGCTGATTTTAGTTCCCAGTCCGGCCCTGCTTACGTTTTCGTGAAATATCTAATGTATTCATACCTCGTCCAAGGCATTGAACTATTTCACTCTTTTCGGCAGCAGAGAGATCCTTTTTCTTCCCCATATCGCATAAAAATGGTGCTCTGCTTAATTATGTGGAACACCCTCCTTTAGTAGTTTTTCCTTAAATTGGGCTCACCTGGCAATCTAATTATCACAGGTGTCCGAGATTGTTTTCAGTGATCAAAAGAGCCCGAGACACAATGCCATCCATGAGTTTAACTGAAAAACAAAATATGTAATCTTTGTGACACTTAAATAGAATTTGCATAATAATTTGGAACAGGGTATACTTACTTTTTCGTAGAATGCAATTAAGCTAGTTTGACATGACCTATGTTTCATAAAACCATGCTGATCATTGCTAATAACAATGTTCTTCATAATGAATTCCTGAATATTATCCCTTAATAGCCCTTCAAATACTTTCCCAGCCACAGAAGTTAAAGGGACTCTATAGTCACCATATAAAAGCAAGAAAGACAGGTCCCCCAGCCTTCCTTCTTGCTTTTATATGTACTTTAATTTATTAAAAATAAATTTCGAGGTGTTTTTATATTAAAAACTTACCTCCGTTCCAGCGCCGAGCTCCCCGCTAGGGGAATGACGAAATCGCGGGGCCCAATGGGACGGCTTCGCGCTGCACCAATCGCGTTCTTCATAGAGCGGCATTGAATGCCGCCCTATGAAGAACCTGAGCGCTTTACCGCGCATGTGCGCGGAATGCGCGTTCGCGAGCTGAGCTGTCTGACTGACAGCTCAGCTCGCTTTCTAAAATTATCAATAAGGGGGGGGACCTACTGTCCCCCCCGGCCCCCACCCCTGTGCGGCGGGTGGGGGCCCTAAAATTATCAATAAGGGGGGGACCTACTGTCCCCCCCGGCCCCCACCCCTGTGCGGCGGGTGGGGGCCCTAAAATTATCAATGAGGGGGGGGACTTACTGCCCCCCCCGGCCCCCACCCCTGAGCGGCGGGTGGGGGCCCTAAAATGATCAATGAGGGGGGGACCTACTGTCCCCCCCCCGGCCCCCACCCCTGAGCGGCGGGTGGGGGCCCTACAATTATCAATAAGGGGGGGACCTACTGTCCCCCCCGGCCCCCACCCCTGTGCGGCGGGTGGGGGCCCTAAAATTATCAATGAGGGGGGGGACTTACTGCCCCCCCCGGCCCCCACCCCTGAGCGGCGGGTGGGGGCCCTAAAATGATCAATGAGGGGGGGGGACTTACTGCCCCCCCCGGCCCACACCCCTGAGCGGCGGGTGGGGGCCCTAAAATGATCAATGAGGGGGGGACCTACTGTCCCCCCCCCGGCCCCCACCCCTGAGCGGCGGGTGGGGGCCCTACAATTATCAATAAGGGGGGGACCTACTGTCCCCCCCGGCCCCCACCCCTGTGCGGCGGGTGGGGGCCCTAAAATTATCAATGAGGGGGGGGACTTACTGCCCCCCCCGGCCCCCACCCCTGAGCGGCGGGTGGGGGCCCTAAAATGATCAATGAGGGGGGGACCTACTGTCCCCCCCCCGGCCCCCACCCCTGAGCGGCGGGTGGGGGCCCTACAATTATCAATAAGGGGGGACCTACTGTCCCCCCCGGCCCCCACCCCTGTGCGGCGGGTGGGGGCCCTAAAATTATCAATGAGGGGGGGGACTTACTGCCCCCCCCGGCCCCCACCCCTGAGCGGCGGGTGGGGGCCCTAAAATGATCAATGAGGGGGGGACCTACTGTCCCCCCCCCGGCCCCCACCCCTGAGCGGCGGGTGGGGGCCCTACAATTATCAATAAGGGGGGGACCTACTGTCCCCCCCGGCCCCCACCCCTGTGCGGCGGGTGGGGGCCCTAAAATTATCAATGAGGGGGGGGACTTACTGTCCCCCCCCCGGCCCCCACCCCTGAGCGGCGGGTGGGGGCCCTAAAATTATCAATAAGGGGGGGGGACCTACTGTCCCCCCCCCCGGCCCCCACCCCTGAGCGGCGGGTGGGGGCCCTAAAATTATCAATAAGGGGGGGGACCTATTGTCCCCCCCGGCCCCCACCCCTGAGCGGTGGGTGGGGGCCCTAAATACAAAGGGGGGGGACCCTAGTTAACCCTCCCCCCCCCAAAAAAAAAAAATATCTAAAATATATAATCTTTGTGACACTTAAATAGAATTTGCATAATAATTTGGAACAGGGTATACTTACTTTTTCGTAGAATGCAATTAAGCTAGTTTGACATGACCTATGTTTCATAAAACCATGCTGATCATTGCTAATAACAATGTTCTTCATAATGAATTCCTGAATATTATCCCTTAATAGCCCTTCAAATACTTTCCCAGCCACAGAAGTTAAAGGGACTCTATAGTCACCATATAAAAGCAAGAAAGACAGGTCCCCCAGCCTTCCTTCTTGCTTTTATATGTACTTTAATTTATTAAAAATAAATTTCGAGGTGTTTTTATATTAAAAACTTACCTCCGTTCCAGCGCCGAGCTCCCCGCTAGGCCGCGCCCCCTTTTTCGTCAAAATGACGAAATCGCGGGGCCCAATGGGACGGCTTCGCGCTGCACCAATCGCCAATTGAATGCCATTGAATGCCGCCCTATGAAGAACCTGAGCGCTTTACCGCGCATGTGCGCGGAATGCGCGTTCGCGAGCTGAGCTGTCTGACTGACAGCTCAGCTCGCTTTCTAAAATTATCAATAAGGGGGGGGACCTACTGTCCCCCCCGGCCCCCACCCCTGTGCGGCGGGTGGGGGCCCTAAAATTATCAATAAGGGGGGGACCTACTGTCCCCCCCGGCCCCCACCCCTGAGCGGCGGGTGGGGGCCCTAAAATGATCAATGAGGGGGGGGGACTTACTGCCCCCCCCGGCCCACACCCCTGAGCGGCGGGTGGGGGCCCTAAAATGATCAATGAGGGGGGGACCTACTGTCCCCCCCCCGGCCCCCACCCCTGAGCGGCGGGTGGGGGCCCTACAATTATCAATAAGGGGGTGACCTACTGTCCCCCCCGGCCCCCACCCCTGTGCGGCGGGTGGGGGCCCTAAAATTATCAATGAGGGGGGGGACTTACTGCCCCCCCCGGCCCCCACCCCTGAGCGGCGGGTGGGGGCCCTAAAATTATCAATGAGGGGGGGACCTACTGTCCCCCCCCCGGCCCCCACCCCTGAGCGGCGGGTGGGGGCCCTACAATTATCAATAAGGGGGGACCTACTGTCCCCCCCGGCCCCCACCCCTGTGCGGCGGGTGGGGGCCCTAAAATTATCAATGAGGGGGGGGACTTACTGCCCCCCCCGGCCCCCACCCCTGAGCGGCGGGTGGGGGCCCTAAAATGATCAATGAGGGGGGGACCTACTGTCCCCCCCCCGGCCCCCACCCCTGAGCGGCGGGTGGGGGCCCTAAAATTATCAATGGGGGGGGGGACTTACTGTCCCCCCCCGGCCCCCACCCCTGAGCGGCGGGTGGGGGCCCTAAAATTATCAATAAGGGGGGGGGACCTACTGTCCCCCCCCCCGGCCCCCACCCCTGAGCGGCGGGTGGGGGCCCTAAAATTATCAATAAGGGGGGGGACCTATTGTCCCCCCCGGCCCCCACCCCTGAGCGGTGGGTGGGGGCCCTAAATACAAAGGGGGGGGACCCTAGTTAACCCTCCCCCCCCAAAAAAAAAAAAATATCTCCCTACCTACCCCCCTCACCCTAAAAATAATGAGGGGGGACCATTAACTAAAAACCTGTAAAAAAGAAAAAATTAGATAAAATCAACTTACCATTCGATGTTTTCTTTCTTCTAAAATCTTCTTTCTTCAGCCCCAAAAAAGGCCAAATAAAAATCCATAATAACCGACGCAAATAAAAAAAAAAAAAAAAAAAAACGAGCGCAAAAAAAAATAATCCATCTTCACCCATGGAGGGCTCCGCGCAGACTGAGCTCCGCAGGGCGGGGGAAGGCTTATAAAGCCTTGCCCCGCCCTGCAATTATGCTAAGAACACTCTGATTGGTGGGTTTAAGCCAATCAGAGTGCTCTTTGTCATTTTACAAGCGTGGGAAAGTTCTTTGGAATTTTCCCACGCTTGTAAAATGACACAGAGCACTGTGATTGGATGGATTTCAAGCCATCCAATCACAGTGCTCTTTGTCATTTTACAAGCGTGGGAAAGTTCTTTGGAATTTTCCCACGCTTGTAAAATGACACAGAGCACTGTGATTGGATGGCTTGAAATCCATCCAATCACAGTGCTCTGTGTCATTTTACAAGCGTGGGAAAATTCCAAAGAACTTTCCCACGCTTGTAAAATGACAAAGAGCACTCTGATTGGTTTAAACCCACCAATCAGAGTGTTCTTAGCCTAATTGCAGGGCGGGGCAAGGCTTTATAAGCCTTCCCCACCCTGCGGAGCTCAGTCTGCGCGGAGCCCTCCATGGGTGAAGACGGATTATTTTTTTTGCGCTCGTTTTTTTTTTTTTTTTTAATTGCGTCGGTTATTATGGATTTTTATTTGCCCTTTTTTGGGCTGAAGAAAGAAGATTTTAGAAGAAAGAAAACATCGAATGGTAAGTTGATTTTATCTCATTTTTTCTTTTTTACAGGTTTTTAGTTAATGTTCCCCCCCTCATTATTTTTAGGGTGAGGGGGGTAGGTAGGGAGATAATTTTTTTTTGGGGGGGGGGAGGGTTAACTAGGGTCCCCCCCCCCCTTTGTATTTAGGGCCCCCACCCACCGCTCAGGGGTGGGGGCCGGGGGGGACAGTAGGTCCCCCCTTATTGATAATTTTAGGGCCCCCACCCGCCGCACAGGGGTGGGGGCCGGGGGGGGGACAGTAGGTCCCCCCCCCTTATCGATAATTTTAGGGCCCCCACCCGCCGCTCAGGGGTGGGGGCCGGGGGGGGGGGACAGTAGGTCCCCCCCCTTATCGATAATTTTAGGGCCCCCACCCACCGCTCAGGGGTGGGGGCCGGGGGGGGACAATAGGTCCCCCCCTTATTGATAATTTTAGGGCCCCCACCCGCCGCACAGGGGTGGGGGCCGGGGGGGGGGGACAGTAGGTCCCCCCCCTTATCGATAATTTTAGGGCCCCCACCCACCGCACAGGGGTGGGGGCCGGGGGGGGGACAGTAGGTCCCCCCCCTTATCGATAATTTTAGGGCCCCCACCCACCGCTCAGGGGTGGGGGCCGGGGGGGGACAATAGGTCCCCCCCATATTGATAATTTTAGGGCCCCCACCCGCCTCACAGGGGTGGGGGCCGGGGGGGGGACAGTAGGAACCCCCCCCTTATTGATAATTTTAGGGCCCCCACCCACCGCTCAGGGGTGGGGGCCGGGGGAGGACAATAGGTCCCCCCCTTATTGATAATTTTAGGGCCCCCACCCGCCGCACAGCGGTGGGGGCCGGGGGGGGGGAGGAGAGTAGGTCTCCCCCCCTTCAACCACTATTGTGGACCGTAAGCGTCCCTGTGGGTTCGGGCTTCAGCTGTCAGCTGAAGCTGAAGCTGTCAGCTGAAGCCACGCCCACAGCAGTGCTGACAGGCTATCAGCACACAAAGCGCGTTCACAGTGCTTTGTGTGCTGATAGCCCGTCTGATGCATTCACCCAGAATGCATCGGACGAGAGGCCTTTTTAGGGCCTCTGAACTCGGAAGTCCCTCTGGTGGCCGTCTGATTGACTGCAACAAGAGGTGTTCCAAGCTTCCAATGTAAACACTGCATTTTCTCAGAAAATACAGTGCTTACAAGAAAAAGGCTCCGGGTAGCTGTAGCACTCACCTGAACAACCTCATTAAGCTGAAGTTGTTCAGGTGACTATAGTGTCCCTTTAAGCTCACAGGTCTATAATTTCAAGACAAAGATTTAGAACATTTTTATATAATTGACTTATGACACAAATACTTTGAATAAGATATATCTTATTCACATTACAAACATCTTGTGGTTTATCAGAATCATTGCCTTGTTCTTGGCTTCTAGGGAAGCATCTGTGGTTTATATTTCATTCCAGTTACTTTGCTTTTCACACCTCTTGCAATGTAAATTTCACACACAATGTTTATTACTTACTAAAATTCCATTTTCAGCATGTTACTCTGGCAGTAACAAAAGTCGGCAGAGTTTACTTGGCATATGAAGGCCAGAGGAGATAGAGTTGTTCACCAATGTTATTTATGACGGCTTCTATGAATGTTTGGAACTGGATCTGACAGTTACTTATAAACATGTAAAGCCTCTTGTAATTATAAAGGATAAGCAAAGTATGAAATTTTCATTTGCTATTAAATTTGTAAGTGAAATGAAAGTATTACATATTTCAGTTACTATTAAAATAGTCTGAAATATGTAATACTTCGGAACACAGTCAGAACTGAAACATTCTCTGTTTTCATTATGGCTATTTTAATAAATATTGTTAAATGCCCTGGTCCACACTCAACACTCAACACAGAATGCATATGTATATTATATATGCTTAAATTATTATACTTAATGTCCTTCAATGCTGCAAAAAAAAAAAAAAAACAATATAAATAAATATATATATATATATATATATATATATACATATATATAAAAATTATATATCTACCAAAACTACATGGTTGGAGAGAAATGTATGAAATACCTGTGTGAATTTATTGTACAATGTGACCCTCACACCCACACAGAATACAGAAACAATTCTTAATTCCCCATGTAGAGACAAGACAAAAATTATAATGTCACACAACACCCTATTTACCCTCCCATATTAGCAGCTTATATATCTTACTCATAGAACTCACACTGGACTATTCACAATATATTTTGTCTCCATGGGGTTGAAAAATATTTTAGAAGAAAGAATAATTTTGAAGGTACAGAATTTTCTTTTTTACAGGTATTCAATATATTGGAACCCCAAAACTATTACCAGGGCGAGGGGGTAGGTATGGCCTGTTTAAAGTTGAGTGGCTAAGGGATTAAGGGATCCCTAGCCACCAGATGGAGGATCGTGAGAGGGATCCTGAATTTTTTGGACTACTGGCATATACACCTTCCCATTAAATTGACAGCCTCCACCCAATATTCATGGGGGGCTGGAGGAAACATGTACCCGACCCATACCTATTTTACAGCACCCACCCATGGGCTGCGTGTCAATGACATGTCCCCTTTTTATCTATTTTATAGCCCGGGATCACTGGTATGTCCTCTCCATGTGAAATTTTAGAGCCCACACCTAGCTGGCCATGCTAGCACATCCAGTGGAGAAATAGTTCAGAATATTTAAATCGTCAGCATTCAAACAGGCTGAAATGTCCAACACAATTCTGGGTGGGCATATAGTTCAGTAATGTTAAATCGGCCATGCTCAGACAGACTGAAATTCGGACATAATTCTGGCTCCCTTGATACAGAATAGCAAAATCTTGACACTGTTAAATACTGAGAGCAATGTCTGGACAGAACAGAATGGATTTGCGCCATTCAGAAGAGAGTAATTTGGAGTTTAGTGAATAACCTAGATAACTTTGCTTGGTTTGTATAAATACCTCACTATATGTTCCATTCCTTCCTTTTCTTTATAAATTCTACCATCTGATTCATTGCACCTTGATTGGTATATATGTACGCACATTTTCATTTGGGGAGTTTTTTTCCTGTGACCAAAGAACGTTTGCCTAGTCCATTTTTTTATTAGCTTATTATTGTGAAATATATAATAAAAATAAGCAATACATATTCTAGTGGTTTATGAGAGACTAAACATGATTTGCTGTTAAACCACAATTTTATGTTCTAGTCAATAAATTAAATAATTTTCATTAATATCTTTCAGAGCCATTTTTCATTCTAACATAGCACTATACAAGGATTTTTTTGGAATTGACCAGGAAATTGCAATTATTTGGCTAAACTGGAAAAAAGGTTTTGAAGATTTTTTTTTCCATTTCTTCTATTTTGGCCTATAGTAAAATTCCTTTTAAAAAATTTCCACAATTTCCAGTCTAGGGTTACTTAATATTACAAGTGATAAACGTAACTGTGGTAACAGAATAGCGGTGTTTTTACTGACATCTATGGGGAACCGATACTGCGTTATTATTGACATATTTAGCTTATCCGATAGAAAAAATATAATTTGTATTCCGCATTAAAAGGATTAATGCCCCCTTTATTAAATGTACAATTATTCTGATAATACTAACCTTTTCTAGGAAACACAAATTGACCCCTTGCTAAATACAGCTCTTCATATCAGGAATTAAGTGTTCTCAAATAAGACTGTGTTTTCAGGCACTTCTCGTAATTACTACACTGGTCAATTTGCTCTTAAACGAATAGAGCCTGATTATCTTCTAATTGCGCTGATGTGACCAGTTTATTTGTCATGCAGTTGAGTGCTATGACTTAGGCAAACAATTATGTTTAAAGGGAAAGTATGTTTAAATAGCAATGATGCTTGTGTATACAGATGTTAAAGAGTAGACCTTATGGTAATATTAAACTACATGGACAGTAAAATATTATAAATGACTGTTGTCGCTATTTTTGTTTATGATTTAATGGAACACTTTAGTTTTATGAATACAAAAGTGTGTTCCTAATGTTATAGTGTCCCAATGCACAATAATGATTGTCCAGCCAAGTAAAAGTGCTCTGAGTCCACACTAGGCCTTCCCCGTAGTTTTAATTAGTTTTAACTCACAGCCAGCACGTCTTGCAGCTCAAAAGCCTTATGCTGAGTCTGAGCCCCAACAAGCATACTTGGAAGTTGCTCCTAAGGACTCACAGCCAGCACATCTTTCAGCTCAAAAGCCTTATGCCGAGTCTGAGCCCCAACAAACATACTTAGAAGTTGCTCCCAAGGACTTACAGCCAGCACATCTTGCAGCTCAAAGGTCTTATGCGGTGTCTGAGCCCCAACAAACATACTTAGAAGTTGCTCCCAAGGACTTACAGCCAGCACATCTTGCAGCTCAAAGGTCTTATGCGGTGTCTGAGCCCCAACAAACATACTTAGAAGTTGCTCCCAAAGACTCACAGACAGCATGTCTTGCAGCTCAAAAGCCTTATGCTGAGGTAGCATCTCTGGAACATTTTTCCCATTCAATAAAAACATTGAAATCCTACTCCCACCTTCTCTTACTTTCTATGCTTCTGCTCCTGGCAGCTGCCAATGTCTCTCCAAACCCTGGTCCCACCGCTACCTACCTACCTTGTGTCCACCCTAGAAACCTCTCCAATATTATATCCATCCCATGTAACTCTCCCTTTAAACCCTCCGTCCATTCTGCCCTCTAGAATGCGCGCTCTAAGTGCAACATAACTAAATCTACTTCCATCCATGACTTATTCATCTCACGCTCCCTTAACTTACTTGCTTTAACTGAAACTTGTCTCTCTCCTTCTGGCACAGCTACCCTTGCCTCATTACCCTATGGTGGTCTACAGTTACGCACAACCCAAGACAGTCTGACAGTAAACTTTTGAAGAAGCCTTTAATAGGTGAAACGCGTAAACTGGGATCCTATGAAGCTTCCCAACATTGTTTTTATTGATTTTTGTATAATAAATGGTAAATTTTACATTTATATATTTATTTATTACCATCATTTTTACTTCCTGGCACCATCATATTCACAGATGGGGATTATACCACCCGTGCTGTATACACTAGAGCAAGTTCTGCTCTAGTAAATGTGAGTACATTACTTTATTTTCTTCTTCTACATTTAATAGTACTTACTTCACCATTGGAGAATTATTTTGTGTTTTTACATATGAGCTGCACATTGCATCCTATTTAAGATATCAGAGACGTCTGCATCTACACATATCCTTAGACGGGGATTGTTCCGTCCTTTCGCATTATAGCTGAGCTCTAAATTAGCTCTATCAAATGAGTGACATTACATAAGATTATCTCAGTACTCACTCACTGAATATGCTATTTTGCACTATTGTATTTCTTTGTTTTTATCTTTCAGGTCAATTGTGTGTATAACTTCAAAAAGATTTGTGTATGTATACATTGTTATACATATTGTTTGGGGCGCGGTCTCCTTTTTTCTTTTACACTTTACTTACAAGGTTTGGGAATCCTTGTATTGGTTACTGCTGCCCACAATCATCCTATGCTCAATACTATAGTAAGCGCCTATCACTTTCCTTCACAGTCTGACAGTAAAGGTGGTGGTGTATGGTTTCTGCTTTCACCCCACTTCTCCTTCAAACCTTCTCTTTCTCATCCATTGAAATTCACTCAATTCGTTTATTCAAACCAGTATCTGCAAACATTGCAGATTTTTATCGGCCGCCTGGTTCTCCTCTTCTTTTCCTTGACCATCTTGCTGCCTTGCTTCCTTCCAAGTAATATCCCATCCCTAATTCTACGGGATTTCAACATTCCCATAAACCCACCCTTGTCCTCGGTAGCCTCAAAACTTATTTCAATCACCTCCTCCTTTGACCTATCGCATAGGGCTAATTCTTCCACACATGTAGCTGGCAATACTCTAGATCTTATTTTTTCAAATGCATGCTCAGTCTCCAATATCGGTATTACTCCATTTCCTCTATCAGACCACCACCTCCTAGCATTTGTTCTTGAGTGCCCCCACACCCAATATCCTCAACCTAATCCCCTCAACTCAATTTGAATTCTCTTGATCTCCAGCAGCTATCAACTGTAATCCAATCTGAACTCTAATCCATCCCTACCCTCTCCTGTCCCTCTCTGTCTATCTCCTCATATAACGCTACTCTTACCTCTGCCCTAGACGCTGCAACCCCGCTCCAAGCACCTCAAGCAGGGCGCGCCTCCAACCGTGGCACACTAAGTCAACACGCTACCTGCAAAGATGCTCCCGTGCAGCTGAATGCTGCTGGAGGAAGTCCCGCACCTTGTCAGACTTCCTTCATTATAAATTAACCTTGTCTTCATATAGCACAGCCCTTACCCTTGCGAAACAATCCTACTTTTCATTTCTTGTTAGTTCATGCTCACGCAACCTCAGGCGTCTCTAATACCTTGAACTCTCTCCTTCACCCACCTAAAGCCACCCTACAAACTGAGCTTTCGGCAGATAGCCTTGCATGCTACTTTACCGACAAGATTGAACAGTTAAGGAAATAATTCTCCCCCCGTTCGCAACCACACATCGACCGTACCTTAACTACCCTACAGGCCTTCTCCCCAGCTACAGAACAGGAGGGGGCTTTGCTTCTCATCTCCTCTCGAACCACCTGTCTGCTTGATCCAATACATTCCCACCTTATCAGATCTCTCTACCCCCTTGTCTTGTACCAACCTTAACACACATCCTAAACTGCTCTCTTTCATCTGGTGCTGTCCCTGCCCCCCTTAAGTATGCTACTGTTGTACCCTTCCTAAAAAAGCCATCCCTAGACACAGCTTCCCCTTCCAACTATTGTCCCATATACCTGCTGCATTTTTCCTCAAAATTTCTAGAAAGACTTGTTTTTACTCATATGACGTTCCTAAATTCCAACTCCCTCGATTGTCTTTAATCTGGCTTTCGCCCCCTCCACTCTACTGAGACTGCTATTGCATGGACTACTGTAATTCCCTCCTAATTGGTCTCTCCAGAAGCTGTACTGGCCCCCTGCAAACTGCGATGAATGCTGCTGCCAGCCTGATCTTGCTTTCATGTCGCTCCTCTCACACCTCACCCCTCTATCAATCCTTACACTGGCTTCCTGTACCCTACAGGTGTCAATTTAAAATACTAACCCTTACCTTTAAAACCATAAATAGCTCTAGCCCCTCTTACATTTCTTCTCTGATTCATAGGCATGCCTCCTCTCGGTCTCTCTGCTGGTGACCTTCTCCTGTCTGCTGCTTGCACTCTTACTGCAAATTCACGCCTGCAAGACTTCTCACGGGCTGCTCCTTTCCTTTGGAACAGACTGCCTATCTCTGTCAGACTCTCCTCTAGTCTTCAATCCTTTAAAAAGTCCCTCAAAGTCCATCTTTTCAGGATTGCTTATGGCTTCCAAGAGTAACTTCTATCTCTCAAACCTTCCTCTTGCTCTCTCCTAAAGGGCCACACTCCACTCTCACCTCCAGTTCTGCTACTTTCCCACCATGTCTATTTGCGGTCTCCCTCAATACCCTTCCTATTGAGTTTGTATACCCCACCTCCTCTAGATAGTAAGCTTGTTTGAGCAGGGTCCTCAACTACTCCTGTTACATTTTGTTATTGTCTCATTGTCACGGGTGGTGATACAGAAACCGGGACCCCTGAGTGCCTGATGAGAAGTGGGAGTCTTCAGCGTGGAAGTGGATTACAGGGCCCGGTGCAGGGTAATCACACGCCACCTGGTGTTGAGCACCAGCGTTTGTGCGGCCACATACCAAGTCCCTGATGCAGCTTAGCGGAAGCCAGAGCAGACACTGAAACAAGGCAAGACTTGAACAGGCACCAAACATGAAAACAAGACAGAACTAGTAGAACCCAGAACCAGAGAAGGATAGGAAGCTAAACCCAGAACATGTACACAATACATAAGGGAACATTAACTAAACAGGGGCAGGACAGGACGGGACTGTACATGGACTGGGATTACAAAATAAAACAAGACAAGATATAATAGGCAAAACAAGAGGAGACATAACTAAGCACTATATATGAAAAGTATGGGGATTTAGTTACATTATATGATCATACATTGCATAAGCGTGCCAAAACGCCAATGTACCCCATATTCGGCATGTCCTACACTGCCTAATGTTCGCTAAAAGAACCAAACTAAACCACAATAGCACTTACCTGCAAGAAAGGGCAGAGACATGAAACACTGCTGCAGGTCCAGACTGAAACAAAAGGAAAATAGGAAACAAACGGGTGTGGCAACAATAAACAAACATATAAATGAATCCAGGAGACTGGGAATTCCAGGGACGGAATAATGGAATGAACCCAGAAAACCCAGCATAAGGAAAACCAGAAAAAACAAGAAAAACTAAGCAAGAATTGTAAAAAGAGTACTGGATACCAGAAGCCATGGCCAGACATCTCCACAGAACAGGACAGGATGTGACATAACTCCCCTCTTAAGGAGCGACCTCCGGGCACAACAATCAGCTCTCAGGCAGAGACCAGGAAAGAAGCGAGGATCCAGCAACTAAGTCCTCAAGACTTACCGGAGGCAAGGATTCCCAGACACAGCAGGAAAGTAGTTTGCGGCTCACAATGCCATTCCGAACTACTTTACTTCCATTGGAAAGGTATCCTGCAAAGGAACCACCAGCCAGGACCGAGATCCACTCCAAAATAGGAGCACTGCCACTAAACAGGAACCAAGCATCACAAGAGAACACCTGAAGCGACCACCGTACAGCTTAGCAGATCAACCTCCTTCACTACAAAAATAAGGAAGCCATCTCCAGCAGACTGGTCCAGATACATGAACTCTTGCATGCCGAATAACCAACAGGAACTAGAACAATAAACCAGGAGCCAAGCATCACAAGAGAACACCTGAAGCGACCACCGTACCGCTTAGCAGATCGACCTCCTCTACGACAAAAATAAGGAAGCCATCTCCAGCAGACTGGTCCAGATACAGGATCTCTTGCATGCAGAAGAACCAGGCATGACACAACAGACAGAACAGGAAAGCTGCAAAGTCCACTCCACGAACTCCAAGTGCCTATGGCTGTCACGGGTGGCGGTACGGAAACCGGGACCCCTGAGTGCCTGATGAGAAGTGGGAGTCTTCAGCATGGAAGTGGATTACAGGGCCTGGTGCAGGGTAACCACACGCCACCTGGTGTTGAGCACCAGCATTTGTGCGGCCACATACCAAGTCCCTGATGCAGCTTAGCGGAAGCCAGAGCAGACATATGCTGAGATGTATCCAGTACTAGAAACAAGGCAAGACTTGAACAGGCACCAAACATGAAAACAAGACAGAACTAGTAGAACCCAGAACCAGAGAAGGATAGGAAGCTAAACCCAGAACATGTACACAATACATAAGGGAACATTAACTAAACAGGGGCAGGACAGGACAGGACTGTACATGGACTGGGATTACAAAATAAATCAAGACAAGATATAATAGGCAAAACAAGAGGAGACATAACTAAGCACTATATATGAAAAGTATGGGGATTTAGTTACATTATATGATCATACATTGCATAAGCCTGCCACAACGCCAATGTACCCCATATTCGGCAGATCCTACACTGCCTAATGTTCGCTAAAAGAACCAAACTAAACCACAATAGCACTTACCTGCAAGAAAGGGTAGAGACTTGAAACACTGCTGCAGGTCCAGACTGAAACAAAAGGAAAATGGAAAACAAACGGGTGTGGCAACATAAAACAAACATATAAATGAATCCAGGAGACTGGGAATTCCAGGGACGGAATAATGGAATGAACCCAGAAAACCCAGCATAAGGAAAACCATAAAAAACAAGAAAAACTAAGCAAGAATTGTAAAAAGAGTACTGGATACCAGAAACCATAGCCAGACATCTCAGCAGAACAGGATAGGATGTGACACTCATTTGGTAAATTCCCCTTTTATTGTAAAGCACTGTGGAATAAGCTGGCGCTATATAAATAATAACAATAATAATAATAATAATAATAACCCTTTAATGTAAACATTGCAGTTTCTCTGAAACAGTGAAGGGTTAAGCGGACAGAGACACTGCACCCAGATCACTTCAATGAGATAAATTGGTCTGGATGCCTATACTGTCCCTTTTACTTAATTCATTTTGCCATATAATTATAATCAATCCTTTATACAGGTATAATACTATTTATACTTCCGGCCTGTGACCTAGTAGATCACCACATTCTACTGCACAAACAAAAAAAACTCAGATATTGGTGATTGACCGCTAACCTGGTTTCGATCTTATGTATCAGAACGCTCACAATTTGTGTCTATTTCTGACAGCGACTCCCTCCCTCTCCCAGTCACGTGTGGTGTTCCCCAAGGTTCCATTCTCGCCCCCTACTATTCACATGATTTATAAATGATCTGCCTAATAATATCTGCAAATCTTCAAATGTACACATGCACGCAGACGACACAGTAATCTATGCAAGCAAATCTGATCTACCACAGCTTGAGGCTGTGCTCCAAGACCAGTTCACAGAGGTAGAAAAGTGGATCGCAAAAAACAAACTCTTCCTAAACAATGACAAAACTGTTACAATGATCTTTGGAACAGTATCTAAATTACACAAATTACTCAATTCCCACCTATCCATCAAAACAAAAATCAAATAGCACACTGACAGCAGTCCACTATTTCAAATACTTGGGTATGTTGTTAGACTCCAATCCATCTTTTGGCCTTCACATAGAAAAACTTGCATCTAAACTTTATCCAAAACTAGGTGCCCTATACAGAAACAAATCCTGCCTAAGCCCTACAGTAAAGGAAAAGATTGTACAGCAAATGCTGATGCCAATCATTGATTATGGAGATGTAGTATATGCACCTGCACCGCAAACCCACCTTAATAAACTCAAGACATTGTATAACTCATTCTGACGCTTTGTGCTACAATGTTATTACATGACCCACCATTGTGACATGCTAAAAGAACTAAACTGGCTGTCGCTGGAATCCAGACGCACCCTTCATCTTTCCAGCCTTGTGTTTAAGAGCTTTTCTGGGAAGCTCCCACCCTACCTGAGCGGAATGCTCTCCCCAGCTGTTCCCACCTCCTATAACCTCTGATCTAGTACCAGCACTTTACTTAGTCTACCTCAATACAAAAAGAAAGCGGCTCGATCGTCCTTTACCTACAGAGCACCGCAATTATGGAACGACCTCCCACACACTTTCAAATCTTCCCCAAGCCTAAAGTCCTTTACGAGATCCCTCTCTACATATCTCAAAACAGAATGCACCTGTCATGGTTAATTATATATTTCCTACCTGTTCTATGTTAAATGTTGTATATATTGTGTATTAATATTGTTTTTGTATTTTACTGTACCATAATGTATCAATGCAATGTTTTGTGGACCCAGGACATACTTGAAAACGAGACAAATCTCAATGTATCTTACCTGGTAAAATATTTTATAAATAATAATTTGAACAGGTCCCTTGCTACAAAGAATTAATAGTTTAAAGAAACACTATAAGTACCATAACCATTTCCATTAAAGGATACAGACTAATATTTTGGATAGACACAGAGGAAAATGAGATACGGCTGTACATAATCTAAAACAGGAACAGAAAAGGATACATAGTGTAATACAGCAAAATAAATGATAATGCGCTGGTATAATAATGCACTCACAGGATCAAAGTGAATAATGCGCCAGAAAAGGTGCCTGCCCCGATAAATTTGGGCGGCTGAATGCCTCCACTCTCCACTGGAACTCCAAGCGGACCAAAAATGGAATGAGACTCCAATAAGGTAGGGTAAAATAAATATGCAAATTTATTGTAAAAAAAGGCTATATATAATAGCCTCATTAAATAAAATTAAAACAAAAGAGAGGTCCTACGCGTTTCGTTCCTATGCAAAGGAACTTCCTCAGGGACCAAAATACAAATAATATGAATATGAAGTAGGAATCCGTTTGCACTTCCGCGTTCCACTGCCCTATGCGTTCCAGCTCAGAAATGGAAGATAATTAAACATATTGCCACCTAGAGGTCGCCCAGAATATGGCGATCCTAATGTTAATCGGAAATAAAGCTGGAGCATATTATAATCAAACATTATCCTAACAAAAAGATCTAAGTAGTTAGACTTGTGAAACACAGAATACATGAGCTCAATTGGTACTTCCCCAGTACTATATTGCTATAATTAAATACATGGTAATCTTCATTGACTCTTTATACCTATAATATTTTAATGTGGAAATAAATGTGGTACATATGTAATATCAATGTTAGGGGCTTTTTAATGTGCCATTTAATATTAAACTAAATAAACCCAATAGATGGGTTGTTTTACCGCTCAAATGATCATAATAAACGTGTACTTCAAAACAATAATGGTAATCAGTGATGCTAGATTATTAGGCTAACCGTCAATCGTGTGGAGTGCTATTCGTATTTCATGTTTATCTATTTGAAGATTTGTTTGAAAAAATTATTCATATTTACACCTTAACATGAACAATAGTTCCAAATTTTATAACATGACAGGAGGCTTCGTATTTGCTTAGGTCTCTCTTTACTAGAACTCCACAGCAGCACAGAAAAAACAACCAATCAGAAAAAAGTAGGTACTATAAAACTCCCCTCCCCATGCATCATTTCCTCTTTCTTTGCTGCTCCGCATCAGTACAGGTCAGAGTACCTCTGCCTCCTGCTTATAGTGGGTGGCTTTGGGTTGTATTATGACTTATTGGGATTTATTTTGATATCTCAGTATATTTTCTTATTTGTTATTTGTACCTTTTGTCTAGTATCTTGTGTTCTGTACTCCTTTATTTTATAGGTTATATTTTGTGTTACTTTTGCTTATACCTATTTACTACTTGCCTTGCTTTTGCTTCCCCTGTCTTCTTAGGGATTCCTTCCCTTTCAGGGGGTAGTTTTAGGGGAGTCTTGGTTTTTTTTTCTCTGTTTCGCCATGCCTTTCCCCCCCCCCCCCCCCCCTCCCCTCGCTGCCCACTCTTTTTGCCCGCCATTTTCCGCGGGCTGCCTGCGCGGTATAGGGGTTTCAGGAGACTAGCCTCTGGCTGCCTCCTGATTTCCCGACCCCCTAGTTCCATACCGGCAACCGAGGTACTCGCGGTCGAACGCGAGTACCCGGTGGCCGCTCCGCTCACCCTCGTGGCCGCCCCGTCCGCCACGTGGTCGACCGCCGCGCTCAACTTCTTCACAGAGAACCGGGTTGAGGAGAACGCACTTACTCGCGGCCCCTCCTCCACCCACGGTGGTCGGATCGCGGCTATTGTTGCCCTGGTTTTTCCCCGGCGGATTGCCTTCAGTTTTGCCGGAAGGCAATGTACTATGCCTTTTCCTATGTACTATTTACTTACAGTGTGTATCCCACAGCTTCTGTGTGTCTTAGGGCTTTTTTCATGTCAGATATATAGTAGTCTGAGTTTTTTTAGTGGAATATATTCCATATCTGCTGTGGGTTTTTTATTGGCATAGATTCTGTTTTGCTGTGGTTTTCACTGACAATGTGTATCACATAATTAGTTTCCCCACAGTGTACATCACATAGACAGTGTATACACATATTAGTTCTACTGACAGGGTATAACACATATTAGTTTTACTGACAGTGTATAACACATATTAGTTTTACTGACAGTGTATAACACATATTAGTTTTACTGACAGTGTATAACACGTATTAGTCTTCTGACAGTGTATAGCACATATTAGTTTACTGACTGTGTATATCACATATTAGTTTTACTGACGGTGTACATGACATGTTAGTTTTGCTTTGCTGACTGTGTATATCACAGATTCTGTGAGTTTTACCGTCAGTGTGTATCACGGTTTACTGTGGTTTTGGTTGTCAGTGTATGTCACAGATTGCTGCGTGTTTCTGTTGACTGTGTATATCGCAGATTGATGTGAGTTTGCTGACAGTGTATGTCACGGATCGCTGTGAGTTTTTACTGTCAGTGTATATCAACAGGTTTTGTGAGTGCCTGATGGGATATATCACAGGTTATTGTGAGTTACAGGTATATGAACTCTGTTACACAGACTCTGTACAGGGTGTTTACAGTGCCAGTTAGCTCTAGGATTCATCTCCTTCTCAGTATATATATTTTTTCTGCCCAGCTGGAGGTCTCTTGAGACTACTCTGGTATGATTTCTCTGTCCATGGCATATATTTCTCGCTTACAGACCTGGCTCTGACTCAAACTAGTAAGGGAGACCAGTCTACGCTGATACCATACATTTTATCAGATTCCCGGGGGAATTCATTGGGTTAGCTATCGTTGGCCCTACTCCTGGAAGTGCCCATGGTTACAATACCCTTCAGGTGGTATGATGAGGGTAATCTATTATATGATAAGGAATTTCCAACAGATCTGTGTGAACATGGGCATACCAATTCACAGTTTAAGGAGAGTATTACTCAGTGTATCTTACATTCATGGACATGATAGCCTCTGGAGCAACTTCCGCTTATACCCAATACAGATTGAATACCACTATTTGCCTGCTGGGCATCTAGGGACTGCCAGTCCCGGTTCAGGTTATTCGCACGGCATTACACTGCCTAATGGGTTGGCGTCTAGAGATCCTATGTCACAGGATGCTCTCAGAATCTACTATTCTTAGGGACCTCCACTGGAACTAGGAGGTCCCCATTACTCATTCAATACCCATTGTAACGCGCCACGGAATCGGAGGGCGCTATTTTGAATAACATGTTATCATAATATAACAATAATACACAACCCAGGATTGGCCTGCTATGTCTGTGCCCATAAGAACGGCCTGCTATGTCTGTGCCCATAAGAACGGCCTGCTATGTCTGTGCCCATAAGAATGGCCTGCTATGTCTGTGCCCATAAGACTGGCCTGCTATGTCTGTGCCCATAAGAACGTCCTGCTATGTCTGTGCCCATAAGAACGGCCTGCTATGTCTGTGCCCATAAGACTGGCCTGCTATGTCTGTGCCCATAAGAACGGCCTGCTATGTCTGTGCCCATAAGAACGGCCTGCTATGTCTGTGCCCATAAGAACGGCCTGCTATGTCTGTGACCATAAGATCGGCCTGCTAGATCTGTGCCCATAAGATCGGCCTGCTATGTCTGTGCCCATAAGAACGGCCTGCTATGTCTGTGCCCATGAGAACGGCCTGCTATGTCTGTGCCCATAAGATCGGCCTGCTATGTCTGTGCCCATAAGATCGGCCTGCTATGTCTGTGCCCATAAGATCGGCCTGCTGTGTCTGTGCCCATAAGATCGGCCTGCTATGTCTGTGCCCATAAGTACGACCTGCTATGTCTGTGCCCATAAGTACGGCCTGCTATGTCGGTGCCTATTAAGAATGTCGGTACCTATTAAGACGGCCTGTTATGTCCGGGTGCCGAACCCCTTCTAGGCCACAGGCCTGGGGGAATATCACTGAGGAAATGCCGGTGCCCACCAGTGACATGGAAATAGGCAGGTGTCCAGACAGGCACCATTGCCAATCTATACAAGAGGAAACCAGTATACGGCCATCTGAATATGGTGGGTAGGGTGAAGGCCCTAAACCTCATGCCTGAAGGGCAGGGTTTTTTATAAGGAACCCGGTCATACATCTCCAAGGAAGACTTCGCACAGGCAAGGATCGGTGCTCAGACACCTGAGGAGAATGCGGTGTTTTTTCCTTGTCTTTTACATCTACCTCCGTATCTGCTCCCCGGTATCCTTAGAGGTATCGGTAGTTACTTCCCACGTTAGGTTAGCTCCTGGCTTGGTTCAGTGGGGCTTACCTTCCGGCCTGCTATTTGCCTTCTATCTGATCTAGAATTTATGTATTTTTCTCTTATCTACGTTAATTTTTTCGTTTCGTAACTTCCTTTTCCTTTCGCTCGGGTCGTCGAGAGGCCTGATTTGACCTCCCCCGACCTCCCGGGCGCTTGTGGATTGCGGAGAATGTCTTTCCTCCGGCTACCAACGGTCGTCCTGGACCCCGCGCGTGCGCACGGGATCCGGGCGGACAGTTGGTAGTTTTTCTTTTTCATTGTTGTTTTCTTCCGTAGATTTCCATCAGCCTTATACTGATATTGGTATTGGGTGTACCCTGCAAGGGGTCACCCTGAGTCTCTAGGGACTCTAGTTTGGACCACAGGAGGGTGCGGCCCTCCATCATCCCGATTCAAGAATACTTTATTTTCAGGAACAGAGAGCGAACCCCTCTCAGATACAGGACGGACACTGATTTGTTATTGGAGGACACAGCCCTCCCTCAACCTCGGCCGAATACTGGGCTGGATACAGAGTACATGTTTGGAGGACACGTTCTCATAGAAGGAACCGGTCACGGATGTAAACCCTACTGTTTTGGTTATTGACGGGCGCGGCCCGCTCAGGCTATCGGCCGGACGCTATCACGTTAGTCGATCACATTAGAAGAGAACGCGGCTCTCTCATACACTCAACACTCTACAGGGCCGGCCATTCGCTCATCACACAGGCTTGTACCTGTGCAAGACATTGATGACTACATAGAGGGGCGTCCCTCCTGCATTCAATTGGATCTGACGCCCGTACTACTGATTTCGTTATAGAGGACTGCCTAGTCATACAAGATATAAATTTTAGTCTGGATCCCTCTATTCTATCTCCTGTGAGGGCTCTACTGGGTCCGGATCACTTAGGTACACACACTACTGGAGATAGTACGGCTAACGGATGGCCTCAGGTATTACGAGAGTGCAGGTTTTTGGTATTTTCTGCACCTTATAAATCGGAAATCTGCTTTCTGTTTTGGATATCCAGACTATTGCGGACCAACCGCACAGGCCGTTTCTCCCATATCAAGATGACAGGAGCTACGGAAACCTTCATGGACCGAAAGGACAATGCCTTGCTCGGGTACCTAGATTAAGGAAGGCCGGTTATCCGGTCTCTAGGTAACCGTACACATGGTTCACATGGTAGGACCGGACATCCCGGTTGGCTTGAGTTCCCTGGTCATTACGATCTTGGGAGAAGGGGGCAGGACGGCCCCATCTACTCGGATGCATACCTGGTGAACAGGATTCGGAGTTGGTGGGTCCTCCGTCTATTAGCTATTTACCCCTCGCGGGAGCCATTCTGTTTTTTTGATTCACGCTAACCTACTCTTCAACTACCGTCGAGGTGACCTACGAGACCTTGTGAGAGTACCTGGGGTACCCCGACTCCTACACAGACACCTTTCACTCTTAGGCGAGGACATACCTGGATGGAAATCTGCACTCCGGTTTGCACTCTCCATCCCTTTGAATATTTCTGGGATTCACTATTCCAGAAAATAGGCGACCACTGTTCCTCCACACGAGTTCAGTTCGGAACCATGACTGGACGTCCTTTTGGAATCTTTTCTCTACAGAGTCCGAGGATTACACAGTCCATTTGGAATGTCGGAATCACTTAGGATACGGCTAGTTGACATCACTCTCGTAGGCACTACAGATTTATTCTCGGATGAGACATCTCACCAGGTAGACCAGGAGAGAACGAAGGATCATACTCGGTTATATTGCATCTTGGTGGTGGACTTAGACACATTCCTTGCGATTGGGGATCTACCTGCAAGACCGCGTCGCCGGATGACCCTGACACGATCGGAGGAACCACCCTACAGATCAAGAGTTGAGACATGGTGGCAGTTTCTTCTCGCGGCCTTGCATCCGCAAAAGGCCTTCGTTATTTTACAACTACAGGAAAATAGCTGATAGGTCAGCTTGCAAGCTCAGGTCCCAACCGCTAGGAAGCGGGTGACAACACCAAGTTTGTTGGATCTATCAGCAGATGGTGTTTTTTTCTATGTTTTGAGATGCTTCATCGGCTGACATCTTCATTGATTCGTCTACTGTCGTTTTCGCAGTTGGTAAGTACAATTAGGATTACTCTGCTATCTCCTGGAATAGGTACTAGCGACACAACCAGCGTTGGATTGGTGATCTGAGCGTTGAAACAGCAAATACGAAGCCTCCTGTCATGTTATAAAATTGTAGATTATGCTAGCTTTAGTGTACCTATAATCTTAATTTTATTAATGACAGGAGGCGAGTATTTCCCACCCATTTTTATCCCTCCCTTGTTCTATGTTTATAGTTTGGTTTAATCAGGTACGTATGCAACTCTGCTTGTTGTCTCTGCTACCTGTTGCATGCTCTTATGTCTTTTCTTTCATAAGTAGGGTTGGGATATCTACATTTTAAGGTAATTTTGGTTGCTACATTTGGTGCACACATGTTCATTCAGAGTGCCTTTCATTGGATAATCAACCTGTCGATTCTGTTTTTTCTCTCGTTTCAGTTTACAGTCCATCAATATCTGGTTTGGCAGTTCTTCTCGGGTGGTGGACATCGTTGTATTCATCGTATCTAGGACTTTGTTTCTTCCCCATTATGTTTTCTGCCTTTTATTCTGTTTTGTCGCAGCTTGAAAGAGGAAATGATGCATGGGGAGGGGAGTTTTATAGTACCTACTTTTTTCTGATTGGTTGTTTTTTCTGTGCTGCTGTGGAGTTCTAGTAAAGAGAGACTTAAGCAAATACTCGCCTCCTGTCATTAATAAAATTAAGATTATAGGTACACTAAAGCTAGCATAATCTACAATTAATTTATATGTGAATTAATTTATTTTCTATTCAAATATTGTGTGTTCACATGCTTTGTATATTATAAATGAATTAATCATATTATCCATAATGTGAAATACTATAAATGATGTGTCCTGATAATCTAGTGATATCCATCCTGTATATATCCCTAATCAACCTGTTCCTGAAAATTTATAATAATGTAAATTCATCTAACAGTATATAGATTCTCCCGTGTTTGGAAAGTAACAAACAAGATCATTTTTACATTGCAAAAATCTCCAAAAAAATAAAATAAGTAAAATAAAAAATAATAATAATGATAACAGTAATTGATGGCAAATATCATATACATATGTATAGAAATTTGTAAAAAATTGAAAAAATATATTTTTGACACCTGTCCTCAAAGCCCTGCCCTGATACACACTGACACAGAGCAGAATAGAGACTGTTCACCGTCCACAGAGACCATGATACACACTGACACAGAGCAGAATAGGGACTGTTACCCCTACATAGGGTCACTTGGCAGATATGGATTGACACCTGTCCTCAAAACCCCTGATACACACTGACACAGAGCAGAATAGAGACTGTTCCCTGTCCACAGAGACCATGATACACACTGACACAGAGCAGAATAGAGACTGTTCCCCGTCCACAGAGACCATGATACACACTGACACAGAAGCTGGCAGGCAGGCAACTGCTCTTCTATTACAGTGAAAACAAATTATTTATTTTAAATCTAAAGCTTAACCAATTGTTAAAACAGATATGAGTGGTGGCACTGGGCAAGTAGGCATAGTATCCAATGTGAACCTCACACAGAAGCTGGCAGGCAGGCACCTGCAATTACATTACACAGGAAAAAAAAAAAAAGCAGCCTGATGTTATAGCCCTAAAAAGGGCTTTTTGGGGTGCTGTCCTTACAGCAGAGATCAGATGAGTCCTTCAGGATTGTAGTGGACACTGAATACCCTAGCCTAGCTATCAATTTCCCTATCTAATCAGCAGCAGCTAAACTTTCCCTCCTCTCACTAAGCATGCAGCTTCAGAATGAATCGAAAATGGATGCTGGGAGGGAGGTTGGAGGGTGTGGAAGGGAGGGAGTGCTGCTGATTGGCTGGAATGTGTCTGCTGACCGAGAGGCACAGGGTCAAAGTTTGCCCAATGATGACGAATAGGGGGCGGATCGAACTGCGCATGTGTCCGCCCGCCGCGGTGAACGCGAACACGCTAAGTTCGCCGGGAACTGTTCGCCGGCGGACAGTTCGGTACATCACTAGTCAGGAATACATGTTTGAGTTCCTGACTCTATAGTGATCCTTTAAGTATTAAAGGGACACTATAGTCACCTGAACAACTTTAGCTTAATGAAACAGTTTTGGTGTATAGGGCATGCCCCTGCAGCCTCCCTGCTCAATCCTCTGCAATTTAGGAGTTAAATCCCTTTGTTTATGAACCCTAGTCACACCTCCCTGCATGTGACTTGCACAGCCTTCCATAAACACTTCCTGTAAAGAAAGCCCTATTTAGGCTTTCTTTATTGCAAGTTCTGTTTAATTAAGATTTTCTTATCCCCTGCTATGTTAATAGCTTGCTAGACCCTGCAAGAGCCTCCTGTATGTGATTAAAGTTCAATTTCGAGATTGAGATACAATTATTTAAGGTAAATTACATCTGTTTGAAAGTGAAACCAGTTTTTTTTTCATGCAGGCTCTGTCAATCATAGCCAGGGGAGGTGTGGCTAGGGCTGCATAAACAGAAACAAAGTGATTTAACTCCTAAATGACAGTGAATTGAGCAGTGAAATTGCAGGGGAATGATCTATAGACTAAAACTGCTTTATTTAGCTAAAGTAATTTAGGTGACTATAGTGTTCCTTTAAAGATATAGATAACATGAGAAGCAGGGAAGGAGAATACGAACCATTAGAACTCAGATTGCTAATCAAATTGTATTTTTATCTTTTTTTTTTTTTTTTTAATTCTTTATTTTTGTTGCGCAGAGAGTGTACAGAAGATGCTTGCATCGCCACAACAGCGGGGCAAACAATGCTTTTTCATACATTTTATAACAGGAACATGGCGTTGAAAAAACTTGCACAAATATATATTTTTTAACTCATGCTATACAGATATGTGGTGTGTCATAGCCTTTTAAAACTACTAAACATAGCAAAACGATTAAGCTTAGTAAATTAGTGTATTATGCTTTATGGATTAAATGCTTAAGGGTACCACTGGGTGAATTACTTGGTCAGTTGTTAGACACTAGAGAATTCTAATTAATCCTGTGTACGAGAGCAGGTATCGTAGCGTCCAATAGTGGTTATCAGCCCACACCGCTTGGAGGCTCAGGGGGTGAGTCTCTTGTAGCTGTATTCCCAGTGCAGTGTTGTTTCGTCTCTGGGCTCCATGCAAGTTCTTGCTGAGGTGCCCTTTGGGGTCTTGTTGTGTAGCAGCTGAGGCGTTGCAGAACCGCCGCAGGTGGGGCGTAGCATGGGGCTCCTCTCCAGCCCTTTGCGGTTGTCTCTTGGGGCCCAGGTGATTGTGCCTGACGGCTAGCTCCTGGTGGTTCCGGGAGGCTCCGTGTGCCGCATGGGCCTGGGTTTTGCCCTTCTCGGTGGTCCTGGGTAGGTCCTCTTTTGGAAGGGGGTCTCTGTGGGGGGGCTCTATGAGCCGACTTACCCCCTGGAGTCGACCGCCTGGGTCGTGTTCTCCTCCGGCGCCTGGGTGTGAAGCTGTTCCACCTCTGTGGGGTCGGCATGGACCGCTGGATTGCCAGGGATGAATGGTGGTGTGAGTTTGCTCTCTGTTGCCTCTCCTCAATTTTTCGCCCAAATTCCTCTAAGATCTTGTCTAGCTTTGCTAGTGTTGACTCTGTTGTGCCTCGTGGTTTGGTGTGAGGCCTGGCGTCCGCCATCTTGTATTGCTTGAGGTGGTCAGAGCTAAGTTGCAGTTGCAAAAAAAAATTGTAATGGCCCATAATGGGAAATAAGTAACCAAATCTCCTATCAGTATAAGATGGAGAGTAGTTTTTATGTAGTTAAAGATACTGTTGAAGAATCGGTGATTACCGTGAAAGAGATATTTAGACCTATAAATTCTGACAACATATTAACACACTAAGTTAATTGGGGAACCAACCCTCAGTCGATCTTGATCGGTTGCCTTTTGTTTTATACAGTAAAATACTAGGAATTCTATATATCCTCTCCCTCCCTCAGGCCCCACTTGTTTGTTTTGTATTATACGATTGACAAAATTTAGTATTTTTTTTATTAATCTTATCTATAAGATTTATAAGTAATTTATATAAGATTTATAAGTAATCATTTATTTGAGTAAGGTACTATATTACTGTATGTTAATACTATGCCTAAAATGTAAAAGAGATTTTATTAAAAAAAAGAAATTGTATCAGGATCTGCTAGAGTCAGCTATTACACCTTATATGCCGAATTTGAAAATCCTGGCGTGATTTGCCTTTCCTCTGCCTTCATTATGTTATTTCCACAGTGAAACATGCCTCTGGGGATGAATAAGCATATTTGGAATGTTTCAACTAAGTTCAGGATGAGGGATTTCCCAGATCTGCAAATAGTTTCTGTTCTTGCAATGTTGGACAGTTTTCATCTAATTATATACACAGGAATTGAGTCTGCTTCTATTATTAAAGGTCTCTGTCTATAGGTAAAGTCAAATGATTTAGAAAAAAAAACATGTTTTCATCTTCATCAAGTGTGCTGGAGAAAAATGTTACAAAGACCCTGTCGCTGGGAAACACAAGATTTTTGTAAGGTAAGAGTTTTAAATGTGGACCGATTTCCATGGAACCCCCAAAAAGTACATGCCATTTTTTTTAGTTTTTAGAACTTTCAACCACAGTTGTACTTTGAGCTGCCAGATGTATCATGTTTTCCAGGGCACATACGGAGTCTTCTTGGTGTTGGGCAGCACAAAAAAGTGCTGCCCTGTAGAAATTAGAGTTTATATGCTTCTGGAGTGGACCAATGTACCCCAGGGAAGCCAAAAGGTTTGACAACCATGCTCTGCTTAATGTGGTGATTGTGGTGTCTCTAATACTGTCGGATACTGTCTCTGCACTCTTAGCAATGCAAATGCTATCTTTTCTGAGAAAAGGCTATGATTACATTGCTTCCTGTGGCTGTCACTCAGACACCCACTAGAGGCCCTTCCTGGTGCGGTCATGCAATTTTTGCAGTACTAACATTCAGTGACTTAATGCTTTGCATAAAGTTGGTTGCTGCATGATGAGCCAATGCATCTCTATGAGAAACTGGCTCGACTGTAAACTAAAAGCGAGTAAAATTATTTATTTTACTATTTATGGTAAAAAAAAAAAAAACACTCTAATGTTAGGAATACATGTTTGTGCTCATTTACATTACTTATCAAGATTTGTAATACAAAGCTTACTTTTCCCATATATTTAAATAAGTCAGGTCACATGCAAACACAGCGCAAGCATGTCATTAAATTTCTTTGCGCTGTGCAGAACAAACATGTGGCCTTTTTCTTATGTGAGAGCTCTTCAGCAGGGCTCTGCACATGGGCTGCCCTGGAAGAGCATTGAACCAATAGGCTCACTTTCAGCGGGGGCATGATTGTCATTGAAGATGACAACACTCCCTTCCACTGAACCGCTGTGATTAAAAAAATGCCCGCCCCAATTTTTTTCCTCCAGTTCGGCAGACAGTCATCAAGTGCATGTAGGGATAACTGATCCACCATGTTTTCCCTGTCACTCATTACTTCCTCTTGTTGAGGAACAGCACATGAAAGGTGTGCAGACTATAGAATTCATAAACTGCTGTAACTCCAATTGAGTGAGGTCTTGATCCTACCTGCAAAATTTAAATCACACATTCTACAGTAGTGGTGCCCAAAAGGTAGATCCCCAGATGTTTTAAAACTACAGCTTCCATGATGCTTTGCCATTCTAAAGGCATGTAAAGCATCATGGGAATTGTAGTCTTACAACATCTGGGGATCTACCCTTTGGGCAGCCCTGTTCTACATGTTAGCAATTTACATGTTGTGCCTCTCAATATATGGAAGTGATGTGGGTGTAAGAAGACTTGGTGAACCTGGTAAAACTAATTACACAATTCTTGTTAATTAAACCACCACCACCACCACCACTGTGTGTCATTCCACTGAATTTTCCTGTCGGCCTCTATATTCAAGATTTAGCAAAACACAGTGACAGGGTTTTAATAGACAAGCACTTTTTTCATGATAAGCCCATTTTCTGGAAAAAGTTGTGATTTCCAGATACACAGCGTTGAACAATAACAATGGCGTTATACAACTTTTGTATCTAGCGTACAATACAAGACTGGAACACATAGCTAAACAGAATATTCAGTCCACAGCTGTTTTCCTTGCTTGCTTGTTTCTTTGTTACTTTCTTTAATTGCTTGCATGCTGCATGTGATTAATTACGTGGAAAATTATTGCATCTGTGCTTTGAAAGGAGCTGATTGAGACCCTCCTAATGCTGAATAGGCTGCTGTTCTGCATCTGTTTGATGTTAGATTTGAAAATCAGAGCAGATATAATATCAAAGGAAGGTGAAAGACAACCGGGCTGTTTGTAAAATAGTGTTCTGTATTGTCCTAGTAATTTCATTATTTTAACTGACTAGACAAATAATTCTAATTTTTTTTCAAATTTAAATAGTTATTTTTCTCTTGTGATTTTCTAGAATGCGTCATTTTAGGACTTCAGGATATAATACCTACAATAGAACAAATTATTTTAATTGACAAATTATTTCAAATGATTTTTTAAATCAATTTATTTTATACTTTCACCTATAAACTATAAACTATTAAGCATAATCATTATTGTAGCGGAGCTGCAATATGAAATCCCAAGATCTCCGCTGGTATAGAAGGTAATCCAAAGTAAAGCGCTGGAATAGAAGGCAATATCCCAAATCCCCCAGTAACCGGACGAAACACAGTTCAGGGAGTCAACTGTCATTTTATTCCACGGTCACAGTATTTATGCAAGTCCCCATGCAAGGGGTTTCCTGAATGACATTGCAGGGGTTTTACTACAGAGGACTGTGTGGGGAACTTAGCCTGCAAGGCTGTTTCCCATCATGCCTTGCTGTACAGGAGAGATAATTGTGCAAGAATGTACTGTTAATCACATTATCTCTCCGTACAGCAAAATATACAGTTTTACATAAAAATACATACCTGATATAATATTCAGACGAATGCTACACACTGCATATAAAACGAACATAGCAACAGTTAATGAAATATTCACCCTAAGTGTCCAGAAGTGGCTAGGTTTGCCACAATTATCATCACATTATTTTTATTGATGCTATTGTTACATTTATAAGTGGCGCAAACAGAATATTTATTTAGGGCGTGCACTAATCTGGCTTGGAAAGACACTTACCTTTCTCAAGCCAGTTTATAATTGGGAATCACTGATTGGCTGAGAGCATTATAAAAATTCAGAAGCCAAATGCAACCATGGGAGGAGTGGAGATTGCCATTGGAGGCAACTTTTGGATTAAACCGTTTGAGAATAATTTAACTCCTTGAGGCAAGAGTGCCTCCAGGGGCCTCCTGGCACCATGACAACAATGGTGTGAAATTAAACATGTGACTTTTCAGGCTGTTTAATAATAATCACAATAATAAGTTAAGTCAGTAGAATAAAACACAGTAAAAATTCAAACGGAAATATTTGCGACTCAGTTTTCGATAACTTTTTAAATTAGTATATTTTTGGGGCTGGAATATAATAGTTGCTGTGAAAATTGCATTCTTGTATTTTTTTTCGCACTCACAATACATATCCTGGTGTGGACAGATTAATGCAATCAAAATTAATGTCCTTTCTAGAATATTGCTGCTGACCATACCAATTACTATCCCACACTCCTTCTCCTTTTTGACTTGCACATATCTCCCTTCTATTACAAAATACTATGTGCTTATCCACCTGTCTAGAATTACTGATTTGCATGTACTTCCTATATGAGCTCACTGGATCAATCTTAACTTGGGCTCCTGACTTGGATGGTCCAAAATATTACAATTAACCCATAATACTTGTATTAGCTCCTCCATACAGGAAAGTTGTTATCACACACCTCCATTTCTCCATTTACTCAATTATGTAATTTCAATCTTGTGCTCCTTGTTTTTTATTTGGTGGGACTGTCTTGAAAATAAGATGCACATAATTATATTGAAAAGAAGATGCACTCTTTGGTCTTTTTGCAAATATTGACGGTCTTTAATCCATGTAAGGTTTACAGGTTGCTTGATAAACCTTACATGGATTAAAGACCGTCAATATTTGCAAAAAGACCAAAGAGTGCATCTTCTTTTCAATATAATTATCTATGAGCATGAGATTGCACCAGGGCACCTTTACTATTTATTATATGTGCACGGGTGAGTGCCATTAACTGTGATATATATATATATATATATACACACACACACACACACAGTTGTGCTCAAAGGTTTGCATGCCCTTGGAGAATTGGTAATATATGTACCATTTTTTAAAGAAAACATGAGTGAGCAGGCAAAACACATTTCTTTTATATCTTATGGAATTCATATTCAACTGTAGGTTATAACAGAATGGCAGGATCATAAAACAAAACATGACAACAAAGAAAAAAATTAAATGACCCCTGTTCAAAAGTCTGCATACCCTTAGTTCTTAATACTGTGTATTTCCTCCTTTGGCATCAATTACAGCGTGCAGTGTTTTGTAATAGTTGTCTATGAGGCCCCTAATACTTGCAGGTGGTCCAATTCGTCTTGGCAAAATGCATCCAGTTTAGGCAAAGTCTTTGGTCGTCTTGCATGAGACTCCCCCCAGAGTGGCTCGATAATATTAAGGTCAGGAGAATGGGATGGCCACTCTAGAACCTTCACCATTTTATGCTGTAACCACTGCATGGTCAACTTGGCCTTGTCCTTAAGGTCATTGTCATGCTGGAAAGTCCAAGAGCGTCTTATGCGCAGCCTTCGTGCAGATGAATGCAAATTGTCTGCCAGTATTTTCTGATAACATGCTGCATTCATCTTGCCATCAATTTTCACAAGATTCCCCATGCATTTAGAGCTCACAAAACATCTGTGAGCAACCACCATGCTTCACAGAGGGGATGGTATTCTTTTCACTATAGGCCTTATTGACTCCTCTCCAAACATAGCGCTTATGGAGGTGACCATTAAGCTCTATTTTGGTGTTGTCACTCCAAATAAGAGTGTGCCAGAAGCAGTGAGGTGTGTCAAGTTGTTGTCCGGCATATTGTAACCAGGCTTTTTTGTGGCATTGGCGCAGTAAAAGCTTTTTTCTGGCAACTTGACCATGCAGCTCATTTTTGTTCAAGTATTGTCCTTGTAATAACCACACCATCTTTTTCCAGAACAGCCTGTATTTACATGTGTAAGGTTACCTGTGGGAGTTTTTTTTGTATCCCGAACAATTCTTATGGCAGTTGTGGTTAAAATCTTTCTTGTCTACCTGACATTAGCTTGGTATCAAGAGTTCCCCGAATTTCCCACTTCTTAGTAAGTGATTGAACAGTACTGACTGGTATTTTGAAGGCTTTGGATATCTTTTTATATCCTTTTCCATCTTTATAAAGTTCCATTACCTTGTTACGCAGGTCTTTGGACAGTTTTTTTTTCTGCTTCCTATGGCTCAGTATCTAGCTTGCTCAGTGCATCCACATGAGAGCTAACAAACTCATTGACTATTTATACACAGACACTAATTGCAATTTAAAAGCCACAGGTGTGCGAAATTAACCTTTAATTGCCATTTTAACCTCTGTGTGTCGCTGTGTGTGTCTGTAACAAGGCCAAACATTCAAGGGTATGTAAACTTTTAAACAGGGCCATTTGGGTTATTTCTGTTCTCATTATGATAAAAAAGTGTGTGTGTGTGTGTGTGTGTGTGTGTGTGTGTGTGTGTGTGTCTCAAAATAGCCAGATTAAAAAAAGAATTCTACAAGCCAGCTGTGCAGTGTTTTTTCAGCTATTTTGGACAAAACTATGAAATTTGGTTTGAACTTTTATTGCCCCTTTCGCTATATACCACTCTACTTCCTTTCATGTCATTTACCCTTGTGATTCTATGTCCCATGTCACAATGCAATTAGCCATAATTCATCATTTGACTTGCCCTCTCTTTGCATCTCACAAACAACTTGGCTTCTTTTCACCATTTATACAATCCCACCAGGCCCAGACTCGTAATCAGGCAAACCAGGCCAATGCCCATTGGGCTGCGATAGCCATGGGCTGCAACCAACTAGGCAGATCAGAGGATCTCCCCTGTTGGTCCATTCAGAGCCGGCACTATCGAATCATCCGTGTTGCTGTGTAATTTCACAGGTCAGTGGGGAGATCAAAAAGCATCCTCAGTGGTCCACTAACACTTTGTTGCAGGAGAATGAGGGGAGACGGGGGGCTGAATGTTCCTCCCACGAGTTGGGCAGTTTGGAGATTTGTAACAGTTGCAATACCAATGCTGTGCATAGTGCAGTGACTGGGCTCATGAGAGGAGTGAACGTAGCCTGCAGCCATAGGAGCTGCACGCTAAAGACACTCACCACCAGGGCTTGCAATGTCCCCGCTGCCTGGTAAAGGGTAAGAAGAAGGGATATAAAGTTATTCTGTTTCTTGTTGTTTTTTACATAAAAAAAATAATACACATACATTTGCTTCCAGTCCCATCTTCCCTGCCCTCCCCTTCACACACACACACACACACACACATACAATAACGGCCATATACCACCCAACAGCCTTACACTGCACCCATCATGCATACTGAACCCCTCACACACTGCTCCACTCCACACACTGCTCCCCTACATTTACATGGCACCCCAACACATAGTATTCAACAACGCTACCACACCTTGAATATGCTGTGCAATTTTGTGAGCCTGTTCTAAAGAAAGAAAAAGTCCAGAGTCGAGCTACAACATTGATAAAAGGAATGGAGCATTTTAGTTATGAAGAAAGGTTTAAAAAAGAGAAATCCGTTTAGTTTGGAAAAACGGCGGGGAAGGGATATGATAACATTATACAAATATATTTGGGGCCAGTAAAACCTTTATCTGGAAACCTATTCATAAACAGGGCTATACATAGGACACAAGGTCACACATTTAGGCTGGAAGAAAGGAGATTTCATCTAAGGCAAAGAAAAGTTTTTTTTACAGTAAGAGCAATAAGGATATGGAATTCTCTGCCTGAAGAGGTGGTTTTGTCAGAGTCATTACAGATGTTTAAACTGAAATTGGATAAATACTTGCAAAAACATAACATACAGGGATATAATTTCAAATTAGTGGGGTAATAGCTGCTTGATCCAAGCAAACATCTGACTGCTATTTTGGGGTCAAGAAGGAATTTTTTCCTAGTTTGTGGCAAAATTGGAAGCGCTTCAGACTAGGTTTTTTGCCTTCTTTTGGATCAACAGCAAAAACATATGTGAGGACGGCTGATCTTGATGGACGCAAGTCTCTTTTCAGCTATGTAACTATGTAACTATGTAGCTACAAACATTATTTACATAGATATTTACCTTTACTCAGATAACTTCACAGTGGTGTAACTTCACACTTAGAACTTAAAAAAATAAATAAATATAAGTGTTATGAAATTATAATTCAATGCAAAAGATGTGGCATTTTTATGGTTTAGCCTTAACAATTAAACAATGTCTGAGAAGTACTGTTGGAGTATGATAGCGCTACTCCTGCCTCTTTATGTTTTGGTGGGATACAATTCTCTCACACTCCCAGATGGTGTAGGCATCCTTCTCTCCCCTCAATGTACCTTTCAACCTTTCAACCAATCATAACTGCCCCTGCCCTATCCCTTTCTTCTTTTGAAGTTCACACTGTCCGCCTATTTAAACCCACTCCTTTAAGAATTACTATCATCTACTTCCCCCTCCCTCCTCTCAACCCCCCCCCCCCCCTTAACCCCCTCCCCAGTCATCCTAGCACTTTCCTTCCTGGCTTCCCTACTTCCTCTTATCTAGCACTCCTTCCCTTATACTTGGGGATTTCAATAACCCAATCAACAACTCCAACTGCACTGATACCTCTGGTTTGCTCTCTGTAACCTCCTCCTTTGGCCTCACGCAATGGTCCAATTTAGCAACCCATACAGCTGGAAACACTCTTGATCTTGCCTTTAACAATCTCTGTACCGCCTCTAATCTCTCCAATATTCATTTTCCTCTATCTGACCACCATCTGCTGACTTTTAACATCGGCATACTCAAGACCCAATTGACACCACATCAATCGCACAGAAACCTCCAATGTCTTGACCTAGAGCATTTCTCCACTAATCTCCAAACTCTCCTTTTACCTATCTCAAACCTCACCTGTCCTGGCTCTGCAACCTCCTTCTACAATTCCACCCTCTCTTCTCAACTAGACATCATGGCACATCCTACATTTAAACGTAGCAAGCGCCCCCAACAACAACTTTGTCAAACCAAGCTCGACTCGATACCTCCAAAAATGCTCCAGAACTGCTCAACACTGTTGGAGAAAGTCTCACTGTGTGTCTAACTTTCTCCATTAAAAATGTATGCTGTGTTCATACAGCCTGGCTCTTTCCTCTGCAAAAGTTAATTACTTCAATACCCTCATAACCACACTTTCCCGCGAACCCAGATGACTATTTCACACATTTAACTTTCTTCTTCAGCCAATTGTTCCTCCTCCACCTACTAACTTGACCGCCTCAGACTTTGCAACTTGCTTCACTGACAAGATCTCTACCATCAGGGAAGAGATCTTTCATCTTTCTTCTTCCCCTTACAATACTTCCCCTAACCTCACTCCCTCTGCTGTTCTATGTTCATTTGCCTCCGCTACAGTGGAAGAGGTTTCTGCTCTGCTCCAGTCCTCCCGCCCCACCACCTGCTTCTATATCCAATTCCATCGCATCTCATCCGTACTCTGTCTTCTTCTCTTTCTCTACCTCTCACTAAAATTCTCAATCTCTCTCCTCTGGTATATTTCCATCTCCCCTCAAACATGCAACTGTAACCTCAATTCTAAAGAAGTCCAACTACCGTCCTATCTCGCTACTGCCTTATGTGTCCAAGATCATTGAAAGAGTTGTGTATGCGAGATTGACAGACTTCCTCGAGTCCAACTCTCTGCTAGACCCGCTTAAGTCTGATTTCCGCGCTAAGCACTCTGTGGAAATGGTATTGACCAAAGAATCCAATGACCTACCCGCTGCAAAATCTCGTGGTCTCTACTCTATCCTAATTCTCCTTGACCATCTCTGCGGCTTTTGACACTGTTGATCATCAACAGATTCTTCTCATCCACCGCAATACAAGATATTTCTCCTCCTACCTCTTCAGGCTCTCTTTCAGTGTTTTTTTCTCTGGCTCTGCTACTTCTCCCCAACTCCTCTCTGCTGGTGTCCCCCAAGGTTCAGTCCTCATTCCCCTACTGTTCTCTATCTATAATGCCTCCCTTGGTAAACTCATTAGCTCCTTTAGCTTCCAATATCATTTCTATGCCCGCTGCAAAATCTCGTGGTCACTACTCTATCCTAATTCTCCTTGACCATCTCTGCGGCTTTTGACACTGTTGATCATCAACAGATTCTTCTCATCCACCGCAATACAAGATATTTCTCCTCCTACCTCTTCTGGCGCTCTTTCAGTGTTTTTTTTCTCTGGCTCTGCTTCTTCTCCCCAACTCCTCTCTGCTGGTGTCCCCCAAGGTTCAGTCCTCAGTCCCCTACTGTTCTCTATCTATACTGCCTCCCTTGGTAAACTCATTACCGTAGCTCCTTTGGCTTCCAATATCATTTCTTTGCGGATGACATGCAAATCTATCTGCCCTCTCCTGATCTCACCCCGTCACTCTTGACTAGTGTCTCTGATTGCCTCTCTGCTGTTTCTAAATGGATTGATGCCCACTTCCTTAAACTGGAATTCTGGTCTTTCCTCCCTCAAGTGTTGCTACTCCTGTGTCTGTCTCCCTCTAAGTCAACGGTGTTACCTGTCAGGGTTCTTACCTGAGATTGGAGTCTGTAGCGCAGATATGTTTGTTCACCCTTGCAGATAGACACAGTCTAATGTGACCAGATAAGAAGTCACCTGGACTGTGAATCTGTGCATGGGTGCTGTGCAAGAAAGGTGATTCCAATGCAGTACCGACAAGGACACAAACAGCAGGATAGTCAAGTGATAGCCGAAGTCAAAGGATGCCAGAGGTCAGAATTAACAAAGTATTGCCGAAGTCCAGGGATGCCAGAGACCAGGATAAACAAAAACAGAAGCCTGGGTCAATTTGGAGTATAAGTTCAAGAGATTGGAACACAGGAACTGAACACAGTTTCAAAGACTTGATAAAGTTCCCAGGGCGAGGCGGTGTTTATATACCCTGCTGATGACTGATCTGAGTCAGGTAAAACACTTGCAATGACCACAGACGAAGTCCAGCTCCCCAGTGCTGCAAACATAGCCAGGAATATTAGGGCAAGAACAGCTCGAAATAAACAGAACTGCTGTGGCTCAAAAACAGATAGTAGACCCAGGACAGCAAAGTACCCAGGTTCAAATCTCCTGTCGGGCACCCATGCCTGGCTGTATGTATGGCACGGTGAGAACCCTGACACTACCATCAGCTCCACCACACAGGTTCTATTTGACTCCGACCTCTCCTTCACACCTCATGTTCAGTCTATTGCCAAATCCTGCTGCTTTCATCTCAACAACATAGCGTGCATCCAACCCTACTTAAAGTGAGACTATCATGCCAAACTTACTCTTCCTCTTCTCCCCCTCTCTCTGGATCTGTTATTCTTTTCTTCTTTAGTCTTCTTTAAAATCATAAGACAAAGTAGGGACTCTTTGCCTTATGGAAGATTCCTCCGCTTGACCAGCTCTGACCAGCAAAAGAGCAAAGTGTGCTTCATTTCCGCTGGTCAGAGCAATTTTCACATGATCCCTAGCTTTCCTCCCTGTTCCCACAATGCTTCCTGTCAGTATTGCCGAACGTCCTGTCACTTAGACAGAACGCCGTCAAAACTGCCGAATTGCATTCTAACAGAATGAGAAGAGTTTCTCCATTCGTGTTAGGATGCAATTCGGTACTTTGTTCGTATTGGAATTTCATTCTAATGAATGAAACTCCGATCCTATTCATTGCCGCGGCTGCATCTTGCAGCCGCTTAGTAGATAACTAAATAAACAACAAATTAAGGTGGAGTATCTTACATGTATTACTTCAGTAGTTCTTTACATAGGTACACTTCTATGGTTATTCCTACAGAAAAAAACAATAATAGATAATAGTGCAATATTGTTTGAATGGTTATTTCTATACGCTCAGTAGTGCTCTAGTAAGTGCAAACTCACAAGGATGGAGCCCCTTGGGCTCAGATATTTCGCCTTGTGGAATATAAAGGGTCCCACTCCCTCCTTTATATGTCAGGATCTTTCTGAAGGATGATCTCAGGCATACAGATGGTTGGTAATAAAGTGCTTTATTGCTTAAAAATGCACATAAAAACGAAAAAAAACAATAATAAAATAATTGCCTTTAAAATAATTAAAAGACCTTACAATCTCTCTTGAGTAGTCTCTGGCTTAGTAGATAACTCCCTAATTCCCACGGTATCAGGGAGCTATCTACTAAAAGATTGAAAGACCTAAATTGGTCTTTCAGCCAAATTTACTAATACTAAGTAAAGATTACTTAGTATTAGTAAATAATATGCCCCTAAAAAAAAACAAAAAAAAAAACCTAATAACCCCCCCCCCCCCCGTGCGGCTGGTGTCCTGCCCCCACCCCTGCGCGGTGGGTGGGGGCCCTAAATAAAGGTGGGGGACCTACTGTCCTCCCCCCTGGCCCCCACCCCTGCGCGGTGGGTGGGGGCCCTAAATAAAGATAGGGGGGGACCTACTGTCCTCCCCCTGGCCCCCACCCCTGCGCGGTGGGTGGGGGCCCTAATAAAACAATAAGGGGGGACCTACTGTCCTCCCCCTTGGCCCCCACCCCTGAGCGGTGGGTGGGGGCCCTAAATAAAGATAGGGGGGGACCTACTGTCCTCCCCCCCTGGCCCCCACCCCTGCGCGGTGGGTGGGGGCCCTAATAAAACAATAAGGGGGGGGACCTACTGTCCTCCCCCCCGGCCCCCACCCCTGAGCGGTGGGCCCTAAATAAAGATAGGGGGGGACCTAATGTCCTCCCCCCCCGGCCCCCACCCTGAGCGGTGGGTGGGGGCCCTAAATGAAACACCCCCCCCAATCAAGGTAACTAGGGGTCCCAAGCCCCTAGTCACCCCCCCACCCAAAACAAACTATCCCCTACCTACCCCCCTCACCCTAAAAATAGTGAGGGGTGAATAAAATAACTTACCCTTTTTTTAATTTTCCCACGCTGTGTAATTTGACTCATAACACTCTGATTGGCTACTTAATCCACCAATCAGAGTGTTATGAGTCAAATTACACAGCGTGGGAAAATTCAAAAGAACTTTCCCACGCTGTGTAAAATGACACAGAGCACTCTGATTGGGTGGCTTTCAAGCCACCCAATCAGAGTGCTCTGTGCCATTTTACACAGCGTGGAAAAGTTCTTTTGAATTTTCCCACGCTGTGTAATTTGACACAGAGCACTCTGATGGTGCCAACCAATCAGAGTGTTCTAAGCCTAATTGCAGGGCGGGGCAAGGCTTTATAAGCCTTGACCAGCCCTGCGGAGCTCAGTACGTGGCGTGCCCTCGAAGGGCGAACAAGGATTCATTTTTTTTTCTGCTCTGTTTTTTTTTTTTAAAGTGCGACGGGTACGATGGATTTTTATTAGGCCTTTTTGGGGGCTGAAGAAAGAAGATTTCAGAAAAAAGAAGACGTCAAATGGTAAGTTTTATTTATTTTTTTTTTTACAGGTTAGTTATTTTATTCCTCCTTCACTATTTTTAGGGTTTGGGGGGTAGGTAGGGCATAGTTTGTTTTGGGTGGGGGGGGGGGGGTGACTAGGGGCTTGGGATCACCTTGATTGGGGGGGAGGATTTTCATTTAGGGCCCCCATCCGCCGCTCAGGGATGGGGCCGGGGGGGGAGGACAGTAGGTCCCCCCCCTATCTTTATTTAGGGCCCCCACCCACTGCTCAGGGGTGGGGGCCGGGGGGGAGGACAGTAGGTCCCCCCCCTATCTTTATTTAGGGCCCCCACCCACCGCTCAGGGGTGGGGGCCGGGGGGGGAGGACAGTAGGTCCCCCCCTTATTGTTTTATTAGGGCCCCACCCACCGCGCAGGGGTGGGGGCCAGGGGGGGAGGACAGTAGGTCCCCCCTTATTGTTTTATTAGGGCCCCCACCCACCGCTCAGGGGTGGGGGCCGGGGGGAGGAAAGTAGGTCCCCCTATCTTTATTTAGGGCCCCCACCCACCGCTCAGGGGTGGTGGCCGGGGGGGAAGGACAGTAGGTCCCCCCCCTTATTGTTTTATTAGGGCCCCCACCCACCGTGCAGGGGTGTGGGCCAGGGGGGGAGGACAGTAGGTCCCTCCTTATTGTTTTATTAGGGCCCCCACCCACCGCTCAGGGGTGGGGGCCGTGGGGGAAGACAGTAGGTCCCCCCCTTATTGTTTTATTATGGCCCCCACCCACCGCGCAGGGGTGGGGGTCAGGGGGGGAGGACAGTAGGTCCCCCCCCTCATTATCATTATGGCCCCCACCCGCCACACAGTGGTGGGGGCCGGGGGGGGAAGGACAGTAGGTCCCCCCCTTCATTATCATTATAGCCCCCACCCGCCGCCCAGGGGTGGGGGCCTGGGGGGGAGGACAGTAGGTCCCCCCCTCATTATCTTATGGCCCCACCCGCCGCTCAGGGGTGGGGGCCTGGGGGGGAGGACAGTAGGTCCCCCCTCATTATCTTATGGCCCCACCCGCCGCTCAGGGTTGGGGGCCTGGGGGGGGGAGGACAGTAGGCCCCCCCCTCATTATCTTCATGAATCAAACGGAACTTGCCCGCCTCCTTCTTAGGGACCACCCCCAATGGTGACAACCGCAAGTTCGCCAAGGGCAGGACTGGAAACGGCCCCGCCATCCTCCCCAATTGGACCTCCTTGGCCAATTTTTCCCGCACTATCCCCCGGGTGTTCCCCAGGTGTTATCACAAGGCGTACCCGGCCCCGTAGCTTTGATGGGGATTTTAAAACCCCCCGTAAAGCCCGCCCAAAGGAATTCAGCGACTGCTTGATCAGCCTATTGCCTTAGCCAAGGCAACATCGCGCCTACCCCCCCCCCGCATTAGGCTTACCTTTCTTGAAACACCTGTTGACCCCGTGATTCCCGCCACACCCTGAGCATTCATGCCGGAATCTACACGCGGTTCCCCACTTACACTGTCCCTCGTTGTAAGCCCAACAGCTTCCTTTTCTTTGTCCTGCCGCCACCGCCCCGCCGGTAGCGGTGCCGGCAGTCCCTGGAAAGGGCGCATTCTTCTGTGCCATCATCAGCCGCATCCACAAAGGCAGGTCCATTTGGTCCCAGCGCATGGAGGGGTTGGCCGCCAGCCGCTGACGGAACTGCTCATCATACTTCCACCACGCCAACCCCCCATACGTGCGGTACGCATCCCCTATGCCGTCGAGGTAGCAGAACAACTGTGAGCAGCACTCCCGGCGCTTCTCGCCAATAACACTAGCTAATATACAAAAAGCCCGCAGCCAATTGCCAAAGGTCTTCGGTATCTTCCGATACCTCCGCCTTTTCTCCTCCTCCTCTTTTTTGGCATCCTTCTTGTCTTCCTCCTTTAAATCCAAAAATTCCTCCAGGGGAAGAAGGGAAACTATTTCCACGAATTCCCCCTTTGCAATCTTTTCCTTAACCTCCCCTTTCAAATGGCAACTCAACGGCCCCGCGAACGACACATGTATGTTTTGACACGCGGCTTCCGTAATGTCCCCGCATGCTACGTCAAGCACCCCGTCCCCTGCTGACGACCCATCGGGCTTAGCTACGCTCCTTGCCTCCTCCCCACTAACACCTGTCACTCCAGAGGCCACCCTCTCTACCCCCGGCCTGTCGTCGTCCCTAGCTGACCAGACCCTATCGAACCTAAGTAGGTCCCCTTCCCCTGACCATGAATCTATGACTGATTGTAAACAATGTATGAAATTCCCAGGGTGTGGTGTAGAGGAAGACTCACCGCTGATGCCCCTGGCCGCCGCAGGCTGCAGGGTTGCTGTCCCTCCATCTGCCTTGCCAGGCACTGGAGCGTCCAATAGCCGCCGACTCCTGCCCGCCTGGTCCCGCCTCGGGAACGCCGGTGTGTTACTCCGGGACCTGTAAGGAGAAGTCAACCTGGGTAGTCTGCTCGAGTAGCTCCCTACCCGCCCTTCCTCCCTACGCTCTTCTCCGGCTGCCCGGGTTCCGCTCCTCTGAGCCATCCGACTTCCTTTGCTGTGCGCTCCCTGACGCCGTTCCCTGAATCTCCTTTCGGATGAACCTGATGCGCTGCGCCTCCTGCTCCTCCTCCCCTCCTCTGAACCGGACCTCCTCCTCCTCTCCCTGCCACTGAATCTTGACTCGCTGCGACCCAGCCGTGAATGGCTCCTGTCCCTGCTCTCATGTCCACCCGACCAGCTCCTGTCACTGCCGTACCTGGCACCGCCACTGCGCCGCTCGCCACCATGTTCCCCAACGGCCGCTTCCTTGCCGATTGGCCGCACCTGGGAGCAGCCGGATGGGCCCCCCCGCTCTACACTGCCACCCCTCGCTTCCCTGGACCGCACCGATCCCACTGGCTCTCTGATAGCCGCAGCGCCTGGCCTCCCTCCGGCCGCCCTGTCTGACCCTGCTACAACCTCTGGTGCCAGGCAGCCTGTCGCATTCCTAGCTCCAGATACCCTCTGAGCTGTCTGACCCGCCTTGCCGCCCTCTCCTAACATTCCACTGCGCTCTGCCCTGGCCTTCCTCCCGGCCGCCTCCTCAGGTCCCTTGCTGACCTGGTCCCCCCTTACTGCCTGGGGGACCTCCTGCGCGGTGGGGGCCTCGCTAGTGTTCCCCCCCAGTCCCTCAGTGGCACCCCTGGAGGTTGACTCACCGGGACGCTCCATCTGTTGCCCACTGGCCGCGTGGGTGATGCCATCCGCGGCCGCATGCTCTGCTGGAGTGGCAGCTCCTCCCCCTCCTGGTGTCCTGCCGGCCGCCATTACGCGGGGCGCCTTCAGACCTCGTGGCCTCCGCTTTGCGACCGCCGTCGCCTGCCCAGCAGGTCTGCCCGACGGCACCTGCCGCACTCCATCCTCCGCCGCAGTACCCGGTCCGGCATCCGACCCGCCGACCGCAGAAGGGCTCATCCGCCGCCGGGCCGCAGGATCCTCACCCGGGCTCAACCTCTGCGGCGGCCTGGTCCTCCGCGCCGACCTCCTCTCCGGTCCCTCCGCATGGGTGGCAGCTGCACCGAGCTGTTCATGGAGCCACGCCAGTCCCCTGTCACGAACCGCCGCCCGGACTCCGGCCATGATCTCCTCCAGCGACGCCATTACCTGCAGAGGGAGAAAAAAGAAAAGAACCTCGCCGACCCACCACAAGTAACAGGTCAGTGAAATTCAGATTAACTGGCCCCTCTCTTAAGATGGCCGCTTATTTAAACCACCTTTCTCCTCCCCTTCTTAGCCCTGCCCTAAACCAATCCCATAATTTTTTCACCTGCCCACTTCCTGGCCTTGTCAAGGCCCACTCCCCTGTTTCACTGTTCCATGGGCTTCAGAAAATAAGGCCTTGGTTTACAAATTTGTAGCACCGCCCCCCGGCATGCTGGATCCTGTAGGTAGCATGTGGCGTCGAGTGTGGAGGTGTTGGAGCAGCTTTTGCATCGAGTTTTGGAGCCATTCTGGAAATTGTTTACAGTTGTTTTGGGACTTTTTGGTGCATTTCTCAAGCTGTGGAAAGTTAGGGAGCTGAGCTTTGTTGTTTGCATGCCTTTTATTGTGTGTTCTGCATTGTGGGTTGGTTTCCATGCCAGCTCATTTTTACTTTTTTTCTGACCTCCAGAATGGATTAATTGGTTTTCAATGCATTCCTATGGGAAACCGCGTTTCGATTTACAAATTTTTCGCAATAAGAAACGTCCCGGAGAACGCATTAAATTCGTAAACCGAGGTCCCTCTGTATATACATTACCAGGCAGGTATCACATAACGCAAGACTTGCCCAGCACAACATTGTGGTTGGCTGGTTTCCAAGACAAACATTGAAAGTGTTCTTACTCAATATTCATGGTGAGAGATGCTGTAATTTACAGAGTTATTCACTTAAGTGAGAATTCAAAGCAAATTAAATGTGAATTTCAAATTTAAGATTAAAATGGCCAAACTGGAAAAATTATCTTAGTCAGCTAGCTCAGCTACTCTAGCTTTAAATATGAAATTCTCTTTAAACTCTTACCTTAGTAAATAACCCTGAAAGGCATGCCCTAGTTTGCATAATAAGCAGGGAAAATAGATCTGCTGGCTGAGACCAGCTTTGCTCAGAAGCCAGCCTGCGAGCCATGATTGTAAATATCTGAGCTGAACTGATCTTATCAACTCTTAACAACTTAACATTTTATTTCAACAATTCTTCTAGTTAGGACAGCTTTGTGTAATCCTCCAATCAGCAGATTATAAATGACTGTTCTTTTAAATTCACTTATATGAGCTTGTTACGTTGGACTGCTTGATGATTCACATTTTTTTTTTCTTTACATTTTCTGTTATTTTGCTTTTCTAAAATGTAAAGCTATCTTTTATTTCTCATAAACACTCTCCTCTACTTAATTCTTTGTTTGTAAAGTTACATCGATTAAGGTCATCTGCAATTTTCCCGAGTATCCTTTGAAGAGATCCAATAAGCTCTACTTATCAATTTCAGTGTCAGTTAATTGCTGTTTTTTCAGACTTGTGACTTGATTCAAGTTACTCTATGAATATGAGATCCGACTTGGATTGTGTGACCATGGCCGTCTTCATTATTTTACGGTCTTGGCCTTAGCAGATGCTTCATGCCTTATGGCCTTCTTTAGGTAACTACAGACTGTCTTAATACCCTGCTCTTTCTGCTCCCATTTGTTTCATGGAAAACAAATGAGTGTGCCTATGCTACCTACCACCTATTATTAAAGTAATTATTGGCCATTCCTTGTTAACAATGCTGTAATTATGTATCCTTGAGAACTACGTTATTTGTGTACCTTTAAAACTAGGCTGGTGTTGTATACATTACTGTGTTTTCACTGAAGTGTATGTACACAGTTACATTGCAATAAAGGTTGACAAAAATACTCAAATCATCCAAAAAAAAAAAAGATCAGATTTTCTAAATTTTCCTTGAATCATTAAGCTGTTAATACCCTATATATTGACTATTTTAAACCTGAATATTCTACCTTGCCAAAAAAAAAGCATGCAGTTATGTTTTTACAAATAATTTACTGAATCAGGTTAAAAAAAACATCTCTCTAGACAGATAATTCCACATTCTTATAGCTCTAAAGAATAATTTCCGCTGAAATACATTTAAAAGAATGCCTTATTTACCAGTATAATTCACTTGAAATAAAATCCCTTGATTAAAGCGGCACTGTCATGGCCGCATCCGGGATTTTTTTTAACCCCCCTTCTGACTCTAACACATCTAATAGCCCCCTTGGTCGCCCCCAAATGCCTATATTTAATGTTTATTTTCTTCCTGGACCTAGGTCGTAGGCGCCGCCATCTTTGTGTGGGTAGATGAAGTCCCTGTGGGACATGTCATCTGCCCACACTAGATAGCGCTGTGAAATTCCCGCGCACGCCAAGTTTGGCATTCGGACAGGAATTTCAACTATTTATTCATTCGTCAGAAAGACGAATGAATACATAGAAATTTCAAATGAACAAACAAAGACTGAATGTCAGTGTTCGTTCGTTTGTTCGTTGCCGCTTCCTAACCCCCCACATGTCCTCCCTCACTCTATGGGGGTCATTCTGATGAACCTGTGAGGTGAAACGCGCGTCAGGGGAAACATCACTGGCGCTATCCACCAGTCACTTTACTAAGAGTGACCTGTCACTGCACTGTAAAGAGTGACCTCTTTACTTACCATACTAATTAGAGCTTTCTAACGGCATTGGCTCGGCCGTTACCCAGCAGCACTTGAAGCAGCCTACAAAGTCTAGGCTTTTCCAGCACACTTCTTTCATTGTAGCAGTATTGGTGGGAAATTTTCTATTTGTATTTCCATAGGAGATTCTAGGCTTTTGGCTAAGGGGGTACCCTCGAAGGCTTAGAGACCACAAGCATAGGAGGAGTGTTTTTGTAGTTAACCCCTCTCTACCCATAGCTTGTTGGTTATTTAGCCAGTTACTGCAGAATATACCAGGCAATATCTTTGCAGTCTGTACCTCCTAGTTACCATACTGCAGATACTCACGCCTGCACATACCATAACACTAGGATTTCCAGTGTTTTTGTAGTTTTACTGCGGAATCTACCAGGCAACATTTTGCAGTTTGCACCTCCTAGTTACTCTACTGCAGATACTCCCGCCTTCACATACCATAACACTAGGATTTCCAGTGTTTTTGTAGTTAACCCCTCTCTACCCATAGCCTGTTGGTTATTTAGCCAGTTACTGCAGAATATACCAGGCAATATCTTTGTAGTCTGTACCTCCTAGTTACCATACTGCAGATACTCCCGCCAGCACATACCTCTAGATGCTATTTCTCACGGTCTTTAACACAGGACCCTGTCATCATTTCTGAGATGCTCTTTTCTGCAGTATACTGGCACTCTCAAGCTTGTTTTGGAGTCCAGACACTGCAGTTTCGTTAAATTTTATCAGCTTTGTTAACAGCTTCAGTGCAGCTCACTGGGACTTGGCTATTTTTCCTTGAGCCCGGATACTGGTATATCGATACATTATTGACACTACTAATTTGTAGCTGTTGTTCCCACAGTGGCATTTCACTCTGTTAACAGGCAGTGTAACTGCATCACTTGAGCATTTCTTACAAGTCATTTGAATGAAGTGTAACTGTATCACTTGAGGATTTCTTACAACAGTTATTTGAACTTAAATTTGTTTGTAAACCCCCTTTTAACTATTTTTTTTTTTTTTTTATTCTTTATTTTTTTCGTGCATATTGAAGGTAACATCCAACATGTTTCTCCGCTTTGCGCCAACAGCTGCAGCGGGATTTGAACAACATATAGCATTTGTATGGTTAAAGTCAGTCATTACGATAATTGTTTTGCACTTTTTAATTGGTTGATTGTGTATGTTGTGGTGTAGCTGGGATGGGTTATAGGAGTGGTTGCGAGTGTGTATTCTGAGATTGTGCAGTGATTTGTCTGGATTGGTAGTGTGGATGTGTCGGGTCGGGCTGTTCGTTTTGGAGCTATCGTATCGTGGCATGTTGTGTATTTAATGAAGGTGGGTGAACTGGCCCGCCATAGGTAATACCCCTTACCAAGGGGGTAGCGGGGGGGGGGAGAGGGCTGGCCCGTGTGGAGACGGTCTCTTGCCATGTAGTGCCCTGTTTCCAGGTGTTGTGGGTCAAGGGGTGGTAGGTTCCCTTTGAGGGGGCTGTCGTGTGTGTAGTGCTGTAACACCTATGTAACATCTACGTACTATCTACAAACTACTTATAACAGGCTCTGGCATAACACATTGCGAGCAGGTGTAGTCTCTTAAGGGTTCAAGTCCCTGGGTGAGTGGCCGGGTTGGCACCTGGAATAAACTGGGCAACTTGGGAGGGATTCCAGCTCTGTGAGTTTGTCCGTCTGTCGGTGGTTATCGTCTGGGGTGGTATGCCCAGTGCCGTGAGGAGGGTCGGGGCGTCTGCCAGCGACGAAAGCTTGTGTAACGTTCCTTCATGGTCCACCACTAGTAGTCTTGGGGACATCCAGCGATATTTAATACCGGCTGCTCTTAGCTGGCTTGTGAGTGGTTGTAGAGATCTCCGCCACTGCAGGGTGGACCTCGTGAGGTCCTGATAGAAGGTGAGGCTAGCGCCTTCAAAGATGAGCGGCGTCTTACCCCGCACCGCCGACCAGATGGAGATTTTGTCGTGGGAGTGTGAGCATCTCACTATGGCGTCCTGTACGGCTGTTGCTGGGGCCTTGCTGGACTTCGGCAGGCGGTAGGTCCCGTCCAGGGAGACTTTTTTGGCATGTGCAGCTGGCAGGATGGTAGCCACCAATCGCCTCACATAGTGTGGGAGTTCCTCTGGGGTTACCGTGTCTGGGATGCCCCTTATCTTAAGATGGTTTTTCCTTGATCTGTTGTCTAGCGTGGCTTGGTGTATTAAGAGTGATTGCTGCGTGGTTTGTAGTTGTTGGATGGCTTCCTGTACTGTGGTCATACCTTGTTTGAGGTCTGCAATGTCTCCCTCTGCTGTTCTCACTTTGTCATTGACCCTCTGCAGGTCTGCCTTTATAACTGCCACATTAGCCGCCAGCAGGGTTTTAATTTCTCCCACCAAGTTTTGAAAATCCCTCTGGGTGACTGGGGCTGATCCCTCTTCTGTAGCCTGTGTGGTGTGCCTTGCATGTGGCTGGGCAGGCTGTGTGTTGGTCTCGCTCGGTGGAGGATTCTCCTGTGCATCCACGGCCCTGTTGCTCCCAGACGGCGCCATTTTTGGTAGAGGCTGCCTCTGGAGCATATCTCCAATATTCTGCGCCCCTGATGGTGTGTGTGGGGGCGATTTTTGGGACCTGCGTCCCATCTCGGTGGCTGTTGCGACCTGAGGTGTCGGCCTGTCTCCTATCGCACCCGGCGGTGAGTATGCGCCGAACAGTGCTGCCAGGTCCAGGCCTTGGGTGGTGTAGTAGGCCCCGGTTTTCCGTTTCTTCCGTGGCGCCTTGGCCGCTTGGAAGAACGGCATGTGGCGTGTCGGGGTTGCGCCCTCGGTGCTTGTGGGTGTTCCGCCTGCTTGAGTGGGTTTTTTGGGGGTATTTTGGGGTATTTGCCGAGTATTTTATCGGAGCTGATGTTATTTGCGTCCGCTCCGGTTCAGGCGCAGGCTCCGCCCCCCCCCCCCTTTTAACTATTTACATCAAAAGTTAAGTTTTAATTATCTTTCCTCTTTTGTGATCTCCCCGAGCCCAACCTATCCTAAGGTCACCCCTCTATAACGAGGCAACTACCACTCTGCAGGACACTCTATCATTTATCCTGTCCCTTCTCCTGTCTTCCTTCCTTATTGTTTAGTTTTGACCCCCATAATAGCACAAGGGAGATTAAAATCTCCCGAATGCCCCTACTCGCTATGCCGCTAGTAGGGGCATGTCACCTAAACAGTGAGCAGCCTATGGAACCCCCCCATCTATTAACTAGCCCCACCTACCTATCTATTAACTGGCGGATGGGACATATTGACATAATGACAATGACGAGGGCCCCCATGAGCGGCGGGTGGGGGCACTAAATGTAAAGGTTGGGACCTACTGCCCCCCGGCCCCCACCCATGTGCGGCGGGTGGGGGCCCTACATGAAAATAGGGGGGAGGACCTATTGTGTCCCCCCCAGCCCCCACCCATGGGCAGTGGGTGGAGGCCCTAAATGGTAATGGGGGGAGGACCTATTGTCCTCCCCCCGGCCCCCACCCATGGGCGGAGGGCGGGGGCCCTAGTGACAATGGGGTGACACATAGGTCCTCCCCTCAGCCCCACCCATGCATGGCGGGTGGGGGCCCTACATGAAAATAGGGGGATCTATTGTCCCCCCCCACTGGCTACCAACCTATGAGCGCTGGGTGGGGGCTCTAAATGTAAAAAAAAACCTGGGGGGTGACTAGGGGCCCAGCAAGGGCACTGCACAGACTGAGCTCCGTAAGGTGGGGAAAGGCTTATAAAGCCTGCCCACTCCCTGCAATTTGACTCAGAGGGCTCTGTTTGGTTGGTTTAAGCCAACCAATTAGAGCGCTCTGATAGGTAAATAGTGAGCCTTACCTGATTGGCTCACTATTTACTTATCAGAGCACTCTTATTGGTTGGCTTTTAATCCAACCAATCAGAGTGCTCTGAGTAATTTTACACAGCGTGGGAAAGTTCTTTGGCTGTGCGGTGCCCTCGCTGGTTGAACATGAATTTCTTTTTTTTGCTTCAGGATTCTTTTTTTGGCGTATTTTTTTTATTTTATAAATTCGATGGGCTTTATGGTTTTTAATTTGGCTTTTTGGGTGGCTGAAAAAATAAGATTTTAGAAAAAAGAATACTTCAAATTGTAAGTATTTATTTTTATTTACAGGGACTTAGTTTTATTATCCCCCCCTCACTATTTTTAGGGTGAAGGGGGTAGGTAGAAATATATATTCCTATATAAGTGGTGGGTCTAGCTAGTGAAGTCACCCACATAAAAGCATGTATACAACAAATTGAAACTTCACAGGCACAATCACTAGCGGGTTTCGAATGTCCTGCTCACGTGATGACTTCCGGGTCCGCCTTTCCGATGACGTCTGCGTGATGCGTTTCGCCCACCACTTCCTAAGTAAAAGTTTTTAAACACTTTTTTTATAATAAAACATTGAAGATACTATTCAGTTAGGGGTCTTTTGCCTATCTATCCTATATCACACAGAACCATTTGGCTATACAGCATACAGCTTACATCTATCCATTGTGGGATTTTCCCTCTCAAGTGGAGTCTTGCAAACCCAGAGCCAGGGATGATAGGGCTCTGGTCCATGTGAGTTCTTTCCCCCTACCCCTTCCAATATACTGCATATTTATACCATCTGCACTATATTTTTCTTTGCTTATTTACAGACTTACCATCTCCAGTACTAGCGCACTGTTTTGGTAATGAAGTTGTTATGGTGCCCGTTGTGTTCCTTTAAGCTGTTTTATTTATTTATTTCTAAACAATGAATTGTGAGTAAATGAAAAAAATATTTCTAATCCACTAATCAATTCACCGCTATTAAATTGTTCAATAAAGTCCCTGTTCCGCTTGCAGTTGCTGAATGTATAGCACATCTCCGAGGGTATCTAATAATCTTGTATAACTGAGTTTATTTTAAAATATTCCCTGTTCTCTTGTAGTTAATTTGAAATTATGAAAAATATCCAATAGCACTTTCAACAAATGTTTTCTTTGGAGTGCCAATGAAATGTTTTTGCTAGTTCCTTTAAAGCACAAGATTTCTCTTGGCCTAATGCCAGCTCACAGCTTCTGTGTATGTTATTTTTAGAAATTATGGTATTTTTATTTTATCTTTAATTTCCTCCATATTTGTTTTAAGTTTCCTTGTGAGGAACATAAACAGTTGCTTATATTTCTGAATGTCCTTAGAAAAATGGTAGCACAGCGCTGATTTTAGATCACTGCTGTAGTCAATGGGAGACAAGCAAAGTAGATTTTTGGAAGGCATCTACCGATACATTTACAAACAAAAATGTAAAGACAAATTTTTTTCTTTCATTTAACACTGGTGGTAATTTACTAAGAAAACTGCAAGCCGTTAGTATATTTCATAGCTAAGCACATATATTCACCAATTAAAACTATTTTAGCAAATTGGCTGATCTCACATCAACTATACCTGGTAATGTGTTATGTTATCATGATATTTTGTGCAAGCGATATTTACTGAGCACATGATTATTCACTTTTTATTATCTCATTAGCACAATTACACTTGCTATTTTGATTTACTTTTTTGTCATTTTATGGTTTATATTCTGACATTCATTTACTGGTGGGAGACGTCTACTACCGGAAAAATGAAATTCTAAGAATTCACTTTGTAAGAAAAACATAAAAGTTGAAGTACAGTACACCTGGAAGTATTTGCTCAAGAATAAATTAGAATTATGCATATGCATCTAATGCTAAATGTCTGGTATATGGTTAATTAAATGTTGCTAGCAATACTTGCAAACAGTAGCGTTTATGCTGCTTAGAGGTTTCCCTTGATACACTGATTAGTCACAACATTAAAACCACCTGCCTAATAAAATGTAGGTCCCCCTTGTGCTGACAAAACAGATCTGATGAGTTGAGGCATGGATTCAACAAGACCTCTAAACATGTTTTGTGTTATCTAGCACCAAGACAGCAGGGCCGGTGCATCCATAAGGCAGCACAAGCGGCCTTTTGGCGCACCGGCCCGGGGTCACTAGAATGGAGGGACCGGCTGGAGGTGGGCGCGCAGAGCAATGCGCACCGCGGTACAGGAATTTCTGTTTCCTGTACCCAAGATCTCCCAGCAGAACATTGCCAGACCATAACATTGAGTCTGTCATCCTACCTTCTTCCCATGATGCACACACGGGCCATTTACCTGATCTAAAAGAAAATGTGATTCATCAAATGAGGCAGACTTCTTCCATTGCTCCATGGTCCAGTTCTGACATTTAGGTCCCCATCAAAGGCACTTTTGCCGGTAGACAGAGGTCATCGTGGGCACTCTGACTGGTCTGTAGCTACACAGCCCCATAATGCAGCAAACAGCGATGCACTATGTGTTCTGACATCTTTCTGTCATGTCCAGCATTAAGTTTTTCAGCAATTTGAGCTATAGTAGCGGTTCAGTGTGACCAGACAAGACAGGCTAGCCTTTGCTCCTCATGTGTACAGATTAAGGAACTGCTCACATACAAAAACAAATAAAGGTTAAAATGTTATAAGGCTACTTAAAATCACATTTCTTAGCAAACAATGATGGGTATTCAGTTACACCATATGGCCATATTGTGTTAAGCCCACCATTACGTCACAGTGCTTCAATATCGTTGGGTCCTAAACTAATATAAATGGGGGAGTAACATGCTAACTGAATGTATAAAATGCTAAAATAAACTATGCATTTGCTAGCAATTTGGATGGCCCAATGTAGAAAAGTGATAACAAATGTCATGGATCACAGCAGTGGCGGAACTAACACAGAGAGGGCCCTGGTGCAAGAGTGGCCAAAGAGCAGTTACCCATCTGTCGTACAACTCCAACGATGCCATGCCAGCTGGGGATGTACCATTTGCCTATTATTTCAGGGTTGTATTTGTGAGCAGTGTTTGTGCGTTTGAATGTAAGCATGTTTTTGTATTGACTATATGTGTGCATGCAAGGTATTTGTATCTACTGTTGCCATTGATTGCAGTGGTGTACTTGTGTGTAGTGTTTGCATTAGAATGCAGGGGTCTGTTTGTATGTAGTGTTGGTGTTGAATTGAAGGGGTGTTTTTATATAATTTTATTGTTTTAATACAGGGCTATGTTTAATGTTTGCATTTGATTGCAGGGTTAAGTTTAAACGTATAGTTGTGAAGGCGTGTGTTTGCATGTTTTGTTGGTGTTTAATTGCTTGGATGTATGCACATACACACATACACTGCCACATTAACACACAGATACACATATATAAACACACATATCTACACACAAATTCACATACACATCGTCACATAAACACACATAGATGCACACACCAACACATACAAAACTGACACATGCACACACCTTGACACATGCACACACATAGATGCACACCCTGACACATGCACATACCCTGACACATAAATAAACACACTGACATATATACACACAGATGCACACACACACACACACACATAGATGCACACCCTGACACACAGACGTACACACATATACACAGATGCACAACCTGATACATAGATACACATACAATGACACATGCACACACCCTTACCCACAGATACACACACTGACATATACACACACAGATGCGCACACACATACACAGATGTACACCCCGACACACAGATACATACACACGTATGCACACACACATACACAGACACACACTCAGATACGCTCTGACACACAAACTGGGTTTGAGGGGGGGTCTTGGAAGAGGCTGAAGACAAGATACCAGTAGCTGTTGCAAGCATTTTTTTTTTTAATAAACCACAATGAAACATTGCAGCTATAAATGCACAAACGCTTTCATGGAAGGGGTGGGGGCCTGGCTGCCATGCAGGCAGGAAGCAGGCTGAAAGAGCTCCTCAACTTGCATTTGATTTTAACAAATAAATCAAGTTATCCTGTACATATTGGAACTATACTTTCTGCATAAGGTACTCCTGAGCACATCTTGGATCGACACTCTCAGCTCTGTCAAACTCTTACTGGGTCCTGGAACTACCTTCGGCCTGCTGTCTGCTCGAGGGCAAGGGACCCGGCCAAACTCTCGCCAAATAATCGACTCAAGTGCTGCCTGGGTCACTCCTTCCCCCCCTCCCCCCGGGCCGGTGGGAGTTATCCCAGTCCCTGCGTCTGTGTCACGGTAGTTTACCCTAACTCGCAAGATTTAGTCAAGCAATTGACAATATAGAGCAGAGATACGTCTTACCGGACCTTAGAATGGCCGGACTAGACGTAGAGGAGAGAAATGCAGAGTCAGGAACGATCCGAGGTCAAGGGTACAAAGAGACAGCGAAAACAAGAACTAGCCAAGGTCTGGTACACAGTAATCAGTAAGCCGGCAAACAGGACAAAACAGGGATAAAGAGATAAACGGAGTCAAATACAAAGCCAAGGTCAAGTACGAGAAATACCAACTGAACACAACAAGCGCTAAAGGGAACTGAAACAGAAACCACGATAGGGCAGGGAGTTAAGGGAGAGGTAAGTATAAATACCCTAACATTTAATTTGATTGGCCCCTGTCATATCCACACCCCCAAAATGTGAGTGTATGGGGAATGTGGGGTGACAGGGGCCAATGGGAGACCGTTTTAGTTTTCGGCTCCAACTTCCCCTTTAAGAGTGTGCCAGAGGGGGGCGGCGCGTAGCGCCATGCCGAACGGACGCACAACTGAGTAGCTCCTGAGATACTCTCCAGATTTGGCAATTTAAAAACTACCTACCTACTCATCCGAAGACTGGTAGCTGTGACCCAGTGCATGAAGCCACCCTGGTCCCGAGGAGAGGCTTGCTGGGAAGTTTTAGTCCCTCGGAGGGGCGATCCCCGTCATCCACATGGGGACCGCTCGGGCGGTGAGTGGGGTGGACGGCCGCTGCCCAGCTATCCTGCCCGCCAGCGGCAAGACAGAAGCACGAGGCTAGGCCGTTCTGGCCCTGTCCCCCCCCCCTCTGGACCGGCAGGGGTGATCCTGGTCCCCACCCCGCAGCCCATCAGAGTGCAGCAACAACGGCACTCAAGCACCAGCAGAGCGGACACAGTGAAAAGAGGCCGCTTTTAAAATGGCGGAGACGGCACGACAAGCCACCCACGATCAAAGGCCGAATGGCGCACCCACCTCTCCTGACTCCACACGGGCGGATTGCCGATGCGGGCTGCAAGGGAACCAGCAAATACATGCCGTGACCACACAAGTCAGGCTGTGGCGGAGCTGCATTAATCTGATCAAGCCCAAAGCTACAAAACACGGAGTGGGACACTGCCATGGTGCACTGGCCTTACCTGCCGCACCGCCCAGATCAACACATGAGGGCAACAACAGCCGACTAGTCCGCCGCCTAAGACAGACACCCACCAAGACCACAGGTTACCTATAAAAGACTATACCGCCATACTATATTGCCACTTAACAGGACTAGAATTCATATCACAGTCTCCAGACCTTGTGTCCCCCTTTAAACACTAAAACTCTTTCACGACCAAAGAATGGTCCTTAAAAGTGCATCCACGGAACGTCACCTTGCTGGCATGGAGTCCAACTGGGGGTGGAAAAGCTGTAGGGCAATCTTAAGTGCTGATTCTCCCTCTGTTTCTTGCCTTTGCCCTCCAGCTACTACATATTTTGGTTAAGTTTAGCATAACATGCAATTACATATTCTATGCCTAGTCAGTCAAGAAGTATGCTTAGCTACACCGCTATAGTATCAAAGCGACTGATGATAGTACTAATCGTCTCATAACAGTATTAAAGTGACTAACTGAAATTAACATTTACCATAATTAAACTGTACCGACGTGCCTATGCAGCTATCATAATATGCATGCATAACCTGTAACATCTATAGACTAGCATAAAAATTGACTAAGCTTAGTACAGTATATACTTAATTTTACAAGCCTAACTTGAGTTGCATAAAATATAAAAAATTGTGCCTGTTAATCTTTTGTCCCGCATGTTACGCGAGGAAAATGCCTGAGGACTGCTCTCGGGGCACCTCATGCCTGCTTGTAATATTTCTGTGCACTACAAAAATAAAGAATTAAAAAAAAAAAAAAAGTGTGCCAGAGACGCGCGGCGCGCTCTTGGAGCTAGGCGGGACACGTGACCGCATCCAGCGGTCAGTGCCCGCCGTCATTCGAGCCCCAAGCGAGCCGCTCGGCGGGAACTGAGGACCTCGGTCGCCCCCGGATAAGGTAAGTACCGCTACAATCAGTACTGCACCAACCTCCGCATACCAGCCGCCTGCCTTGCTCAATCTCTGCTGAGAAGCTGAATCAGGCCTAGAGCAAGATGGCTGCCACACACCTGCAGAACATGCAGCGTTCAACACCAAAAATCATTAGCCCTTCTGGCGCTTCTCTCACAATGTCAGAGAAACTTGAGGCAATCTTTGAGTTGTTCTGGATGTAGCTTGAGCATTGTTCACAGCAACTGACACGGTGACACCTGCATCTAAATCTGCTGGGGGAGCTCGGAGAGGAGGTGGATGAAAACCGAAGAGACCCCAACTGGGCACAGTGACAGCTACCATCATACTTACCTCTACTCTTGCAGTTTGCCCTCCTAGGCTGAGAGCAATTTGGGGTTCGAGCCTCATATGCCACCCACATCTGCGAAGGACCACTCGGCGCCTCAGAAAGTGGCGACAGAGACCCTTCCCCAGTCCCCCATAGGGGAAAGACTTAGCATCGGAGAGACACCGAGTCTGTGAAATTGTGGTGCTGGCTCTCAGACAGGCCTGTGGCTGGAGGGGCGGCTCACCTGGTCTCCTCTGCATGGCCCCCTCGGGACTGAGTTCGGATACACGCATTAAGCCCAGTGTTGGAATTGGCTGACTTTAATGCTTTTTTCCGTGGGAGCTGACATACCTACCAGACGCTCAATTATGTTTTGCAGAAGCAGCTATAGTTTCTTTATTTTGTATTAATTCTTGTTACTTTTACTTCTTTCTTATACAAAGGTCTGATTGGTGCAGGTGGCCTCGGCGGTACAAGCTACTGAATGCACAGTCTGATTAGTACAGTGTAATATCCATTACTATAGTCACTCATATTGTCAGAATGTTTACCTTAATATTCTCTACATGCCTTACCACATGTCTGACATAATAGTACTTGTGTTATACTTAGCATACTCCTGGACTAAGCTTATCCACTTACTTTCCTGATATTAATTGCTATGTCTAACTTGCCTCCTGTCTCTACCCGCTTAGTTTCAGCCAATGTTTTAGACATATGTGTCTTGCCTGAATCTATTCCACCATAAAATTAGTGCTGTTATTTTGAAATGCCACACATCTATCCTGATATGTATTTTGAACTGCCTGCTATAGCTGTTGGGACATTGTGGGCTTGTCTGTAATTATCTTTATGCACTGCAAAAATAAATATTTTTTTTAAAAGAGCTTTCATGGGGGGGGTGGGAAGTATATCTAACATATTGTTAAAAATTTCTTTAAGTGGGCGGGTGGGGAGATAAGTACCAGGAGACTTAAAGGGAATCTCCATTGCCAGGAAAACAATCCATTTTCCTGGCACTGGAGGGTCCCTCTGCCACCCTCCCCAATCCCCGGTTACTGAAGGGGTGAAAATCCCTTCAGTCACTTACCTGAGGCAGCGACGATGTCCATCGTCGCTGTCTCCTCCTCCGCACCGCTCCTCCTACTGTCTCCGTCAGCCGGTGGGTGAGACTGATCCCGCCCACTGGCTGGGGAGACCTAATGCGCATGCGCGGCAATGCCGCGCATGCACATTAGCGCTCCCCATAGGAAAGCATTGAAAAATAATTTCAATGCTTTCCTATGGGGAAATGAGCGACGCTGGAGGTCCTCACACAGCGTGAGGACGTCCAGCGACGCTCTAGCAAAGGAAATCTTTGCTAGAATCCAGGAAGTTCCCTCTAGTGGCTGTCTAGTAGACAGCCACTAACAACTTCTAATGTTATTTTTAATCCTGCATACATTTACACAGCTACATACACTCACTAAACTCACAGATTTAAACACAATGCTCTACAAAAAGGAATATACACATACATATAGATATGTGCAATTGTCAAATATGAATATATACAGAGAGAGAGAGAGAGTTGTAGGCGGGAGGGGTGCAGGGGGTGGCACCTGGTATGTAAATCTGCCCCTTACACTGCCAGAAATTGAATTACACCTCCGGCAGCAAAGTAGGGTGCTCACATGTCACGGATCGCCCGGGACTGTACCGCATTTTGAGAGTCTGTCCAGGCTCCTGGACAATGTAGTGTCCAGGAATGAGCTGAGTTGCACCGCCGCCGACAGCGGAGATCCTTTGATCTCCCCTGCCAGCCCCGTTTTCTTCCTGTGGGCCCCCTCGTGGGGAGATCAAAGATTGCCCTCACCATCCTAAAGACCCTTCGTTAGTGGGAGAGAGAGGGCAGGAGGGACCTGGGAGGCAGGAGGAGCAATCTGGGAGGAAGATCGCTCCTCCCGCGAGCATGTGGTGTGGATGGTGGGCGCGCGTTACCACGGTAACGCTCCACACAGCATTCTGCTCGCAGGAGTGAAGATAGACTGCAGCCAAAGGAGCTGCAGGCTATTATTATTTGATTATTTATATAGCGCCAGCAAATTCCGTAGCACTGTACAATGGGTATAGATCACTACTCACCACAGTCCCCCCCCCTCCTTCCCCAAAGGTAAGAAGAAGGGTGGGGGGACAAAAAGATTTTATTAATTGATATTTATTATTATTTTAGAAATAAAAATAAAAAAAAACATTTGTTCCCTGCACCCCTCACTCACACACACACACACCCACACAGCACTCCTCACACACAACACCCCTAAACCCACAGCACCCCTCTCACACACACAGCACCCCCCACTCACTCATCACCTCTCTCACACACACACAGCACCCCTCACACACACACACAGCACCCCTCACACACGCAGCACCCCCACACACACCCAGCACTCCTCACACAACACCCCTCACACACCCAGCACCTCTTACACACACACACAGCACCCCTCACACACACATCACCCCTCACACACAGCACTTTCACACACACACAGCACCCCTCACCCCCACACAACACCCCGCACCCCTCACACACTGCACCCCTCACACACACAGCACCACTTATACACAGCACCCCTCACAAACACACTGCACCCCTCACACACACAGCACCCCTACACACATACACTGCACCCTCACTGCAGTCTGGGTGTATTCAGCAGTATTTGTCTATTTAGCAGTCTCTGTGTGTGTATTCAGCAGTCTCTGTGTGTGTATTCAGCAGCCTGCCTGCCTGTGTGTGTGTGTGTGTGTATTCAGCAGCCTGTGTGTATTCAGCAGTATGTGTGTATTTAGCAGTATCTGTGTGTGTATTCAGCAGTGTGTGTGTATGTGTGTGTATTGAGCAGTCTGTATGTCTGTACTCAGCAGTCTGTCTGTGTGTACTCAGCAGTGTGTGTGTGTGTACTCAGCAGTATGTGTATATTTAGCAGTTTCTCTGTGTCTATTCAGCAGTGTGTGTGTATATATATATATATATATATATATATATATTCAGCCTGTGTGTATTTAACAGTATCTGTGTGTGTATTCATCAATGTGTGTGTGTGTGTATTCAGCAGTCTGTATGTATTCAGCAGTCTGTGTGTGTGTGTGTGTGTGTTTCAGAAGCCTGTGTGTATTCAGCAGTCTGTGTGTGTGTATTAGCAGTCCGTATGTGTATTCAGCACACTGTGTGTATGTATTCAGAAGTCTGTCTGTGTGTACTCAGCAGCCTGTCTGTGTGTACTCAGCAGTCTGTTTGTGTGTGTACTCGGCAGTCTATGTCCGTACTCAGCAGTCGGTGTGTGCATGTATTCAGCAGTTGTTGTGTGCGTGTATTCAGCAGTCGGTGTGTGAATGTGTTCAGCAGGCTGTGGTCATGTTCAGCAGCCTGTGTGTATGTATGTATTGCATTTGCTGAAGGTTCCAATAAATAAACTTAATTTTATAGATAATTTAAATTTTTATTCCTCTGAGTTGTTGTGTAGGCCCCAGTGCACTGCTTTGCCCATAATGTTAAGATCACACTGTGCGTGGCTCCTCCCCTGCCCTGCTGCGCCGAGTAGCATGACCGCATGAACACTAGACGTCTCAAGTCACGTGGTCGGGGTCACGTGACGTCTCAAGTATAAATTTAATTAAATGCACTCGTGAAAGTAAGTGTCCCTGAATGGCAATTAGGAAATGTGGTCACCCTACAGCAAAGGGGTTAAACTTCATATGTGCAGAGCTTCATAGGAAAACACTGCGCATACAAACTCCGAGCACCACTAAAGTTGTCATGGTGCCTGGAGGAACACTTTAATAAATGTTATTACAAAACGACAGTGTACCTCCTTTACAATACAGACAAAATAAAAAAAAGGAAAAAAATAAATCAAATACCAGTGTAATGTGTTTATTGCTCCATTGTACTTAAACCAAGGCATAGAATTCTTTTCAGTATTACATTTAAAAAAAGAAAGCTTCAGTTAATTGCGAACAAACACACATACACCATAGCAAAGTGTCATATCTAATGAAGAATGCGGTTTGTCATTCTGTGTGTGGCACTAATTATTGCATATTATCAGGCCTTTAATTCTCCAGGATCAGACTTTGATTACCACCAGAATTCAGAGGGTACAGGAAGAAGTGGCCAGCTTGGGATCTGCCTCACTAATGGAAAAGCTGCTCGGAGACTCTCAGATTGAATCCAGCCTGCAGGTTGTTTGCATCAATATATTCTGCTGCTTACACTGTGCACGGTAACAGGCCATATGTTTATTTTGCAATTTTCCAGTCCCAGCTCATGCAGCGTTTCATGCAAACAAGCGTTACATGAATGTTATAGTGTAATCTTCAATTTAAATCTGTAATAATCAGTGTGGTGTACAGTATTAATGTTCAACTATCCATTAGAGGTTTTATTTTATTGCACTGGTGGCTGTGTATTGCTAAGGACACTATATGTGCACAATAAATGTTATGTTTCAGTTTATATTTTTTTCTGCAGTCATTTATTTATTTTATTTCTGATTCTGCAAATGGAATACTAAACTAAATCAACTGGTAGAAAAATCATACCGCCTTTAGAATAACAGCTTGATTTTGTACACATGTCAGGGGAATCTTGGCATCTTTGTGATCATGACCTTCATACAGCTCAATCACGTTTTTTCAAGCTTAAAAGGATATTCCGCACACTAGCACCACTGCACTGGTTATACAGCTGTCCCTGCATACTTACCTTTTAAAACTTCTCAATTTTTTTTTACATTTTATCAGCACCTAGACTCTCATCACCCAGACTACACTCACAGGCTACACAGAACAAATTCTGCAAGTAGTATACAAAATTGGGTCGAACCTTTGCAGTGTTCCTCATGGTTCTAATAAACGTGTCTCATGCTAATGGAGTGCCTGGACATCTTCTCTGTTACTGGTATTTATCAGTATTGGGCTTGTGCTTGCCCATGGTATAGTTTAGTACCATTGGCTTATGTGGTTTGAGAGCGGTTCCTATTGGGATGTTGCATTTTCATAAGGCTCGGACCAATGAATTCAAGAGTACCCCTTGAATTATGGCACTCAATCAATGATTTGCTATCTACGTTGCACGTATTGAATGAATGATTTCCTGTGGGGGGATTTGAGGATTTGAAGATGGTGGACGTCCTCATGCAAAGCGGTAAACTCCTGAGTGAAAGTGTGTGAAACCGCTACTAGAGGCAGTTTTGTATTGTTTTTTTTACATTCTTTATTTTAGAAGTGCAGTAAAAAATACATGAGTTGGTAGTCACACAATGTATACATGTAAACAGCAATTGGTAACATGTAAATATAACAGGTAATGTCAAGAGAGGCTGCACTTTTTTTTTTTTTTTTTCAACATAAAACAGGATAAATGAGGCTAGGCAGGTATGTCAGGTCAGTGATAAGAGTCCAAACTAATTTTTAAATGAGAAGGTGTCATGATATTGACATGATGATTAATAGGTAAGTATTAATGCTCTATTAGCAAGATAAGAAAGAATGTCAGGAAGGAGCGTAACGAAAATATAAGAAAAATCAGGCTGTGTCAACTGGCATTTCACTTAATAAGAGATACCACTGAGTATGAAAATATATGGTGAAAGGGCAGATAGCCAACATCTCTGCATATAGTAAGCTGCTTGTGGTTATCAATATGCGTAGCCTATGCTCGTCATATAATGCACAATGACCCAGTGAGAGTGTGCACAGGAGTCCCACTTAACTGTACCCCACCAGTCCCGAGCTGAAATACAGTCCAATGTACCGATCTCATATAACTCTTTTGAGACTGGATTTCAGGGCCCATAGCCAGGCTTTTTTATAACGTGTTGAATAATATGAGAGCTGTGTATGTGGGTGTCCCATATTGCACTGTACCCCAGGAAAGTAGTGGTTCACAGCAAGACCGGGCCATCTGCGTCAAAGCTTTTTTCCATGCACCTGCCTCCACTTCACCACCATCGGCACTGTATCAGGGTCTTGCCCAGGTGGTCTTGGCTTGGCTTTGTAGCTAGTCAAGCTGGAGTGCAGCTGCAGCAATAGACCTCATAGTTGGATTAGGACAGGTGAGGTAAATGTACGAGAGTGGCAGAAATCCTGGAACAGCTTGTCAAATTTGGTCTGCAATGCCTAACCATTGTTGTTAAGCCCTGATGCTTTTGTACTGCTTTATGATGCAAAGCCTGTCCCCCTCCCCCCCCCCCCCCCCCACCTTCTTCCTTTCTGTACCCCCCCAAAAAAAATTTGGTCTGCAAGGGAAGCAGTCAATCCGGGCTCTCTGGGCCAGATTGATTTAGTGAAGACCTCGGCGCGGCGCACTGCAGGGCAGTTAGTGTTCCCATTGGGGAGCAGGATATCCTCCGCAGGTTCAAAGGTGGGAAGTAACAGGGCTTCAGTAGATTCAATTCAGTGTGCACAGTCCCAGGCGGGAGATTGGCCGCCTCTCCTAGATGATAGGATGGAAATCCCGGTAGGTTGCAGGGTCCAGTCCTTAGAATAAACTTGCAAAAATGATTATTTAAGGACGCTTAGTGTACCATTCGTTAACGATGACTTCTGTGCTTGAGCTCCCAGAAAGTACGTCTCCTAATCCTTCAATTGAATCATGGTAGTTTCTCTGAAATTGCATTGTTTTACATTGCAATGTTAAGTGTATATTGACACTGCACCCAGACCAAAGAGAAAGGGGTCTGGGTGACTATAGTGTCCCTTTAAAGAACAGTGAATTATCAGGAGCTTACTATGGAATAGCAAATATAAGTCAAAATAGCTGAGCTGGATACATAGCTGACGAGGAGAATGTTTTTCAAATGTGTCTATTTTGGCCTAAAATGATTAATTCTCTGGTGAATTCCTGATAATTTTCTATCTAATCTGTTTAGTTAGATGACACTTGAATTGCAATGTTTAAGACCACATATGTGAATTTTTATTCCAGTATGGCCATTTTTAACTATATTTTGCAGGTTGCTATATTACACGATGTAACGTAAATAAATCCCTTACATTTTGCTTTCCTTCCCACAATGCATTGTTTAGTAGATAAAGCCCCTAATGTAAATAAACCCACTATTTACATTGCTAATTAAGGTTTATTTTCACTTCCCTCCCCACTGATCCTGTTACTTCAAAAAGCCTTAAAATGGCTATTTGATCCCTATGGTTGAATGTCCTTTTGTCCTCCATTTGCATTGCTCTGCAGTGTCTCATGCAGAAGCTCAAGGCATGGATTAGAGCCGGATGCTGTACATGCCTTGCATTGAGTGCGCCTCCTGCAGTTTCTAGTGTTGAAGCTGCCCTGATCTTCCTTAGACACATGGGTGTGTTTGTGTAATTTACTGAAAGCATTATCTTTAACCCTTTCACCAGCTTATACAAGCCTTTGATTGTAAAGGACTGCTACAGTTTCAAACCTAGAAAAATAAAATGCTATTTTTTTAAAATCTGTAATCCTTGTCTCTTTGTGCAAACATACCAACAATAGTCATATCATGCTTAGACAGCCGTTTAGTGGCTGCTGGAAAAAAATGCTATGGTAGTCTGACTGGCTGTCAAGCACATTTTCCAGCTTTTTAGAGAGCCAGAGTGATACCGTACCGTGTTATTCGCAAACACTCAATGCTGTCCGGATCAATCAAATTCCATATTCCAAACAAACTGAGAATTCTTATATTTACTATAGCAAAATCCAATCGGAATTCAGTTGTTTCGATGGAATCTGCATCATCAAGCCGTACATTCAATTTCGAATTTAAAATCAGTGCTTTTCGCATTAACATCCTATATAAAGTAATATCTCCAGACATTTACAAAGCACCTATTTTAAACATGTTCAGAATCGAATAAGGCTTCAATTTAATAAGCTTTACATATGATTCGATACTCTTAGAAAACCTGTTAGAAAAACTCCAAATAATTTATCTATAGAAGTCACCATTAAAGCACATTGGAATATTTGTAGATAAATAATGTGGAAATTTTTTCCAACAATATTGAATCATTTGGAACGTTTATTAAATTGATCACTTTTATATTGTTGGATAAGCTTTTCAAACATTTAAAATGGCAGGTTATCAGTTTGGGGTCCCCTCTTCATTCGTCAGATAGGGAAGGTTAATACGGCCAATCAAATTCATGGTTCTGTGGCCCCAGTCTAACCCCTGGGCCCTCAGAGGCTGCCTAGGGTTGCCTTATGGTTCATCCTGCTCTCTATCCCATATAATTCACAAATATGTCATTTATGAGGTCTGAAAAATAAAATTAAACATAGAAATTGAACCTGCTGTATTTCGCTCCATACTGGTACCTCCATCTTGTATATCATTATTAGCTGTGCCCCTTGACATCTGTCAGTAAGCATTGAAAGAGCATAAAAAAAAGAAACAGCCACATTACACTCACCCACCAACTGGCAGCTATGGAAGACAAAAGGAGGTGGAAGCATGTTAAAATCAGAGGCCTTTCAGACGCAATATCCCCGGCCGAACTTCCCCATCATCTAAGATAGCTTTTCACGGCCCTCCTGTCCCCCAAACAAGCTAAAGGGGTGCAGCTGGATGGCATGTTCCGCCTACCCAAGCCGTCACAACTCGCAAGCTCAGCGACAAGTGACCTCCTGGTCGAATTTCAACACGGGCAAGACAAAGCTGCTTTAATGGGCGCCATCAAAGGGAAGAATCCGTAACGCTTTGAAGACATGGACTTAACGTTTTATTCTGATCTCTCGCGCACAACCCTGAAATGGCGCAAATCTCTCCGACCACTTACAGCGGAATTGACGGCTAAGGGAGTGAAGTATCGTTGGGGACCATCACACATACTCCTCTTCCAACACCAAAGGCAAGGAATATAAAGCGACGGACGTCGCAGAGATGGACACTGTCTTGACAGATATGGGACTCCTGCCTTCTTCGACCACTATTACTTGGGATCCAGCCAAGATTATCCCATTTGTTCCAGCATCCAGGGGAACACCTGGAGTGAAGATCACCTGAACCGGGAAGTTTGAGTTACTTATATTTTGCTTTTTGTTCTAATGTTCTCCCTCTTATCTACGCTACCGTAATGTAAATGTTTGCTTACAGGCATAGGCCCCTATCGTTGTGTAACCCAGAGCTCCCTGCACACACATAGCAGGATTGCTATACGGCGGTTATTTACCGCCGAACCGGGCAGAACCCGGACTAGTTGGCTCCCTTTACTATCAAACCCCCCCCCCCCCCCCCCAGCTCCACCCTAACTACTTTACAACGAGGTCACTAACTAGGAGCTGCACAAATACCTCATCAGGTTGCGCGTCAGCATCCTCTATAAACCCCCCTCACATACGACAATCTAGGCTATGCACAGCCCTCGCCTTTCACAATGCCTTACGACCACCCACATGGTCTACGAATGGAATTTCCATATGCCCCACAACAAAGGCGTATCGACATGCTCCCTTCAAGTGCAGAGTCCCACTCCAACCTTGAGGCACGAGACACATAAGCGCACACCTTGCCTTCAAATATAGGCTTACTCCAGGCCATACGCACATACGCCGACACTAACCATACGGCCAGGATGGAAATTGCTCTTTATCGATATTACCTTCTGTTGTTAACTTTCGTAAATGCTCTTTTATACCTTTTAAAAATTGTGCCGTTACTCAAAATGCCATACTATTGTTATACTCTATTGTCAAATAAGCTTGCTATAGCTGTCGTGGCTATTCAAGCATGATGTTCATGCGTGCACAACAAAAAGAAAGAATAAAAAAAGAAAGAAAGAAACAATGTATCTATTCCTCCAATAGAATCTGTGTCCTGGCTATGCTAGGACTGAACTGTGGTGAATGATATTGTTATATCAACTGCAAAATCTATAATATCCATTTAAAAGAAATTGGAGCATCACATGAGAAAGGTTGAAGGAACACTCCAGAAACCATAACAAATTCATATCAATAAAGTAGTTATGGTGCCTTGTGGTCCTGGGAGCCATCTTATCTTAAGAAGTTAAACTGTTTATCAATGGCCTGACATGAGAGAAATATGCATTAGAAAGGTACACTCTTACAAACACTGGCAGACACACACTCAGAGAAGGTCAGATTTAGACATACATTCACTCACAGACACATTCAGTTACATTCTGACACATTAAGACACTTATGCTAACACTCACAAAGATCCATACTCATACTTAGAGACACTCAGACACCCATAATGTTTTAATATACACATACATATGTAATATACATGAACACATACTCATTGACTGCTTCATTTTTACCTTCAACCCTCCCTCCCCCTTAATAGCCCACTCATCATCCATGGAGATTTTAAATTGAACATCAACATATCTTCCATTGCATCAGGGTTCCTCCCACTCATCTCCGTCTTTGTCCTGTCCATAACTGAATCTCCCCCAACACGCATGCATGGTGGATAACTGAAAAACATAAGTGTGTGTGAAGACTTCTATTTGCCATATGTAACTATTTTCACATATATAATTGTACACAGGTGTTTTTATAAAAAAAAATTTAAAAAATAATTTTTATTCCTATTTATTTTTTTGTTTTCCTTGGTGCAGTTTGTTATTTCTGGTGTTTTCTACACATGCATGGTTACACCTTTGATCTCATTTTAACTTCTGGCGGCCAGTCTGCCATACCATACCATAAAAATTGTGTAAATTACTATTCACATTCCAGCTGTTGACCACTAACTACTATACTCCAATCTTTCTATCCCAGCCCCTTCTACCTATTTTTCATCTACTCACTTCTGCTCATTCTCACTCCTTGCCCCTGCTACTGGAACAAGCTCCCACCTCACATACAATCAGCCACTTCCCTCTCATCCTTTTGCAAACTTCTGAAGATACATCTCATGCTAGCATTTCTTGTGTGTCTTTACACTTTTTTCATTGATTGTAAGCTCTTTTGAGCAGGGCCTTCTTTTTCTTCACCTCCTGTCTTGTCAAATAACCCCGTTTTTTTATTGCAAAGTGTAGGTGAATGTGTTGCCACTATATAAATTATAATAATAATTAGGAAACCATTCTCAGATACTCAATAACTCATTCTTCTGGTTGGCTCCACTCATCAAATCCTCTCTCATTATATCACTCTACCTACCAGTGCATCTTCCATCCTGATCCTAATCTTCCATAGCCATAACCCAATCAGGTGTTTTTTTTTTCAACTTAAATATATACCGAAGCTCATTGGAACTTTTCGTAAATATCATTTTTATTGAGAGAGTATTTTCTCATGAAACAATGAAGTATAGAAACAATAGGGCTCGCAGGACCCTATCTTAGGATACAGTAAACATTATATTATACAAGGCAGTTCCTCACACAGGACACACATGAGTTCTACTTAAAGCATGTAGTGTTGTCTCAATGTCAAGCATAAGCGCAGTGTAGTGGTATTGTACCCTCATGCTTTAGCATATGCCTGCAGCTCGTATTGCCAGAACCAAGGTAGGCATTGCAAGGTAGGCATTTTATCATCCTACGGCCCTGGGGAGTGCATCAGTAGTGCAATATGTGCTCTAATCACATTTAAGGGGAACATAAAGGACTGCATGAGCGAGTCAGCTTAGTAGAGGCGAACAGACAGTTTTTCAGCTCCCATAGAGCGCAGGAAACCATCAATTAGATAAGGTATTGAAAGTGAGATTCTGTGTGAGCATACTAAAACATCACTGCCACCAGGGGGAGTGTATAAGTAGACAAGGGCGGTACCTCAATGTTAGGGTTGACCAATAAATATCTAATTACAAGCTAGCGCAAGATGTTCCTTGTGAAGGGAAACCTATGCGTCCTTTGGGCATTCCCACACTGGTCAAAATAGAGTAGGGCCATCTGCCACAAACCAGTCTTGGCTACAAACCCATCCAGTAGAGGACCACCCCGCCCCCACACAGGCACCCATAGGCCAGGAGCGCTCCTGTAGTCGATAAAGAGGGATCAGTGACATCAAAGCTTTACTATGAGTACTTTTTAGTAGTGCACAAATAAAAGTAAAAAGGATAAGAATAGTGTGGAAAACAGAATGTAAGACAAAGAGGTCTGCCCCGTAAGCCCCTCAATCCCCCGAGTCTGCTGTTGCGCTGTAGCCAACTTGGGTATCCCTCTTTGCTACATAGTCCATCCAGGGTCTCCCATCTCTATATGCCTTATATCGTGTCCCATCAGGGATGCCTGACGTGCTTCAGCAGACTGAATGTCCTCTACCCTATCGAACCACTGCCCTAGCGTAGGGGCATGGGTCTGTTTCCAGAGGGTAGGCACTAGATCCTTGGCTCAGCGGAATGTTCATTGTTCTATAATTAATTCTATGTAACCTTGTCTTGCTTGTATGTTCAATAATTTGCTGTAATTGTACTTTAGTCTAATCTGATTTATTGCAGCTCAATGACTGTATCAAAATGTGTTGTTTTTTTTCATTGGTATATTTGTTAATCCTAAAGCACTCTAAAAAATAGCAGTGTATAAGAATTGTTAAATAAAAATAAATGCGAGTATAATATTATTACATTTTCCTTTGTGCTTCTGCAGGCTCAAACTACATATATAATAACAGGAGATAACTCAAACTACTTCTTAATTCTGTTTTATCTCAATTACAAAGTGTAATCAACAGTGGATGGAGTTTCAGTCCTAACTGGACTTATTATGAAGATTTCTTGTATCATGTTAGTATCTGATTTGTCTGGGTTATTCTGTCTATTTCCTACACCTCTGCATGTCTCACTTTCAGAACCCTCTTCTGCTTTTTACACCATCCCACGCCCACTCAGAATGTAATTATATCATTTATGTTGTGTAAATTCCATTATATTGATCAGTATAACATCTGACCTGAACAGGCTTGTCTTTAAGTAAATATTGGCAGTCCAATAAAAAGGTATCACTGCATACTGCAATGCACTGTTATTTTGGCACACTATATTTCATATAACATACATTAGGCATTGAGAGCTGAGCCACGTGTGCTCAGTTCCCATCATCATTCTCCCCTCAGTTTCCAGTAATCTTCACTGATCTGTCTGACAGCTCCGAGCTTCCCAGTATTGCCCAATGTCAGTGAAATACACCTCCTGCATCGATAAAAGTGACTATCAAAAAGCCAGAGGCAGTGGCGTACGTACCGCGGTCGCAGGGGTCGCAGCTGCGACCGGGCCCGGCACTACAGGGGGCCTGGCCGCCCTGCGGCCTCCCCGCGACCGGGTAGCAGCTGCCACGCTTTGCGGCCCCGGCCCGTGCGGCAAACCGCCGGGGCCACATGTCAAGGGGTCCATCGGGTGGCCCATGCGGTCAGGGCCACCCGATGGACATGGATTTTAAGGGGGCCCGGTCTGCGCTGAGCACTTTAAGTGCTCAACCGGGCCCCCTGTGATGAGATCATCACTGCTGGGAGGAAGTGACCGCACGTCACTCCTCCCAGCATACTGAGAGCCCGCGCGGGAGGAAACAGAAAGGAGGAGGGAGTCAGAGTGGGAACTCTGACTCCCATCAGGCTGAGCCACCACTGGACCCACACATGGTAGGAAACATTTTGTGTATGTATGTCTATGTATGTCTGTGTATGTGTGTCTGTGTATGTGTGTATGTATGTCTGTGTCTCTGTATGTGTGTATGTATGTCTGTGTCTCTGTATGTGTGTATGTCTGTGTCTGTGTGTATCCGTATGTATGTCTGTGTCTCTGTGTGTGTGTGTCTGTGTCTCTGTGTGTATGTATGTCTGTGTCTTTGTCTCTGTATGTGTGTGTGTGTGTGTATGTCTGTGCATGTATGTTTGTGTCTGTGTCTCTGTATGTGTGTATGATTGTGTGTCTGTGTCTCTGTGTGTGTGTCTGTTTCTGTATGTGTGTATCTGTATGTCTGTGTATGTATGTGTGTCTGTGTCTCTGTATGTGTGTGTGTCTCTGTATGTATGTGTCTGCGTGTGTGTCTCTGTATGTATGTGTCTGCGTGTGTGTCTCTGTATGTATGTGTCTGCGTGTGTGTATGTATGTATGTGTCTGTCGGGGGTGTGTGTATGTGTTTGTGTCTGTATGTATGTGTCGGGGGGGAGGGGCCCACAGTCAGGGGGGAGAGGTTCATGGTGGGGGGGGCCCACGGATCAGTTTCGCACCGGGGCCCCATGGAGTGTGTGTACGCCACTGGCCAGAGGTGTTACAACTGCTCTTCTTTCAATGCACTGTCACACTCAACATGATCAAGGAGTAAAGTACAGCAGTGTCGACTCTTGGTGTACTGGTTCTGGTTTTGAGACATGGAGAAGCAGATAGATATTGATAGTTACCTAGCTCTCACATCTGTTTTTGCTGTTGATACAGAACAAGGCAAAAAAAAAAAAACCCCAGTTGTTTCCCAACAAAATAGGCAAACATTCCTTCTTGACCCTCGAATGGCAGTCAGATATCTCCTTTGATCAAGAAATAAAAATGGTCAAATGCTTAGAAGCTTCTGGCTCTTTGGAGGAAATAGTGCAGGGGAGAAGTCTAACAATTCTGGAATGGTTTGACTGCTTAAAGTGAGGGAGAGCCAGGGCATTTCCAACTCTGTGGTCGCTGTAGTGCACTGCGATAGTTGTGGTGCTTGGAGTGTTACTTTGAATAAACCTTTTCGTAAATATGCAGAATTAGTAAAGAATCAGGGAATATGTCCCTGTAGTTTATGTCAGAGATACATCTATGTCTTGAAGATTGTCAGATTGTGTAAAGATTGTTGTTCAATTGTCAAGGGTACATTTATCACTAGTGGTACAATCTGGCCCAATGACATAACTGTTTTAGGCTGGAGAACATGATAGAGGTATTTGTGAATTGTATACTGTTCTTTAATGAGTCAATCAACCTTTACAATTGAAGAACGCAATACTTTTTGTAATATATTTTTCCTGTACAAGCATTATCTTTAAATTGCGAAACAAAATATTCCCATCCACTTTCAATAAATAAATAAATAAATAAATAGATAAATAAAACTGGACTGCTGACAGGTATTTGTGTCAGGAACAGAAATGTCTCCACTTGTGGCGAATAGGTCAATAGCTACCCGACAGAAAGAGCTTAGAGGTGCCAAAAGTTAAAGTGGCACTCTACACACCATAACTTCTATAGAATATTCTAGTGGGTATGGAGCTAGGAGGCTATGTGTGCTGTCCCCCGGGTTTGTGCCAAGCCAAATTTGGACAAAACTGCTAAAGTGGAAGTTAGGAATCGAGGAGTAGTCTCTGAGCAACCATGGAGACTCTCGATTTACGTGAGACCATTCAAAACTCGATTAATATAGAATCCGAGGAGATCTTACAGACAGTGAGAGCTTACTACTCGGAGCTCTACTCGCTCCCCCAACCACAGTCGGCAACGGCGACTGCTCGCTTAAAAGACTCCATCCAGCAATACATGCAAGCACACAAATTACCTACATTAGATAAGCAGGTCACAGACCAACTAGACAAACCCATCTCAATAGAGGAACTGGCATTGGCAATAAAACGCACCAAAACCGGTAAGAGTCCGGGCCCAGACGGCCTGCCTCTCTGTTATTACAAACACTTCGCGGACAAACTATACCAACCAATGCTGGCCTCGTTTAACGCGGTAAGAGAAGGCCATCACTTCCCCAAGCAAGCGTTGACAGCACACATAACCATCATCCCAAAAGAGGGCAAGGACGCAGAGCACTGTGGGAACTACAGACCCATCTCCCTTATCAACTGCGATATCAAATTGATGGCAAAGATCTTGGCCATGCGCTTGCAGCCGCATATCCCCACACTGGTCCACCCTGACCAGGTCGGGTTCGTAGCAAACCGTGAGGCGAGAGACAACACCATTAGGGCCCTCGCCCTCATGCACAACAAGAACAGAGACGCCGGGGGCCTCCTCCTGCTGTCCACTGACGCGGAGAAGGCCTTCGACAGCGTGGGATGGGAATACTTGTTCCAGATCCTAACCCATGTGGGACTCGGACCCCACATGCGCAGTTGGGTCGAGGCCATGTATGACAGGCCCACGGCCCATGTAATAGTGAATGGAGCACTAACAGATGAGTTCCCTATTCATAACGGCACCCGTCAGGGATGCCCACTATCCCCATTGCTCTTCGTCCTTGCCCTCGAACCCCTCCTGACAGCTATCAAACAGCACCACGACATCACAGGCATACAAACGGGGGACACACACCACAAAGTGGCCGCCTACGCAGACGACCTCCTTTTTTTTGTTACTAGACCGGAGATCTCCCTACCCAACAAACTTCAAGCCTTCAAGACATTTGGAGTCATCTCCAATCTAAAAATAAATTACTCCAAATCCTACATCTTGAATGCTGACCTGCCCAACGGCCGAGCCTCCCCTCTCCGCGCTAGCTTCCCATTCCAGTGGGCAGAGCAAAAAATACGCTACCTGGGTACGTGGCTGACCAAACAGAAGGAGGACCTATACAGAGAAAACTTTACCCCTATGCTAAACTTATTCAAGAGAGAACTAACTGAATGGTCCTACCCACATATTTTATGGCTGGGAAGGATCCAAGTTATTAAAATGAACCTCCTCCCACGTCTACTCTACCTGTTCCAGACGCTCCCCATAACAATCCCCAAAGGATTTTTTACAGCTTTACGCTCGATGACAGGTAGCTACATATGGAACAGGAAAAGACCAAGGATTAAGTTCCAGGCCCTTACACTACCCAAGGAAAGGGGAGGGCTGGCCATCCCTGACTTCCACTTATACTACACGGCAGGACACTTACAGAGAGTCATGGAATGGACCAAGACCAACGTCCACAAACTGTGGAAGGTGGTAGAAGAGACAGAGACGGCGGGACCAGTGTCAGTCCTACCGTGGTGCTCCGGGGGTGGACTCGGCCGGGGATGCTCCTCCTTAGCACACCATACCCTACGAGTATGGCACAGGGTGGGCCGAGTACACGGACTAACCCAACACCCTTCGCCCCTGCTGCCCTTGATCCATAACCATGACTTCCCCCCCGGCCTCGATCCGAGCGCATTCAGAGATATCATCCGCACGCCCATCCCCAGGCTACACAACATATACACACACACTGGCCGGAAGACACTTGCTAACCTGACAGAGAACACACCCCCTACATTCCTGCAAATCTTCAAATACAAACAGCTGTCAAACTACATAGACTCCCTACCCGGGGGACAAGCCCATGCTAGAAACCCGACTACCTTCGAAGAGTACTGTATACACCCTCTACCCCACGGCATATCATTCATATATTCGCTACTACAAAGGGAGACTCCGACAGAGATTCCTGCCTTTAAGGGCAAATGGAAAACTACACTGGGGAAGACATTTACCGAGACAGAGTGGGAAAAAATATGCTATCTCACACACCACTGTTCTACTTTCACCAAGACACAAGAGACGGCATTTAAACTGCTGAGCTACTGGTACCGTACCCCATATAAACTCCATGCAATAGACCCCTCACACTCCGACCTATGTTGGCGGTGTGGAGAGGCAAAGGGCACTACACTGCACCTATGGTGGGAATGCCACAGAATTAAACCATTCTGGAAGGGCATACACGCCATCCTGGAGAAATTCTAAGACGCACCTCCGCCACTGGAGCCAGCGGCGATGCTACTACACCACACGACCATACCCAGATCCCGATACAAGAAGTCCATGACTATTAGGATCCTTAATGTGGCCAAACAGGTAATACCACAATAGTGGAGACAAGATAGGTCCCCTCCTCTTAGGATATGGTTCAACCAAATGGAAGAACTCAGGGCGATAGAAGAACTACACTCAAAGGCGACTAACACCACCGCAAAATACATGGAGACCTGGACACACTGGATCGTATCCACCACACAGGCAGACTTCACCGCCCGCCTAGACGCAGAGAACCCACCTGACAGAACTGACGCCCACTGCTGACCCCGCCACCCTACCCACTTATTTTCCCACACAGCCCGTATCCCCCCCCTCCCCAATCTTTCCTCCTCCTTTTCCCCCCCCCCCTATTTTCTCCTGCTAACCTCATTTGGGACGCAGACCCATACTCCGAAGACACTGGGACACATCTGACCACTTGACAGTGGAATTATGAGTCAAATAGGCATACACCACACGAAGCCTGAGGTGACTTGGGAGTCACTGACGCAATGCTGACCGGTCACCCCCTCACTTAATAAACAAGGCCGAGCACACACTAGACCTAGACGCCCTGACGGGACCTAGATGGGAGGCCGTGTACAGTCAAACCGGGGGGGACATGCGAAAACAACAATGGAAGCCTTACCACTGTATTACGGAGCAGGGACCTGCGTGCCCGAATGCCTACTTGTTTTTACGTACATGTTCTAGCACAAGTTGTGCTTCACTTACAATGCTCTCGAAGAGACCTGCGAGTCTCACTGTGAATGCCAAATATATCTCAGTTACGATACGCTTGGAGAGACCTGCGAGTCTCACCGTGAACATAAAATGAAAATGATAATAAAAATATATTTACAAAAAATATATAGAATCCGAGGACACTTCCTCCATGAACTGCAACTACTACAATGGGATGCAGTGGTTTTGGTGCTTAGATTGCCCCTTTAATAGATAACAAACTTAAAAAGTAGCCATGGTCAGGATAAAAGAGAATCACAATCCAATACCAGGCAAAGGTCACGGTAACAGAAGACAACTTGAAACAATACTAAAGACAACTAAAAACAAAAAACACAAAAGGGCCCTGACTAGCAAACACAGTCAATTTACATGGAGGACCTTTTCTAGTAAATGCACGTGTGACCAGGATGCCTGACTGCACTGGGCCTATACAAATATCTAATAGCTTCTGGAACATAATGTAGATACAGTACTAGAATAAAATGCTAAAGGTCAAGTGAGTTGTGGCTTACTTAGGGAAGAGGGAGATGTGAGAACTATATTCTGCATAAGTAATGTGGCAAATCGTCAAGGAACATTTAGCAATGCTGCTTCCTGAAGTTTTTACTGGAATTTAAATTACCTCTATATAATATCTATATAGCCATATAAATATCTCTAAATATCTCTATATGGCCATAATGAAAACAACCCAAACACAAAATAACACGGAGTCTGAACCAGTAGGTGTAATACCGATTTATTTACCTTTTCCTCTATGTGCTTGATCTAATTGTACATATTATTTTTTTGGACACCGTGTTATTTCGTGTTTGGGTTATTTTCATTATATCTTTTTCTCTTTTATATATATATATATATATATTTCTAACTCAGTGGTTTATCTGCATTAAATGTAGCAGATTATCTAGACTTTTTCTCTCACTATATATACCTTTTTACTAAATTTAAATAAAAGTTATATATTATTCAGTAAAGATTTACACCACGTGTGTTCTATTTTCTCAATTTAAGAGCTCAAACCCCTTGGTCAAGTGGTAGACCTTCTTGTTAGACAAGAAGTGGTATTCTATATGTCCATAATGCCCTCAAATTTGGAGGTAAGGGGTTTAACAAGATTTGTTCCCAAACTGAACACAAATTGATAACATTTCCATCATAGTGTCTATGATGTCTAAATGAGACTTTGTGATCTAGCAACATTCCAAGATATTTATTTGGGTTTATATGGGGGAAAATGTATAATCTCATGTTGTTTTGACATCTAACTTGTTATTGATTGAGCAATTTGTGCTTTGTTCTACACACCATTGAAGCATTTTGCAAGTATTTAAGAGCAGTTTGTTTTGGCAGATCCATCTGTCAACCTCTGATAAATTCTGCCGTAATGTAGTCTTGGAATCTTTGTTTTTTTATAGTAGATTATGGAAATGTCTAGGTACATATGTACAGATTTTTTACACACACAAAAAAAGAATCATTTATAAATATGGAGTATAGTTGGGCCCCATAGATAGAACTCAATTATGAAGTAAAAGAAATCAATGTTATAAAAATGACTTCCAATATACCGTACAAATTATATAGGCAATGCACTAAAATAATGCCAAAAAAATGCCAATATTAAAAAAATACAATATAAAAACACCTACCTTACAAGGTGGTAAAGAGGTGCAGATTAAAGAAGATGACTACAAATTGAGACAGGCCCTCACTTCCCAGGAAGATGCTCCACCAATGAAGAGCCTTTTATTCTGGTCTTTGAGGCCTGGCCAACAGAGCTTATATGAAAAACCCATAGTCACAGCTCTACTAAATACATGGGATGATAGATATACCACTCCTATCAGTTTTTACAAAATATGGCTCAGACACCTACAGTCTTCCAGGTCGATGTTTAAGTCCTGCCCAACAGAATGAAGAATTTATAAGTGACCTTAAAACTCACTAACTATTGCCAGGCTGAGTGTTCCAGGTATAGATGGTCCATGGAATGCACAGTGGAGCATAGTGTCCAGGAACTGAAGAATGGGAGAGCAGAATGAGACACATATAGAGATCCAAGCAGCGAAGAAAGAAATTAGAGACAAGAGAGGGAGCAGCTGGAAGGAATTGACGAGATTCGAAGAAAGCGAATCAAGAGGAGGGGGAACATTCATTACAGCAACTGGAGAAGTGGTGGACCTTTTACATGGACTCAGGGCGGGAGGGAACATATTCGGATTTACTGTATTTTGTCTTGTTTTTATTTTATGATTTTTATGGTCCCTGAGAAAGTCTTATAAGGCTGGAGAAGAAACGCGTAGGACCTATAGTTTTTTTATGCTTTGTTACTTTATCAATAAATATTTTTGTATCTGAGCCGGCTTATGAGTCTTTGGGAAATCCCAGTGAAGGAATATAGAGAGTACTGAGAGCCCCTAGCAACACCAAGACTCACCTCAGGGTAGCCCTTCCTTATGGAATACCCTTCCGAGAGACAACTGACTCTTCCCATCTCTGCAGTCCTTCAAAAAGTCCCTTAAAATAAACTCCTTTAGAGAAGTCTATCAGCTCTCCCCTTAACTCTTTATACCCTTGCAAACACCTCATCCATCCTCAGGTACATTCAGATCACTTGACTCCTTTACTTTCCTTTGTGTATTTGTCCCTCATCCATTTGGATTATAACTCATTTGGCAGGGTCCTCTTCACCTACTGTTCCCATATTTCATACGTGTTTTGTTAGAATGAAATGTTTTTCTCGTTTACCTATTGTACAGCGCTGCACAATATGTTGGCACTACATAAATAATTATAATAGGAGGTAAAACCACCCCTGACATTATGTCAGTTTGTCAAAATGATGTTGGCCTTCTGTTAAGGGAGAAGCACAGGATTATACAGAGAGCACACAAGATTGTATCTATAATATGAATGTAATACACGTGTATTTGATCTTCTGCGATTTCTCAGTTATGTGGGTGAATGCTCACGTACAGTGAGCAGTATGAAATGTGGGAATTTGGTATCCTCTGCAAATAAAGCAAAGGGAACAGATTTCTTGTGTGTTCCCGTTGTACTAGAGCCTTGCTCCTGACACGACTAGACCTAGGATCCTATTACTGATATGTCGCCACTGACTACAGAACTCTTCTTAACAAGGAATATATAGATTGTGCCATGATATGGCCAGGTACTTCTTGCCACAACTTGACCTGGTTGGGTAGAGCTACCAAAGTAAATCTAAGCAAAATGGAAGTTAGAAGGAAATCTGCATTGAGACATTGGTTTATCCAACCATCCAACAAAGAGGACCTCACGACATTTCAGTTACTAATGTGATATTGTGGATTGCCATGAATCTCTACATTGCATTTTAGATTGGCTATTGAGTACACAAAATTAGTAATATACATAAATAAAATTAATAAACATGAGATGGTCCCTGTGGCTTATTTTTCCCACTCCTTTGCTTTGGTATGGTAGGTGTTTTGTTAAATGTGTATATTAATTGTTTTCTTAGGAGAGGGAGAATATGCCACACACATCTCACTTCTGAAATCTGTTGACAAAGGGGCTTATGTATAAAGAATGATTCTAAGTTCTGAAAGTGGAGCAATCAGCAGAGACATTCCATTGGTTTCTGTGGCGACTGGTCTACTTTTAGAACTTTGACCCAGAATTTGCTTTATACATAACCTACATTGCATGCCACCACTTGGAAATTGCTTAAATGAATTATTTCATAAATCTGATGGCATTATTTTTGTTGACTGCAACACTGACTTGACGATCATAGTGTTTGATGTTTCACTCTCCAAAAGTCAATAGGATTATTATATTAGGTTTGCAGACTCCATACTTGCCAAAAAAAATAAATCTATTTCTTTTTTTTTTATATATACAAATCTTTTGTATCCTCCTTTGCATTTAAATCCCCTTCACCCCTCCCCCGCCTCTGTAGGAAGAGCCTGTTGGTGTGTGAGAGAGTGGCTGGCTGTGCTGCTGCAGACTAACACTCTGCATTGTGTGTGTGTCTGTGTGTTACTGGGTGCTGCTCACAAGACATGCTCCATCTCAAGGCCAGGGCTGGCAAGTAACCAGAGGGCTCTCTGAGTGAGG